>NC_135783.1:143198946-143858946 GCF_051106095.1 Pogona vitticeps | reverse complement strand
GTTCACAGGCATCAATCTTTTTTTTTTAAATCTACACACAAAAACTTCCTTTGAAAAGACAGATGAATGCTGCTTCATTAGAAGAACGTAAACGTATCATTTATCTTCATGAAAAGAATGAATGCAATTTCCAGCACTTTTCTCAGCCTCTGAAATATATAGCTCTGCTGCTTTATAGGAATGCTTCCTTCTTGCCTCTGTTTATGCTCCTTGAAAATTATGGTTTTTTTTGTAAATTGATGTACATGCTTACGCAAGTTTTTACAGAAGGCAAATATCGCGCAAGTGTTGCAAGTGTATTTTTTTTTAATTGGACCGATGTAGCAAAATGCTTCTCCTTTGATGTCCCCATTTGTAGGACATGGAAATGGACATACTATTGATGAGGAGGAATTTCCAGGCTGTCCCATTGCTTTCAATACATTTCTTCCCTCATCGGTGATCATAAAACCAAAAGTCAGCTGCTGCCTCATAGACTACTTATCCACCATCTTGTTTTTGGCTGCCTTGATTTCTGGCACCATACAGGAATGGCCCATGACTTCAACCTGAAAGAAAGTCCACATATGTTCTGTCTTCACAGTCTCATATCTTCTGTCATCACAGCCATGGGCTTGAAATGTATAAAATTGTCTTGTGCAGCAAGGAAAACGGCAAGATTACATTAAGTGAGTGTGAACAATACATTCTGCCCAAATACATGCTGAAAGCCTGCTCTTCATGCCACCCTTGTTTCTTACACCGTTGTGCCATCTCTTCCCTCCATTACCCCCTGTTTCCTTTCTGGTTCCAGTAAGAGAGAAAATATTGTGGCAATGAATTTAGAATATTTTATGTGGGAAATGGAGTGTAGTGTGGGGAAGAGATTTCAGGCAGAGTCTGAGAACAAGACATAAGCAACCATGCATAAAATGTCTGAAAGCAGAGAGAAAATAGGCCAACGAGATAAGAGGTAACAAGGAGAGCAATGTATCAAATTAGGAGAGGGAAAAACACCTCTAGAGAAGACAAGATGGATGATGGAAGCAGGTTACTGGGCATATGTGAGCATGCTTAATACACTCCCCTGTGTAGGGCCCTGGAGGAAAGGATCGTGGAGGTTATCAGACCAAAGCCAAACTCTGTCATTATAGACTAATGGTATATTATTGGAAGAGGAGAACAGTGGAATTATCGCTGCTTCCATAGTCCATCTGCACAGTTCATAAAGTTCCTTCCTACAAATCCCTGTAGATCTGGATAATGTCCAACAGTGGGTTGACATTTTCAAATTGGCATTAATACCTAGTCTATGGTTGACTTGACCGGCTGGGTTTTTAAAAATAGCCTCAGACATGGTCTCCAAGAAATGTGGTTTAAAAGTGTAATAACTAATGTGCAAAATGGTTGCTTTTAAAGCCAAAATGGAAATTTATCTGAAAGTGTTGCCCGTAATTTCTTGAACCCACAAAATATGTACATCATCCTTAGCCTGACTAAGAGTCTGGCTACATTGACCATTTACCTGGCAATTTCTGTTGGGCTGGGTGCTGATGAATTTGAATTAAAACTCAGTGACTACATGATGTAAAGCTCAATAGAGTGAAGCTCATTGCAGAATCATGTTCTTGAGTGGGGTGGTTTAAAATCATTTTGATGAGTTTGACATAACCTTCGTTTACTTTCTGTCAGTGTAATTGCCTAATTGAATGCAAAAGAGGTTTCAGTTCCCCTTAACCAAGCACCCCTCGTCTCCAAACTTTCCCTTTTTAAAAAATAAGTTTCAACTGAGCACCAGGACAGTATTGCTCGGGCAGTTAAGAGAACAATAAAAAGGGGAAGTAGAGGTGAAATTTGCCGATTAGCATATATTAGCTCAAAGCAGCAACTGTTGGAGCTCAGCACAAATCAAACTCTTTGCCTCTGCCCCTGCTTACTTCTAAAAATTGGCCTGGACAGCTACAGGAATTTCAACCAGGGAAACCAGATTATAATCTTGCAATAATAATCTTGGAAGTGCAGAACTGGAAGGGAACTTGTGGATAATGAAGCCAAGCTTCTATTAAGGAGGCACAGTGAGGAATCAACCTCTAAGCTTCTGGGTCTGCAGCCAGAGACCCAAACCATGGAGGTATTATAGATGCAAATCACAGTGGATCAAAGCATATTTACTCCACTGTATAGTTGCACCCTGCTTTATATCTCCCCACTGTGCTTTGGGTAAGTAAGTCAGTGAATTCTGCTTTTCTACATTTCTCATTTCCCTAAATACAAATGAAATCCAGACTGCATCCGCATTGGTTTGCAAATGTGGTAACATTTGTTCAAAATTAAAAGTTAGTAATAAATGGTATGCACCTTTTGGTGTACCTTTTCCCCAAGATATGATATATGCACTTGCTTTTTCTGGCAAGCATGCAATTGTAACTGTTTTTGAAAGTACAAAAGAGGGAAACACAACAGATTTGCAAACATATTTAGGCTGAGGCAGTGGACCACAGACTGGCTGAAAATAGGCAGAGAAGGGTGTTTATGCATTAAAGACACCCCCTCCCCCACATTAAAACAAACATACAAACGTTCTCCTCTTCCAGCACCACATGCCCTGAGATTTGTCTCTCTTCCTAGAGCCCCAAGAAACATAATGATTCCATGATCATTCAGCTAAAAATCCTGGCTCTTGTGACACTACTGGAGTAAGAACAAGCATTATCTGTTACATGTGACTCAGTGTGTGACAGACAATGTCTGCATAGATTTCTTAACCTGAGGCAATTCACCCCCAAAAGCAGCGAGTAATTAATGAACTGGATTTTGTTCACTGGATTTAGTACTGGGCTGTTTGATATGAAGCACACACACTTATAAGGAGGTAGTTGTTGTTGTTTAGTTGTTAAGTCGTATCCGACTCTTCATGACCCCATGGACCAGAGTCTTCCACTACCTCCTGGAGTTTGGCCAAAGTCATGTTGGAAGCTTCAATGACACTGTCCATCCATCTCGTCCTCTGTCGTCCCCTTCTCCTCCTGCCTTCACTCTTTCCTAACATCAGGGTCTTTTCTACAGAGATTTCTCTTCTCATGAGATAGTCAAAGTATTGGAGCCTCAGCTTCAGGATCTGTCCTTCCAGTGAGCACTCAGGGTTGACTTCTTTCAAAATGGATAGGTTTGTTCTCTTTGCAATCCAGGGGACTCTCAAGAGTCTCCTCCAGCACCACAATTCAAAAGCATCAATTCTTCAGCAGTCAGCCTTCTTTATGTCCAGCTCTCGCTTCCATACACCGCTACTGGAGAAAGCATAGTTTTGATTATGCGGACCTTTGTCGGCAAGGTGATGTCTCTGCTTTTTGAGATGCTGTCTAGGTTTGTCATCACTTTCCTCCCAAGAAGCAGGTGTCTTTTAATTTCGTGGCTGCTGTCACCGTCTGCAGTGATCATGGAGCACAAGAAAGCCAAATCTGTCACTGCCTCCATATCTTTCCCTTCTATAATTCTAATTATATTATTAGAATATATCTATTTCTAAGAATACATGCTGAACTGTGGGCCCTGCTAAAGCAAAGTATTCTGAATGAACTAACAAAAACTAAAAGGGAATGGCAAGAGCAGTGGGAAAATGTAGAAGGTGAAGGGTGTGTTTAGCTCTCCTTTTTTGTGCCCACACAGAACTCTTAGCCATCCAAAGTGGATCAGTTAATTAATCCAAGGCTGGATGGTCTTCTCACACTTTCTGGAGTAGTCCGGTTCCCATGAGAATGCAGCTGAAACTGTTGCTCTTAATTAAGAAGGCTTCTTTGCTGACCTTGAAGGCAGCAGATAATATAGCTGGCCCACCTGCTATGCAAGATCATATTTTCGGGGAACAGAAATTGCCACAAGCACAAAGAAGAACTGGCTTTCTTCATAGAAGTGAGATGTTGGCTCATTGGTAGAGGCTTAAGAGGGCAATTGAGTCGGTCAGTCTCTCCAGTTCTTTTCTTTAGCTATTCCTAGTCAGTTGTTCAATATGTGGGTGAGTGAAGTGTGTGAAGGACCCTGCTGCCTCTGGTATCCCTTTGCTCGTGTGAAGTGACAGGCCTGAAGTGACGAGGCTTGTCCATCTGTGAAGACTTTCTACACAATCTGGAAGTTACTTGTTCGTTTGTTCATTTTTCGTTTGTTCATTTGTTCGTTTGTTCATTCAATTTATATATTGCCCATCTGGCTGAGGGCCACTCTGGGTGGTTCAAAACACAAAATAACAGAATAACAATATACAACATTGAATCATAACTTACAAAACAACTAAATAAGGGGAATATAACAAAATTGAAAACCAAACAAGTTAAAAAATTCAGTCTGAAAATCTAAACATTAAACATTTAAACTGGCAGTAAATAGTGCCCCCCCCCCCCCAGTTATTAACTACCATGTCAGCAGGCTCTGTGGATAGCAGAGTTTGGAAAGCCTGCCTGAATAGCTTGTCTCACTTCCAGTAAAAAAAAATGTTTTGGAATGTTGCAGCCCTTTTCTTGTTCTCTGCTGAAGAGATAAAGATCCAGAAGGAGAAGTAGATATATTGTCTGGCAAAATATAAAATTACAAAAAACAAATAATAATAATAATAATAATAATAATAATAATAATAATAATAATAATAATAATAATAATAATAATAATAATAATAATAAAATGAGTTCATTGCTGGAATGATGAAAGAAAATGTGTGAAAATGGGAGCTAGAAGCAGGGATGGAACTTATTATTTAGAGAACTTTCCTCTGCCACACAAATGCCTTTTCTAGAATCTTCTTGCTTCCCTCAGTTCTTCTATTCCACTTGTGGAACACAGAAGCAAGAGGGTTAGGAGCTCTGTTTTGGGGTTTTGTTTTTTTTTCAAGATTCTGGTTTTTGGGGTTCCTGGGTTTTGGAGGATAGGTTTGGGGATTCCAGGGTTTTCCTGGTTTTTGGCATTCTGGAGGAATTTGGAATTCTGGGGGTCCTGGTTTAGGGGCCTTGGCTTTGAGTTTCATGGGAACCTAGATTTTGGAGTTCCAGGGCTCCAAGGAATCTTAATGCCAAAATAAAATTGAAAAAAAAGCCCATTCCTGATGAATGTTGGAAGGCAGCAGGAAAGAGAAGAGCAAATGCAAGATGGAGTCACTCGCTGAAGGAAGGTACAGGTTTTCACTTGCAGGAGCTAATCAAGGCTGTTGAGGACAGCCTCAGTTTCAATGTATTTTCCTCCAGAGATAGTTCAGGCTTGATTTTAACTAGGATCCCCTTGTTTGTTTTCCTGGTAATCTGGGTTGTCTGAAAATATATCCTCCAGCACAACATTTCAAATGAATCAGTTTGGATGTATAGTTTCCAGTCTGTGGGCCATGTTTTGTTTTCTATATTTGTTGGCATTTTCTTATGAGGATTTAGACAGATCCAGTCTCTGTGGCTTGAAATAGTTCTATTAGCATCCTGCCTGCCCCAATTATTAATTTTTCTTAGTGCTTTCAGAACAGTTTTCATTTCACTTTCTAGAACTGCAGGTTCTTTGTCATAAGATTCTCCTGCAAAGGAGTCTGTCATCCTTTTTCCACTTCTGTATAGGTCTTTAGTAGACCGTTTCCACCTTCTCTTCATTTTTTTTCCTGGTCAGATGGTGTTCTTTCCTATTGGTCATTCAGCATTCCAAATCTAGGCTTCAATTTCCCTTTGATTTCTTTGATGTTCTGGAAGAGATCTCTTCGTTTTCCCCTTCAGTTGTTTCTGTCTATTTCTCTGCACCGTTTCTTGCAGTAGTTCTCTGTGTCTCTATATAACAGTTGTTGAAAAATGTATTCAGCATTCTGACCCTATTTCTCTTTCATTTTACTACTACTTCTCATCTTTCATTTACAATTTTAAATGTTTGTTCCATCATCCATCCAGTTTTTTCTTTTTTCTTTTAAAGTACAGAAATGGCCTTTTTCCCCGTCTTCTCTAATAATATATCTGGTTTCAGTCCACAGTTCTTCTGCGTCATAATCAGTTGAATTTAGCATCAATTGCTTTTGAACGTTGCCAGTTCATAAGGAAGCGAGTCGTCTCTACATTCATCTGGTTTGAAAAGCACTAATTGCTAAATGGCTATTAGAGCAAAGAATGGGTTAATTTATGTGATTTTTTTAAAAAAGTGGGAGACAGGGATACTTCTTATTCTAGCTATACAAAGTTTGTCTCATCAGTGTATTTTATCTGTTTTAAATAGGTCAGAGGCTCAGGTCACATGGTTCTGCATGTGTTAAAAACAATGTTACTTTAAAAAAACTCATAACTTAAAAATCCTTTTCCCAATGATCCCAAAATTTTGCATAGAGTAGGAGCAGACTATCTTCTCCAATTGTGTCAGACTTGGCACTGATCTGATTCCCAGTTTTTACATTAGAGTTTTTCATTTAGACTGCAACCCTATATAGAGTTACCTGGTAGAACATGTTTTTTCTCTGCTGCAGAAATATCATGACTGGGTACCTCCTGGTCATAACAACCAAATAGGACTCTTTCTCCTAAATGTGGTCTAGCTCTGTTACAGCTTGGAAGTAGTGCATTACAAGTAATATAGCCACTACAATGAAATATTTACGGGGGCAGATAGGATACAAGAAAGTTACAAGGTCATAAATAGTGTCATAAGTGTGAACAGAGCTACTTAAACTGTTGTGATGAATAATATTTTCTAGTTGCATTTAAAGGTCATTTTAGGGCCACTGTTGGCAAGAATTTGTCAATGTTTTATCCAATAAACTTTAAGTTGTTTTTTAAGTAATGAAAGAGTGGTAGCAAAGGAAGGAGAATTGCAATGGGTAAGGCCAGCAGTCAAGATAGTCTACAGAATGTCCTCTTGTGCTCACTATCATTTCTTCAAGGCATTGATAACTTGTTGAAAAACAGTCCTGACAATTGTTTTGTGTTAGGTGAGAAGTGGTTAATTGATGAAAAATGGAATCAGGTTTTAGGATTTTCTCCTGCTTGGTGTTTCTTTCTGAATGGTAGTGAGCACAAGAGGATATCCTATAGAGCACTGTGACTGCTGATATGGCTGTTATCAACATTCAGGCTGTCCTTTGCTATGTAAAGTTTGACATCCTTTTTTTTTTTTGCTGGCAATGCAGTCACAATATTGTGCGGTATCGGACCATTTCCTGGTGCTTTGAATCATGGATACAGAAAAAGCAAAAGCAAAGTGTGCTGCTTATATACTGCCCCATAGCACTTAAAGCACTCTCTGCGTGGTTTCCAAGTTAATTATGCAGGCTACACATTCCCCCCCCGCAAGATGGGTACTCATCTTGGAAGGATAGAAGGTTGAGTCAACCTTGAGCCGGCTACCTGGGATTGAACCCTGGGTCATGAGCACAGTTTCACTTGCAGTACAGCAGTTTAACTACTGTGCCACAAGGATACACTATCATGGATACAGAAGAACGATATCCCACATTTATAAACCAGAGATTTTTTTTAAAGAAATGAATGCCCTAGCTTTTTAACATGGAAGTTTAAGTATGCATAAACTACACACAAATTCCAACAGAAACTTCCCTCTGGTAGAATTGTAGAGGATTTCAGAAGATGAGCACATGATCTGCAATATACCTGCCATGAAAGGATAGAACCAAGAATAATTGGGAAACTATTTTGAAGGACTGTTTTGGATTTAATGAAATGGTAAAGCAAATGTGAATGAGTGCAACATATATTGTGAAGAAACAAGAAGCAATCTTTCAGTTTCTGAACCCTTGCTATACATGTTGCCTGCATGTTTTCCAAAAGATGCCCCTTCATCTTTTGAAATAAAAAGGTGGGAATGAGAGTTGTTACTGGAAACCAAGTTCAAAATCATCCATACTATGCGAAAGAAAGTGAAGGAAAAGAGGGACAAAATCAACTCCCTTGAGATGTGGTATTGAAATGGAGCCTTACAGATACCACAAAAAGCCAGAAAAGTGGGTGCTTAATCAAGTCAAGCCTGAACTCTCACTAGAGCAAAAATGAGTTAACTGAGGCTAGCTACCATGCGCATATAATGAAACAGAGCCTACCAGAAAAGGCAATATTGCTTGGAAAAGTGGAGTGCAGGGCAGTAGGAAAAAAAGACCTAACATGAGACAGATTTTCTCAATAAAGGAAGCCATAGCTATTAGTTTGCAAGACCTGAGTTTTCCCTAATGGGAAAAACAAACTCAGTATCTCTCGAGATGAGGCATTAGAAAAAGAGAGCAAGCTATTATGAGATATTGTTGATTTGAAACAGCAGAGCTCTTAATGATAAGATATTTGACGGGTCATTAACTCATATAGTCACCGCTCATCAACAGTGACTTGATGGTATGTAACATCTTCGGAGGATTTTTTAAAAAACCAATAGCAGGCAATTGTTTAGTGACAAGATGGGTGGAATGGAGACTAGGAGAGGATATAGGCATGAAAGTCCTGCTAACATTGAGTAAAACCATCCCCGGCCAAAACACACACAGAAAGTGGCTTAAATTAGTGATCTTCTGAATATTCGTTATGTGTTGTTTTTAAAATATAGTTTAAAAATATTTTCCATATGTATATTTTTAAAAAATTATTTTTGTGCCTCAATTTTTACAACCTAATACAGAATCCCCCTGCAAGTATGATTCTGATAAGCCTGTCTGGACAGGAAGAAGTTAAAAAGTTTGCCAAAAGTCAGCTATTTCTGTGCTGATGAATGGGGTCAAAAGTTCAGATTTTCTCAGCCATGGAGCTTTTCTCCCCTTCGGAAAAAGTATGTGATGGGACTATTTGGTCTCAGAAATCCTGAGAGTATGTTTATAGAAGATGCATGGCAAAATATCCCTCTTTCTGAAGGACTGTCACTTTAGTACTTTCTTTAAAGCAACACTGGGTTTTTAAAAATTCTTTAAAGAAAACCAGTCTTTTCAGTCCATTTCTGTGATCTTTCTCTCTAAATATCTCCCTCCCCCACCTATGAATGTATATGATGTTTCATTTTGTGAAGTTCCTGCTGGCTAGCTTGTACTAAGTTCAATTATAACAAAGTAAGAGTTTTCCTTTTGAAAGGTGATTTTTAAAGATCAATTAAAAATAAGCAGCTGAGGCCAACCATTCTATTTTAAGATAAGCAAAACAGTTTCCCCCGCCCACCCAATTTATGTGATTTTTTTTTTAAATCTGGGGGCAATTTAGCGTTGCCTGTTTCTGAATGGGGGAAAAAAACTTTCACTTTTAAAAAATCACAACTTGACAACTCTTTGTCCAACTTTCCCTAAATTTGGCACAGAGCAATAAGAGACTGCCTGCTACGTCTGTGCCAAATTTTATGCTGATCTGGAGCCCAGTTTAAAAGTTATTTATTTTGCAGCTTTGATCTGCCCCCATTTTTAGAAATGCCTTGTTAATTTGCTCTGCCAACACAACATCTTTGTTGCATTCTTGTCCAGTAATAATGCCTGTGTAAGGGTAATAGTATAATTTGGAGTTGTGAATAACCACAAATTAATGAGTCCTTGATTGAATTTCTACTAATGTGCTAGCTGTGTGACTTCGTATGCAAATATGGTCTGGATTTTGTTAATTAGTGGCTATTTGGTGTTCTGAGTTACGCTATTGTATTTGTATGTATGTGAAGAAACCCACATGAAATCTGAAATTTTAGGGTTTCTCTTATTCTTTAAACTGAATTACTTGGATTTCTCTTTTGCAAATGAAGAAAAGAACCAAACCACAATACTTTTTCGTTCTTTTGTATTCACTACATCCTTAATGAATAATTCTCAATTAACATACAGAAGAGAGGAAGGAGCTAGCGGCCACACTGGGGTATTGAGATAGAGAGCATGAACTGCAACCACACTCCTCCACCACACTTCCAGTATATGCGAAAGGAACCCATGTGTTAAATCTATGATTGCTCAGAGATGTGGTGTGTCAGCTGTTGTGTATGCTTATACATCACATCTGAATGCATAAGGGAACACATTCTGTAAGGGAATCCAGAAGACTATTTATCTGGCTTACTGAGCGTTCTGTACGATTCCCAAGAAGAAGCCCTTTGCTATTTTACGTTTGAATTACCCCTTCCTCTCTCTTATTTAATTGAACCGAAAAGCAATGCCGCGATCATAAACCAAGCGAATGTGCAGCTGGAAGACTTTAAAAGTGATTTGGAAGCAAAACTCCCTCATTAAATTAGAGGGCAAAAAATTTCGTTTGGAAGCTCATTGCATTGCAAAAATAGCTACATATGCAACCAACCCAGTATTTTCTGGGGATTTCAATGCCATGAGGAAATTTAGCTTTAGGCTCACATTTGGCATATGATGCCCACATCACTGAGGAATTTAATTATCTCCTGTCTCCCAATCTATTTGGCTCAGTTGAATTTAAATCACAATAAAGGGAAGATAACCAGTCATAATGTTTTCTTTGTTTATGTTATTTAATTTTGTTTTCCTTCTAATGATCTACTTTAAGGCAACATACTTAATAAAAATGTTTCCAAAGTTGCACTAAGGTTGGTTTTGATGCCACAATTCTAAGCTACTTTCTCACTGTTTTCACCAGCATGCTCTGACATAAAGCATTTCCAGTCTGTGGCCTTCATAATATATGAACACACACACCCCCAGCACCATGACATCTAGGAGTCGCTTCATTATTTATAGGAATTAATAAATCTGGGATGACATAAAAACAGGAATCAGAAATTAAGTGATTACCCATACTTATCAAAATGTCACCTTTTGCCTACCACATTACTCAGGGAATTGTCTACACCTCCAACTTCTCCCCCCGCTTGTGTCAGCTCCAGTGTTGTCATTGTCTAATTTTATTTTGATTTAAATTTGATGCAGTTTCTCTTGGAACGAATGAATTAGAACTTCTTCGGACTACGTTAAAACACAACAATAAGTCACTGGAGATTTTTGCCACTGTTGCTGAACTAATATTTATATTCTGAGATACATTACATTCAGCCATTACCTTCAGTACTGTCAGTTAATTTTCAGCAGTGCTATGTAAATGAATGAAAATAAGCATGCTGAGAGCAAACAAGAAAAGCCATAGTGGATTGGACCAAAAGTCTATCTAATGTTGCATTTTGTTTCCACAATGGCCAATTAAGCTGTCAGTCAATTTTATGAGGCAAGTTCTTCTCCCAGCCCCGCTTTCCCAAACATTTCAAGCAACTTTTATTCTGCATCTGTGGAACTCCAGGTCACTATATCTCATTGTGTCCTCATCTAATCTCATCTTCTGCTACCACCACTTCATTTAAAGCTTCCTTGTAGCCTGCTGCTCAAGGCTTAAATGTGAGATGGAACACAGGAGACAGTCTAAACTATTAACTGTCCTGAGTATCACTTTATGGAAGACAGTAACTAAAAATTAACTATTTGGGTTTCTTCATATGGGTTCAAGAAAAATCTGTCAAGAGCTTTCTTCTGCCCCTCAAATGCTCTAATGTCACAGTGGTCAAATCAAAATTTACTCTTTACATTAGTGGATTGTGTTTACCACTCCTCTCTCCTCAGTTTCTCCTCATCCTTTGCCTCATACATATATCCAGATTTAGGCTGAATACCAGGAAAAAACGTCTTAACTGTTAGAGCAGTACAGCAGTGGAATCAATTACCTCTGGAGGTGGCAAGCATTCCAGTGCTGGAGGCATTCAAGTAACATTTGGACAACCATATGTCGGATCTGCTTTGATTTGGATTCCTGCCTTGAGAAGGGGGTTGGATATGATGGCCTTATAGGCACCTTCCAATCCTATTATTCTGTGATTCTATCATTCTGTGATTGTCAGATCAGAAAGAAAGGTAATTTTTAAGTAGTGCAACACAGATGAATTTTAAAAAAGGGATGAAAATCTTCTCAGACCAGAAGAAAATTTCCAGTTGTTGTTCATGTCTGGTGATCACTGAACAAAGGAAAGGCTAATTGGAGAGGGAGAACAAAAGGAGTTGACAACACTTGTCTGAACCAGCGGAGCCTCCTGGCAACGCCCCGAAGGCTCTTTTTATTGACTTACCATGATTACATAGTATGTTATGAGAGAAACAGATAGGATAGTGGTTACCTAATCATTAACTAGGATTGGCTCAAATAACTCTTTGATCTTATGCTCTACCTCTAAGCGGAAGAGCAGAAGAAGGGGATATCCCGCCTCTTGGCTGCTACTGCATCCTGTCAGGAGTGTATGCACTTCACTGAAACAGAATCACAACCACAACCTTTAGGCAGGAGTTTCCCACATTCATGCAGTGGAGGGCAGCTTTTAGAACAGGAGAGCTCCTGCTGTCCCTGAATGCCTTCAGGATGGTCAGAGTTTTTAGACTGGCGTTTGATGTTTAACCTGCTGCCCTGCTGTGCTGTCTTTCATCTGTATCTTTTCCAGTTATAAGATTCTTTTATTATACTTGACTTGATTTTTATGATTTTATGGTAGGGTGAGTTTATATCATTTTATTAAGCTAAATGCTGGTTTTATCTGGTTTTACGTTTTCTAAAAACTTTGTTAGCTCCCTTGAGTGCTTTTACTGGAAAGGTGAGACATAAATGTAATAAAATAAAATAAAACAATAAATAAAATAAAATGATCGGGAATAAATTTCCAAAATGTATAATTACACACAGAGCATAGTTCCTCAACTTAATTTAGCAGGAGCCACTGCTGAGTTTCAGTTTTGTGGTAAACTTGATGTTTCACTAGAGGAAAGTATACCCATAAGAGGATTTACCTTCCAATCGCTTAAAGTAGCACCTTTTAAAATATGCCAAAGTTATTTGTCCAATCTGACTGTGGTCTCCTTTAGGGTTAAAAAGAATACATGAAACTAATATAGCTAGCTCAGGGCAATTGCAGGAGGAAATGAACATACCTGGGAGTTTGACTGGATACTGTCTTCTACCAGCATGATTCTGAAAGTGGTCCATAGGAAGTAACCAAAAATAGGCAAAATATACAACTGAAAATTTTTAAAATTGCAATAAATTAAGACATTAAAATAGAATTAAACAAAAACAGTGTTAAAAGCATCTTTAGTTAAAACAAGTGTAAAATACCTTATAAAAATATTCTGCCTCCGTTTCTAAAATATGTAATCCCACAACGACATTTAGAGGTAGAAAGGCAATTTAAGAGGGATAATTTTCATCTGCTAGTTGAGGGACTGTAAGGAGGAGATCAACCTAACCTTGTCAGGCAAAAAGTTTCATAGGCTGGGAGACTATGCTTTTTCGCGGTGCTCACCAAATGTGCTTGCAATGTGGTGGGATTGAGGGAAGGCCTTCCTCTGAGGATCTCAAAGACTGACAAGAATATTATGGGAAGATATGGCCCTTCAAATAGCCTGGACCCAAGCTGCCTAGGTCTTGGTTGTCCTATTGACTGCATCTAGATTAATATAATCGGAGTGAAAAACAAAAAGTAATGTTGTAGTTGGAATCTACTACTGACCATCCAATCAAAGAGGAGATGCAGATAAAATCTTTGAAAAATCAATAGCAGGAATTTCAAAGGGACACTATGCAGTAGTAATGGGAGATTTCAGTTATCCTGATATCTGTTAAATTCTGCTAAATACGTATGGATCTTCCAAAAAAATTCCTAGTTTGCACAGCTGATAATTTTCTCCTACAAAAAGTGGAGGAAGAAACTAGAGGATTAGCTATCTCTGACTTGATTCTAACCAATAGCGATCTCTTAGTGGAAGATGAGTCAGTATGGGGAATTTTGGGGGAAACTAACCATGTTCTACTTGAGTTTTTGATTTCAAAGGGAACAAAATCAGAGTGTGGTTGCCTGTGTGTGCTGGATTTTATGAAAGCCAATTTAATAAACTTAGGACAATGATGGGCAAGGTCTCATTGCAGAAGATCCTAACAGGAAAAGCAGTTCAAGATGGGTGGGAGTGATCTAAAAATGAAATTCTGAAAACAGAGCTACAAACAATCCCAACAGCAACAAAAATGTGGAAGACAGCAAAGACTAATATGGTTTCACAAAAAAACTCAGAGAGGACCTGAATAATAATAATAATAATAATAATAATAATAATAATAATAATAATAATAATAATAATAATAATAATAATAATAATAATAATAATAATAATAATAATAATAATGATGATGATGATGATGATGATGATGATGATGATGATGATGATAATAATAATAATAATAATAATAATAATAATAATAATAATAATAATAATAATAATAATAATAATAATAATAATAATAATAATAATAATAATAATAATAATAATAATAATAATAATAATAATAAGGACATGTATATGAAGTGGAAGGAAGATTACAGACAGGTAGCAAAAAATTGTAGGGATGATGAAAGCTGAGAATGAGCTGAGGTTAGCAAGAGATGCTAAAAGCAACAAAAAAGCATTCTTCAGGTACATGTGTAGCAAAAGAGAAAGAAAAGAAATAGTAGTTCAGCTGCTCGGTGAGGTGGGGAAATGATAACAGAGGACAAATAAAATTCAGAAGTGTTCAATTCTTACTTTAGCTCAGTTTTCCCCAAAAAGACAGTCTATGACCTATCAGGCAAATGTGAAGTACAAGTGGAAGTAACAGGATTGCAGTTTGAGACTGATTTTTAAAAAGGGTCCAAAAATACCTTATTCTTTTGAACAAGGAAGAAGTTGAAATCTCCAGGGCCCAATGAATTACATCCAAGAGTATTGAGAGGACAGGCTAGCGGACTTTCAGAATCACTGTCTATTACTTTCTTGAGATCATTAAGGATGGGTAAAGTGCCAGATGATCGGAAGGCTGGAATTTTTGAGAGTTTACACATAGCAGATTAAGTATACATTTGAATTACTGGACATATGATGAATAATATTCTCCGTTAATAGATACACATGTGTGCCAAGACATGAAAGAATAATTATTCAGTCATAGCAAACTTTAAGAACATTTACTGAAAAATATATTGAAGAATAAATTAATCGAACATTTGACACTGTATAGTTTTAGTTTGCACTTCACAGACATCTTACAACAGTTTCATGACATCTTAGCAATATGCTATCAGCAAACAGTCCTATCTGAACCCTGACATATCAACAAAAAAATTAACAGAGAAGCCTTATACCAACTGTCACTTTTACTTATAACTGACAGCTACCCCTCTAAGCACCTATTGGCTGACACTAGGCAGATCTGATTGGCTACACATATTTTTATGCAAATAACACATTCTATTCATTCATCTATATACATATGCATGCTGGGTTGCACTGTATTTACATATTCTTACACCCATTCTCAACACAGCATGCATCAACAATTCCCATCTTCTTTTGTGGCCTTTGAAAATACTCTCTGAGAAGTGGTTTGGTTAAAATATCTGCTGTCACTTCTATACTTGGATAATAAACTATTTCCATTATAATTTTTTCTATCAGTTCATGCTTTAGGTGATACCGCACATCAATATGTTTAGTGTGCATATTAATCTTTTCATTTTGTACTAATTTGATGCAATTTTGATTATTTTCTCTCAATTCAATAGATGATTCCTCCTCAATTCCAAAATCCTTCATCAGTTTTTGTAACTACAATAATTCTTTACAAGCTTCTGCCATAATAATAAATGCAGACTCTGTAGAGGATAACATTTAATTTATGACTTACTCCAGAAATTGCTGCATACATAAACAATTAACCGGTAACTGATTTACGATCCATGCTATCTCCATCCAAGTCTGCATCAGTACGTCCTATATTTTTATTTACTATTTTTAATTTGATTTGCTTAATTCTTTTAAAATATTCTAATAATTCATTGTTTTTAATTTTTAATATTATTTCTTTTTAATGATGTAAGGTATCTTGCATTCTTCTTAGGAGAAAATCAGGGTAAAATATTTTAGAGAGAAAGAAAGAAAGAAAGAAAGAAAGAAAGAAAGAAAGAAAGAAAGAAAGAAAGAAAGAAAGAAAGAAAGAAAGAAAGAAAGAAAGAAAGAAAGAAAGAAAGAAAGAAAGAAAGAACATGCTCTAGAACTGTACCTAATGTCTGAAATTTGACAAAGCAGCAGTAAGTTGAAATATCTCATCCACAAGGCAATCCCTTATTTAACTTCAGTTCTAATTAGTTTCAATGTTTCTTCATCCATATTCAGTGGACAGAGGAGGTCCTTGGTAAGTTCACACCATACCATCTTCTGAGCCAAGAATCATAATTCATGTTGGCACAGTAAGTCTTTTTAAAGTTTAATCATGTGAAAAAGAAAGTATACCTACTTTGAATTCTATGGTTTTACATAACAGATCATAATAAATATCATCTGATCCTTGTTACATAACAGCACTGATGTTACCTGTCTGTCATGGGTTTGGAGGGAAAGTTCCATCCTATGGGGAGTGGAAGGCGGGACATCAGGAGGAGGGGCTGTACTGTATAAATATGTGATGCCTGTGTGGTGAAGGGAGATGCTGAGACAGACTGTGAGACACTGGGTTGGGACGAAGCAGCAGCTGGGGAAGAAGAAGCTGTTGTGGGAGTCTGGGTGTCTGACAGGGTACTACTGTGTGTCAGAGTACCAACCTGATAAGTTCAGGTGTCTGTGGGTTAGCCAGAACTGATGGGTTCAGGGTCTGTGCTTTAAGTTAAAGGTTCTAGGTGAACCAAACTGTATGCTTGTGTGTGTGAGAATAAGCCACGTTACTTTATTTTATTCACCTGATTGTTTTATTTACCCTGTTTGTATTTAAAATAAACCTTATTCTTTTGTTGTTTAAAAATCCATCCCTGGTCTGTGTGACTTATTATAGGGAATGGTTGGTGGCAGCTTAGTAACTGTGTGATAGATCCCAGTAGGTCTGGGTTTGTCCCATTGATTGGTGTCCAGCGTGTGGGATACGACTGGTCCAGTTGTCCAGCGGTCCAGCAAAGCCTTGGCAAGTGTGCCCAGAGCAAGGGGGGTCTAGTCAGGGACAGTTTGAGGCGCGTAGGTAATCTTCTAGGTGTACCTCACGGGGAGGTGCGCTAGTAGAAGAACGTGCCAACTGGGGAGACTTAGATTAAGGTGCTCTGAGGCAGCCTAGTTTTGGCGGGAAAAAGCTGAGGCAAATCTGCGTAGCAACAGTGAGCTAGCTTGCCAGCTGAGAGGCCCAGCAGAGGGGGGTAGGCTCTGACTCGATACTGTTGCAAGTTAGTGCTGAAGAACAGCAGCAATCTCTGGGGAGAGCTGGTTCTGAGGCAAAAAAGGAAAAAAGTGGTCGTTTTATTCTGGGGCTTGACTTTTTAAAGCAGCCTGTTCTGAGGGGGGATTATGCCCTTGACTCGAAGCCAAGTAGCAGACATGAGTGAAGTGAAAGACCCCCAGATTGACCAAGGTTCTGAGGATGAATTTGGCTCAGTGCAAGGTGACAGCACAGGAGAGCAGGACCCAGAACTCAGAAAATTGCTCATAGCCCAACAGCATGAACTGAGGATGAGGCAATTGGAAAAAGAAGAAAGATTAGAGAGAGAGAAAATTGCTCTGGAAAAAGAAAGAATGGCGTTTGAATTAAGAAAACTGGAAATGATGAACCAGAACAATAATAACAATAGGGATTCTGAGGGAGGCCAATTGTCTAAGGCTGACCTGAAGAAATTCCCTGTGTACCACAAGGGAGATTGTCCTGAGGTGTTCTTTTCCTTAGTGGAAAGAGCGTTTGTGGACTTCTCAGTGAGGGAAACTGAGAAGATGACCATCATGCGATCTTTAATCAGTGGTAGCCTTGCTGAAGTTTATGCCGAGATGCCTGAGGAACTGATGAAAGATTTTGCAGAGTTCAAAAAACTGGTGTTTGCAAGACATGGGATAAATGCAGAGCAGCTGAGACAAAGATTCAGGTCCCTTACCAAGAAGCCAGAACAGACTTTTACCCAAGTGGGGGCCCAATTGGTGAGGCTGCTTGAGAAATGGCTATCGCAGGAGGGGACAGAGACCTATGAACAGCTTAAAGACTTGATAGCCCTGGAACAGTTCTATTCAGTTCTGCATGGGGAATTGAAATTCCAGGTGAGGGAAAGGAAACCGAAATCTGTGGCAGCAGCCGCAGAAATCGCAGATTTTATCTCCCAAATAAGAAAGCCCTTGGGTGAGGGGAAATCTGTAGGTAAACCCAAAGAAACCTACAGCAAGTACTCTCAGGGACCAGGGAAAAGCCAGCAAGGGGGAGGGGCCCATGGTGAAGGGAAGCCCTCAGGCATGAAACCAAGCCCTCAGCATTTGGAGGGAAAACCGAAACCAGAGGAGAGAGAATCCAAATACCCTAGAAAATGCTATTTCTGTCAGGGAAAGGGTCATCTGATCTCAGAATGTGAGAAATTGAAGCAGCTAAAAGGAATGGTGCCTCAGAATTCTAGTGGGACCAAGCCAAAAGCTGTGTTCTGTGTCCAGAAGGAGCAAAGCTCATTGTCACAGAGGGAGCCTGTTGCCATGACTACTCAGTCTGGAACAGCTACCTCTGCTGATCAGGCTGAGGAAAATGGTCCTCTTATGGAGGTGAAGCGCTGCTTGCTGATAAAAACAGATTCTCAGTTGTTTGAGACAGCAGGGGTGGACGTAGGAATACTTGACCGTCAGTATAGGGGACTGCGGGACACTTGTTCCCAGGTAACCCTGTGCCATCCAGATATCATCCCTAGGGAGTTTATAATCCCAAATGAGAGCATGAAGGTGGCAGGGATTGAGGGGCAGATAATCTCTCTGCCAGTAGCAGAGGTACCTGTCAACTTTCAAGGCTGGAGGGGAGATTGGCGGATAGCGATTTCATCGACTCTGCCAGCAGCCGTGCTCGTGGGAAATGACCTGGCTGAACATGTGAAACGGGTGCTAGTGATTACACGCTCACAAGCCACCACAGGGACAGTTCAGGGGGGTAATGATGAGCCAGAGACGGAAGCAGGTGGGGGAAGTTCAGAAGCTGTGGTGGAAACCTTAACCACAGACAGCAGATTTGGACAGGAGCAAAAGGCAGACGCCACTCTCCAAAAGTGTTTTGAACAGGTGACTGACGCCCAGCTAACACCTGAAACCCCAGTGAGATTTCTGGAGAAAAAGGGGATTTTATATAGAGAAACCCTGAGGAATATCTCAAAAGGGGGAGATGGGATCAGAAGTCAGCTGGTGGTACCTGAAAAGTATCGCCCTATGATCTTACAAAGGGGTCACTCTGACATGTTTGCTGCGCACTTAGGAGTGAACAAGACACAGCAGAGAATCACACAGAATTTCTACTGGCCTGACATAGGGAAACAGATCAGGGAGTTCTGTAAACAATGTGATGTGTGTCAAAGGCAGGGGAATAACCGCGACAGGACCAAAGCAAAGTTGTGCCCTTTGCCTGTGATTGACACTCCGTTCAAATGCATAGGGGTGGATATTGTGGGACCTTTGCCCAAGGCCACAAAGAGGGGGAACAGGTTCATTCTAACAATTGTGGACCATGCCACAAGGTATCCTGAAGCCATACCCTTGACTAACATTGAAACTAACACAGTGGCCGATGCTTTGGTGGGGTATATGTCCAGGATGGGATTTGCCTCAGAGATAATCACAGATTTGGGAGCATCGTTCACATCAAAGCTCATGAAACGCTTATGGCAGATCTGTGGAATTAAGCACAAGGAAACCACTGCCTATCATCCTGAAAGTAATGGGTTAACTGAGAAGTTCAATGGGACTCTAATGCGCATGATTAGGGCTTACTTGGCAGAGAATCCAAACAATTGGGACCAGAAGCTGCAATCCCTTTTGTTTGCTTATCGATCAGTGCCACAAGCCAGTACCGGGTTTAGTCCATTTGAACTTCTATTTGGGAGACGGGTGAAAGGGCCCCTTGATTTGATCAAACAAAATTGGGAGCAGATCACCCAGGATGACCCACAAGACGTTGTGACATACATAGACACCTTGATGAATGACCTAAGGAGAAATCTAGAGCTGGCAGCAGAAAACCTGCAAGCTCAGAAGGTCAGACAGAAAACATGGTATGACCACAAAGCTAGAGAGAGGCACTTTGACCCAGGGGAGGAAGTGCTTTGGCTTAGGCCCTGCAGAGAGAATAAACTGCAGCTCAAGTGGGCAGGACCATATAGGGTCATTTCCAAGATGTCAGACCTGAACTACCTAATAGAGCAGGAGGAGAACCAAGCAAGGAGGGTGGTTCATGTGAATGCCCTAAAACCCTACTACAGAGGGGAACAGAGGGTTTTATTCGCGATAAAAGCAGCTGAGAGTGAGGAAGCTGAATTACCCTTCTGGGAGGGTAGAGGGGAAGTAAAATACAACCCAGGGGAGGTCAATATCAGTCCTGCACTCACCCAAGACCAGCAGCAAGAACTAAAAATGCTGCTTGGTAAATATCAACAGGTGTTTTCCAACAAGCCGGGGATAGTGAAGGGAGTGATGCATCGGATCCACACAGGAGATGCACCCCCGCAGGCAGTATCCCCATACCGAGTAACGGGACCCTATAGGGACAAGGTGCGGAAGGAGCTGGACGAGATGCTTAGGGAGAACATAATCGTCCCCTCTTCTAGTCCTTGGTCCTCTCCGATAGTCCTTGTGGACAAGCCTGATGGGAGCATTAGGTTTTGTGTTGATTACAGGAAATTAAACCGTGTAACCACTCCTGATGCCTACCCAATGCCCAGGCTAGACAACCTGATTGAAACCATAGGGGGTTGTCGGTTCATCTCATCGTTGGACCTGGTAAAGGGATATTGGCAATTAAGAATTGATCCCAGGGATCAAGAAAAGACTGCCTTTTGCAGCCCTTTTGGTCTCTATGAGTTTCGAGTCCTGAGCTTTGGTCTCAGAAATGCACCAGCCACATTCCAAAGGCTGATGGACCAGACCTTGGCAGGGCTCAATGACTTTACAGTGGCCTACATTGATGACATAGGGATCTTCAGTAATACCTGGGAAGATCACCTGATACACCTGGAGTTAGTGCTGCAGAGGTTAAGTGCAGCAGGGCTAACAGTAAAGGCCAGCAAGTGTCAGCTGGGTAGCCCAGAATTAAAATACTTGGGTCACATGGTAGGGGGAGGAGTGATAAAACCCCTGGAGGCCAAAATAGAAGCTGTTCGTGATTGGCCTAGACCCAACACCAAGAAAAAGGTCAAATCATTTCTTGGGTTGGTGGGCTACTACAGAAAGTTCATCCCGAGGTTTAGCGAGATTGCGGCTCCGCTGACCGATCTAACGAGGAAGACGGCTGATGACCGCATCCCGTGGACCAGCGACTGTGAGGAGGCGTTCCAGAGGTTGAAGGAGGCGTTAATCAACTATCCTGTCCTGCGTGCTCCAGACTTCGACCGGGAGTTCATCATCTACACCGATGCGTCTAACAGCGGGGTAGGAGCAGTTCTGTGCCAGGAGGATGAGAATGGTGACCAGCATCCAGTGTCCTACCTGAGTAGGAAACTTCAAAAAGGTGAGAGACATTTGGCAACCGTGGAGAAGGAGTGTTTGGCCATAGTCTACGCGATCCAGAAGGCCAAGCCTTATATCTGGGGAAGACATTTTGTTCTGTGTACTGACCATTCACCATTGCAATGGTTAAAGACAATGAAAACCCACAATAGCAAACTTATGAGGTGGGCTTTAAACCTACAGGACTATGACTTTGAAGTGAAAGTGGTCAGAGGGTCAGTGAACTGTGTTGCTGACGCCTTATCAAGAAGACCTGAAGACTGAAGACGGCGAAAGAACATGGACTATATGTATATAATGAAAACAAAAAGTTAAAATGTACCTGGTTTTAAATTGGTTTGTATTAATAAAGGTAAATTGATGTAATGTATATGGTAAATGTTTAAATGCCTATTTGAAATGTTTAACTTAGAATGTAAGTAAGTATAATATGGTAGGTATAATTGGTGTTGTGTGTTTTATACAGGTTGTTTTTTGGGAAAAAGCACCTTAGCTTTCCCCCTACAAAACAACTTATAAAGAGGGGAGGTGTTACATAACAGCACTGATGTTACCTGTCTGTCATGGGTTTGGAGGGAAAGTTCCATCCTATGGGGAGTGGAAGGCGGGACATCAGGAGGAGGGGCTGTACTGTATAAATATGTGATGCCTGTGTGGTGAAGGGAGATGCTGAGACAGACTGTGAGACACTGGGTTGGGACGAAGCAGCAGCTGGGGAAGAAGAAGCTGTTGTGGGAGTCTGGGTGTCTGACAGGGTACTACTGTGTGTCAGAGTACCAACCTGATAAGTTCAGGTGTCTGTGGGTTAGCCAGAACTGATGGGTTCAGGGTCTGTGCTTTAAGTTAAAGGTTCTAGGTGAACCAAACTGTATGCTTGTGTGTGTGAGAATAAGCCACGTTACTTTATTTTATTCACCTGATTGTTTTATTTACCCTGTTTGTATTTAAAATAAACCTTATTCTTTTGTTGTTTAAAAATCCATCCCTGGTCTGTGTGACTTATTATAGGGAATGGTTGGTGGCAGCTTAGTAACTGTGTGATAGATCCCAGTAGGTCTGGGTTTGTCACAATCCTTAGTAGGCAAAATAGGTCAATACAACTTCAAATGAACACTGTGTCACGATTTATTTTAAAAAATAAAGCCAAAATGGGGAACCCATGTGTGAAAAACTAACTACACCCCTACTGCTTCCATAGTAATTAAGAGGCTAAGTAGCAGCCAGGTGCTGCTAACCAAATGCCCTTGAGTAGTAATCATCAGCAAGTAGACCACCTCTATAGAAACCAACATTTTAGCAATTTGCTGGTCTGAAACATTCAGGTGTGTGTTAACACAAGGCCATGGAGGAAACATATAAGCAATGGTTGTTGTGGGTTTTCCGGGCTGTTTGGCCATGTTCTTAAGGTTTTTCTTCCTAATGTTTCACCAGTCTCTGTGGCCGGCATCTTCAGAGGACAGGAGTCAGAACTCTGTCTGTGCTCTGTATCAGCAATGATTGTAGAGAAGAAATTGTTGCTGCCCATCAATCTGGGAAGGATTATAAGGCCATTTCCAAACAATGTAAAGTCCATCATTCTACAGTAAGGAAGATTATTTGTAAGTGGAAAACATTCGAGACAGTTGCCAGTCTTCCCAGGAGTGGACGTCCAAGCAAATTCATCCCATGGTCAGACTGTGCAATGCTCAGAGAAATAGGGGAAAAAAACAAAATGAAAAAACAAGAGTTACATCTCAGACTCTACAGGCCACAGTTAGCATGTGAAATGTTAAAGTTCGTGACAGTACAATTTAAAAAAGACTGAACAAATATGGTTTGGAAGGGTTGCCAGAAGAAAGCCTTTTCTCTCTAAAAAGAACATGGCAGCATGGCTCAGGTTTTCCAAGTTGCATCTGGACAAACCACAAGATTTTTGGAACAATGTCCTTTGGGCAGACGAGACCAAAGCTGAGATGTTTGGCCTTAATGAACAGCTCCATGTTTCATGAAAACCAAACATAGCATATTAGCACGAACACCCCATACCAACTGTCAAGCATGGTGGTGGAGTGGTGACGATTTGGATTTGTTTTGCAGCCACAAGACCTGGGCACTTTGCAACATGAACTCCTCTATATACTAAAGTACTCTAGAGTCAAATGTGAGGCCTTCTTGTCTGACAGCTAAAGCTCGGCTCATGCAACAGGACAATGCTCCCAAGCACACCAGCAAATCTACAGCAGAATGCTGAAAAAAAAAAAGAATCAAGGTGTTGCAATGGCCCAGTGAAAGTCCAGACCTCAACCCAACTGAAATGCTGTGGTGGATCTTAAGAGAGCTGTGAATAAATAAATGCCCATAAACTTCAATGAACTGAAGCAACATTGCAAAGAAGAGTGAGCCAAAATTCCTCCATAACGATGTGAGAAACTGATAAAATCATACAGAAAATGATCACTTCATGTTATTGTCGCTAAAGGTGGTTCTACAAGCTATTGTTGTATTTACCTAATTTTTCAGACCTGCTAAAGAGCAGGTAATTTTATTATGTCCTAATACATAAAACTATAGAATTCAAAGAGGGTGTACTTTCTTTTTCACAGGTAAGAAATATGTGCATTTCAGATTTCTTTAGATAAAAGAAATCTGGTGCAAAGTGCGGCAGCCAGGCTTCTTAGTGGGATGAGGAAATATCAGCATATTTCCCCCACCCTGGCTGCTTTGCACTGGTTGCCCATTTGTTTCCGCATTGATTTCAAAGTATTAATGATGACGTATAAAGCCCTAAACGGTTTGGGACCGCAATACCTTGCAGATCACCTTCTCCCACCCAGGTCTACTCGAATCACTCGACAAAGCCAGCAGGGATGGCTGAGGGGGCCTTACGCCAAGAGAGGCCCGGAAGGAAAGAATAAGAAACCGGGCCTTCTTGGCAGTGGCCCCTCGGTTGTGGAATACTCTCCCAATGGAAATCCGCCTGGCTCCCTCGCTGGGCGTTTTTAAAACCATTTAAAAACTTGGCTCTTTAGGCAGGCCTTCCCTCCAGTCAATTAACTGATTTTTGTTTCCTTACTATCACATCTTGATAATGTATATGTGCATTAGTTAGTTAGTAGGTCTTTATTATTATATATGTTTTTTATTGTATTTTACTACTCATGTAAGCCACCCCGAGTAGGCTTTGTCTAGAGGGGCGGGGTATAAGTTCAATAAAGTAAAGTAAAGTAAATAAAACTGAGGATAAAACTGTGATCAGACAAATGAGTTTCTAAGATCTGAAAAGTCACTACTAGTTCCTGAGTCAAGTTAATTTAATTTAAAGAGTGATTGTGATAAAGGGCTACTGGCCATTATATGCAGGCATGTTTATACATGCTATTTTTATTTATTTTCATTTCCATTTATAAATAAAAACTTTTTAATACAGTTTGGGCACCCTTGGAAGCCTTCAATGCAATTCAGAACAATACAAACATATAAAACAAGTTGAAGCAGTTGCTCAAGAAGCTGGCACACATCTGAAATCCAATTATAACAGGGAGAAATAAAAACACCACCAACAACAACAACCACATTGCTCATCCACTCAAGAACCACCTAGCAATGGAGCAAATATGGTATATTTCACAACTAAAGTCTTGGGACTCGGAAGGCCATATCTCATGTTACCATAACATCAGATTGATGAACATAGCTAATTGGCAGGTTTGCATGGGAAGAGGTGGTTCTTAAGATTAAGCATGTGAGTCTTAAAGTCTCTTGCTCTCAGAGGGAAAACAACTGGTGGGGTTTCACATTTTTTCTTCTTGCAGTGTGATTTCTGTGTGCAAAAATCTTCCCTTAAGAAATCTCAAGAGAGATCTTAGACGTTTCATGGTCCTTTTTTTTGTAGAATAAATAAGAAATAAGAAACAGTGAAGAAGTGTGTGAGTGTCTGTGTGTTTGTGTCAGAAAAAGAAAGAGAGAGCGTGTCAGCCATACAGTTATGGGTGGCGCTGCAAAATGTGTGTTTTGTGATGTCAAATACTGCAAAACTTTGGCATACTTTTCAAGTGGAAAGGACATTCTCAGTTTTCTGAGTGTCAGCTAAGAACTCTGATTTGATTTGCTGGATGCATAGACTTTGCTAACTCAACAAGTATTTTTGCAGATTTGCTTTGCAAAGCCGCAGAAAAAAACCAGGATGAAAAAAAATAGGTTTCTTCCACATTGAAGAAAGTATATAGCTTTTAATCGGAACTAACAACTGAGTAATAGGTTTTCCCTCTTCATCTTTTTTTTGTAATAAGGATATGATGGTGTTATTTTCTAAAGTAGTATATAAAATGGTTGTGAAGTTACTTTGTGTAGTGAGTAACTGTTTTAGTTACTTTTAATAGTTATTTTTAAGGTGCATGTTGAAGTATTTCAGATGCATTTTGACAAGGATATTGAGTCATGCTATTTTCTTAGCAACACTAGGATTATATATATTTTTAAAAATTAATAAAAATGTCCTGGGTAATGCAAAAAGGTAGTTTTTGAACACTATATCCTCAATGTTTTTCAACCATTTAAAAATCCATGCAATTTTTGGTTATCTGTGTCCTCTCTTCAAACCTTCAAAATGGCCACATTTTGTGTGAGACATTAAATATCACCATTAGAAACAAATTGAAGCTTTTGTAAGTGTAGCAGGCCACTCTCAAGCCTCTACCAATACAGGCCTCCAAGAGTGCTCACTACTATTCTTCACTTGCTGCCACCAACCTATCCTTAGTACTCACAAAGGACAAGTTTTTCTTTCAAACAAATAAAGTGTTTATTGATTTGTACAAAATAAAAATGGTGAATCACAGGTAATAAATCAAGTTGTTAATCACGTTTCTCAATTACTAGATCACACAGACTTTTCCCTCACTGACTATCTCTCTCAAATCTTTCTCACTCTCTCAATCAACTTCTCTCATCTTTTCAAACTCTCCAACACTCTCTCACACACATCACACACACCTTATATAATCCAGCTCCTCCCCCTTCTGCACCACCCTCCGTCCTCTCATTGGCTGATGTTCCCCTGCCCAGCTGTGATGGACAGGTGAGAGCAGAGCTGTATGCTACAGTAAGAAGTTCACTTCCTTTCCTATGTTTTACAGTATTGTGACTGCAAAATGATGTAGTAGGCTGACTACTATGTAGGTGTGTATGCTGTCTTTAGATGGTGCTGTGCGATTTCATGGTCACTATGGGGCACAGCCAGGAAATGCTCCTCAGCCCTAAATCACAGCAATACCACAATAGAGTCTTCATGTTCTGTTTGGTGATCATAGTGTTCAAAATACAGTCAGTGACTTTGAACTGAGAAAAGTGGAAATGGAATCTAATATAGTTGACTATGCTTCTGGCACAAAAGGAGAAGATGAGTGACAGCTTAAATATTTGCCCCCACTCATAAGGTCCCTGCTCTCCATCGGGCACTCCAACCAATCAGGCACTATGGAAAACTCAGAGGAAGGTAATCAAGTAGTGTATACATATATAACCTCTTCCATATTAACTGTCAGTGATTTTATGGAGCTGTAGGGCAAAGAGAAAGACTTGCGGTGCTGTTTAGATAGTCCTCTTGTTTTCCAGAATAGTCTTCTTTTTCTTTGTTCTCTCACTGAGATTTTTTTTTACTAAGCTCTTCTGAAATATTATTGCCTTGTTGCAATTTTGTGCATGTGATTGTGAAAGGATTGTTGTTGCATGAGTGGATAGGACACATAAATATGATTGCATGCCCTCCAGGACATAGCTTTATGTTTTCCCACATCTATGGCAATTTTTTAAAAAGAAGACATGGAAACACTCAGATTTCACTAACCCAGGGATGAAGTGGGTCAGGGTGTACGCTAAAAGATACAAGCTGGTTAGTCCCAGCTGATTGGGATTAGTCAACTTCCACAACATCAGGAACCATTTTTTGAGTTGGTCAGCTAGTTGGTCCTGCATGTCCAAAGGGACAGAAATGAAGGCAGAAATTCTTGAAAGGTACAGCAAGACATCTTAAAGTCTAAAGAGAAAGTGGCTTCCACATCAACGAATGTTTTCTGACACCACTGCCCTCCTATCCCAAGACGTCTCATCCAGAAAAAAAAAGGCAGAGTCTACATTTTTAATGGTACTCAGCTGCTTAGTAAGTGTTGAAGAAAATGTTTGGCAAAACGTTCTTAAGGAAGAGGTGCACATGTGTGTCTTATGTGGAAATTATTGTATGCATCTCATGAAGAATTTGGACCCACTTACTGTTCTTAGCAAGAAGAAGAATTTGGCAGGCCAAACCTATTGATATTGCTCAATAGGATAAAAAAAGGTAATTTGGCTAATGAGAAGCCCTTTGCTCATTCGGCAATGATTCAGTGCTTCATAAGAACAATTTTGTGCTCTTGCTGTGTTAATAGATGGGGAAAAAATAATGACCCACTGACTGGAAACATTCCAAAGAAAGGAGACCTTGGAGAGTGAAATAACTATAGTAACATTGCAGTAATTTCTTGAACAAGAAAAGTAATGTTTGAGTTTTTGCAACCAATATTTTTACCATATATGGGGCAAGAAATACCAGATGCTCAGGACTTATTCAGAAAAGAAAGAGGCACTAGAGATCATATTGCAAGCATATGTTGGCTAAGAAAGGATATAAAAGAATTTCAGAATAAAGTTAGTTTATGCTGTAAGGATTAGAGCTGAGCGAATGACTGTATGGATCATGAAAAGTGAACCAATGCTCTAAAAGAAATGGGTGTGGCACAACATTTGATTGTCATTATGTGTAACCTCGACTCTGGGCAATTAAAAATAGTTAAGAATGTAGAAAGGCAGATGCTTTCAAACATGGATGTATTTTATCTCCCTATCTGTTCATTCTAAAGTATATTCAGAATATACCATTTGGAAAACTAAATTGATATATTAGTGGATAAAACTAAAATGGATAAAACTAAAATGAAGGATGAATGAAAACTGGTGGGAGAAACCTCAGTAATGCAAAGTATGCAGAACCCCATATTACTGGCAGAAATCAGCAATGACTTGAAATTACTAATGATGAAAGTGGAAGAAGGAAGTGCAAAAGCAGTATTGCAGATGAACATTAGAAAAACAAAAATAATAAGTATATGAGAATTGCATAACTTTGGTGTTGACAAAGAAGAAATTGCAGTGGTTAAAAACTTTCTATACCTTGGTTCAATCATGAATCCAAGAAGACTGAGAGTTGAAAAAGAAGTTCTAAAGATGCTTCAGTGTAAAGCTATGTCACTGGACACTAAGGCCAAGGTCATCTATAATATGCAACACATAGATATGAAAGCTGGACAGTGAAGGATGCTGACAAAAACAAAACTGATTTGTTTGAAATCTGGTTTTTGAGGAGACAAATCACTGGTTGTTACAGCCAATCAAATCTGAACTCTTTCTAGAAACAATGAATGACTACATTGAGACCATTGTGCTCTGGGCCCATGATTGGTAGACAAGATGCACTGTAAAAGGCAACAATGCTGGAGAACACGAGAGTCAACACATGTGAGATGGAATGACTCCATAAAGGAAGCCATAGCCTTGAGTTCCCATGAGTTGAGCTGGGCTGTTGAGGACAGGATGATTTGGAACTCACTCATTCTGACGTTCACCATATGTTGGAAGTGAATTGATTGCTCATAACAGCATGTTGAATGCATACAATAGAGTTACAAGTTCTTCTTCTTAAAACCCACTAGTAAGTGTGTGATAACAGAACACACATGCATGCCGGTGCATCATAAGCCTCCTTCCTAGGCAGGGATTCAGAGAAATAAGGAAGGCTTAAAAAAAAGAATAGCAAATTACACTGATGCCAGAAATGATTAAAAAAAAAAAACTGTACAGAAAACTTTGAACCTCTCCTACCCACACATGATGAACTTTGTCTGGATTAAGTTCTGTGCACCTAAAAGGTAAGGTAAAGGTTTCCCTTGACATTCTTAGTCCAGTAGGGTCCGACTCTAGGGGGCGGTGCTCATGCTGTTTTCAAGCCGTAGAGCCAGCGCTTGTCCGAAGACAGTTTCCGTTGCCACGTGGCCAGCATGACTAGGGAACACCGTTTTACCTTCCCACCGAGGTGGTATCTATTTATCTACTCGCATTTGCATGCTTTTGAACTGCTAGGTTGGCGAGGAGCTGGGACAAAGCGGCGGGAGCTCACTCTGTTGCGTGGATTCGATCTTATGACTGCTGGTCTTCTGACCCTGCAGCACAGAGGCTTCTGCGGTTCAGCACACAGTGCCACCACGTCCCTTTTTCTGTGCACCTACTTGTAGCTAAATAAATAAAGTAACAAGTTCAATTTATCACACATTAGGTTGCCCTACCCACTTCATGGGGCTGTGGTGAGAACTAAAATGAAGTATAGATACATTTAACCAGAACAAAGCCTTTGAGAGCTAGGCTATTGAAGCACAGTGACACATCTTTGTTTTCTTCGATTTGACAGGGGCTACACTGGTATTCGTGATTGAGAAAAGATGTTGAAAAGCCTCCAGTGAGTTTTACTCGGCATCAAGAGCCAGGCCCAGGATGCTTTTGAATAAACCCCATGCTTCTATCCCGTTTGCTACAAAACTAATCAAGGTATTGCACAGAGACATAATTTCCGTTCTTTCAAATGAAATAAAGGTTTCAGACTGTGTAGGGCATACTAAGCATTATCTTTATTAAATATTGATTCTAAAATCTTTAAGTCACTAAAAGATTGGGGCCTGTGATTAAATTACAAATTAATCTGGCACTAACTGGTTTTCTTGTGCACACCATCAACTTGGATAATCTCAGGAGGCTTCCACATGTTGTGGGCAAATGGAAAACAACATGCTGTTAACCTTAGACACTTAGAAACTTTCAAATGGGGATGATATTTGCATCTAGACACAGGTCTTAGGTGTTTTCCCATCTGAAGGGAGCTCATAAATTAAGACAATTTATGCAGTCTAGTCTTCTCTCTTGGGGTAAAATAGATTACTGCTCAGTGTAAAACAAATCCTGCTGCTTGAGCTTAAAAAGTGCTATCTGAATTTAGGGGGAAAATGGGGCTTCAAGGCAAGAAGTGGTAAGAACAGAATAAATGAATAGAAAGCTAAAGCAGGTCTGCTCAGGTGTAGAACTGGATGGTGTACTGAAGGCTGTTTAGGGCACTGGTTCTTAACCTTGGGTTACTCAGGAGTTTTGGACTGCAACTCCCAGGAGCCTTCACCACCAACTGTGCTGGCTGGGGTTTCTGGGAGTTGCAGTTCAAAAACATCCGAGTAACAAAGATTAAGAACCACTGGTTTAGGGGACAATAAAGCCTTCTCCCTGCTGCCTGTCTGGGAATGGAAAAGAGGGGAGCTATAAAACACCTGGTTGCTGGATGGTCCCAGTGCAACGTATTCGGAGAAAACACGACTTTGGAAGAGACGTTTGGTTGCACATAAAACAATTTACATGCAGAAAGTTCCAGATTCAGTTCCCAGTATCTTCAGGATGAACTAGGAACATCGGTCCTTCCTGTCAACAGCAGCATCCCTTGCCACTTCAGATGGAAGGAAGAAGGTGGCAGGGCTTCCCTTTGAAGAGAGAAGATATAGCCAATGGTACCTCGCTAGTCAACCTCTTAAAACCTGGTTACACTCCAGAGCCACCTGGTATATTTCCTATGGCACAGAAACCTCCCTGAAGATGGAGAAATGGGAACACCAGCTGTGACTGGGCCAGGCTGTAATCGAAGCAGGGGGTTGACTCCTCCCCCTGCCTCCCAAATTGCAGGAGATACCACCCCCACTGTGTGGGCCATGAATTGTCCATGATTGTTATCACTGAGAGACACAATAAATTTAGTGATGCACCTGAGGAAAGCGGGATTGGTAGTAGCTTCAGGAGAAACTTTAATTCTACCGTATTGTGCAATGGAAGGCCAGTAACCTAGGAGTTAGAATTAAACATCAAGTTCCCAAACCACTCCTACTGGATTGAACAGCACAAATAATCATCAGACACTGGCTTGGCCAATAAACGAACTAACACAAACTGCCAAACCGGCAGTTAGTGCTCTACTGTGGATTTAACAAAAAAGAAATAAAGGAAAAAAAACAAAAGCAGAAAAAATAGTAATGGATATCTCTCTCTCAGCCCATATGACTGAGAAAAATGGCGGACATCGTGCCCTTAGGTATCCTGGATGCAAGAAATGGATGCAGAAAAAAACATCAAGTCTTCTAATAAGGTGAAACAAAAGGAAAAGTCTTTTAGCCCTTGAAATGAAGGGGTTTGCTAAATGCTTAGTAAATGACAAACATGCAAGCAAGCTAGTTTCATGAGAGGTTCCTTTCCCCCATATGTCCATGTGTTACATCTGCATTACAGGATAGTGAACACTCTCAGCAGCACCCTCATTACTGGCAGATCAAAAGTGCTTCTTTTCATTATACTTCATGCAGTTCCTGGATGAAGAAATCCAGACCTTATGTTGGCTAACTTGTTATTCATCTATGTCACAACCAGTAAATACTGGGGGCGGGGCTTAAATGTAGCTATTGCCATGAACAGCCAAAGGCATCAACATGATGAAAGATTGGCCATCAAAAAGTCCCATAAAAACTAAGTGGCAAGGAGATACGAAAAATGGCAGTAGTCCTTGGACTGCAAAAATCTTATTACGGTCTGGGTCTTCACAGTCATTCTTTGTGATTGTGATGGGCCATCTCAATACCCCTGATTTGTGTTCTGTCAGGGAAAAAATATTGAATAGAAAATATTGCAACTGAGATTCGGAGTTAGACTGTTCTACAGATGAAGACAGGGAAGAGCAATCTCCTTATTCTGACTGGAAAAACACAAATAGTTTGTTAGTTTTTGGAATGCACTGGTTCCCTTTCAGCAGACGATGTTAAATGGCTGTATTATTGGACAAGGTGAACATACTCTTAGATATATGCACAGCAATGTGGATGAATGTCATTATGGGTGTTTGGAGCACAATTATAAATTTGAAATTTAAATTCTTGTTGGCCTCATCTTTATTTGCAAGGACAAGGAATAGAAATGTTTTTTACCCTTGCCTGTGAGAGATCATTCTGTGGCATTATTAATGAGAAAGGTTTGTCCGTAAATCAGACCAAATTATACAATTACGCAAAACACTGATGGCGGCTGCTCTTTTTCTCATGGATTATTAAGAACCAGAAACATCAGATGGACTGTTTGCTTTTTTTTTTTTTTTTTTTTTTTTGAGTACTCATTGAGTCCATCTGGATTTGCCGTATGTATGTTTTTCCAGTCAAAGGGAAAAGACACCCATTTCGCACAAAGGTGTTTTGTGTAAATTGTAGAGTACTTGATATGGGGGAAAACAGTGAGAGGAGCTTCTTGTTTCTCTCACACACTGGCAATGAGAAATTATGCACAGTTTTGGGCATTTGTCATTAGGACCTCTTATCTCCCCACAGGAATTTAGGTAGCATTCTTCACATCCCTATAAGTGTTCTTCTATTCAAGTCAAATATTGCCTTTTTCTCTTTACTTATACACAAAGAGTTAATTTTGTTTCAAGTACAATGTTGTTTTATTTTTTTAATTGTAATAATCAAAGGTTAAATGGAGAGAAAATGCACTTCACACGTCACAGATGCCTGCAATATATAATTAGTGCAAGGGTGGCAGAGGGAAACCACATCAGTAAGTACTGAGGATATAAAGAGCAACCAAGGTCAAGGATTTAATATAGATAACCATGGGAAAGTATTATCTAAGATTAGTGAAGATTTACCTAAGTGGAGAATTTACATGTACTGTAAGGAAAGAAATTAAAAATAGGCCTGTTCTGTCTAAGATTTTTATGACTTTCGAAACCTTCTTTCAAATGGGTTTGCTACAGAGTTTCAAACAAAACAAAAATCTAACGAAAACTTGAGACTGCCACAAGTTAAGTTTTTTCCAACAAAAAAGTGTTATTTTTATGATTACGATCTCTTAGCTTCCTGAAACATACAGATTTCACATCTGCTTCCAGTTTCCCCACACCAGAAGTAGCTACTGAGTTTTGAAAGACAAACAGTGAAATGTCACTTTCTATTTATTAAAATGTAATTTAAAATACATAGCTTTGCACCTAATCCTAGTTGAGCCAATCTAACTTAGGTTCATGGTGTGAACACAGAGCCTGTGAGCTCAATATTTGCCTTGTGGAAAAGCAAACAAGGCAACAAATAAACAACATTAAGAGCTTCACAATTTATATTCCTTTCTTAAGTCTGCTCTTGCACTATGTGGTTGGCCCTGCTAGGCTCACTCTCCCGTTTGCAAAGGCAAATTCTGGCCTCTTCTTCTCCTTCGATTAGAGATGGGGATATCCATAATCGTATTCATATACGAATATCCCTGTCGTAGCTGGCCCTAATGAGAGTCCAGCCTCTGGAACTGGAGCATCCACTCATGAGTCCTGCTGTATCACTATTCTCACTCATCCTGCCAATGGCGCCCAAGGGTCCACTCTCGTCCTGCTCGGCTAGCAACTCAGCAGCCATTTGGGGAGACTCATTCTCCCACCCTCTGCCTAGAGTGGCTAGCTGAGCAGGAAGAGAATGGAGCTTTGGGCGCCATTGGCAGGACAAGTGGGATTGGTGCTACAGCAAGACATGTGAGAAGATGGTCTGGTCTCAGGGGCCAGACCCTCATTAGGGTGAGCTGCGACGGGGATATTCATATTCATATACAAATACAAATATCCCCATCTCTACCCTCAATATAATGAATACTTTATATTTTAGATAAAGAAATAAGCCCTATTCTGTCATTACTGAATTAAATGGCTTAGTTTTCAATTCTTGCTGAGAGTCAACACATGAGGAGGAATCTATTTTCTTCAAGCTCAGTGACAATCACATAAGGCTGTGTTCCTCGATATTAGGTCCCCAGGTATTCTTGGTTTACAACTCCCAGAAGTCCTGGGCAGAACAGTTAGTGAAGAAGTCTACTGGGACTTTTTGTCCGAGAACGTCTGGGGAATCAAGGTTGTGAACCACTGATGTAATCAATGGAATAATGGAGGAGGCTAGACAATATGTTCCCCTCTAAGCATATTCAAATCTATGGATTTAGTGAGGCCTGAATAGGGCTCTACAGTTAATGCTTGAAGAGAGCTCCAGTTTGAGCAAAAACAGTAAAGTGGCTATGGCAGGACTAAAGTCACTGTGCTTCTGTCAATTTATGGAATGACGTAAGCTCCCCTGGTCAAAAGAACCCCAGGGTCTCTGATCTGTCCTTTTATGACCAAAGACCCTTAACTGCAAATAGTCCTCTGAGCTTGATCATGCCGCAGGGTATTTTCTTGTGCGTTACATAAATCATCCATCTGCCTCTTATGTGTATTTATATCTGACCGTTGTTAAGTAAGAAGAGAAATATTTGCAGGGAGAGTGAGCTTATGGCCAGTGTAGGTTTCTTTCACACTTAGATTATACAAACCCAACTGAAGCAAGGACCATTTTAAGCCTCACACGAAACTATTGCTGCTAATCCTCATCCCCACTGAAATGAAGCCTAAATGTGTACAAATGCATTGCTCACATCCATCCCCTTGTTATCCTTTCATCTCTCTTGCCTCCTGCCTTTCTGCTGGAATTTAGAGTGCTTTCATGTGGGAGGCTTAAATCGCCACTGAGCCTCTCTCTGGCTACTTATGAGAATGCTTGGCCATTGTTAATGCAGAAGAAAAGGCAGAGGAAAGGCATCGCTAATGCAAGTAGGCATTACGGCCAAAGTAAGCTTTACATTCACATTAAACCTGATGGAAGCAAGGATGGCTTTAAGCCTCATGCATGAAAACAGCTGGGGGTTTGAACTGGAGAAGCCAACATTTTGCCATGATTGAGGGGGACGGTACTCTGCAAACTTTTGAGTGTCAGGAATGCTGTCAGTGTTACAGGCCAGATGTTTGAGGCACCATTTCTCAGTTGGTCTCTTCTAGTTTTGGTGATACATCCAGAGGATAGAAGGCACAGCTTGCCATCCCTGCCAATTGCTCAGTAAGGTCCTGTAGGGTTCATTTGTGTCCCAGTGTTATTTAAAATCTGTATGAAGCTGTTGGGGAAGGTCATGAGGATATTTGGAGTACATCAGCTCATTGGTGACTATGGATGTGATCTTTGGATGAATTTTTTTCAAATGCAAATTCCATAATTCTCCCTTCTGGAAATTCTATCTAACAGACACTTTACAGACACCTACATATGGTTCATCTGAGGGAAAGGCCTGAACTAAAATGAATTGAGACGTAGCTAGATCTAGGTCCACCTAAGCTTCTTATACCTGCCTTAGTACCAGCTAGGAGTTCTCTTTCTATTGAGGCCTAGCTAGGCCTCAAACATTCCAATTTAGGCCTTTCTTCCAGGTGAGCCACATTTAGCCCCCCCCCCCCAGTTAGAATTCCCAGAATGCAGAATATAGATTTAGTGGTTAAAAACATTTGAAAATCTAATCCCTATTAATGATATCCAATTTTTCTCCCTGTTTGGATCCTCTGAGTCATCTATGGCTATATAAGTGCTGAACCAGTCCCTGGATGCCGTGATGGTCGGCACGATGACCAGTCAAATGAAGGTGAATACTGGGAAGATAGAGGCCTTCATCTCTATCTGGATATGAGCCTGAAATACCAAAGGAAAGTATGGCTGCATGAAGGATATATTATAAGCCAGTACAGAGTGTGACACTATACACCATCATTTCTGATCATGGAGCTCATCTGTCAAGGTATTAGCCCTAACTTACAAGTTACTGGCTTTTTAGAACTTGAGTGGACACTAGATAGCTCATATACAGTCTTATGTTGACAGGTTTTTTCAATCAGTGAGTAATTATGCACCCCTGGTTACGCAAAACTTCTGTCTCACTTCTTTCCTCTGGGCAAAGACACGCCCAGAGGAAATTCTTCTCATATTAGAATGAGAAGAAATAACACCAACAATGATATGCAGACCTTGTTCTCAGTGTGTCAGATGTGAAGGAAAAGTTCACTATATTGGCTTTTCCTTTTGTCTTATCTAGGACCATGGGGCTGTAATGAGTTCTTTCAGGCTGAAGCTTACGGGGTGGCATATTTGACTGTGCTGTCTGAGAACATTGACTCCTCTCTGTGAATTACGAAATATTGAACTTTAGAATCATAAACACGTTGAAGGAAGACAAGGAGTTCGTCTGTTGGGATCAAAAAGTGGGATTTTCTTGCTGTCACTCCTGACAGGACTTTCTCTGTCATACTCTCCCTCCTCTGAGGGGATGGGTGTTCATGTCATGCAGTTTTAATAAAAGACATAGCAGATAAGAACCTATGCTACCCTGTTTATATGACCCTATAGTGTTAATAATCTGCAGGAAGAACTTCTGACAGTTTTGTTATTCCTTATACATTTTTGTCGAAAGACATGGGCCTCTCAACAATTGTGAAGTAACAGATTTGCTCTTTTTGGTCACCTCGCCAGACAAATGAAAGAAACCAAAGCAAGGGATAGTATTTACTATGAAGACACACAGACTGTGGTTGCTTTCAAATTCATTTACAGTTTAGACTGCTGCTACACATTATGCCCAGATCACTTCACATGGATCCTTTCTCTCCCCCCCCCCCGCCATCTCTCAAAATGTGTAAGAACAATACACCATTCTGTCTTTGGCTGTCTGGTAAATTCATGTCTGCAGTGCTTTATTTGCTGTATCTCAGTGAAATGTGGCATGAGGAATTCACACAAAACAAAGAACTGTTGGAAGTAATGTACTGAGCCTTTCTGTGGAAGGTCTCTCTTATCAATCAGATGCCGACACAGTAGATGCAGTGCTTTGACCCCTATGATGCTGCGGTGGTGTGTAGTGAACAACATATTTCACTCTATGTCTGAAGGGATAACTTTCCAGAGGAAGAGTTTGCAGCAGACTACCTGAGCGTGAGGAAAATTGTGAACACCTGAAAACAGACATGTTGGAAACAGTTGTTTTTCCTCCCCTCCCCAAATATTATCCCCCCCCCCAGTTTAGTTAAAGTTGAAAAAAGAACATTTGGGGAAAATTCATCACATTATAGGATTCTTTCAGAAAATTGGAACAAAAAGGGGGGGAACCTTTTATCATGGTATTATCTGTACTAAACCAACCAAAAAGCAAAAAAGATACAATACAGATTTTGAAATTACTTCATAGCCAACTTAGTGATCTCTACTTTTTTTCCCCACAAGGAAAACAACAAAAGCCATATTCTTATTACTTATGTGCGCAGGAATGAGTCAAACAGCATAAATTGCAGTAAAATTGCTGCTAACAGAAATCAGTGCTTGTGTTCATCATTACACACCACTTACATGATTTTATGCATGACCACAAATACAAACATCAACGTCTTAACTACTGGCAATTCACCACTGCACTTTATACCATTATACTTATTCTGGGATGTGTAACTAACAGCATTCCAGCCAATGGCTCTGACAACTTTTAAATGCTTGTTTCACAAAGCTGTGTTTATTCCTTCCAAAAGTGAGAGGTAGTTAAAGGTTTGAGGGAGGGGGTTATTTATAAAATAAGCACTTCCAGAAGTTTCATTTAAAATTCAACAGAAAAAAAATGTAAGATTTAAAAAATTTGCAAATGAGAGAACGAGAAATAGATCTGCCCATGTGATAGAGGACTTTGCATCATTTTTCCTTATTCCCAGAGAATAAATAATCCCTAATAACTGCATGTGGCACATGCAGTTATTAGCATTATGGAGCCTTTGAAAGCATCCAGCTTCATAGCCTGTCCATGCTGTCCAGTCATCTTCAAGCTCAACCAGAGCCTTCTTGCTACAGCAATCATCTGTCTGTCTTTTTTGCTCACTCCATCTTGCATAAACCCAGGCTTAGAATTCCTCAGCCCTTTTTTACCAATATGAAACAGGCAATCATGCTGTTCATGAAACAAAACCAAAGATTTCCTTGATGTCATTCCATAGGTAGATTATTTCACAGGTCAGTAATCAAATCAACAGGCCATGTATCTGTAGGCCTGTCCAGCCACATGCCCACAGGCCTTTTGTCTAGTGTACCCTTGTATCCTAAAAGTAGGACCTGGATAATACTTTATATAAGAAAATTGGTAGAGAAAGACTTTGTCTCTCTTAAGAAACAGAGGATTGATTGATGTCCGTTGGCTTCATTTAGTTTCCTTGGTTTGAGCTCCTTGCATTTCTGGGTTGGTTCATTTTTTTGGTTGGTTCTTGATTTATATGTATAGCATGACTTATTCACAGTTTTGTTTCATCTCTGGATCTAGCTCTTGCTAGCGGGGAGGTGCAGTACTGTATATATATCTGGAGCTTGTGTGGAGAGTGAGGAGTGGGAGTCTGTGTGTCAGACTGAGTACAACTGTGTGTCAGTTAGTACCTACCTGATAGGTTCAGGTTTCTTTATAGGTAGCCAGAACTGATAGGTTCAGGGTCTGTGCTTTACTTTAAAGTGTTCTGTGTGAACCAAACTGTTGTATGTATGATTGAGACTAAGCCACGTTACAGTGTCTTATTTACCTGATCTTTTTATTCACCCTGTTTGTTATTTAAATAAACCTTGTTCTTTTGTTTAGTAAAATCCATTCCTGGTCTGTGTGACTCCTTACAGGGAATGGTTGGTGGCAGCATATTTATAGTGTGGCATACTCCAGTAGGTCTGGGGTTGCCACATTGATTGGTGTCCAGCGTGTGGGATACGACTGGTCCAGTTGTCCAGTGGTCCAGCAAAACCTTGGCAAGTGTGCCCAGAGCAAGGGGGGTCTAGTCAGGGACAATCTGAGAGCGCGTAGGTAATCTTCTAGGCTTACCTCACGGGGAGGTACGCTAGTGGAAGAACGTGCCACCTCAGATTGGGGACTAGATTAGGGAGCTCTGAGGCAACCCGTTTTGGCGGGAAAGGGCTGAGGCAAAGCTGTGTGAAGTAACAGTGATCTAGCCTGTCTGCTGAGAGGCCTAGCAGAGGGGGTGGATTCTGCCTGGCAACAGTTGCAAGTTAGTGCTGAAGGAACAGCAGCAATCTATAGAAGGCTGTTTCTGAGGCAAAAGGAAAAAAGTCGTCGCTTTATTTTGAGGCTTGACTTTTGAAGGCAGCCTGTTCTGGGGGGGGATTATGCCCTTGACTCGAAGCCAAATGGCAGAAATGGGGGAAGTAAGAGACCCACAGGTAGACCAAGGTTCTGAGGAGGAATTTGGCTCAGTGCAGGATGAGAGCACGGGAGAACAGAACCCAGAACTCAGAAAAATGGTCCTAGCCCAACAGCATGAACTGAGGATGAGGGAAATAGAAAGGGAAGAGAAACAAAGGCAATTTGAAATGGAGGAAAGGGAAAGAGAGAGGCAAAGACAATTTGAGTTAGAGAAAATGGCGTTTGAGCTGAAGAAGCTGGAGATAATGAATAGAAATAGTAATAACAATAATAATGAGGGGAACCCAGGGAATGGGGAAGGCAGCCTGTCTAAAACTGACCTGAAGAAATTCCCTGTGTACCACAAGGGAGATTGCCCTGAGGTGTTCTTTTCCCTCGTGGAAAGAGCGTTTGTGGACTTCTCAGTAAGGGAAACTGAGAAGATGACCATTATGCGATCTTTAATCAGTGGCAGCCTGGCAGAAGTCTATGCAGAGATGCCAGTGGAACTGATGAAAGACTTTGCTGAGTTTAAAAAACTGGTGTTTGCCAGACATGGGATAAATGCTGAACAGCTGAGGCAAAGATTCAGGTCACTCACAAAGAAACCAGAGCAGACTTTTACCCAAGTGGGGGCCCAACTGGTGAGGTTGCTAGAGAAATGGCTGTCTCAGGAGGGGACAGAGACCTTCCAGCAGCTCAAAGACCTGATAGCGCTGGAACAGTTTTATTCAGTCCTGCATGGGGAACTGAAGTTCCAGGTGAGGGAGAGGAAACCGAAATCTGTGACAGAGGCGGCAGAGATCGCAGATTTTATTTACCAAATAAGAAAGCCCTTAGGTGCTGAGGGGAAATCTGTAGGTAAACCCAAAGAAACCTACAGCAAGTACTCTCAGGGACCAGGGAAAAACCAGCAAGGGGGAGGGGCCCATGTTGAAGGGAAGCCCTCAGACATGAAACCACAAAGACCTCAGATTTTGGAGGGAAAACCAAAAACAGATGAGAAAGACTCCAAGTACAGCAGAAAATGTTATTTCTGTCAGGGAAAGGGCCATCTAATCTCAGAGTGTGAGAAATTAAAGCAGCTAAAGGGAAATTTGCCTCATGATTTGAATGGAACCAAGCCAAAAGCTGTGTTCTGTGTCCAGAAAGAGCAAAGCTCCTTGCCACTGAGGGAGCCTGTTGCCATGGCTACTCAATCTGGAACAGTTACATCTGCTGATCAGGCTGGGGAAAATGGTCCTCTTGTGGAGGTCAAGCGCTGCTTACTAGTGAGAACAGATTCACAATTGTTTGAGACCGCAGGGGTGGACGTAGGAATACTTGACCATCAGTATAGGGGGCTAAGGGATACTTGTTCCCAGGTGACCCTGTGCCATCCAGATATTATTCCTGGGGAGTATATAATCCCGAATGAGAGCTTGAAGGTGGCAGGGATTGAGGGGCAGGTGATCTCACTGCCAGTAGCTGAGGTACCTGTGAGCTTTCAAGGCTGGAGGGGAGTTTGGCGGCTAGCGATTTCATCGACTCTGCCAGCAGCCGTGCTCGTGGGAAATGACCTGGCTGAACATGTGAAACGGGTGCTAGTGATTACACGCTCACAAGCCACCATGGGGACAGTTCAGGGGGGTACTGAAGGGCCCGAGGCGGAAGCAGATGAGGGTAGTTCCGAAGCTGTGGTAGAAACCTTAACCACAGACAGCAAATTTGGCCAAGAGCAAAAGGCAGATGCCACTCTCCGAAAGTGTTTTGAAAAGGTGACAGACACCCAGTTAACACCTGAAACCCCAGCGAGATTTCATGAGAAAAAGGGAATTTTATATAGAGAGACCCTGATGAATATCTCAAAAGGGGGAGATGGGATCAGAAGTCAGCTAGTGGTACCTGAAAAGTATCGCCCCATGATCTTACAAAGGGGGCACTCTGACATGTTTGCTGCGCACTTAGGGGTGAACAAAACACAGCAGAGAATCACACAAAATTTTTACTGGCCTGAAATAGGGAAGCAGATCAAGGAGTTCTGTAAACAATGTGATGTGTGTCAGAGGCAGGGGAATAACCGTGACAGGACCAAAGCGAAGTTGTGCCCTTTGCCTGTGATTGACACCCCGTTCAAATGTATAGGAGTGGATATTGTGGGACCTTTGCCCAAGGCCACAAAGAGGGGGAACCGGTTCATTCTCACCATTGTGGACCATGCCACGAGGTACCCCGAAGCCATTCCCTTGACTAACATTGAAACTAACACAGTGGCAGATGCCTTGGTGGGGTATATGTCCAGGATGGGATTTGCCTCAGAAATAATCACAGATTTGGGCGCATCGTTTACATCGAAGCTCATGAAACGGTTATGGCAAATCTGGGGAATTAAACACCAGGAAACCACTGCCTATCACCCCGAAAGTAATGGGTTAACGGAGAAGTTCAATGGGACTCTGATGCGCATGATTAGGGCTTACTTGGCAGAGAATCCAAACAATTGGGACCAGAAGCTGCAATCCCTTTTGTTTGCTTATCGATCAGTGCCACAAGCCAGTACCGGGTTCAGTCCGTTTGAACTTTTGTTTGGGAGAAAAGTGAAAGGTCCACTTGATTTAATCAAACAAAATTGGGAACAGATCACCCAGGATGACCCACAAGATGTTGTGACATATATAGACTCTTTAATGATTGACCTGAAGAGAAACCTAGAGCTAGCAGCAGAAAACCTGCAAGCTCAGAAGGTCAGACAGAAAACCTGGTATGACCAGAAAGCCAGGGAGAGGCACTTTAACCCAGGGGAGGAAGTGCTTTGGCCTAGGCCCTGCAAAGAGAACAAACTGCAGCTGGGTAGCCCAGAAATAAAATACTTGGGTCACATAGTAGGGGGAGGAGTGATCAAACCCCTAGAGGCCAAGATAGAAGCCGTTCATGATTGGCCCAGACCCAACACCAAGAAAAAAGTCAAATCATTTCTTGGGTTGATGGGCTACTACAGAAAGTTCATTCCGAGGTTTAGCGAGATGGCGACTCCGCTGACCGATCTGACGCGGAAGAAGACTGATGACCGCATACCGTGGACCAGCGACTGTGAGGAGGTGTTCCGGAGGTTGAAGGAGGCGCTCATCAATTATCCAGTGCTGCGTGCTCCTGACTTCGACCGGGAGTTCATCATCTACACCGATGCATCTAACAGCGGGGTAGGAGCAGTTCTTTGCCAGGAGGATGAAAATGGTGACCAGCATCCAGTGTCCTACCTGAGTAGGAAACTCCAGAAAGGTGAGAGACATTTGGCAACCGTGGAAAAGGAGTGCCTGGCCATAGTATACGCGATCCAGAAGGCCAAGCCTTACATCTGGGGAAGACATTTTATTCTGTGCACTGACCACTCACCACTGCAGTGGTTAAAGACAATGAAAACCCATAATAGTAAACTTATGAGGTGGGCTTTAAACCTGCAAGATTATGACTTTGAAGTGAAGGTGGTCAGAGGGTCAATGAACTGTGTTGCTGACGCCTTGTCAAGAAGACCCGAAGAGTGAAGACGGCGAAGAAACCATGGACTATGTATATTTTGGTGACCAAAAGTTAAATGTACCTGTTTATTAAACATGCTTGGTTTGTATTAATAAAGGTAATTTAATGTATTGTAAATGTTAATGTTTAAATGCCTAATTGATATGTTTAACCTAGAGTGTAAGTATGGGATTGTGTTATTGTATAACTGTTTTTGTGTGTTTTGATCCTGGTTGTTTTTTTTTGGAGAAAAGCACTTTAGCTTTTCCCCTGCAAAACAACTTATAAAGAAGGGAGGTGTTACATACAGCACTGATGGTACCTGTCTGTCATGGGTTTGGAGGGAAAGTTCCATCCTATGGGGAGTGGAAGGCGGGACATCAGGGGGAGGAGCTGTACTGTATATATATTTGGAGCTGGTGTGAAGAGTGGGGAGTTGGAGTCTGTGTGTCAGACTGAGTACAACTGTGTGTCAGTTAGTACCTACCTGATAGGTTCAGGTTTCTTTATAGGTAGCCAGAACTGATAGGTTCAGGGTCTGTGCTTTACTTTAAAGTGTTCTGTGTGAACCAAACTGTTGTATGTATGATTGAGACTAAGCCACGTTACAGTGTCTTATTTACCTGATCTTTTTATTCACCCTGTTTGTTATTTAAATAAACCTTGTTCTTTTGTTTAGTAAAATCCATTCCTGGTCTGTGTGACTCCTTACAGGGAATGGTTGGTGGCAGCATAACTAAAGTGTGGCACACTCCAGTAGGTCTGGGGTTGCCACACACACATATAGCTTAATTCTCTAAAAAAATTTCCAAATTCTTTGCACTTTTTCACATTCCCACCACATATGAAAATACGTACCAATTTCTTTCTCACATTTCCAACAGACATTCGGATGGTTTGCATTATTCTTATTTAATTTTAACGGTGTTAAATACCATCTTAAACTGAGTTTAAAATTGATAAAATTGAGTTGATAATTTCCACAAAATGCTTAAACAAAAATAGTAAGTCTTTTGCAAGTAAAAGCCACATAGAACTAGTATATTTTAATTTTATAGGAGAAGGATTTTTTTCCATTTTTAAAAATGTATTTTAAATATTTAAATATTGAGTCCTTGAAAAGGACTCAAGGCAGCTTACAACAGTGAAAGACAATATTTAATGTAGAAAACAATGAGCATACCATGGTGGATAACCTAAGTACAAGACAATATTTAAAGCTAAGAATAGTCTTTAAGTAATAGGTGGATAGTTCAGTGGCTTAGGTCTCTGGCTGCAAAGCCAGAGGCTGGGACTTCAATTCCACACAGTGCCTCCTTGACAGGGGCTGGACCCGATGAGCCATAGGGTTCCTTCCAACTCTGCAGTTCAAAGGCTGTTATTAACAAGAGAAAAACCAATGCCACTCCGAGAAATGGAAAACACAAATGGTAGTAGAACTCCAGTCAAAGCAGTAATGCATAACAATCCATCTGAAAAATCACAAACAGGTAGCTAGTTACTGAGGGAAGCCTTGTCTGAAGAGAAAGGCCTTTGCCTGCTTGTGGAAGGACAGCAAAAATGAAGCCATCCTGGTCTTCTGCTGGGAGGGAGTTCCAAAATTTGGGAATAATGACAGAGAAGTTCTCCCGTGTCCCCATCAGACTTACCTATGAATGTGGTGGGACCAAGAGAAAGGCCTCCCCTGATGATCTAAACACCCGAGCTGGCTAATAATGGGAGATATGGGCTTTGAAATAGCTTGGACCCACATCATTCAGGGCTTTATAGATTAAAACCAACACCTTGAATTGGGCCTGGAAATGTGAAAATGGAAAGAAAATAAAGTGTCAGCTAGTACTAGATACTTCATTTCTGTGTGAGAGGAAGAAGGCTACCAGCAGTATTAACAGATTGTTATCTTTGCTGCATGGTAAACCTTGTATTTTGCACACACACAAAAATTTGTCTGTTGCACAACAATATCATGTTGTACATGATTTTGTAGTTTGCCTAATGTACCAGGTTCTAAGTAAAAATTCTAGGGTTATACTCTTTTTTTTGCACAAAATACATATTTTTGTGCAAAAAAAAAAAATCCAGTGAATTTTGGGGGTGGGGAAGTCCACAAAGCAAAAAAAAAAAAGGACAAAAACTCTCGTAACTGATGTCAGCAAGGAGAAAACTTCCCCTCTTTTTTCTTTTACAAGAAAGAAGAGTGTGAGAATTTACATCCCTACATTGGGTGATCAACCTGCCTATTTTTGTGGCAACTGGACCATCCCTTCTTACATAAGTACCAGAAAAACAAGTTGTTCCAACAAGGAGAAAAACTGTTCCTAGATGCTTCCCAGAATAGCTACTCTCATTTGAAGCAAGATGCAGCGTTTTAAGAAAAGAACAATTTTTTCCATTCTCTCTCTTTTTTTAAAAAAAAATACATTAATAAATTCATGATCTCTTCTGCTTTTTTTGTGGGAGAGGGTAAAGGGAGGCTTACATTTCACAGGAATGTGGAGTATCCGTATTAAAATTTCACACACAGAGAGAGATCTATCAAAAATGCCCATCCCTGTAATTGTCTTTAAGATGGAAATAACTGTTTGTTTCCACAATGGCTAGGCCAACCAACATTTAACAAAACAACTTGACCAACCTTATCTTCCAGGGTTGCCCCAGAAACCACTGGATAGTCACCCATCGAAGAAGGTAGAAGTCCATGCTTAACTTGGAAAAAAAAGTTGTTAAACTTGCCCACTTAATTGGCATATATCCAGCTGGGACATGGAGTGGGGAAGATGCAGAATAAAAAGTCATTATAGTTCAGATTAGAGACGTTGGCAAATCTGTGATTTATTGTAGTGGTTCCCCCCCCCCTTTGGTGCTATAATAAAGATAAATGTTTTAATTTTAAAATCAGTCACCATTATCTTAACAGATGGAAGATGAAAATTAATGACAACCAAGACAATAATGACAATAAAATTAATGACAACAAAGTTAACTTCTAATAGGCAATGGCTGAATGATAGCATATGATCGAAAGCTTAATAATAATAATAGCAGCATTATTAAGGGTGAGTTTTAATTCTGTGTGTTCTGCATGAAGCACAGTTTCCAACTGGTTGCTTGCTTCCAACATTAGTCATTTATGCATATTCATGCTCTGTTGAAAACATATGCTTTCATGATGTCCTGTTATATCTTGCGCAGAGGCAGGCATTTGTCACAGGAAATGTTTCACTCTGTTTTCAGAGGTGGGTGGCCGCAGAGGTCTCCTGCAGTTGTGCTGTCCCCACTTACCTCTTCACTGTCATGCTGCTGAAAAGACACAGTAGCAAATATGTGATTAAGGATTTGTGATTGCCACTTTCTGTTCATGCACATAACCTGGAGACAAGAGCCCTGCGCAGTGCATTCATCTATGTACTGTAGGTATGTGTGAGCATGAAGGCATCAACTGCTAATGTTCTGACATTTCTGGCTGCATTAATATGTTTACCTGTTGAGCAAAATAAGTCTGATTAGGCCCAATTCAGAAACTCTCTAAAAAACTCTCTAAATCAGTACATGGAAACTTTGCTCCTTCGACAGTCCACTATGTAGCACTTCCATGTGATTTTCTCTATTTTTTTTCTGGGTTCCTGGTTTCCACAGCCAAAGATCTCCTCCTTCTGCCTCTCCACACAGCCTTGCGTGTTGACCTTAATTCTTTTCACCAGTTGATTAAGCATCCTTCAGTCTCAAAAGACTATGGTAATGTGCTCTGTATGGAGGACTTGGAACAGTGTCTGCTGTGGCTGAGGAGGCCAATTCAAGAGTGACAATCCCTTCCACACTGAAGACAAATCCAATCTGCCCCCTGTCCAGCTCCCTGATTTTGCTGCTTTTGTGACTTCCTCTTTGCCTTGGCCTGCTGGACAAGGGTCTCTTCAAAATGGGAGAGGCCGTGATGCAATGCCTGCCTCCAGGCTGAATGCTCAGATGTCAGTTTCCCATCTGTTGAGGTCCATTCCTAGGGCCTTCAAGATCCCACTTGCAGATGTCCTTGTATCACAGCTGTGGTCTCCCTCTGAGGCAATTTCCCTGCACTAATTCTCCATACAGGAGATCCCTTGGAATCCGACCATCAGCCATTCTCATGACATGCCCAAGCCAATGTAGACGTCGCTGTTTCAGTAATGTATATATGCTAAAAATTCCAGCTCATTCTAGGACTATTCTATTTGGAACTTTGTCCTGCCAGGTAATACCAAAAATCCATCAGAGGCAACGCATGTGGAAGGTGTTCAGCTTCCTCTCCTGCCATGCACAAAGGGTCCAGGATTCACTGCAATACAGGAGTGTGCTTAGGACACAGGCTCTATAGACCTGAATCTTGGTATATGTCGTCAGCTTCTTATTGAGCCATACTGTCTTTGTGAGTCTAGAGAACATGGTAGCTGTTTTGCCAATGTGTTTATCCAGCTCGACATCTAGAAATTGTGTGTCAGAGATCATTGAGCCAAGGTACACAAAGTCATGGACAACCTCCAATTCTTGTGTGGAGGTGGTGATGGTGGGAGGTGAGTCCACGCCCTGGCCCATGACTTGTATTTTCTTCAGGCTGATTGTTAGTCCAAAATCTTGGCCAGTCCCCCTGTGCTTAAAAATAAAGTGTTGACATTACATTTGTTATTTTTCTGGATCAATTACAGATGAAGCCTCTCAAAGCTTAATATTTAAAAAAACATATTTTAGAAAGTACGTTAATGAAAGTATTGCTTATTAAAAATGGTGCTTCGATGGCCCCGCTGTACAGGAGGCTCTGTCAGTCCACATTATCTCTCCTCAAAGGAAGAAAGGTCATTTTGAAAGTCTATTGAAAATTTAATCTATACTGGTTTCTATAAAGGCAGTTGGGCTATAAGACCCGGGATCTTATCTAACCCAATCAAAACACGATGGTATTTTCCTGGGCTTCTGGGACTTATGGGCAAAGATAATCAGAAATCTTAAGTTTGGGAACATGTTCTAGAAAAAGCCAATCAGCAATTTCTAGCATCTTCCTTTGGCATAGCATTATAAGAAACTTTGTCTGAGAGAGTAGTCCTCATAAAAAAGTTTTTCCCCCAGTTCTCCCGGGCTATCAAATCTCAGGCAGGCATGAGGATATAGTGACCCCATTCATACAGCACGTAAAGAGCACTTCTGACAATTTTCTAGATATAGATAATGTTGGGAAAATAATCTTTATCAGAGCAAAGCCACAACCCAGCAGCTGCTGTGCAAAGTGGACCTGAGATGATTTGCAAGGCCCCTTCTCTAAAGTTCTTTGTATATGAGAAAGGCCCACCTTTTTAGTGAAGATTTAGCTGAACGACCCATCCCACCAGCTGCCTCAAATTTGCTTTTCTCAATGAAATGATTGATTAATGACCATGGAAAGGAAAACAACAAAATCTCTGTTGGTACAATGAAGAAATTTTTTTTTCATTTGCAGATCACCATGAGGTGGTCAGAGAGAAACTGAATTCAAAATATAGCAACTTAGCTCTCTCTGTTTGCCAGTTCATACACCAGAACACAGAAGGAGTTTTAGCTTCTGTCCTCTAAAGATGCCGGCCACAGAGACTGGTGAAACATTAGGAAGACAAACCTCCAGAACACAGCCAAACAGCCTGAAAAACCTGCAACAATCAACAGGGTTGATGATGCTTACCATGAGTGACTTGGGAGAAAAAGCAGTTCAACCAATAATTGATTGGAACCAGGATTTGCCTTCTACTCAATGAATGCCTCTCTTTCTCTTCTTAGGATCTTGTCTACCCCACTTCACCATATCTTGCTCTATTTACCAGGGTTCTTGATTCTGTGTGTAGTGTTTACAGGAGATTGACATGCATTCTGGGTTGGGGGTTGGTGGATGGGGGAGCCCACTTACACAATCCAGATGCAAGGAATGCATATTGATTTGGATTTAATCTGCTAAATAGCAAATTGAATAGGTCACATCTGGATTTAGGAGTGAAGACGTGGGGTTTATAGGAGAAGGCTTTCCATCTCCTCTCTCTGTGACAAACCCTCAGGCCCCCTGAAAATACTACAAAGAGGTGTCTAGATGTCAATTAGCCCATTGTGCAGGCTTGCAGTAAAACAATGTAATGGAAGAAATGAACACAGCTAGAAAGGACATGAATGGAAACCTGGGTCCAATGGTGGAAGTTGATCGGTCTAAAAGATTCTCAAAATAAAAGAGAAGAGGCAAAAAAACTGTGAGGAAATCTCAAGATTTATATCTACAGCAATGTTTGTATGTATGTTAGTGCTACGAGTGGGATGATGACGGTGGCAATGATGGTGATGGGAATTATGGTATTCAAAGTGAAATCCCAAACAGGAATAAAGAATGAAATAGATAGTAGGATGTAGATGTAGGTCACAGAGGGATTTTGAATATCAGAAAGAGCTTTCAGAAAAGACATAGGACCAGATGCACCCTAAGACATAATTGGGGAGATTGCTTTCCACTTATGGCAAGAGAATTTTTTCTTTCTTTCGGGAAGCACTTAGGGAGATCGCCTTCCAAGTGACAGTTGCCAATATCTTTCTCTACATGACCATTCAGGATATCAGACATACCTCAAAATCCTTTAAATTACCTTATTTGAGATAAGAGAAATGAGTTCACCTTCGTCAGTTGGGAGTCTCTGGAAATAGAAATAATACACATAAAATCCACAGCAAATCCTTAAACACTTTGTGGAAGGAAAACATTGGCGCTACCAACCCAGCTGAATCCTCCTGATGCTCCTCGCCATCACATTTTGCTCTGCTCCGCAGTGTCACACTGATTCACAAGATTATTATGTTGCCAGTAACCTATTCAAACATAGGTCTTCGTTTAAAAGCGTTTTTCTTTGTAAACGTTGAAGCAAGGAATTGACTAAATTAATTAAGATAGGAAGACTGGATGGCTTACTGGTTTAGGTATGGTTGAGAGTTCAATTCCCCTCTGGGCCTCGTGCCAATAAAGCCAACCTTTGTGGCCTTGGACAACCTGCATGGTCCCAGGACACCCCCAAAAGAAGGGGGAAAGTAAACCACTTCTGAATATTCTCTACCTGTAAAATCCTGAAAAAGATTGCCATAAATCAGAATTCACTTGACAGCACATTTATTCTTATTTTTATTCTAACATTAACCCAGGACTTGATTCATCCCACTATGTACACCATGCCCTTGCATACAGGGATGAAAGATGGTGTAAGAGAGCCTTTTTCCTCCTGTTCCCTTGGCTCATGGGAAAAATCCCATTTTAATTTTTTTTTCCAAAAAAAGTTTCTCTGAATCACAGAATGTTGGTCTCATTCTTTGTTCATGCCAGACTGCGACCTTTTGTTGGTTTTCTTTTTCTCTGTGGAAATTGGTATGCATTTCATTTAAATGTATGCATTTTTTAGAATTCATTCTCCTTCATGTACACATTTTTGTATGCATTTCCCTCTGCTATCGAAAGCATGCTTATGTAAATGTTTCAAATGCACATATTTTCATTCATAGTTAGAGAGATGCTAGGAGGCAGCAGAATACCCCACACTCAGCCCTTTACCTATCAAACCTAGTGACTTCAGATGTGGCGGAAGATCCTGTCCCATTGTTTGTGCTGAAGAAAAGCTCAACAGTCAGGCTAGTCAGCATTTCTGCCAGCAAATTGCTTTGAATTGTATCTCTGGAGAGATCCTTGATTTGAGTTTTTCTGAAATATGACACCTCATCCACCTCAAGTATGAATTTAAAGTTAGTATCTTTGGTTAGAATGGAATGCTCTTACTTGTGTGGAAATAATCTGCTCACACTTCTGTGTCTCCCATTTTAAGAAGGCTAATTAGAGTAACAGAAGAGCAGCCAGCATTTAAAGAACTGTTTCACATGGAAAAGAAGAGATTAAAAAGGAGATGTAATACAGTTCTTCAAGTATTTGAAAAGCAGTCATTCTGGAGACTTCTTTTGTTGCTCTGGAACACATGACTAGACTCAATGCATTGGAATTTGAAGGAAATAAATTTCACCTAAACACCAGGAGAAATGTGCTGATCATGAGGGCAGCTTTGCAGTGGGACAATCTGCCTCGAAAGGTGAGGATTGTCTTTTGCTGAGGTTATTTAACCAGTGGTAAGATGGGCAAGTAACAGACGTGGGGGCGCTGCGGGTTAAACTGCAGAAGCCTCTGCGTTGCAAGGTTGGAAGACCAGCAGTCGTAAGATCGAATCCACGTGACGGAGTGAGCTCCCATCGCTTGTCACAGATCCCGCCAACCTAGCAGTTCGAAAGCATGTAAAAATGCAAGTAGATAAATAGGGACCACCTCGGTGGGAAGGTAATGGCGTTCCATTTCTAGTTGTGCTGGCCATGTGATCATGGAAACTGTCTACAGACAAATGCTGGCTCTATGGCTTGGAAACAGGGATGAGCACCACTCCCTAGAGTCAGACACAACTAGACTAAATGTCAAGGGGAACTTTACCTTTACCTAAGATGAGCACCTCTAAGGAATGCTGTAGCTGAATCCTGCATTGCAAAGACCATGCAGAGCAGGAAACTAGGATAGAAGATTTCCAAATTATTTTCCACCTCAACTTGATTTTATGTCAGTGCAATATTTGGCAGGCAGCAAGTGTCAGGGCTTTGACATCAAGGCCTGTCCATTTCCAACTGTGATTCTCTTGTTCAAAGTCTGTGGGTCAAGGCAAAAGTTCAGTCCAATAAAACAGCCATCTTATCACGAAGGAACAGGCAGAAGCATAGCTGACAATCAATTCAGGTCATAGGGAGTTCCAAGGAGACTTGGCAGGCAGAAGCAGGGTGGACGTGAGTCAATAGAAACTGTTGTTTTCCACGCATAGCTGACTGAGAGAGCTGAATTCATAGCTCTTGGTGTGCCATCCCCAGGTGTCCAGCTGTTTCCAGTTAGTAACTGGGATCTTGGAGATGCCCTCTGTGTTTTTGCTCTAATTGTTGCAGTTGATACCATTCCTTCAGGGAAATGGCCTTCAGATCTGCCAAACTCCCTTTGTCGTCTGAGTCTTCACTGGTAGGACTGGCATCTACCTTTCTTTCCAGAAGAAAAGGTGTTGTCAGCTGGGCCAATGAATTCCATGATGCATTGACTTTCTCCAGCTGCAAGACATCATCTTCCTCCTCTGATAACATATTCTCCCTCTGACTCAGCCATTTGAGGCATGACCTGACTCCTCCACAAACTTTTATACATATTAGAAAGGACAGAAGCTAAGAAAATGTTTCACCCTACAGTAGTACCTTGCTAGACGACAACCCCGCTGTACAATGAATCCGCAGGATGGTGACTTTTTGCAATTGCTATAGTGATTCACAAAACAGTCATTCCTATGGGGGAATTCCGCTAGATGTCGATTAGGTCCGTGCTTCGCGGACCATTTATTCGCAAGACGACAATCTTTACAGCTGATCGTCGGGTTCCTAAAATGGCTGCCCTGTGTTTTCAAGACCCATGCTTCGCAGGGCAGCCATTTTAACAGCTGATCAGTGCTCAGAAAATGGCTTCCCGTATGGGCGATTTTCGCTGGACGATGAGGTAATTTCCCCATTGGAATGCATTAAATGGGTTTCAATGCATTCCAATGGGGAACTGTTTTTCACGTGATGATGATTTCACTTAACAGTGATCTTCCTGGAATGGATTATCGTCATAATGGGGGGCACCACTGCATTGTTTATGGTTTCTCAGAAAACCAAATATTGTAAATACTATAATCATAGGTAAAAAATATAGGACTGTGCAAATATGTTTTTTTCTTTAGAATTAAAGATCTCAAATTTGAAATTATTTAATTTTTGAAATCCTGTCAGTCTCTCTAACAAAAGCTGCAACATTAACTTATTTCTTGCCAGCAATTAAAGAGTCTATATTGTGATTCTCAAGGGTGTATGCTGGCTTGGTGTGTGCTCGAGAAACCTAGTAGGGATTCTGTAACTGCCGGCTAGGAACAATCAATAGTTATGCCTTTTATTACAGAGAGTGACAGGATTTCAGCCGTTAGATTGAAAGTTTGCTCTTTGCCCTTCTACCAGGATCAAGACAGTTGGTAGGATTTAGAGACAAGGCTTCTCCCAGTGGCAGCCTCCTAACTTGTGTCATGCTGTGCCATGTGGCTACTTTCAACAAAGTTTTGAAGATCACATCATCCTGAATTTTTTTGTAACAATATTTGCACATGATTGGCATTTTAAACTGTATTTTATTGCAATTCATTTTATTTTATTTTTTTCCTATTTAATAATTTCAGTGTAATGCTTCTATTGTTTTTACGTTGCAAGCAACCTTGAGATGAATGAGTATATACACACAGACACACAGTCTCTCTTCATCACTTAAAAAAATTATATGTAGGGCTCCATAAATGTTACTCTTGTTGTTGCTGCTGCTGCAAATCACTACAGGAATATACCAGAGATGGTACCATATAATGAAAAAAGTATGATGAACTGGTTTTTTAAATCTACATTAGGACAACTGGCTTAGAATTTGGCTTCTAAACTATGTTAAAAATATGTGCTTGCATGCTTGTGCTACAAGTTGAGGGACCTTTGTCCTAATTAAGCATCCAATTAATCCCCCTAATGCTAATCAATAAGGAATGTTAACCAGGTCATGTACAGACTTTCCCACTGCATTATAATTTAGCAAAGCAACATTTCATTTACAAGCAGAAAATAGGGTGGTAGGTTGTTTGGTTGTTGTTTTATAAATAATGAAACAAAGGATGTGTTTTGTATTCCATTCTTCTGATACTTTTCCTGCCATCACTGTATCTTGGAGAAATGAAATATCCAGGACTATACCATGGATACTACTTTAGCTGAGTAACTTGTGCCAAATTATCATGATAGTCAATCATGACAGTGTAGGCATGTTGTAAAAGTTGTGACTGAAATACAGTAGCAGAATTGACCCTGTGTAAGGTTTATATGTCATCAGTTACAGTGGTTTTCTCAAATTTAAAATTTGGGACCCTCCAAAAAAGTCCTTGGAATCGCTTTCATTGTGGGGAGGATATTAGAGGTTCCAGGAGAGAGGGGATAGTCTTCAATTTCTGAAAATTACTGCCATTTTTAGAACACTCTCAGCTCTGGTTCATTATACATTTAAAAGTCTTCAAAAACCTCAGGTTTATGAATGTTGGATGTTGTTCTTCGGTACCCACAATCCAAAATATGGTGAAAAGGCCCCATATTGCGGCACAGTATTGTGCCCGCATTGCCAGCAGGAAAAAGGATGCCAAGCTTTACATAGCAAACGGCAGCCTGAATGTTGACAACACCAATGGCAGCAATCAAGATGGTCTACAGCAGTGGTTCTTAACCTTTGTTACTCGGATGTTTTTGAACTGCAACTCCCAGAAACCCCAGTCAGCACAGCTGGTGGTGAAGGCTTCTGGGAGTTGCAGTACAAAACTCCTGAGTAACCCAAGGTTAAGAACCAGTGGTCTACAGGATACCTTCACTCACTACCATTTGCCATGTGATACCATACAAGGGGAAATCCCAGAAGCAGACTCCTTTTTTCAACAGTTAATCACTTCTCACCGTAACACAGAGCAATGGTCAGGGCTGTTTTCCAACAGGTGTGAATGGTAGTGAAGAAAAATCCTGGCCAGCACAGCTAGTAGTGAAGGTTTCTGGGAGTTTTAGTCCAAGAACATCTGGGGACCCAAGATTAGGAACCCCTGATATAAGTGAGTAGTCTAGAATATCATACAACATGTCTATAACTATTGAAGTTTTGATATTTTATATAAATAAAAACATACTTTGGTATCATCCTGGAATTCAATAAAAAGAAATGGATTTGATTGTAATGCAGACATATTTAAAACACTTTCAGTTCACTAAGACATTTGGTAATGGCTGACATCTTTCCATTTAAAAAAAATCGTGTTTCTTATATTTCGTATCAGCCAACAGTGGAATGGATGCTATTGAATGAACGGAAGTGTGCACGCGCAGGAGTGGGCCAATGGCCAATTGAACTGCGCAGTGTTTTTGCTTACCTGGCCCCCGGGGAGAAGCAAGCAACCCGGGCCACGTGACCTTTTTGGCGGTAACCAGTGCTACTTAAGGTAGCGCTGGTTTGTAGTCTTCCTCTTTCGATTCTGGCAGAGCTAAGAGATGGAGGATCCCTGGCTAATTGAGAGACTGGTTTGCGGAGGGGCAGCTTTATGCTCCCCTCCACCCCATTTTTTCTTTACATTTCAGGCTGGTGCATGAGTAGGGGAGGAATTATTGGTGGTGTGGTGGCTTACTTATATCAGAGAAGCAGTTGGGAGGAGAGGAGAGGGAGCGAGGCAGCGCGTGGTGGGCGGATTCGCCCTGCCGCGTGCCAGGAGCCATCTGCGGAGCTTCCCCTATCTCTCACATTGCTGGGGGGGCGAGGTGCGCCTGGAGTTATCGGTGGAGCCTCCCTCTCACACTTTGTTGGGAGGTGGTGCACTCCGGGAGTCAGCTGCGGAGCTCTCGCTCGTGCACGCTCGCGCGCACACGCGCTCTCTCTCTCTCTCTCTCTCTTTGTTGAGAGGCCAGCGGGAGCGAGGGGATTGCTTCGCTTGGAGGTTGTTTCCTGCTCTTTTGGCCCCTCCCCTCTCTCTGGTATTGTTGAGGAGCAGCGCGTTTTTTCCTGCTGTTTTGGCCGGATACTGAATTAGGCTGGTTAGGTGCTAGAGCAAGGAGCCTTACGTTGGTGGGGCTGAATAAATTGGAGGGGGAAGTTTGCCCTGGGTAGCAGGGGACTAGATTGTGGTAAGGCTTGGTTTGGATTGCGGACGGGGGATAGAATTGAGTGGCTGCATACCTTTTGAACCCCCCCCCGCTCTGTTGGTGTTTTGATCTTTTTATCACACTGGTCTGGGCAGCCAGAACAGTTGGGACGGCTGAGCAGGGTCTGGTAGTTAACAGGCACCAGTTTTGTGGTCCTTCTGGCACAGCCGTATGTTTTAGCTCCCATCCGCCACTTTGTGTATTAGTAAACGTCGGGTGGGCGCGCTGCCGCCAGGGCGGGGGCGGATTTAGTTAATGCCCACCTACCCCCGTTGGTGGTGAATAAAAGGAACAGGCACCAGGAGAGCAATCTCATTTTAATAGCTTCCCTTTCCCCTGTTTAAAAGAAAACACACACAAACACGCACACACAAACCATGTGGTTTACCTTATTTCTTGAGGTTAAGTGGGATGGTTTGTAGCTTTGCAGGCAGCAGCAGCAATAGCTCTGTGGGGAAAGGCACCCTGTTTGAGTTCCAGAGGTGGTTGGTTCAAGCTCCCACTAGGGAGCAACTCATTTATAAAAGTTTGTTGTACATGCATATTAACTGCAGGATTCTAGGGATTCCATATATATATTTTAGGGATTTTATAAAGGGATACACCTTAAGATAGCCTGGACCCAGACTAGAATAAGTAATATAATTAATAATATATATAGCAATACTATTTACAGTTTGCAAGTTGCTAATTTGAATTGCATGTACTGTATAAAGAGAGCTTAAATTCATCATAATAATTGAGGTACCCATTTGGGTGTGTTGTATCGGTAATCACTGGCAATTTTAATTGACAAACGTCATTTTGTATCAGCTGATTATGTAATTCATCATAATACATTGTGGGAGACAAAGTTATTATTATTATTATTATTATTATTATTATTATTATTATTATTATTATTATTATTATTATTATTATTATTATTATTATTATTATTATTATTATTATTATTATTATTATTATTATTAGTTCATTGTTTATTGTTCATTGTTCATTATTAATTATTAATTATTAATTATTAATCATTTCTTTATATTTTCTTGCCATTGGGGTTAACAGTAACAGATATGGCCTCGAAAATTAGTTTATTTAGCATTTACTCTCAACTGTCAATTAATTATATAGATACATAAGGAGCTGCAATTAATCATGGGATTTAATTACGGAATGTTGACTATAATAGAAGTCGACTTAAGGCACCTTGAGCACTCTTGTTAGAGTTGGCCTTAGGTTCTGGTAATGTTTTGGGGATAGGAGTTGCAGATAGTTCCCCCAGTTTGCGCAAGGCCATGACACATAGGTTAGACAGGGGAAATAAGAGCATCAAGAAGGCCAGACGTAAATCATTAGCACAGTAATTAACAGAGAGTTATTACTCTTGAAGCCTGCCCAGGTCTCGGACTGCGGCTAGGTAGGTAACTCGAAAAGTCGATATGTAGAGCCGTCTGTAAGTCGAGGATCCACTGTACAAGGGACTAGGAGCATCAAGAAGGCCAAACTTAAATCAGTAGCACAGAGATTAAAGGATAATTTATTTATTTATTTATTTATTTATTGTTAACTCTTGAGCCTGCCCAGGTTTCAGAATATGGCTAGGCGTGATGAAGACACTGCAAATGCAACATCAACAGGTCGTACGACGGAGAAACGATCGTCTGCTCCTGTAATGGCTGAACCAGCATTACTATATCGAGAATGGGCATGAGGGGTTCGGATTCGGCACCCTCTACATGGTAGGATTACCAGTAGGACAATGGCATCTTCATGCACATACACCATTGCACCAGGAGCTAGACATACTTAACTGCATGGCCTTTGGCCACCAGCTCCACATCATGATTCTCTACAAACACATTGCGCACATCTATGAATATGGGGTTGGAATAACATGTATTAGCATATGCCAAGACATTGGTTTCATTGGTTCTTCCTCCTTCTCAGAGAAAGATACCTTGGCATGGCTCTTTGCAGTTGTAAGGAAACTGATTGCTCATGATGTGCTGAAGAGACTTCAGGGCTTGCATGGAGTCTGTACAGAATCAAAGTATGGGCGAGCTTAAATCCACCATTGGCATGGCATTTTACCTCCGACTGTTACAGGGGAAAGGTAGAGAACAAGACAACCACATTGAAGGGTAGGGGGCTGCTCTATTGGGTAGCCACCCCACAAAATCAAGTAGAGACCCAGCCGTTGCACCTACTGATTAATTAAGACTGGCACTCACCATCCCAACAATATGGGGGGGGGTTGCATGAAACTAAACGGGCAGAGGTAACCCTGACAAAGGGATCTGGCCATTTAAAGTTGAAATGAAAATTAGGCAGAGGGTGTATAAGAATTCCTGGCACATTGCCTTATATTTCTTTCCTATTGATAAGGAGTAGGGTAACTGCAGCTTTAGGTTAATATGCAGCAAAAATATTGGGGCTACCGTAGAATAAAGGGGGTGGCCTTAGATCTCAATAGATGGGCTGACACTTAAAAGACAGCATCAATCAAAGATTTACAGAACAAATGTAGGGGCTCGGGCAACTGGCAGCTGGATTTCAACATGGGAGTTTTAACTTTGTGTGTTGTCTGGCTACTACTACAAATATATCAGACCACGACCTAATGTATAGGCAGAGGCTGTTTATATCTTTTCAGGTGGCAAGACTCTGGAGTGACGGAGATACATCACTATATCTGGCACAGTTTTGTCTATTGGGCGGCACGTGCTGCATCTTCCCCATTGGGGAATGATTTGGGGGCTTGGTGCCCATACAATTATGTCTTGGAATGGCATGCCTGACATGCATTGGTTACAGCGTGGAAAGCACATCGTGCACATCTATAAATATGAGGTTTTAATAACATGTATTAGCACATGCCAAGACATTGATTTCATTGGTTCTTTCTCCCGCAGAGAAAAATACCTTGGCATGACTCTTTGCAGGGTTGTAAGGAGACTGATTGCTCATTATATGCGCGTCATATGTGCTGAAGTAGTCTTCAAGGCTTGCATGGAGTATGTAAAGAATCAAAGTATGGATTGCGAGCTTAAATCCACCATTGGCATAGCATTTTACCTCAGACCATTACAGGAGAAAGGTAGAGAACATGACAACCGCATTGAATGCCTGGGTCTTGCTCTATTGGGTAGCCGCCGCACAAAATCAAGTAGAGACCCAGCGGTTGTACCTACTGATTAAGACTGGCGCTCAACCAGTTATAAAACGTGCACTGGGACCTTACTTAATGTGTAGGTAGGGGCATGGCTTCTGTCTTTGCAGGTCTACTTGGGTCCAGAAGGCGATGGCGGCTTGATCAGGGGACATAGTTATATTTCATAGGCAGAGTGCTATGCTGCCGCATCCCCATGGGGGAATGCTTTTGGGCTTAGAGCCAGGCACATATAACGAGGAGAGGTCCGGGAGGTAGGCAGTTGATCCAGCTCAGGGTGATGATGGCATTTTGCCACTTACCATCAGATGTACTTGTTGTTCACCCTCAAGGCAATGATTTGCCTAGAATTTCAGGTAAGGCTTTGAACCTGGACATTCTGCCTGACTTAAGTCGTTGAATACCAGGTATCCTGCAAAGTGGACCTTATGGTCCAATTTTATTCCTTGAGTAGCCAGGCGAGGCTGTGTGAGGACAGTTGCTGTTAACAAGGATTGTGCGAGCGTTTAAAAAAAAAATGAACTGAGGTGTCGGCGGCTGCGGCCTCAGACCCATGCGGTCCACAATTATTCCTCAGCGAGCATTAACAAAAATGGCAGAGGCGTCGGCGGCCACGGCCTCAGACCAATGTGGTCAACAATTATTACTGGTAGCCTTGCGAGGCTTTGTGAAATCTATGGCTGTTAACAAGGCTCATGCGAGCGTTAACAAAATGGTAGAGGCGGCGGCGGCCACGGCCTCAGACCAATGTGGTCAACAATTATTACTGGTAGCCTTGCAAGGCTTTATGAAATATATGGCTGTTAACAAGGCTCATGCGAGCGTTAACAAAATGGTAGAGGCGTCGGCGGCCACGGCCTCAGACCAATGTGGTCAACAATTATTACTGGTAGCCTTGCGAGGCTTTGTGAAATCAATGGCTGTTAACAAGGCTCATGCGAGCGATGGCAGAGGTGTTGGCGGCCACGGCCTCAGAACAGTGTGGTCAACAATTATTACTGGTAGCCTTGCGAGGCTTTGTGAAATCTATGGCTGTTAACAAGGCTCATGCGAGCATTAACAAAATGGTAGAGGCGGCGGCGGCCACGGCGTCAGACCAATGTGGTCAACAATTATTACTGGTAGCCTTGCGAGGCTTTGTGAGAACTATGGCTGTTAACAAGGCTCGAGTGAGCGTTAACAAAAATGGCAGAGGCGTCGGCGGCCACGGCCTCAGAACAGTGTGGTCAACAATTATTTGGGGGGCAATGACTTGCCCAGAGTGCCGGGAAAGGCACTGATATTAGATATTTTAAGGGACGTGAACAGGCTACACGCATTATATCCCGCCACGCGAATCTCCCGCCATGCAGATCGTTTAGGCAACGATTATACCGCACTTAAATTGGCATGGAACACAATACATTGATAAGGTAAACAAGGTCTGTTGTCAGATCAATAAGGAGGTTTGTAGAGGCATCAGCAAATGCGGCCTCGGATCTGTGATTAATCGCAGAATCCAAATATCCAACCTGGAATATTTTCACGATGATAGAGTCCACCTGTCTGATGCAGGTTTGGACATTTTATTGGAGGATATAAGAGGGGGCCTGCTGGTGGTACTTGGTCTGCTTGGTGGGTACATGGGACATAGCTGATGCTAGTCCTCATGCTTTGGCGGGTAGTGCGGGAATAACTAGTTGTCACGGTGTCTCCCTTTTGTAATTATCATAAAGCAAACAGCGCGTCAGTTCTGACGGTTCTGCGGATTGTGCGATTACAGGGCCGAAGGCAGCTGATGCGCTGGACCACTTGCGGACCAAAGGTCATCAAATACGATGGCTAGAGGTCTGGGGTGTTTAATTGAGGCCTTCCAGGTTCCTCCGGTCGTTAGACAGTTGGAACCTGGGGCCTGGGACTCGCCCATTGACTGATATGGAATTATTTGGCGTTATTTCCCCGCACTACCGCAGGCCCCCTCAATTTTGGAATTGGTTTATTTGGTGGCATTTAATTTGGTTTAATAAAGTGTGGCCCATATTTAAATCCAAAGAATGGTTGTCTTGCGTCTTCATTTCGGGGCCTGGGGGAGCAAGTGTGCACGCGCAGGAGTGGGCCAATGGCCAATTGAACTGCGCAGTGTTTTTGCTTACCTGGCCCCCGGGGAGAAGCAAGCAACCCGGGCCACGTGACCTTTTTGGCGGGAACCAGTGCTACTTAAGGTAGCGCTGGTTTGTAGTCTTCCTCTTTCGATTCTGGCACCCACCCGCCCACCCTCTTTCTAGTGTGTCTTTTGGGGTCGCCTGTTGTGGGGCCGGATAGGAATTTTTGACCTCTATCCTGATTGGCATTGGATGGGGGGATTTTTCGCCTATCCCACACTGGAAAAAGGTTGGTTGGCATTTGATGGTGGTTTTTTATAATCGGTCACACTGGCGGGCAGTGCGGGAATAACTAGTTGTCACGGTGTCTCCCTTTTGTAATTATCATAAAGCAAACAGCGCGTCAGTTCTGACGGTTCTGCGGATCGTGCGATTACAGGGCCGAAGGCAGCTGATGCGCTGGACCACTTGCGGACCAAAGGTCATCAAATACGATGGCTAGAGGTCTGGGGTGTTTAATTGAGGCCTTCCAGGTTCCTCCGGTCGTTAGACAGTTGGAACCTGGGGCCTGGGACTCGCCCATTGACTGATATGGAATTATTTGGCGTTATTTCCCCGCACTACCGCAGGCCCCCTCAATTTTGGAATTGGTTTATTTGGTGGCATTTAATTTGGTTTAATAAAGTGTGGCCCATATTTAAATCCAAAGAATGGTTGTCTTGCGTCTTCATTTCGGGGCCTGGGGGAGCAATGACTTTTTCTGTAGACCGTTTGGTGCACTCACTCTCTGGAAGATTCAGAAACTCTGCAAGGGAAGTTGGTGTGTGTGTGAAGTTGCAGTGGAGAAGTGGAGGAGAGAGATTCCCCACCCCATGTAGGTAGAAGTAGCAAAAGTTCCTTCACACAAATCTGTGCATTTTCTTCTGTTTGTGTATATTTTTGTTTCAATATACACCCGTGCTTATATTGTTTCTTATGATGATCTTGACACTCTGGTTCCATCTATTAAACACTTGTGTTCCTTACAGATCGATCCTACAGATCTCTCTCTCTCTCTCTCTCTCTCTCTCTCTCACTCACTCACTCACTCACTCACTCATTCACTCACTCTCTCTCTCTCTCACACACACACACACACACAGACACACACACACATGTTGTTTTATATATATCTGAAAAATATATCACTGCTCAAAATGGTCAGTTATTCAGATGGAGTTTTGCTTTGATGATTTTGTTTTCTACTTTGTTATAAATCCTGTTGTTCTTGAACAGGAAAAAAAACTGCCTTGGTTTTGACCTGCCACATTCATTTCTTGCACAGAAATAGTTTCTTTCTATATGATATAAGGGCATATTGTTATCAGTCTAATAATTCAGACACGCATGCTCTCTCTCTTGTGCCCTTTCTCCCTTCCTTTCTTTTCTGCCAATACATCACAAATTTATTAAAGCACATAATTTGGGATTTCTGTTATATGCGGAAATAACATCAGATTCTGAAAAAAGTCTTGTTCACATTCTCACACGGAGCTCTTTTGTTAAGAATCCAGCAGCAGGAAACAATTATTTTCTCTCTGAACTATTGCATTTAGCATCTGCAGTTGTTAGTCCAGAGAATTAGACAAGCAAAATATTCATGGGTTGTCTTTCATTCCATCTGCTATAAAAAATAAAGCTTATAATTGCTCTAATAAAAGGTAACACTGCACTTGTTTGGCATTTCTACCAATTTTATTGTGTTCATTTAATCACATACCATGATTCTATCTACCCCCTGGAATGAAGCATAAATTAAGGCTTCAGTTTTACAAAATCATGGTGGAACTTTAACAGAAATCCCTAATTAACCTCCCTACCTTCCAAACCCAAGAGTGAGTTAAGGGCCTTTTGGTGAGACAATATAAACAATTCTGTCTTTCTCTCTCTCTTTTTATTGTGCTTCCGCCCTGGCTTGAAGGTAACTGTGCTTGAAGGATGTGAGTTTCCAGAGGTTGTAAAGTTCCTTTTAACAAGAAATAACTACAGTGAGACCTCCAAGTTGTCAGGCACTGTTATAGTTTAAAGTAACTCTTATTATTCAGAGGTATTTACATAGTTTTCTTTTTAGTTACTTAAAGAAAATCTGAATGCTACAGACGCCTGACATCTGAGTAGTGATGACACACATACCCTGTAACTAGAGATGGGGACAAACTGCCCAAAAATGTCATTTTGTCTTGGTTCATGGTTCATAAAAGTTGATGAACCACGAACCACAAAATTCCCATGAATTGGTTCCTTGATTTGTTGGGGGTTTTTTTAGACTGCCCATGGGGCTGTCTAAAAAAAGAAAAGCTAGGCCCCTGCCCCCACACGCTGCTCCCCATCCCCTATCCACTGCCCCCGTTGCTTCCCTACCTTGTCCTGTTGCCTCCACCACTGCCGCTGTCACTGCTGCCTGTACTGACAGCTCTGCAGGAATGGAAGCTAGGCTGTCGGAATGGCGGTTTCCGTTCCAGCAGCCTAGCTTCCATTTCATTGCAAACAGCAGTGTGGGGGGGGGAATTTCCCTTCAGACAGCCAGGTGGCTTGCCTATCAGCTGATCCATGGAGCATAGGAAGGCAAGCTGCCTGGCTGCCTGAAGGGAAGCTCCCCCAATGCCTCTTTGCAATGGAATGGAAGCTCAACTGCCAGAATGGAAACCACCATTCTGGCAGCCTAGCTTCCATTCCGACAAAGGCAGCGGTGGAGACAGCAGTGAGGGCATAGATAAGCAAGCTGCTTTGCTTCACAAAGGGCCCCACCTGTGCTGTTTGCATAGACAATGTGGGGGGGATTCCCTTTGGGCAGGTTTACCCTGTCTTTCTATGCCCCTGTGGATCAGTTGATCTGCAAGGCCATAGGCTTTGAGGATGGATGGATGAATATAAAAGGTGTATATTTGTCCCTTTGTATTCATCAGGGTCTCCTCGCCTCACAAATATGAAAGGACGAATATCTGCTGCATCACCAATATTCAAGAAATATTACAATTCATTTTTATATTCATGTCCATGTCTATCTGTAACTATAAAACTTAAACACAGTTTCAGTTACATTGCAAAAGGAATGATTTCACCGCTCATTATACTACACTGATGATGTGGTATATTACAAGTTACACTACAGTAGGATAGTAGATGTGGGGGGCAGAGGCTCTCTCTTCTAACACCTTGGTGCCACAAATTCTAAGAATCTGCTGCCTCAGTCTGAAAAATGAGGCACAAATTCAATTTTATTGTGTGTGTGTGTGTGGGAAATTAATAAGTATGCTTCAAATTCACACTGAAACTTGTTCCTCGATTACTGTAGATACTGGGAATCATAATTCCACTCTGGGTTCTGCTTGTTGATGATAATGAAGTGAAGCATTAAGGGTACCGGCTTTTAGGCATGTATGTTTCTCGAGATTGGCTTGTCTTGAAAAAGTTACAGTTTAGAACTACAGAACTTGAAAACCCTCAGCATAAATGGCCACTGGCCCTAATAGCTGGACCTTTCTGGAACTTTTATTTTACAATGCAGTAACATTTTCAAGCTCTGGATGTACCAGATGGAACGCAACAGAATCAGTATTACCCACAGTGAACCAATGCACAGGGATTGTGTATGAATTTCATGAATAGGCAATGGCATGGAGCAACAGTTCCGCAGCTATGGATCTCTAAAATAAGACAAGAGATCAGCTGTAACATGATGGATGAATGTGATTCAGGGAGGAGGCAATATCAAATATTCTGTAGCTATTCTACTCCTAAACACATACACACGGAGAAGCACATGAAATATTGTAAAACTAGAATATTGTTGGCTTGCCAACATTCATATATATGTCAGTCAGTCAATCATCTGCTCGCACTGAGTGATTCAATGCAGCTTGCAATCATAATTTCATCTTGCTACATGCTTGTGTGTCAGCTCCTTTTTGATGTGATGTAAATTGATACTAGATATTGAACATCATGTCAAGACTCCCAAAGAAGAAGTGGACTTTTTAAAGTTCAGCTGGCATCTTAACTATGAGCACTGATGTGTTGTTTTTCCATGGTATGGACATTCAGTCTGAACTCTCTCTCCAGCTTCATGATTGTCGGGCTGCAATGTTTTATGGATTAATCATCCAGGAGATGAATTGCTTTAAAAACCTTTGATCGACTAAATGGGTGCCTTTGATAAATAAGACAGGATTAAATAAAATAAAATAAAATAAAAATGTTCTCTGTTTGTGACACAAGGTCTTATGAATAGCTCTGTGTGTGTGTGTGTGTGTGTGTGTGTGTGTGTGTGACACATCATGTTAAAATGAGCTATGCTACCTCAATCTAATCATTGACTGAGTCCAGCATTCTTTTTGCACAGTGAACAAACAGAAATCTGTGGGAAGCTATATAAGCAACACAAGGTGAGTGCAGTAGCATTAATCGTCTTGTACTCCACAGAGTACGGAGCTGTATTGCTTCTCATATAGAGTGGATAGAATACCTTGGTGTGCTTACACCCCTGAATTTATTTAAAGAAACTCTGTTGAAAAGTTCTTTTGTGCCCTCTAGAAAGCATGGAAGACCATTTTGCCATGTTTTGCTTTTTAATATTTTATTTTTAAACTACTAGGAAAAGGGTAGGGAATACAGAAGGTAAAAGGGAGTGGAAGGGATGGGGAAAGGGTTTTAAGGACAGGAGAACACAAAGTATACAATCATCCATGTTTTATCTTCCCAGCACACTTGCTTCCCAATTAGAGATGGGCACAAGTTGCTGATTTGATGGTTCATGCCGGTCCATTTCTCAGCTGAAGAGGTTTTCAAGCACTTCCCTGCCCCACCTCTTCCTGACTTCCTCGCCTCTCTCCTCTGGGCATTGTCTCTGAGTGGGTGCCCACTGGAGGAGGTGGGGCAGGAAAATGCCGAAACGAACTGGCGTGGACTGCCAAATCAGCAGTTCATGCCTGTATCTTTTCCTAACATGAAACAAAAGCATACAGGCGCACACACAAAACCCAAGAAGTGTTTGTAGAAATATTAAAAATGGCCACTGGGGGGCCACAAAGAGGCTTTTTCAGCAACTCCATTGCCTTTTCAAGAGAAAAACAAATCTTATGATGGGTGATGTACAGATCCTGTGCAGACCTTCAATTTTGGTGGGTAATCCCCTATGGGGGTTGCCTGCCTGTGCGCCAGTACTGCTAATATTAATATAGCCATCATGGTTAGCAGGTTGAAACATCCATCCAAGAATTTGTGTATCCTCATTTAAAAAGTGTCTTTGTTGATATCCATTATGATATAAGATTGCATCGTGGGCCACACAACTAGCTAATAAGCTCCTTTCTACCTTAAACTGACTGATTGCCTTATCTTACACAAAGAGTAGGTCTTTGGTCTAGATGGGTGGGGTATAACTCTAATTAAATAAAATAAATAAATTATATTCCCCAGAAATAATATTTTCACTCATCACAACCCAGCAGGACAATGATTGTGTGCGTTACTTCTGCACAAACTCATATGTTACCATAAGAGTTTGTGCAGAAGTAACAACTTTCATATAACAATGACTCCTGAGGATTCTGTGATTGGGGTTTCCAGGAAAGCTTGGGCTTTTCAATGACTGGAGCTGCCGATCCCTTTTTTTCTTTGGGTTTCTTTTTCTGCCAAAGTGTTATTTTCATTTTCTGGGTGAAACTCACTGATTTTGGAGACCCCACCCCCCACCCAATTCAATCAGGACATCATTACAGGTTTCTTTTGATTAGCTTTGAATCAGTTCAGGAACGGACAAATACTCCCACTTTGGCATAATTTCAGGATCTAAAGCACACCCCTTCTGAGAACTTTAGTCACAATAGTCCAGCAGCAGAAACTCTCTAGGGGCAAGCTTGTAGAAATAACCAAGAAGAGGACCTGCTTCCATTAGGATATAACACTCATCAGTTTGAGAAATATGATGTTCTACAGTCCTTGTTTTATTCTCTGTTTTTGGGGTTTGTTTGTTTCAAAACATATTTCAAATGTTTTAAAAAGGACCACAATTTATGGCAGTTTGTGATCATTATTCTCTTGGACGTGTGCTCCATTGCACATTAAAATCACAAGTGGAAATTGGCTTCTTATTCTCTGCAGTAGGTGAAAATATAAATGTTGAATGTGTCTAGTGTTATTTGTGCACTAATATCAAAATTACAGTTATGTGCAGTACCTGTCACTTCACAGTCAGAAATCAAATTATATTCCCGCACCGGTATTGGCACATTGACATTGGTGAGTGTAGCTGCTTTGCCTTCTTTGACTTTTTTTTCCTGCTGTTACTGCTAATGAAGGGGAAAACGCTGCTGTATCTAACTGCTGTTTCACCCCTTTCTTGAAACCAAAGCAAGTTTCTTGTGGCATTCAACAACAATAGACCAACACTGGTCACCTGTTGTACTCACACAAACATATAATTGCTCACTGAAGACATGGCATCAAAGGTCACCAAACAATGTAGGTTCTTGTTTAGTGCCTAAACTTTGAGGCTACGTTTTCTAAATTCAAATAAATAAATAAATAAAACATAGCAAGTTTTTGATGTGCAAAATAGGTAATATGCAAGCTACCTATCTGTCTGTCTGTCCATCCACCTGAAAGCAGATAAGCTTGATGGGAATTTCCAGTAAAGCTAGCAAACAAAACATAAAAAGGAAGAGAGGTGTCTCTCCATGCAGAAATTGGAGGATAGTGACAAGATACAAACTTCCAAAAAAAAAAAAATCAGTGTAATGTTCTCTGCTTGCATCCCAGAACATGACAAGGCAAGAAAGTACTAGCCGTTCGTCATGAAAAGAATATTTTTCGCACCATAAGACACACTTTTTCCCCACAAAACAGGGGGGGTGGAAAGTCTGTGCGTCTTATGGAGCAGAGAAAACAGATTATATTTTCCTGTTTTCTTCTCCTAAAAAATTGGTGCGTCTTATGGAAAGGTGCGTCTTATGGAGTGAAAAATATGGTAATTTATGAAAACTAGAAGCTGAAGAGAATTCTGTTCACTTATTTTTCCTAATGTGAACATCACATGATTTGCATACATCTTCAAAAATGGGATGGAAAGACTCACTGTTTATATGTTCACCCATGAATCTGCTTTATCCTCTTTCTACATTCCTCTCTGAATTTTCTAGATTTAAAAAGAAAAATTTGAACGAAAAATTGCATTTTGGGAAGTAGTTAAGTACACATTGGACAAAATCTTGTTGGTGTAAATTTATACAGTGAATGCCAGATTATGTGGGATAATTTTTCAATATTAAAGGCTTCCACTCCTCTTCCACAAGGCTCCCAATCGCTACCAGGGGCAAAAGGGATATCTAGAGAGCATTGGAATCTGAAGTGGGAGGATAGGAAGATTTTTATTTAATTACAGTAGAACCCCAATATTCATGGGATTGATATACATGGTTTCATTTATCCACTGTCTGAAAATATTAAGATATTTTTTAAAGAACCTCAGAAATATGTATTTCCACAATGTATTTACCAGAACTAGCCACTAGAAGGCTCCAGAGATCATGTTTTATATATACTGTTTGCTATTATCTGCAGTTTTTGGCATCTGCAGGAAGGGAGGTTTGGAACCAATCCCTAACAAATACAAGTGTCCTCCTGTGAAGCAAAGATATCAATTGCCAGATGTTATCATCTGGCTTGTACACCACAAATTTACACCAACAGTATTTCAGCCACCATCTGTCAAAATATACATTTCTAAACTATTGCCTCTTCTAAAACACATTTTGAAAAGACATTTTGAATGTTCCAAGAACTATGAAAAAAATAGGAAGTGTAAGAGCTGGGAGTAAGTAAATTCAGGTTTACTCATCTACCCAGGAGAGACAGATCAGGTCAATTCATACAAGAATTCAAAAATAAAAATAGGAGTTCCCCAAGCATCCCTATTTGATTCTGGAAAATGAGAATTATTTTTGTTGGAAGCTTCTGCCCTTGGCAAAGGCTCCTTTATTGAAGAATGTGTTGGTCATTTTTGTTCTGCTGAATGAATTCTTCACTAGTAGGCAATTAACCCTTCCATTTTCTCTTTGATTTCCTGCTGCTGGAAATGGAGGAAACTGAATTAGTTTCTGACTTGATATTGGAGTGTACATCTCAGCAATGGGACATTCAGAAACACTTTTTCTTTCGCCCTCAACTAAACTGCATCTGAAATATCACCCTCTGCTGAACATGTGGCTTCAGACCGATATGAACACCTAATTCTATTTCAGAGCATGTCAGTGCATGCATGAGGTAACATGATGTTCTATATTGTACCACTGGACCATGACATTGTCCCATAAGGTAATCTCATTTATCTGCTTTAGTAAACACAAACTCCAATATCCATTTTCGGTTTTGTCTATGAGAGTGAGGTGCAGCTGTACCATCAATGTTGTCTTTGTAAAAAGAAAATAAACTGTTACGCTTGTTCGGGGTGCTGCATCTTGGTTTCTTCATGTTTCTGTAATGCAGTAATAATGTACAAATCTCTATTCTGAGGCCACCACCCATGGAGAACTTTAATTTCTTTCAATAGAAATGGAAGGTGTATGGCTAATATTGAAAGGAAGGTATAAAGTGTTCAGCTACAGAGCATAAATCCCACATAGTGATGGAATCTCATCCAGATTTAATATTTTTACATTACATCCTCCAACACTAAATCAAACAGCTTCTTTATCTGAAAATGTTATCAAAAATAGAATAAGAGAGGAAAAATAATTTTATGCCCAGACTCTGTTTGGAATCCCAGCTAGAGAAAGCCTGCTGAATCAATGGGATTTAGGTTAAGTGTTGTGTCACTATGCAATGATTGATTTAATGGGTTTACTCTATGCTGTACTAGCAGTTGCATTTAGATCTATATTTTCTGCAAACACATTTTAAAACCAAATTATCCTTATCTCACATTCTCCATTTTTATCTCTCCTACAGAAGGTCAGCTAGAAAACCTGGTATGCTGATTCACACATGCTGAGGTTTAGTAACAATGAGAAGAAGCATTCAACACCCACACAATTAGTGGAATTCCTCACTTTTGAACAATCTAGGCTCAGATCCCTTTAATTTGCAAACAACTTTGCCTGGGACCAGATCTAGAGCTGAGGAATCTTGTGACAAATTATTACCAGTATGGTTCTCTCTTGGATGGCTGGATAGCTCATGATTTAGGTACAGTGATGCCTCACAAGACGAATGCTTCTCACAACAAAAAACTTGCAAGACGAAAGCGTTTTTGCAAATTTTTGTGACTCACAAGACATATTTTTCTATGGCCGTGCTTCGCAAGATGAATAGGAACATATTAATTAAATTTCAATGCATTCCTACGGGAAACTATACTTCGCAAGATGAAATTTTCGCAATACGAAATGACTCACGGAATGAATTATTTTCGTCTCGCGAGGCATCACTGTATCTTGCTGTAGAGCCAGAGGCTGGGAGTTCAGTCCACCACTGCACCTCCTGGGAGGACAGTCAGCCTGTGTGGCCTTGGGCAAGCTCCACAATCACAAGTGCCCTTCAAAAGAAGAAATGCTAAACTATTTCTAAGTACTCTTTACCTAGAAAACCCTGGAAAGGGTTGCTATACGTCAGAACACACTTGTTAGCATAGAATTGTTGTGATTCCCTCTGTTATTAGAACCCTTCACATCACCAATATCTGACCTGCTGTCTCAATTTAATTTTATATCTCTCTTTCAAGGTAGGTAGTAAATTTGCTGGCTAGCTGCATATATGTAAAGTAAAATGTATTGTGTGTGTGTGTGTGTGTGTGTGTGTGTGTATCTAGATCTAGATCTATATACATACACCTATACATTTAACTTTTAACAGTAAAGTTGAATGGCTTTTCCAACTAGACGTCGATCAGTTCTACTGTGTATGGAGAGCACTAAAATAGAGGGTGACAGCAACAAAAACATGGTGACATTAATTTTCCCACTGATGGAAAGCTGTTTGGCCAAGCAACTATCATGATCCTTTGTGAGTTCCCCTCTCCCCCACCCCATTATCCAGACTGACATAATTTTAAGGGCACCTTTAGCAATATTTGTCAGAGTGACACCAAAAGGTTAATCTGTTATTTTAAACAAAATACATAGGGAGGCAAGGTCAGGAAAAGTGTCAGCAAAGAATATCTGCCAGGTGGTTGTCTAAGTTTCTCTTGAATGCCTCCAGTGTTGGAGCACCTCTCAAAGAAATTGGTTCCACTGACTTACTGCCTTGATCCTCACTAGACATTCTAGCCTTCCTAGTATTACGATCACACACAGTTACCAGAGTGCTAATTGCGATACTGATCACTCTCTGGTGTGTAGTAGAGTAAAACTGTGAACAAAGAAATTTTATCACACGAAAAAGGAAGACCACATATTGACACCAGCAAGACTCATGATCAAAGAAAAGTGGAGGAATTTGCCCAAGCGCTTGAGGAAACTCTTCCAGGCCCAGCTGATGCAAATGCACCTGAACGATGGGAACATTTCAAGAACGCTGTTTATAACACTGCCTTGTCCACATTTGGCAAGAAGATCAAAAAGACAGCAGATTGGTTCGAAGCCCCTTCGGAGGAGTTGATGCCAGCCATTGAGGAAAAGAGGGGAGCTCTAGCAGGATACAAAGCCTGTCCTAGTGAGTACAACTTGAAGGCTCTTCGAGCTGCCTGTAGCAAAGTCCAACAGGCTGCCAGGAGATGTTCTAACAATTATTGGCTTCAGCTCTGCTCTCAGATACAGACAGCAGAGGACACAGATAACATCAAGGGAATGTATGACAGTATCAAGCAGGCTTTAGGTCCAATACAGAAGAAATCTTCTCCCTTGAAGTCTGCTACAGGCGTGATCATCCAGGACCGAGCACAGCAGATGGACCTCTGAGTGCAGCACTACTCTGAGCTATATTCCAGGGAGAATGTAGTAACCGAAGAGGCATTAAATAACATCAAGTGCCTGCCTGTTTTGGAAGAGCTGGACAGCGAACCAAGTTTTGCAGAAATAAAAACACCCTTGAATTCTCTCACTTCCGGCAAGGCACCAGGGAAGGATAACATCCCTGCTGAAGTGCTGTAAAGAGATAATAACCATTGAGCTGTATGAAATCTTTTCTCTTTGCTGGAGGGAAGGCAGAGTACCACAGGACATGAAGAATGCAAACATCATCACATTGTATAAGAACAAATGAGACAGGGGTGACTGCAATAACTACCATGGCATCTCTCTTCTCAGCATTGTAGGAAAGCTGCTTGCGGTTGTTGTGCTGAAGAGACTCCAGGTGCTTGCAGACAGATTCTATCCAGAATCACAGTGTGGATTTCAAGCTAATAGATCCACCACTGACATGGTATTCTCCCTCAGACAGCTGCAGGAGAAATGCAGGGAACAACGACAGCCACTCTTTGTGGCCTTCATAGATCTCACAAAGGCCTTTGATTTGGTTAGCAGGGTTGGCCTTTTGAAACTACTTCCCAAGATTGGATGTCCACTTAATATTATAAGGTCCTTTCATGAGGAAATGAAGGGCACTGTAATTTTTGATGGCTCAGCGTTAGATCCCTTTGACATCTGAAGCGGAGTGAAACAGGGCTGTGTCCTTGCGCTGACCCTGTTTGGGATCTTTTTTGCTGTCATGCTGTAGCACGTCTTTGGAACTGCAACAGATGGCGTCTGCTTCTGGACTTGATCAGATGGAAAGCTCTTTAATCTCTCGAGATCAGTGGTGTCGAACTGTGGCCCTCCAGATGTTCTTGGCCTTCAACTCCCAGAAATCCTGGCCAGCAGAGGTGGTGGTGAAGGCTTCTGGGAGTTGAAGTCCAAGAACATATGGAGGGCCACAGTTCGACACCACTGCTCTAGATAGAGAGCAAAGACCAAAGTTCAACTGGAATGCATGCAGGACTTCTTTGCTGATGATGCAGCCATTGTTGCCCACTCTGCTGAAGACCTCCAACAACACATGAATCATTTTAGCAAGGCCTGTCAAGACTTTGGACTAACAATCAGCCTGAAGAAAACACAAATCATGGGCCAGGGCATGGACTCACCTCCCTCTATGACCATCTCCGCACAAGAATTGGAGGTTGTTCATAACTTTGTGTACCTTGGCTCAACAATCTCTGACACTCTCTCTCTCTCTGGTGTCGAGCTAGATAAACACATTGGCAAAGCAGCTACCATGTTCTCTAGTCTCACAAAGACAGTATGGCTTAATAAGAAGCTGACAGCATATACCAAGATCCAGGTCTATAGATCCTGTGTCCTGAGCACACTCCTGTACTGCAGTGAGTCCTGGCCCCTTTGTGCACAGCAGGAGAGGAAGCTGAACACATTCCATATGCATTGTCTCTGACACATTTTTGGTATCACCTGGCAGGACAATGTTCCAATTATAGTCCTAGAATGAGCTGGAAATTTTAGCATGTATACATTACTGAAACAGTGACGTCTACATTGGCCTGGGCATGTCGTGAGAATGGCTGATGGCTGAATTCCAAAAGATCTCCTGTATGGATGATTAGTGCACGGAAAGTGCCCCAGAGGGAGACCACAGCTGTGATACAAGGACATCTGCAAGCCGGATCTGAAGAACTTAGGAATGGACCTCAACAGATGGGAAATCCTGACATCTGAGCATTCAGCCTGGAGGCAGGTGGTGCATCATGGCCTCTCCCAATTTGAAGAAACCTTTGTCCAGCAGGCCAAGGCAAAGAGGTAGTCCTGAAACCAGCAAAATCAGGGAGCTGGACAGGGGACAGACTGTATTTGTCTTCAGTGTGGAAGGGATTGTCAATCTCGAATTGGCCTCCTCAGCCACTCTAGACGCTGTTCCAAGTCCTCCATTCAGAGCACATTACCCTAGTCTCTCGAGACTGAAGGATGCCTACACATGTCTTACTGCTCTAACAGGCAGAATGTTTTTCCTGATATTCAACTGAAATCTGGCTTCAGGAAAATAATTTCTCCTGGGAAGCATGGGATTTGTTATTTCCTGGAACCAAAAGGCAGAAGGAAATAAAGAAAGCAAAACAAAACACTTGATCCTGGTTGTGTTTTCTCCTCCATTTGGGGAGTACGGGATTCTGATTTTGTCATGTTGTCAGTTCAGGGAAGAAGAACATGAATACTCCATATTTACTTCCTGTTCCTGATTCAGAGGAACAGGAAATAAACATGGGGAAAAAATAATATGAACATATATACTTCCTGTTTCTGATTCAGAGGAATTGCACAAGCTATTCAAGCAGTTGAAGCCTATCTTTCAAACACCTTTGCCACAGGAAAGGTGCCGGAGTTTTCAAAAGCTTGCTTCACTACTGTTTCTCCCTTTGTCATGAAATGGGGTAGTTCTTGCACAAAAGGGTTAAAATCTGAGAGAATGCTCATTGATTTGGTTTAAGATTCTAGTTTTTCACAATGTCTTCAGAACCAAGGACAGAAGGTAGTTGTATTTGTTATAAAATGTGAAGACTGATCTTCTTTAATACTAGCTCCGTGCCATGTGTTTAATTTGGGGGGGGGGGAATCGTATCAGGAACCGTTTAAGGATTTAGTATTGTTGTGATGTTATCATATAAATGTAATCATCTACAGTGATAAGAAAAGTGTACGAAGATGACAAGAAGACATGCAAACAAAAGTAATACATAGATGAGCTTGCCCAAGCCTGATTTCTTCGAAATGTTTTGTACTTAAGTTCCCATGATCCATTCAGCACTGGCAGTGTTAACTGGCCTGATGGGTGCTGTAGTCCAAAATATCTGGGAAGCACCGAATTGGAGGAGGCTGATGCAACTGTTATTAGCCATACTGGAATAACTAATGCTGGTGATATCACTGCACGAGAGTACAGTGGTGCTGTTGTGCAAAAAAAGCAAAACAACATTCTACAAGGCAATTCTAAAAATAGGGGCAGCACAAACACAAATCTCTCCCCCTCCCAGAAAAACACCTTTGAAACTGGACTTCGGATCAGCACCACATTTGAGATAGATGCAGCAGACAGTCTCCTCTTGCTCTGTTGTAGATTTGGGGACGTTTGGACAAAGGATTTTCAAGTTACAATTTTTTAAAGGAGGCAAGGAGCAGATTTTCATGGAGACAGAGGGTTGTATAGGTACAGGAGGAATTCGTGAAAATCACCTCACAATTGAGTTCAGAGGGGTCATCGTATGAGTAGAGTTTTGTATAGAGAATCCTAGAGAAAAAGCATTGAGTTTTAGGAATTTTCTTTGTTGCCAGAATCTAGCTCAGGGCGGTGACAGGGGCAGCAGACGAATAAGCAGGGATGCAGGGGTTCCCCTGAAATTTTGAGGTGACACCTCTGATTGCCTGGGTTCATGAGCCACTCTTTGGTGCTAGATTACAGTTTGGAGGGATAGCTAAATACAGGTGAAAAGGAGTTCCATCTATAACTTTTTTTAACCCTAATTAAGATATATTTTTAATATTATAAATAATATAAATATGAGGGAGTCATTCTGGAATTTCTAAAGCCTCGAAAGACTGATCTTTCTCCAAGAGGCCAACATCTCCTCAAATGTTGCCCCCCCCAACTTTTTCAAGCTGTAGTTTATGCACACTTTTCTCCTCTGAATGTTTTCTGACATACGGTTAGGGCTGGGCTGAACTTTAAACAGTTCAAAAGCTTGGACCACATGCTGAGTTCATCTGTTCTTACTGTAACAGCTCAATAAATGCCCAAGGAGGCTTAGTCCCTAGGCAGCACCGCAGACACGTACCCAACCACAGATTTGCAGAATTGCGCTCCTGAGCTCAGAGACTTGTCTGTGATGGTGCTTCGTACTAAAAATGGCCTCATTTGCAGAAGCCTCTCCATGACCCAGCCTCCCCCCCCCCAATTCAGGTGGAAGAATTGCTGAAGCCTCTCTTTTTTTTATGGATGTGCACAATTGGAGATTTATAAATCCCCATCTTTCCCTTTGCCTCCTTCATGCTGAATCTATTCTTCCTCTAGATATTATTATTTGGGGGTTCTGTTTTGTTTCTATGGGATGGAATCTGTCCCTCATTTTTATATGTCCCCCCCACATGTGTCCATCTTTGTGTGTGTTGTAAATTGTTGGGTTTGCTTAAAATACATTTTCACCATGTACTAAAGCATGAGCCGGCAAAATATAGCTTGTAGGCCACTTGCATCTCCCCACCTTTCTTCTTCCATTTCCTCCTCCTCCTCCTCTTCCTCCTCCTCCATTCTACTGTATAGGCATCCTTCAGTCTTCAGTCTCAAGAGACTATGGTAACATGCTCTGAATCGAGGAGTGTCCTCTCCAGAGCATGAAGCCCGGGTAAGGTATCCATTCTACTGGGAGCCCCCAAACCCCTCTAATACTAGAATTTTATTTTATTTTATTTTATTTGCACTCCTAGGGCACTGGATTTTGAATTAAACAGGTCAGAGAGCCTCAGACCTCCGGACAAACCCTAAAATCACAACTAGAACTGACAGTTCCAGGCAGTTTTTAATTTTTCGTTCGTTCGTTTAGTCGTTTAGTCATGTCCGACTCTTTGTGACCCCATGGACCAGAGCACGCCAGGCCCTCCTATCTTCCACTGCCTCCCGGAGTTGTGTCAGATTCATGTTGGTTGCTTCGGTGACACTGTCCAACCATCTCATCCTCTGTCGTCCCCTTCTCCTCTTGCCTTCACACTTTCCCAACATTAAGGTCTTTTCCAGGGAGTCCTCTCTTCTCATGAGATGGCCAAAGTATTGGAGCCTCAGCTTCAGGATCTGTCCTTCCAGTGAGCACTCAGGGTTGATTTCCTTTAGAATTGATAGGTTTGTTCTCCTTGCAGTCCAGGGGACTCTCAAGAGTCTCCTCCAGCACCACAATTCAAAGGCATCAATTCTTCGGCGGTCTGCTTTCTTTATGGTCCAGCTCTCACTTCCATACATCACTACAGGAAAAACCATAGCTTTGACTATTCGGACTTTTGTTGGCAAGGTGATATCTCTGCTTTTTAAGATGCTGTCAAGGTTTGTCATCACTTTCCTCCCAAGAAGCAGGCGTCTTTTAATTTCGTGGCTGCTGTCTCCATCTGCAGTGATTATGGAGCCCAAGAAGGTAAAATCTGTCACTGCCTCCATATCTTCCCCTTCTATTTTTCAGGATGAGATGGGACCAGTGGCCATGATCTTAGGTTTTTTTGATGTTGAGTTTAAGACCGTTTTTTGCACTCTCCTCTTTCACCCTCATTACAAGGTTCTTTAGTTCCTCCTCGCTTTCTGCTATCAGAGTGGTATCATCTGCATATCGGAGGTTGTTGATATTTCTTCCGGCAATCTTAATTCCAGCTTGGGATTCCTCCAGTCCAGCCTTCTGCATGATGTACTGTGCATATAAGTTAAATAAGCAGGGAGACAATATACAGCCTTGTCGTACTGCTTTCCCAATTTTGAACCAATCAGTTGTTCCGTATCCAGTTCTAACTGTTGCTTCCTGTCCCACATATAGGTTTCTCAGGAGATGGATAAGGTGGTCAGGCACGCCCATTTCTTTAAGGACTTGCCATAGTTTACTGTGGTCCACACAGTCAAAGGCTTTTGCATAATCAATGAAGCAGAAGTAGATGTTTTTCTGGAACTCTCTGGCTTTCTTTTAATTTTTAAAAACCCTTTATCTGGGCCTGCTGCAATCTGTAGTAGGTGTGGGAGAGACATTTGGTTCCCAGGTGAACCCAAGTTGCCCATGTCTCCATTCAAGTGTGAGCAGTTTTGTATGGGCAATTTTCATGAGCAAAGGCATTTGAGGGGTTTTTTTTAAAAAGGTGCTTGTTTTTACACCTGTGTGTCTATGGTGGTCCGTTGGTGTATGAATTTTGGAATGCAAACTGGATTTTCCTTGTGGAGGTGTGTAGACCAGGGAGAGTGTGGAGAAAAGTAAATAAAATATCTAGTGGAACAATTTCCCCAGATTTTCATTCTTTCTGCCTTATAAAATAATGCTACTAGTCCCTGTTAGGAGCCTCGTGGTGCCATGGTTAAACTGCTGTACCGAAGCCAAAACTGTGCTCACGACCTGGGGTTCAATCCCAGGTAGCCGGCTCAAGGTTGACTCAGCCTTCTATCCTTCCGAGGTCGGTAAAACTGACTGCCAGGGGAGCAATGTGTAGCCTGCATAATTAACTTGTAAACTGCCCAGAGAGTGCTTTAAGTGCTATGGGGCAATATATAAGCAGCGCACTTTGCTTTTGCTTTTATTAGGGTACTAAGTTCCTTTGATTAATACTGTGTTGTGTCAAACAACAGCTGCGGTAAAATACACTTGGTGCATTCTGTTGAGGAAACGTCTTCTTTTCTAGAACTACAGAAAAATCTAGGACAAAAGGCTTTGCATTCAGACCTCATGAAAAGTGATTTTTGCATTATATTTCTCAGAATTTCCCAAGCAACATGGATAGTAGTTTGTGGATTCTGGGAACAGCTTATTCCTTTTTAACTAGAACTTCCCCCCTTCAACTTCTGAAGTCATCCCCTTAGTCACTAGTTATCTATAGATGGGAACGACTTCAAGTAATGTAGCCCTCTTCGGTTATAACACCTACTTTTTCCCCCTTTTCCCCATCCGTTTTCTTATAAATAGTTAATAACTGCTCATTATCTGACAGGCTAACCTTGACTTCTTATTCAGTGTTTCCTTGACAACCCCCTAACAAATTAACCAATTCCATTTGGGTGGAAAAAGAGTTATTGATTTGAGGGAGTTCATGGAGCTACCAGTTCTTATTTCAAAGGTGATGCAGGCTTCCAGTCATCTCGGCCACAGGAGTTGCGCACAAAGAAAGCTCCAGGAAAACAATGTCTAAAATGAAGGCTCAGCTCTGTGTGCCATTTTGTAATGAAAGGTTCCTCAACAGGTGTTAATCTTGTGGAGGTAAACAACAAATTAGCACCAGAGGGCTGCTTTGATTAAACCACTGCACTTACGCCAATCTTATTTTGATTAAAGAACTGGAGATAGAAATGTGATGGGATAATCGGCCATTTTAAGAACACCTGTTAAGTATTTGCGGGCTCCTTCTTCCCACCCACCACATTTGTACAGCAGGTTTGTAGGGGTTCATCTCCAATTAATTACAGTACTCGTATGGTTAAAAAAAATCATTGGGGTGACAGCCTAGGAAGAGTTCTGCTGCTTCAGACTAGCAGACCATTCGAACGGTTCTCCGACGTGAGTCTGTCCAAATGTCTTTAACTATGACGATAGCTAATGAATGCTCACAGTCCTTACTCAAAAAGTCCTTTAGGCTAGTGTCTGTCACCACAGCTTGTTACTATGAAGCCATAATCTGTTGCTCTTCTTGTTTAACCACCATTGCTTCTTTACATTACTTCTGTTGCCTCCAGGAGTTATATGGGAGTGAAAAAAATACATGACCATCTCCTTCAAGGTACAGTATAGCTCCCCTTGGGTGTTTTTTTTTGGGGGGGGGGAAATGTTCAGGTTGAAATTAGGGACAAGGTGAGGATAGGCTCCACCCTCCAATGTCCCCATGCACATGTGGGCCTTCATTCCCTGGCCTCACCAGGGTGCTGATGTCATCAGCGGTGGCCATTATTTCAGGAATTAGAAGCTTCCAGTGCCCTCCATCCCAGGTCCTGAGATTCCCTGGGAATACTTTTAGTACTGAGGAAACCTTTGCAGGACTGCTGGGCCAAGAGGAAGTGTCTATTGTCTGAAAATCACCACTGCTGGTCCTGGTCCCCCTGTCAGTCCAGCAGTGGCATTTTTTTTTTAGGCATTAAATGGTCCCCGCCCTTTTATGTCGATATTTAGACATTATAGGCTCTGCAAAGGCTTCCCCAGGATGAAAGGGAATCAAAGAACTCCTCGGAATCTTTTGGGCTGAGGGATCAGAAACCTTTAATTCCTGAAAAATGGTCACAGACGATGACATTGTCAGCCTTGCATGGCATACAGTTGCAAAAGAGGGTTTCAGCCTTCATATAGTGTAATGGTGTTCAAACTATTATATGATAAGCTATGTGTTTTTTTAAAAAAAAACCCTATTAAATATTGTAAAATAAATGACAAGTGGTACTTATTTCCATATGGAAGTATTGAATTTGCATCTTCAGAACTGATGTGTGAAACAGAATGTTGTTATATGCGGAATTCACACTTCTTAGAATTTTGTGATTCAATTATCTGAAAAGAAGCACATAGACAAATGGGCATCCATCAAATATACATACTACATTCTCACACCAGTCCACTCACCCATCTACACATTCTGCCCATTCCAACATGTCAATGCACCTCTGTTAAAACATTCATATGGCCCCCTGATGGCCATTTAAGTTCCTTCTTTCTACAGTATCTCCCCTTAATCTGGACTGTTCTTCCAGTTGCAATGTATCAAATCCTGGACCAAACTGGCCCTCTGCCCTTCATAAAACTCAATCCTAAAGTTTTCTCAAAGACAATTTTCTAATAACTTTGAAGGGAAGAACCTCCACAGGAAGGCTTTAAAAGTCACAAAACAATAACTTTGCTCAATTGTTTAACTCAACATAGAACAGTCTAAGCAGCAAGTAAAAATCTATCACCTCCACCCCCCCACCAAATTATCACTTGAATGGTACAAAAGTGGCTTTCTCCATGGAAATTAATTTTATCACATTGTAATATAAGTTCTGGTTTCAGCATCTCTCTCCTCTACAATGTAATAAAGTAGGCAGCAATGTAAATCATTTAGTGGGCTAGGGAAATAATGAGAGAGAAGGACAAACCAAATGTGCAGGATGGATAAGAATGACATAAATACATCTTACACTGATAGATGGAACATAGTAAAATATTGAAACTGAAAGTTATTGTAAGAGTGATAGTATCTGGGAAGGGGGAAAAATGATTCTCTGAGGCTGCAGGAAATGGGCTCGGAGTGTTATTAACCAATTTGAAGGGCGGGGAGAACTCTGACATTGGAAAAGAGGAATTTTTTTTAGGCCAAGATAATGACATATTTCCTTTTAAAAGGCAGACGGTCCATTAATTAAATTTACATTTGCACTTAAATTTTTAAAAAAGCACCACACCCTATAAAGCCCAGAAATAATTGCCTGATGCCAATTTCCTACAGCCTGTGAACACTGAAATCTATCAAATTTTTGCTTCATGTTTCAAACGGTTATCCTATGTTGGATCAACTACAAGAAGTGAAAGTTTCTTAAAGGGCATTTCTTTTTCGTCAGGACTTGGAACTATTCAAGCTTATCATCAACAGCTGATATCTCTCTGAGACACGGGCCACTGCTGCTCCTTTTCAGGACTCAGATGACTGGTAGGGGACCCCCCTCCTTGGAATTATCTATCGGGGTTTGCAGCACCACTTATGTCTCTATAGTGGAAAGGATGGAAGAGTTGATTCTCTTCTTTTTCTCCTAATTTTTCTTTAATTGGAAGTTCTGTCTGCCTTGAACATGAAAAAATTTCCATCATCAGTAACATCAGGCAGATCAAAGCTAATCCAGTAGTGATCTGACAGTGGCATTGAGGGCTCATATAACTCTTCCAATGCTATCAACACAGACTGCTTAATCAAGAGTATGTCTTGATGCATACATGTTGGGTCAAATACCATGTGGGAGACGTCCACAATTACTATGGCCGATCCGAAATCCTGATGATCTTTTGACGCAGCAACTTCAATACGTATAGTGAAAGCTCACTGAACACTGAGTCTCTGGTGGCTTAGTATCTGGTCCAAAATCATCCCAGCTAACTCTCAGTGGAAGGCTTTTTGGTAATGGGCTGGTTGAAAGTGATATCTAGCATGCCACCTTCCCTTAAGTACTCCAGAATTGTTTCCTCTCCATCGCCTATGCTCCAGTTTTGAGCTAGAGAACTGAGATGGGCACGAACCGAATGACAAACTTAAAAAAAAAAAAAGAATCAGGCTGGTTCATGGTTTGGTTAGTGCAGTCCGTTTTATTAAAATGAAATGAAACACCAAACTTTTTTTTTTGTCCAGCACTTCAATTTGGCAAAACGGATGGCCCTGGCCCCTTCCCACTACCCCAGTTGCCTCCCTACCTAGTTCTGCTGCCTCCTCCTTTTCTTTCTATGCCACTGCCATCTTCAGAGACAGCAGCCCAGATTCCCTCCCGGGGGCCAGGTCAGCTGTCTCTGTGCATGTGCCCGCCTGTCAGAGTGATGGCGGAAGTGCAGCAGTGGCACAATCAGAAAAGGTCACCACACACCCCCAGGGCACAAACCAAAAAGTGATCTGGATTGCAGTTGAGTTTTTTGTTTGGTTTGTGGTGGTTCATGGTCTATAGCCAACCACAAACCACAATCATCGTGAACCACAATTTTTCAGAGACAACAGACACTTTGATCTGATCTGCGGACTCGGAGTGGATCGCCATCCACCAGAGGCTGACAGGGAAAGTTCTACCCTCCCTAAGAAGCCTAGCAGAGTAGGGTCAGGCACTCCCATTTCTCTAGCAGAGAAATGGGAGTGCCTGACCACTTTATCTATCTCCTGAGAAATCTGTATGTGGGACACGAAGCAACAGTTAGAACTGGATATGGAACAACTGATTAGTTCAAAAATGGGTAAGGAGTAGGACAAGGCTGTATATTGTCCCCCGGGTTATTTAATTTATATGCAGAATACATCATGCGGAAGGCTGGACTGGAGGAATCCCAAGCCGGAGTTAAGATTGTCAGAAGAAATATCAACAACCTCTGATATGCAGATGATACCACTCTGATGGCAGAAAGTGAGGAGGAATTAAGGAACCTCTTAATGAGGATGAAAGAGGAGAGTGCAAAAAATGGCCTGAAGCTCAACATAAAAAAAAACAAAAAACAAAACAAAAAAAACCTAAGATCATGGCCACTGGCCCCATCACCTCTGGGCAAATAGAAGCAGAAGATACGGAGGCAGTGACAGATTTTACCTTCTTGGGCTCCATGATCACTGCAGATGATGACAGCAACCACGATATTAAAAGATGCCTGCTTCTTGGGAGGAAAGCCATGACAAACTTAGCATCTTAAAAAGCAGAGACATCACCTTGCCGATAAAGGTCCACATAGTCAAAGCTATGGTTTTTCCAGTAGTGATGTATGGAAGTGAGAGCTGGACCATAAAGAAAGCTGATCGCTGAAGAATTGATGCTTTTGAATTGTGGTGCTGGAGGAGACTCTTGAGAGACCCCTGGACTGCAAGGAGAACAAACCTATCCATTCTAAAGGAAATTAAACCAGAGTGCTCACTGGAAGGACAGATCCTGAAGCTGAGGCTCCAATATTTGGCCATCTCATGAGAAGAGAGGACTCCCTGGAAAAGACTCTGATATTGGGAAGAGTGAAGGCAAGAGGAGAAGGGGACGACAGAGGACAAGATGGTTGGATAATGTCACTGTACCAACATGAATTTGACCCAACTCCGGGAGGCAGTGGAAGACAGGAAGGCCTGGAGTGCTCTGGTCTATGGGGTCACGAAGAGTTGGACACGACTGAATGACTAAACAACAATAAAGCAGAGTTGCCATTGGCTCTAGTTTTCTGTGCTACACCTTGAAGGCCAGAAAGTTTTCTCTTATGTACACTTGATGGTGCCTGAGGATGAGGAGTCAATGTTACCTCCATCACCCAAGGGAAAACCCATGGTATCCTAACCAGCAAAGATATTAGAGAATGTGAGGCAAGAAATCCCTAAACTACTTCTCACTGATGAAAAAATGCATAGTGGTAAAATAGCTACCAATTCGTAATACTGAAAATCTGCTACTGCACCTAGTCATCTAGCAGGAGCAGCTCTGGACAGTGGCATCACATGGATTTCAGATGCCTGATAATAGTGTCTTATCTGCTTGATTATACCTACCTAAGATGTTTTGGAGAGCCTCCTCTGTGCCCTGAGGTTCTCCAGGTGATTCTAGGCTTGGAAGTCTGGAAAATCCAGAAAACTCCCAAACAGGAAGGAAATGTCTCACCCAAAATGCTATTCTTGGGATGTGGTCCAGCCTTAAGTGCTTCTAAGGGGCCACTTCAGTTCAGAAGAACTCTAAAAGGGTACAAAGTGATCATTGCTGAATACATGGACTGTTGTCTTGGATTCTATTCCATTTGAAACCTCCTAGCGAGTTTTCAGAACCAGAGTTTCTTAGTGTTGGTGGCTTGTAGATGAAATCTTGGTGTGAAGTTCGAGTGCATAGATATCTGTACATGCACACATTCACAAACACGCACACATACAAACTTCTTGTTCCATAAGCCAGCCATGCTTTTCAGGTCTGTAGCTTACTATGAACAGTAGAATGTGGTACCTCTTCCTTTGCTTTGCTGAAAGTTTTTGTTTTCCTCCTTCTGGGGTTGCTATAGGCCACAAGTATCGGGGTTGTCACCTGGCCACTATTTTGCATTCAAAGCTCAGGCTTTGTGTCATTTACAAGGCATTGTGATGGTGAAATGCCCTCCCTCTCTCAAATGGTGAGTAATAATTCCAGAGTATGCTTCAAAGTGGCCTGCTATTTCTGGAGACAGGAGATGAAGAGGCTCTCAAACATTTTTCTCAGAGACAAATCTTCTTTGAAATTTCAGCTCAGGCCCAGACGGAACGCCACAAGGTCAGGGGAAAGAAATGTCAGACCTAGTAAAGTTGTTCCTGTGTTCTTATCTGGTGGAGCTGTGTAGAAATCAAAAGGAGGAAAGAGGGGGCATTGCCTCATTATATAATCTTCCTGCATGCCCACTGATACACAGTTCTTGTGTGGTGGTTCAGGGAGCTTTTATCTTTTTTCTTAGTTGGCACTGAAGGAGGTGATCTGACCCTACAGTCTTGTGGTAAAGAGCCAGAAAGGGGGAAAGCACTGTGATATCTCCACTGTATACAAATGGTACTAAACAGTGAAACACATTCAGTATATTGGAGAAGGGGAAAGAAGCAAATAAAGCAGGAGAGATGTGAGATCAGTCTCCCAATGGTTTTCCAACAGCTTTCAAAGTGCAAGATCAGAGAAGGTGTCCAATAAAATATTACAGGAGAGAATAGGGAATTGAAGTGCATGCATTAGAAATAGCCAAAGTATTATGTGAAAGCTTTTAAAATATGTATAAGAAGCACTAAAATATGCTGACTGTCTGCACAGTGCAAACTATGTATCCATATAGTTCTCTTCCTAGATGACCTCCAGCATAGCACATAAAGATAAAGAGTTCACCAGGCAAATTATTTTGAGTGGGAAATACTCACCGGATAAGAGTTTACTGCCTTCTAGATCTCAGTTGGGTCAACTGGGTTTGGTTTTGGACAAGTTGAGGTTGATGGTGTTTTTGTTTTGTTTTCATAAATAGCTTATTTCCATCAAACAAGGGAAAAGAATCAGAAGTCAGAGAGTAAAGGAGCTGTCATTTACTGGAGATCATTTTCTGTACTGTCAGCCAAATTGCATTGTACACAGGAGTGCAGACAGTCCCTCCCTAGGCGCATCCTCCATCATGACAGAAGGATGCATGCATTAGGCCTAGGTTCTCCTTGCAAATCTTACTATCTATCAAACTTCACACAAACCAGTGTTCTAGTCTGCCAAGTTCTTGAGAAATCCCTCATTTCTGCACTCCCAGAGGCACAGACTAACCAGTGGTACATTGATATGTCTCTGAGATGCCACCAGATGTGGCCAGGGGTTGTTTTTGGCTTGGTAGACTACATGTGGCCTCTAAAAGAGTTGCAGTGCTTTATGTCTTGCATTTTTCTTTGCAGAGAGGGCAAGAGGGAATAAAAGAAGAGCTGGAAGTGTACCTGGGGGTTTGCAGGTTTTATAGCCACTGTGGGGTCTAGGTAGATAGACCTTACTGAGGCAGGAGTTATATTGTGTGTTGGGATATCAGGACGAGATGATCTCTGTATGGGATGGCTGAGTGGTGATTGGATTTAGGCAATTATCAGTTACTTTCTGGGTTCAGCAGCGTGTACGTCATCAGGAAAGGAATCTCTCATTTCTGGTTCACCCCTGAGCTATGCATTGGAGTTCTGACCCAGGATAAATGTATTACAGGAAGCTGCATACCAAAACAATGTATATTGGTTGATCTGTATATGGAGTGTGCACTTTAGAGGAAGCTTGTATAGAACTGGATGTGTGTGCGCGCGTGCATGCATGCATGCATGTTTTAAAGTCAACGATTCATGTGGAAAGTGGGCAGAATAATCTCAAGAGCACATGTGAAACTGACATGGATTGGAAAGAAACAGGTTTGTTCATCTTGAACCCAACCCCATGAACCTGAATCTGACTTCCAGACCTTCTTAATCTTAGGACTGCAGAGCTGGAAGGGACCCTTTGAGTCATTAAGTCCAACCCCTGTTAAGGAGCCCCAGTGGGGGAATCACGCTCCCAACCTCTGCCTCCACAGCCAGAGACCTAAACCGCTGAGCTACCCTGACCTACCCAGCAGTTCTAAATGTAATTTTTCTCTCTGGAAATCTACCAAAGTCTGTGTGATAATTTTTTTTTGAAGATATTGGAAAACATTCCTATTTTTGGTGGATGGTGGAGGGAAAATTGTGCCTTGGGATAAACAACTGTAGGTTTCTTCTTTTTTTCTTGCTATGCATTAATGTTGCCTTTTTTCTTTTCTTTTTTCTTCTTCCCCAAAGTTATTTGCTTTGAGCCTTTAGGACCAGGTAGGGAACCAATTTAAATAAATACAGCAATTTATGCCATCTTGGCAGCATCATTAAGCAGACACCCTTTGCATCATTCCACAATGAAGCTGGGAGGAGGAAGATTCTGTTCTGCTTCTCCGTGTCACACGCATGTACCGGATTCTCTCTTTAAGCTTGCATTTGCAATAAGGGTTTATGAATTATGTAGACAACACAATGAGATCATTTGAAATGGTGTTTGCATCTGCTATGAGACTTTAAAATGTAATGGATTTTTAAGTAATTAGCACAAGCTATTTACCACACTGAGTTTAGACTGTAGGAGTAGCTGGATATAAAAATAAATATGAATGTGATGTGCATAAATTGCTCATTTCTTGCCCGGCTATGCATTATTTATTTATTTTTTTAAAAAAGTGGGTGCTTAAATAGGCTATCGAGATTGTCAGGAAAAATATGAAATAATGTGTGTACTTCTTAAGAAAGTTTTTTAGTCAACTCCAAGATGATGGGCTACTTTGGTGCCTACCGTGATGCAGCAGGCTCTGATCATGTACCGTCTTAGCTGTCTTAATAGCTCTTTGGCTGCAGATGTTCAGCTAATGTTGAGAATCACATCCATAGATCTCATTCCCCATGTTTGAACCTCTCTGTTATGGTGGAGTATTCTTGAGATCATGATGCCCGTAAATTGCCATTGTTATCTACTTGTTACACTGATCATTTAGTGCAACTTGGGACAAACTGAAGTGACCACTATTCAATAAAACCTTGTTTATGACTGTATCCCTAGATGAGATTCATACTCTAGCAATTCTGGCTATGCTTGCAAAATCTAAGAACCTGGAAGCACAATGTGCCAAAGCCCAGCAATTAGACTTGCTTAAGGTATTCAGTTTTTGTGAAATGCAAAGCAAGCAGACCTGATCTCTATGCCTGAGATAGATGAACAGATAACAGCATGGATGCCCATTAAACAAATGACTTCAGTGGGCATAAGAGTGCCAGATTTGGCTCACAAAGCTCTCAAAAGTATTATTTTGAGACAAAACACATTTATAAATATGCACTTTTGAGTGACAATATGTTCACGTTTTAAGAGAAATTTTAAAATGGATTTGAATGCACATTTGATGAGGATCTGATGGCAATGCCACTGTTGTTGATTAAGTTAACTGTTGTCACTATTTGCAGATGGATGAGAAAATGAGGTGCAATGTGTTTATGAGTGAGCATGTATGAAACGGCATGGATCAATATAGATGGATTTTCCAGTAGCATTACTTTTCTGGAATGTACGTGAAAGTGAGAGCAAAACCCACCTGTACTATAATCAAATTTTGTTTTGAATGACTTTCACTTAAAAAAAAACAAGACAAAAAAACCAACTCAAGGGGCTGTACATCATGGAAAGGCAAGGGTAAGTGATACATTTATTAACCAACTTTTTTTGAGGGGGGGGGGGACTCAAATATAAACTAGCTTTTGAGCCCACAGGAGTATTCATCAGGCTGGGCACCACAAACCTGGAGGTGGTACAGACAGTTTATAATTCTTCTGTACCACCCATAGCTCCGTTGTGCCCAGCCTGTGTGGGCTCAAATACTAACTTATATTTGTAAAGTTTTTGATAGCATGTCCATGTCCTTGTCTTCTATTCATGAGGATGAGTTTCTGAAGAGACCTTTGCCCTCCAACCCTGGAATAAAGATGCAAGACAAATAATATGGGTTAAACATGGGCCACACTTTATTGTGTGAAAATACAAATTCAAATTTGCCATCCTTTGGCAAAGGGGGGCCTGCTGTAGTGCGATTGCTAAAAGCTGGAAAAACACCCAAGATCTTTCATTATATATGTTTTTGAATAGGATATGGCAAACACTCTTGATGAAGAAATTGACCAATAGGATCAGAACATACAGAGGAGAAATAAAGCACAGTCAATTTTTTAAAACTCGAAAACCTTTATTAAAATACACAAGTGAACAAAATGAGAAGTGTAGGAAATGATCTAGATTGCTCAGATTGTTGGTCGGTAACTTTCTAGGATGGAACCGATATTTGAGATTTAGTGTATTTTTGTTAAATGGTGTGAATAGCTGGTGTTTAGAATGTTAAAATATTTAGTCAGTAAGATGACAAGTTAATTGTGTTATCTATTTGCAATGTGATGGATTGTCTAAAGTAAAATTTTGTTTAAAAATTGAAAAATAAATTAAAAAAATGTCAAGTGTGGCAGTATTCAAGACAGAAGGGTTGGCCTGCTCCATTTGTAAGCGCTGAGGAAGGCATTTGTGATGTAAATCATAATCATCATTAAAACAGCAATGTCTACATTGGCTTGGACATGTCGTGAGAATGGCTGATGGTCGGATTCCAAAAGATCTCCTATATGTAGAATTAGTGCAGGGAAATCGCCCCAGAGGGAGACCACAGCTGCGATACAAGGACATCTGCAAGTGGGATCTGAAGGCCTTAGGAATGGACCTCAACAGATGGGAAACCCTGACATCTGAGCATTCAGCCTGGAGGCAGGTGTTGCATCATGGCCTCTCCCAATTTGAAGAGACCTTTGTCCAGCAGGCCGAGGCAAAGAGGCAGTCATGACAGCAACAAAATCAGGGAGCTGGACAGGGGACAGATTGCATTTGTCTTCAGTGTGGAAGGGATTGTCACTCTCGAATTGGCCTTCTCAGCCACACTAGATGCTGTTCCAAGTCCTCCATACAGAGCACGTTACCATAGTCTTTTGAGACTGAAAGATGCCTAACTAACTAATTAACTAACATTATCACTGTTACATACAGCACTGATGTTACCTGTATGTCATGGATTTGGAGGGAAAGTTCCATCCTATGGGGAGTGGAAGGCGGGACATCAGGAGGAGGGGCTGTACTGTATATATATGGGGATCCTGTGTGGAGAAGTTTAGGAGAAGCTGGAGGAGAGCTGAGAGAAGAAGCTTGAGTGGGAGTCTGTGTGTCAGACAGGGTACTACTGTGTGTCAGTCAGTACCTACCTGATAGGTTCAGGTGTCTTTATGGGTAGCCAGAACTGATAGGTTCAGGGTCTGTGCTTCAAGTTAAGAGTGTTCTGAGTGAACCAAACTGGTGTATGTATGATTGAGACTAAGCCACGTTACTGTATCTTATTCACCTGATCATTTTATTTTCCCTGTGTGTGATTTAAATAAACCTTATTCCTTTGTTTGTTAAAAATCCATTCCTGGTCTGTGTGACTCCTTACAGGGAATGGTTGGTGGCAGCTTAGTGAAAATGTGGCATATTCCAGTAGGTCTGGGGTTGTCACAATCACCTTAGAACTGCAGAGCTAGAAAGGACCCTATGGATCGCTGAGTCCAGCTCCTGTCAACCTCTGGCTCTGCAGCCAGATATCTACACCCCAGAACTATCCAGAAATCACACTGCAAGTATTTGGCTGAAGTTGGATGTGGAAGATAGATAACAATAAGATTTGTGTGCCATCAAGTCAATTTTGACTTAGGGTGACTCTTTTCAGGGTTTTCCAGGTAGAGAATACGCACACGTGGTTTACTATTCACTTCTTCTGGAGACATCCTGGAGCTGTGGAGCTTGCCCAAGGCCACACAGACTGGCCGTTCTCCCAGGTGGCACAGTGGGGAATTTCTCTCCCAAACTTTAGCTGTGCAGCCAGGTAATTAAACACTGAGGTAAGGATATTATTGCTTTACATTCTTATTCTTTCCTCCAGAGGTGGAAGTGGAAGTGGCGGCAGCAGCGGAGAACATTTATATTCAGCGTTATGCTTGGTTGTGCAATGTTACTGGATAAATGAGTAAGAGATTGCAGCCAAAATATGATGGAAAGGACTTGGAAAAGGAGTACGTACCCGATGTGCTGAAAAGTGAGAAAATTGTGGAGGAAACATAATTAGTAATGACACTGCTTCTGTGACTATTAGGCTCAGACCCCATCCCCACCCCCCCAACCCAGAAAAATCATGCTTACTGGGGAGGATGGCTTAGCAGGACCTACTTCAGATTATGTTTCAAACCACATGGCACAGAGGGTTGAACATGACAATATTTAAACACTCCAGTTGTTCTGTGATTTCTTTTCCCGTCAAAGAATGGAAAATGCTTCTACGCCGTTTTATTTATTTAAAAGCACAGGCCCCCGCTTTTCATTCTTTTTGGCGAAGAAGAGCTGTAAGCAGAGTTGTCTGCTAAGTAGGTTGCAGATGATGAATATGACATCAATGCAATACAAACAAATTCCCTTTAGCCTTCCAAGAGAATCAAATGAAGCCAATGCAGACTGTTTTGGGAGATCACACTCCTTACATGTGGCGACTGGATAGTTCAGTGAATTAGGTCTCTGGTGGTGGAGTCAGGAGTTCGATTCCCCACTGTGCCTCCTGGGGAAACAACCAGTCTGTGTAGCCATGGGCAATCTGGACAGTCCCAGGGTCCCTGCAGAAGCATGGGATGGTAAGCCACTTCTATGTGCTCCGTACCTAGACAAGGAGCCATCATAATGTGTTGACTTCATGGCACATTCATCACCATCACCATCACCATCACCATCACCATCACCATCACCATCACCATCATCATCATCATCATCATCATCATCATCATCATCATCATCATCATCACATTACATTACAGCATATTGTGTGGGAGGTACCCAAAACTCCCATTGAATATAGTAGAAAATCGCTCTCGAGAGAAAGAAACAGTAAATGCTTTTCCCCCGTTTTTCAAATGCAGACCCATCCAACTTATTTTTCTAGCGCATGTAGAAATGTGAGCCTAGCAGAACTAGTTTGCTGAAGCCCTGAGGGGTTAGCGAACACCTCATGCAGCACCTCTGACTGACATCGACAGTGACACTGATGAAATCCTAAGGGAGTGATTTTGACCCAAAACTCCTCAGCTGTAAAAGATGGTCGGCTGTGATGCAGAACCTTAGCTCGAGAATTACAAGAAGGTAGATCCCAAAAAACCCCTCTGAAATGAAGATATACACTTATTTCTCACCCCCCCCTTCTCTGATGCTCCTACAGTAATCTTGAGGGAGTTTTAATGTTGGTGGAAGGGACGGCTGGAAATAAAATCAGAAAGAAAAAAATATTAAAGAGCTAAGGACTGAGCTCAAATAATGAGATCACACAGAGAGGAATAAAAACTAAGCACAATGACAAGTCAGCGCAATGCCCTGGATTCAATAAAGAAGTATACATGTTTAGACCATGGCTGTTTCAGATGGCAAGAGCATGTATTTCCTAGCTTCAGCTTCAAAATCAGCATCATGTGTTATACTGCAGGACTAAATTGTGCCAGTCTTTCTAAAGAAGTCTTTCAAGTCAGTCAAATCACACAAATATGAATCATTCCTGAAACTTGACTGGCCTCAGTCTTCATTACATTGTCCCCAAAAGAAAAATGCTAAAGCTGGCAGTGAGCAGACCAGGAAGCTTAATGGTCCATTTGATTATGTTTTTTCTTTAAAATAATGCATGGTGGAATTTACAAAAAGTGCAGAGGAGGGGTAGAAGATGGACAGGTTGAATTCAGAGCAGGATTCAGGACTGGAGGAGAACCAGTCTGTGTGGATGTATATGAGAAAAGCCATGGCATGAGTGTGAATAGGCATTCAAAGTCCAAAATGGCAAGCTGATGGCATTACTAGCAAACAATGGTCTTCATTCAAGAGATATTTGTATACAGTAACTGGCAAGCTTTACTGGCAATAAAAAGCTGCAATTGAAGCTGAAGATCAGATGACAGAAGATACAGTGGTGCCTCGCTTAACGATTTTAATTGGTTCAAAAAAAATCACTATGTGAAAACATCGTTAAGCGAAACACCATTTCCCATAGAGATGCATTGAAAACTAGATAATCCATTCCAATTGGGACGGATTACCATCCTTAAGCGAAAATCCCCATAGGAAAAAACGTTAAGCGAAACCCATTGAAATGCATTGAAGCCTATTTTAATGGGGGAAAAAATTCACAAAAAATTCAAAAAGACTCAGAACAAAGCCAAATTAAGTTAACGAAGGTTTTATTAGGTGCACTAAGGATTCCAAGCATTTTAAACATTTTTAAACATTTTAGAATATTTTAAAAATAGCAAAAACGGGGCTGTAAAAAAAGTTAAGCGAAACAAGGGGACCTAAAACTGTCATTGTTAAGCAAAGCATGGTCCCAAAATCATTAAGCAAAAATCGCCCATAGGGAAAATTATTAAGTGAAGCGCAAGATCGCTCCGAAAAAGCCATCATTAAGTGAATTTTTCATTGTACGAAGCAATCGTTAAGCGAGGCACCACTGTAGTTTACTGCATTACAGAGGGGTTTACTTTGCCTTTTAATTTGTACTCTGAGAACATCATTACAGAACCACTTGAAGATTCAAATGATGACAACCACTGTCAATGGGGAGGTTATACAAAACAGGCAATATGTAGATATGGTGCAGTGTTATCAACTGAGATTGGAGATGGTCTGCAAAGATTACTCAATGAAGTCAAGGAAGTAAAAGGTAAACGTGGTCAAAAATGCTTGTTAGGGAAAGCAAGCTCATAGGTAGGGGGAGGCTTTCTATGACATGTCATTTTTTTTCCTGCAGCCTCTGTTTGAGCTTATGGGTATGTCTGAACATGTTTATGAGTAGTGTGGTGAGAAAGGCCAAATTTCTCGTAAGGATGTTTGAACTTGCTTACGGGTTCAAATGCAGAGAAAATGTGAAATGCCATAGAAATCTTCTCCCTAACAGAAAAAGGCAAACGACCTAAATAATGCAGTTAAAGATCTGAAATGAAAATATGGAGCATGTTGACCATAACAAGCACCTTGGAAACTAGTTGAATCAACAATGGGATCATTTAGGTGCAATAAGGATCAGAAAAGAGATGGCCTGGAGCATCTTCTTGATGATGAAGAATGTCATATGCAACACCCCCCTTCCCCTCCCATTAAAATTGGCTTTGAGAGTGTACATCAATATATGATGCTGTCTTTTCTTGTTTCTACTGTATGGCATAGTCTTGTGGACTTCATCCAGGTTACTAGAGAAAAAAGATTAGAAGATTAGCCATGGAATTTATTGCACAATGCTGATATTCTTGCAAACTGGCCAGTGTAATGAACGAATGAAAACCAAGCTGGCATTAAAACTCACAAAATGCAGAGAGCTTGAATGTTTCAGTTGGAGAATGAGAAATAAAAAGTACAGATTGTTACAACTGATTAGTCAAGGTAGAACAGATGAGAGAGAAAAATGCAGGAGGGAGGGGAAATTATTGGGGGAAGACCCTCTTGAGTGAAGCACAACAGCTTTGAGTAAAACTCCTCTGACAGGAATGGAATGAAAAGAGGAAGACTTAGCTGAGTGGGAAACATTGTCCCTTTCTTCATGCGATATGGAGAGCAGTAAGAAGAAAACCACCACAGCCGCGCATCTTCCTTTGATGCACATACATAAAGGTACATATTTGGAGAAACTTGGCCCTGAGCTACTGTAATATATTTGTATTTCAATGATACTTGTATTATCTACTGAAGAACATTCTTCTTTTCACTCTCTTCTGTTGTGGAGCACGCTACACAACATGTCATCCTTTTTGCAGGGCGAGAAGAATAGTTTCACAGCGCCTTATCCTCGCGTACAGGGACGAGCGTGAATTTAAATACATACAAGTAACTCGCTATTTGTAATTAGTTACTTCCAGGCTCTGGGTGTTTCACAATATCCTCAAGCAGGCTCTTACTATCCCAACCGTCCTTTATTTCCCTGAGTGTGTAGGTAACGCCTCCTTTTTGGACTCCACCTCAGTTCTCATTCTAAGTCCATCATGGAAGGAAGTGGCAACCAGGCACCTCTATTTCACAACTTAAGACCCTATAAAATTGTCTCTTGGTCACTTTGTGGAAAGCCCTCCTTTATGAGTTCCCCTCCCTAAACCTACAATGTTCCATTGTGACCCTGCTTTAGATCCTCCCATTTGGGAACCACCAGAGACATTCCAGCTTCAAGACTTTTGAATTTCTTTAGGATTGCTGGGAAAATTGAACCTGATTATCCCAGCTGGCCTTGGAAAGTGAAAGGTGTCTGTCAACCATCATTTTCGGACTCACATATAAGAGCATTAATTTAAGCTTACAAGGAGCCCAAAAAGACACAGTCACTCTTAGCAGAAAAGAAAACAAAAAGTCCACGTCATGGAACGATGAAGAACAAGCATATGAAAACTTCCGGAAGATGGAGCAGTAACTCTAAAACAGCAAAACATAAGTTTGAAAAAAACAAACAAAACAAAACTGTGCATCTTTTTAAAAGGTGTTTTCGTGGCTCTGTTGTTACGTGCCTTCAAGTCACCTTTGACTTATGGCAAGCCTATGACTGAGTGATCTCCAAAAAGTCTTGTCCTCAACCACCCTGCTCAGCTCTTGTATGAGTAAACTCAAGTCTGTGGCTTCCTTTAGGGAGTCAATCCATCTCATTTTTGGGTCTTCCTCTTTTCCTGCCACCTTCAACTTTTGCTAGCATTATTTTTATTTATTTATTTATTTAAATATTTATTTAATTTATATGGTGCCCACTCTACCCAGAGGTCTCTGGGCGGCTTACAATAATTAAAACTCAATACAATAAAAATAAAATGATTAAAATACAATTAAAGTACAATTAAAATTGCCATCATCGGGACCCACAGTTGATGTTATTTCAATTAAAAGCCTTCTGGAACAGGAAGGTTTTGACCTGGCGCCGAAATGTCATCAACGTCGGCGCCAGACGAATTTCAGTCAGGAGGGCATTCCATAGTCTGGGGGCAGCTGCCAAGAAGGCCCTTTGTCTACAAGCCATCCCTCTTACCTCCTTAAGGGACGGCTCTTTCAAAAGGGCCCCCTGGCTAGATCTTAATTGCCAGGTAGGCTCATATGGAGGGAGGCGGTCCTTCAAGTATCCAGGGCCCAAGCCGTTATTGTCACTTCCAGAGAATCTTCCTTCTTATGATGTGCCCAAAGTATGTGAATATGTTTTTTTTTTCCCCTCCAGAGAAAAGATTTGTTTTAGGAACCACTTGTTAATCTTTCTGGCAGTTCACGTTATCTGCAAAGCTCTCCTCCAGCACTGCATTTCAAACAAGTCATTTTTGTTCCTGTCATCCATCTTCATGGTCCAGCTTTCACACCCATTTATAGTGATTGGGAATACTGTAGCGTGGATGATCTTGGTTGCCAGTGCCACATCCTTACACTTGATTATATTTTCTAATTTCTTCATTGCTAAGTCGCAGACTTCTGATTTCTTGACTCAGTCTCCCTTTTGATTGATGACTGAACTGAACCGTACCAAGTCTATCACTATTTCAGTTTCTTCATTGTAGACATTAAAGTTGTGTAGTTTTTCTGTCTTCATGATTTCTGTCTTCATATTCAGGTGCAGTCCTGCTTTGGCACTTTCTTTTTTCAGTTTTCCTAACAGTCATTTCAAGTCATTGCTGCTTTCGGCCAGGCAGATGGTTCCCTCTGTGTATCTTACATTATTGATGTTTTATTCTGCCAATTTTAATTCCTCCTTCATTTGAATCTAGCCTGGCTTTCTGGTTGATACTTTCTGTATACGGATTGAACAGATAAGGGGAAAAATGCACCCTTGTCTGACACCTTTACCTATAGGAAACCTTTCTGTCTCCATGTTCTGTCTTAATGGTACATTTTTGTCCGCAATACAGGTTACACATCAGGACAATCTAGTGCAGAGGCACACCCATTACTTTAAGAACAATCAGTAGCTCCTCATGATCCACACAGTCAAAAGCACTGTTGTAATCTATAAAGAAGAGACTGATCTTTTCCTAAAATCCTTTGGAGCACGTCAAAAGCTGGCAGATATTTGCAACAAGTTATTGAGTTTGGTACCTAATGTTTGATATTGACAGGAGCACAATCTGCTCCTGGTCTTATTTTGGCAGAGAGAATGCATCTTTTCCATTTCTTGCTTGCTTCCAATTATATAGTCTATTTGATTTCTGTATTGACCATAGCTGTACATATCCGCATGTACAGTCATCTATTGGGTTCCTGGCTATAAAGCTATATGAATATAGGTATCAGGCAAACTTCTGTGAGAAGAGCATTTCATTCACAACCTGCCATGATGAAGAACTTCCTTCTTATATGGCCATCAACCCTGCCTCAGATTTACAAGGAAGTTTCTTTCACCAATGACCTCAGGGCACAGCGACAGGTAGCTACATATGGCAGGCAGTGATCTTTCCAATAGGCATGTTTTAAGTTTATTTTACTATGTTGCTTCTCCCACACACTCTCATTTTTGTATTGCAGTGATCTGTAAACCACTGTGCTATGTATTACAGGAAGGCAGACAAGTAGATATGCCCAAATAATGCTTTGTTAAAATGAAGCACCTCGTTCTCTTTCTGGAGACTGAATGCAGAAACTAACACTTTTGGGTCTGAAAATGAACTGCCCCTTCTTTGTCTTCACAGACACTGGGGTTCTTTCTTAAATGGTTTCTTTAGCTGTTGCCATAGTAGCAGGGTTGTGACTTACTGACCAGGCAAGAGAGAGAGAGAGAGAGTGAGTGAGAGAGAGCAAAACTGCCTGAATAACTCTCTGGCTGAGGATTTGATTGATCTACTCTTGTGCTGGAATTAATTTCTCCACTTATTAATGTGTTCTATTGAATTTAAACCTTGAAACTTGATGAACTGCGTTTGATTGAGATTGAACATGAGCCACCATTAAAATGATGACTGAGAGAGAGAGAGAGAGAGAGAGAGAGAGAGAGAGAGAGAGAGAGAGAAGGGGAATGATCTGCACAGGAAGCTGAATCTAACAGGAGAAAGATTTCTTTTGGAAGTAACCCTGGGAAGCTGGTGGCATTTGTTCTTCACTTTTTGAAAATATGCACATTTCTTCAGATAGCTGGGAACTGGGGAGAAGCAGATCATGCAAATATTCATTTCCATAAAGTCACTCCCCCTCCAGCATGTACATCCAGCAGATGCTCATCCCCACTTCAGACGTGACTTTTTGAGGAGCACCAAAAATTGGTGTGGATGGGCAAGGGAAAAAGGCTGCAGTACCTGCCTAGAATATTGACTGCAACCTTTTGGATATCATGCAAGATTCTTAGAGCAGAATAATAGTTACACTAAAGGTTTGCATTGTGATTTGGAGTTGATCGAACCCAGAATTCAATACCAAACTGGACTGATCTGGAGAGATTCAGGAGATATGTGGAATGAAAGAGGCTCTCCTGAAGTGAACCAAAAGGAATTTGAAAACTCCTTAAGCCCCTTCATTGATTCAGAGGAACACAAAGAGAGGGTCATTGTGTATCACTCAATTAATATGTTGCTTTCTAAGCTGCCCATGTAAAGAAAAGACCAGTATATCAAAGATAGAGAGGAGGAGGAGGAAGGAGCATTTTGTGACTGGCTGCTCCAATACAAGTGACCACAGATAGGACTAGATGGCCGAATTATCAGGCTAGATGGTGCTACACAGAGTCACTTTGAGGTATTTGATGTCATTTGGGGCAATCCTTGCATTCACATACAATTATTAACCACAGAACATCTCAAGTGGTCCTATTTATATTTTCTTTCCTTTTAAAGGAGAGGGGAGAAAAATGACCCATAAACACACCCTTCCATGCTTCCTCCTGTCTCCTACATCAGTGGTCCTCAACCTTGGGCCTCCAGATGTTCTTGGACTTCAACTCCCAGAAATCCTAGCCAGCAGAGGTGGTGGTGAAGGCTTCTGGGAGTTGGAGTCCAAAAACATCTGGAGGCCCAAGGTTGGGGAACACTGTCCTACATGCTTTGCTTAAGCTACTTCATGATCCTGGGAAAATGAAAGTTTCCTCCCACTCCCTGATGGAGGGGGAGAGAAAGCTTTCTTAAAAACAAAAACAACAAACAAACATAGACCTGGCATATTGCATCAATTTTTAAAAAAACTTTCCTACCTCTCTTTCCTCCTCTGATCACACACACTGAATCAAAATGGAGCAATCCTACCTGCACCAAAAAAAAAAAAGAAAAAAGAAAAAAAAGAACCACAACACCATAACTGCTGACAGGGACTCAAAAAGATATGGGCAGGCAGAGACTGGGAACAGGTTCATTCATGATGACCACTGGGAAAAAGAGCGAATCCTAAACTGCCAACAAAAATCCATGTGATTACTTACAGAGTTTATCAGAGTGCTCCAGTCAGAATAGTTTGAGGAGAAATCATATATCATAGGAATGTTCTTGTGTATGTTTGTTTGTTTGCTTGCTTGCTTGTTTGTTTGTTTATTTATTTATTATTCGATTTATACCCTGCCCCTCTAGACAAAGTCTACTCGGGCGGTTTACAAAGAATAAAACATTATAAAATACAATCAAATAAAATCATCAAAGTATATGTAAATCAATCACAGAATTATATCAGCAAATTAGAAGATCAAGATGGAAAAAAAAGCTAAAGAAAATCAGGTGTTGACTGGAGGGAAGGCCTGCCTGAAGAGCCAGGTCTTTAAATGACTCTTAAAAACACCCAGCGAGGGTGCCAGGGTGATTTCCAGTGGCAGGGTGTTCCATAGTTGAGGGGCTAATGCCGAGAAGGCCCAGTTTCTTGTTCTTTCTTTCCAGGCCTCTCTCGGCGTTAGGCCCCTCAGCTGTCTTTCCTGGCTAAAATGAGTGACTTGGGTAGATCTAGGTGGGAAAAGGCACTCCACCATGTATCGAGGTCCTAAACCGTTGAGGGCTTTATAAGTAATCATTACCACTTTGAAGTGGATGCGGAAACGAATGGGAAGCCAATGCAAGGTGGTCAGGATGGGAGAGATGTGCTGGCATTTTCTCGTCCCCAGTGAGAAGTCTGGCTGCCGCACTTTGCACCATTTGAAGTTTCTGCAACAACCCCAAAGGTAGCCCCACGTAGAGTGCATTACAGTGGTCTAATATCGAGATTACGAGCGCATGGACCAGAGTGGTAAGTTCCCCAACATCAAGATAGGGACACAGCTGGGCAATCCGCCGCAGATGGAAATAGGTGGAGTGGACCACTGACGTCACCTGTGTCTCCATGGTGAGCACCGGGTCCAGATGTACTCCCAAGCTGCAAACCTCACTCTTCGCGGTGAGAGTCACCCCCCCAAAAAAGAGGGGAAGTTTCCCAAACTGCAGGTGGAGGGCCCACCCACCCTCAGGACCTCTGTCTTGCCCTGGTTCAGCCTCAGCCCATTCTCCTGCATCCACCGCAGTACAGCCTCCAGGCAGCGCTCAAGGGACGGGACGACATCCACTGAGGAAGGTGAAAAAGAGATGTAGAGCTGGGTGTCATCAGCGTACTGATGGCAGGAAACCCCACACCCCCTGATGACCCCTCCCAGTGGCCTCATATAGATGTTAAACAGCATTAGAGAGATGATTGAACCCTGCGGGACCCCACAGTTGAGTCTCCACAGGGCCAAAACACTTTCTCCAAGCTGGACTCGCTGAGGATGGTCCTCCAAGGAGGATTGGAGCCTGTCCACCGATTCCCAACTCTGAGAGCCTCCCCAGGAGGATACCGTGGTCGACGGTATCAAAGGCTGCTGAAATGTCGAGGAGGATCAACAAGGACATATTGCCCCTGTCAGCCTCCCTCAACAGGTCATCCAACAGTGTGACCAGTGCCATTTTCATACCGTGGCGCGGCCTGAAGCCCGACTGCTAGTTATTTCTTCCTAGAGCACGAATGTTAAAAGAGTTCTGCCAAGTACCATATGACTGAGAGGATCTCGTATGAAGTAAGGTAAAGGTAAAGATTCCCTTGACAGTTTGTCCAGTTATGTCTGACTCTAGGGGGCAGTGCTCATCTCCATTTCCAACCCATAGACCTAGAGTTTGTCCTAAGACAATCTTCCATGGTCACGTGGCCAACATGACTAGACACAGAATGCCATTTACCTTCCCACCATGGTGGAACCTATTTATCTACTTGCATTTTGCATGCTTTCGAACCGCTAGGTTGGCGGGAGCTGGGACAAGCGACGGGCGCTTACTCCGTCGCGTGGATTCGATCTTACGACTGCAGATCTGCTGAGCTTGGGGAACTCACTTTCTGGATGACAGCCCTCAGAATCTCCGAGCTGATGTGGCCAAAGGTAACTATAGTGTTTTCAACTGTTTGAATTCTTAACTACATTTAATGGTTTTCAGGGTAGTGTTGGAATTATTTCATTTTAATTGTTTTATAGTTAAATGTGTTTTTGTTTATTTTACAAATAACAAATAGTAAAAAGGTGGTGTACAAATGTAAATCGTAATGATGATCATTGCCATTGCTATTGTTGCCATTATAAAAACTCCTCCAGAATTTGATCATCAGAAAATTGGAAACTTTGAGATTTGAACCTCAGGACCAAATATTGAAGGCAATGCATTACAGGAGGCTATAATGAACAGACCTTCCCTTTGAGAAAGTTTAATTTGAAGCCCCACAAAAAGTCAAAAGCAAGTGTGCTGTCTTCATAAAAAAACAACAGCAGAGAAATGGACTCAAATGGATTTGTAGACCCTTGTTTGGAACATAGTTGATTTATATTTGCTTGTTTGTTTGTTAAAAGTATTTTCATTCCATGCCTGAACCAAACAGGGTGTCGGAACAGCTATGTTCAATCAGCAACAAGACAGTCCCTACCCGCAGGTTTACAATTATAATCAATCAATCAATCACAATGTACAAAAGAAAAATGAAGTGGAGAGAAAAATAGTTCTTCAGGATCTGAACGTATCTCCCACAGCTGCAGTCTGCCAGAATTAAGGAGGTAGCCCTTCCACGTCACTGGTGAAATAGCCTTTCCTCCTGTCTTGTCTCTCTCAGCTGGAATGTTCCATGATTTTCATTGAGTTCAGTTCACTAGGAACTTGACCTGAACATAAGTCATTCCAATAAACAAGGGTGTCATTTCATACAAATAGTTATGAATGGGTTGCACCTTTAATCTGCTCTGCTCATGTTTGAAGCAAGTTACATCTGATTCTGTAGCTGCATCTCTGGAATAACGCTATACATTCTAAAACTTCCATAAGACCTTTCCTAGAAAGGGGGAAGAAAAATGATGTGAAGACCCAATGCTACTGACTGCAAGATTAAATCAAAGCAATCCCGTCTAAAAGAGAAGTGTACACGGATAGATCACAAAGGGTCAAACAATAAAGTGCCCATTGCCTCCTGTCAAAGTAAATCACACAAAAGGCTTACAGTAGGGCAAGTGTTACAAGATGCTTGATAGCAATATTTTCAGAATGAAAAAAAATCTATATTATGGAGCAGGAGGGGCTGTATGGCAAACTGCGTTTAGGTTGCTTCCAAAAGGAGCCAGGATCCTAGCGAAACAGTTGCTGGGTGATTTGTTTAATATCAGACTTAGAAACATAAAGACTTGATCTAGAATTAATCAGAACGAATTAATCATTGAACAATCAAAGGGTCAGGCACTGGCCTATCGGTTCCATTCATTGTTTAGCTAGTTCGCACACTAATTACATGTGGAAAATGTCACTGGCTTATGTTATAGCAGAGCTGTGGAGCCTGTGGCGATCTGGATATCACTGGACTACATACGTATTCTATCAGTGCTAACCATTATAACCAGCTATGGCGATCCCCCTTTGTGCCTTTATATCTGTGGGCTCTACAAAGGTAAATACGCCCTTTTCGCTGCCACCAGGTATTATCCTAATACCAATTCAGGTCCACACAGGAGCTGTCACCCCAAAGGGTCATATAATTTTAGGAAGCAAGGGTTTTAAATAAGTATTCTTTTATTATTGAACAAAATCATAAGAAGAATCAAATATAACTGTGTCATATGTTCATGTATATTAAATCAGGTGTTAAAGTATATCAGATCATGTCATTATCTCTCATGTTATACTGATATTCCTGCTTGTTCAATATATCTTACTCATTCAATTTCCTTTCTTAACCCCTTTTTGCTATTCCTAAACCCTAGCACTGTCTCAGTAACTTCTGATCCCTAACTCTCTCTATCCCCATCTGGTTCCAACTCTCAACTGTCTCATCTAGCTGTCCCAACTGTCATTCTGACTCCGCCCCTCCTGCTCTATCCTCTAATTGACATGCAGGAATGACGTCATACTTTGGGTTCCGTTACACCAGCAATGAGGGATTATGGGTTTTGCAATTGAACAACATCTGGATGGCCATACCTTCCTCACTTTTGTGTGACAAGGTCATTTTAAAAATTATTTAGGCCCAATTGGAAGGGCACTTATATATGACAATGCTCACAGCGGCCACCATTTTGTTTAAAATTGGACTTCTCCAGTGTGAATACAATTTTGTGAAGTCAAAGGAGATACATAAGATGATATATTTTTTATTACAAAAGAAAACTCCAAGGTGCCTCTCTATTTCCTGCTTTAGCAATAGGAGAATTGGTGAGGGCCATTAAACAGAAAAAGAGGATAATGATAGTATATGAAGCAAGTACTGACAAAATGGAGGTCTTGTTCAACGAAGAGCATGGAGCAGCAGCTGTAACTAATCCATCACTGTCCTTACAAAATCTGTTAGAAGGAATAAAAAAAATTGTTATAACCTCAAGAATCCTAAAGAGCTACTGCACAGGAATGTGTGACTGTTACAAGAGTCTGAGATATGTTAAGGAATAAATTTCTTTCCTAAGAAGAAATAAAGTGCACATTGGGATGGATATAAAAATGAATCATGATTTTCATTGAATATCACTGATTCATCAGATATTTGTTCCTTCCTATTTGTGAGAAAAAAAATCCCCCCCTGCTGTCATTACAAACAGTGGGGGAGGGGGATTCCCTTCAGTCAGGTTTCTACTGTCTGTCTGTGTCCACGTGGGATCTGATTGAAAGGGTTTGGGGTGGGAGTAAGACCTGAAGCAAAAAACTGAAGCTTAGTCACCCGAAGCCCAGATAAAAACAATACAAAACAAGCAGCTAGTGCAGTCTTTTATGCACATTCAGTTCTAAACTAGGGCAAAATAAATCTAGGTCTGAACAAGCCAGTGTAGGACCCACCCAGATCTTGGTAACATTGCATTTATACCCCGCCTAGCGACTAGATAGGCGGGGTATAAATAAATAAATAAATAAATAAATAAATAAATAAATAAATAAATAAATAAATAAATAAATAAATAAATAAATAAATAAAGGGAAATGCACAGACTTAGAGCCTTGTAGAGCCTCACGGTGTGAAGAGCCTTGTGGCAGAGTGGTTAAACTGTAGTGCTCCAGCCCAAACTCTGCTCATGACCTGAGTAGCTTCACTCAACCTTCCATCCTTCTGAGGTTAGTAAACTGAGTATCCAGCTTGTTGGAGGTAGGTGAGCAATGTATAGCCTGCAGAATTACATATTTATTTATTTATTTATTTATTTATTTATTTATTTATTTATTTATTTATTTATTTATTTATTTATTTATTTATTTATTTATTTATTTATTTATTATAAACCACCCAGACGGTGCTTTAAAAACTATGGGGTGGTCTATAAGCAGCATGCTTTGCTATAGCATGCAAGACGACATGAAGCCTAAGTGACCTCACACAGGGATCCTCCCCAAGCTCTTTGAGACCAAAAAGTGGAGGAAAGGTCCTTTAATGTGGTGGCAGTTGAACCTTTTAGTTGGCACAGCCCAGCTCCACCTCTTTGTCATTTCTAAACATCTCAGTATCTGCTTTACAGTATATGAGATTATGGAGGCTTTCAGCTTGTCTCTTTAGCTCCTGGAATGGTTGTTGACTGGTGTTGATGACATCTCCTCCATGGAAAGAAAGGAAGGAAGAAAGAAGAGTGTGCTTTTTCTGCAGTCACTAGTAATGTTCCTATTTCAGAAATTATACATTATGCTGCAGTTTCACCTCACAATCCCATGATCTGAGGCCTCCACTTGCACCTGTTCCCAAATGGACAGCACAGAGTGGCAATTATGAGCTGAAGAACTGCTGGACAGCTCAGTGGTTTAGATCTCTGGCTGTGGAGCCAGAGGCTGGGAGTTCAATTCCCCACTGTGACTCCTTGACAAAGGTTGGACTTGATGATCCATAGGGTCCCTTACAGCTCTGAAGTTCTAAGATATATTTAAAATTATAGTTTTCTAATCCACTGTTTCTTGACTAAGACTAGCTTTTAGCGAAATGCATCTGATCCTGGTATGTGCTTCCTAGAGAAGCAGTACATAGGACCTGTATCTTTAAGAGACAGACTTAAACATCATTTTGGTTATGATTTTGTTAGAGACTCAGGCAAAACTGATGTCGAGAAGTAGCAGAAGAGAAGGGCTCCTTTATTTTGAATTCCCAAAGAGAGGGGGAAGAGAGAGAGAGAGAGAGTACAATTGCACTGGACTAATAAAGATTATGTAAGTATGGACAGGACTATGCTGTAAACATGTTGTTTGTAAATGTTAATATTATGAAAGGCAATGTGTTTCTTCGGCTCTCTCACACTTCTAGTAATGCCGTATATAGGGAGGAGAGTGGCCAGTGGGGTTGTGCCTTAGTGTTTACTTGAGTTGGAAGTTAAGGTATCAAAAGCGAGCATATCATGTATTGAGTGAGGGGGAGTTGATCAGATTTGGGGGGTGGGGTGGAAGTATGCTTTTTTGATTCTATAATGACTTTTTTTACCTGTTTAGGAATATACAAAAATTCTATTCTATAAGAGAATTCTATAGGCATAAATTTTGCTATTGCACACACTCTGGCATGATGTAGAAATACACCAAAATAACAGGAATGGAGATGAAATATTTTCAGATTTCTCTCACTTAACACATTTTATCTGAAGTCCATCTGCTTTCTTGTGCCTACTTGGGAATGCACAACATCTCTGCCTTGTAAGCTGCCAAACTGAACAGAGAGTGGGAGAGAATATTAAAATGACACTTTTGATCCAAACGGTGCCTTCTTTATTAAAATGAAGGCTCCAGATTGCCTTCATTTTGAGAGCCTGAAATGTAAGCTGCTAAGGGCCAGTGGGCTATTAAAATAATCAGAGATGAATAGTGAAGACAGACCTTGTATGAGGCTCCTTTTCAGGTCCCTGAAAGAAGCCACAAAATGGAGATGCCATAGAGCTTCATTTCAAGTCCCTGCGTACAGGACTGTAGTGGGCAAAATATCAAAGAGAATTTCACTGATTTAAATGCCATTTAGATGAGGGATAAATTAAGGGAAGTGCTTCTGAACATTTTTGGCATAGCCGAAAGGCACTACCCTGTTCCAACATACAGAGAGAGGGGGGTTGTAATTAAAAGCTTCCTGAAGTAATTAAAAGCTTCCTACCCCCCCCCCTTTTTTTAGATCCCTAGAGCTCCCTTTTTGCCTTGGGGAAGCTTTCCGGAACCTCAGGGTGTTGAGGGGAAAGCCCTTAATATATATATATATATATATATATATATATATATATATATATATATATATATATATATATATATATATATATATATATATATATATATATATATATATATACAGGTCCATCCAGCAAATCCTGAGTCTTTTGGAGTCTTTCACTTCTGATTTCTGGTGCTATAGAAAATTAAGCCATACAGAACCCTCAAGACTAGTCCAAAAAAGCAATAGACAATCCTTTACTCTAAATGGGCAACAATGGTAGTACATGGGGGGGGGGCTATCATCCATAGAGCAACTCAGGCACTAACAGTACTTTAATATTTATTTATCATCACATCACTATCCTGATCTTCAGTTCATCAGCAGGACACAGTGTATTGAGAAAGAGAAATCATCATCGTGATTGTTATCAAAATAAGGGCAATATTATCACACTTGGGCCAATATTATCAAACTCTTCCCATCCAAAACCCTAAAATGTGGGCGACTGAAGAGACAGCTCTCCCTCTTACCATTTTGACAACTTCAGTTTAGCAGCATGGGCAGTGGTCCACCAAGCGAAGGGCAGACAGGCAGGCAGACAGTCCACACAACCAAGTGCATGGAAATACCTCCATTTATTGGAGGTATTTCCATGCACTTGGAATACATTTATTGTAATACATTTATTAGTAATACATTTACAATACATTTATTTGTAATACATTTATTGTATTTACCAATACAATTTATTGTATTTACCAATACAATAAAAGTCCAGAAAATCAGTGTACCTATGTAATCTAGAAAATAGTCCAAAAGTGGAGGAATAGCAGCAAGAAAATGTAACCTGTAATGGCAGAACAGGGAGCCTTAGGTACAAACAGGAATATAGGTGATTATTATCAGTGACTTTAAATAATGTCTCAGTGGTCAGTATCTTGTTCCATAGCTCCAAGGGTGCAGCAGAGACACTGACATTGGCCCATTGCCACTAATTAAAGAGTTTCTGCTTTGATTTCAGGTTGTCTTGTTACATGTGAGATGTGCACATCCTCAGACTGAAGCATGGTCTCATTAGCACCAATTTGCCACCGCTAGTCACTGTCACTACCCTAGTGGAGCTACTGCACTACTGAGAGAGAGACAGAGACAGAGACAGAGACAGAGACAGAGACAGAGAGACAGAGAATATTTGAAAATCCAATTAAACCAATCAACTGTAATTAAACTGGATATTGGTCATTATTTAGTTATTTCAAAATTTGTCATTTATTTGAACGATGTATTTATTAGATGGAATTGCAGCCACTGACATAGTATTTTTCACAAAATTATACAAACATGTAGAGTCAATACTACTAAGAGTTTGCTCAAACCTTTTGAGAACACTCCTTCACTCCTATTTTTTAAAAAACTGAAATAAAGAGTATCATAGTGGCTTGGAAATGGGCCTTCTTTAAATTTTAAACATTTTCAACATTTTTTTCTGATGTTTTAAGATACAGAAATGGGGAAAACTGTATCTTTTTGAACGCTTTTAAAAACCTTTGATTTTTGAACTGTGTCCATTCTGTCTTCCTTCTGCATTATTTGGCAAATGTCTTCAGATGCATTTCCCCCTCAAAATTAGGCATTTTTAACATTCATATCCTAAAATATGTGTTGTCTTGGCAAACAATGTTCCTCATAATTTTATTTATTTACTGTTTCCCTAATGTACACATACACTCTATATTTCAGATAAAGGAACTGCATCACAAAATTCAGAGAAATGTAAAATCTGAAAGATAATTGGATCTGGGTTTGCATATTAAATGTGATCTGAATTTATTTCTTCCATTTACAGCCAAAAGAAATGTAAACATGACCATTACACTGCCAGGAATTGGAGGGCCATTCATTCATTCATTCATTTGCTTTATTTACATATATTCCATGTTTTTCTGAATCAAGGGAGTCAAGGTGGCTTACAAGGGATTTAAAAGACAAATGTAGCTAAAAATACAATAAAGCACAATATTTTAAAAGCAAGTAAACATCTCAACCATCGAAAAACGCATTAGAAAAAAAGATTATAAAACACAAGTGTAAGGCATCCTCCATTAAAGCCCCTTTTGTTGGCAGCCAGTTGTTGCCAAAGGGCTACCTGAACAGAAAAGAAAGTGGATGAACAGAAGCTTTTATTACCTTGGCAATATTTTGAAAGTGCAGAGCCTACAAAGATTTACACCTGTTCCAGAAAAAGGATTATTGCCAGTAGAATGTAATAATGTCAGTTAGAGCATATCACCCCCTGCAAAAGCACAGAACAGTTTTCTTCATGCTTCTGAAATATTGAAACATGCTTGTATTCCCAGGCTGCTCTGTGATATATAAAGTTCAGACATTTCTCATCCTCAGAGAAAGGTTATCCACTTGCAGGAAGAAAGAATTTGGCAAGGTAGCTGTCCAGGGTACTGAAAGTAATCTCCCTGATACATTTTCTCACAGCTCTTCCTAGCTGATGTGGACATCAGATGAAAAGCCTGCAGGGTAGAAAGGGACCTTTGAAGAATTTTGAGTGTTACTGCCAAAGCTGACAATTTCTTAAGAAAATATTAGCTTGTGTCAGGTGTTGGCATTTATATTACAGTAATCCGTTCCAGGATTAACGTCGCTATCCGGAAACATCGCTAAACGGAAAGAAAAACCCCATAGGGCAAAAACTCACCGTTCAGCGAGGATCCTCCATAGGTGCGGCCATTTTCGCTGCCTCGGTAAGTGAGGAATCCATCCAGAAAACAGCGGGGAGTCCATTTTGGAACTGCCGATCAGCTGGCATTTCCCCCCAGCTGGCCGGTGGGCCCTTCAGAAGGAGCCTCCCAGGAAGAGGAGGAGGTGAAGCGGGAGATGGGGAGCCAGGCGCCCAGCCGCACTAGGGCCCTTTCCCTTCCCCCTTCCCCCTCTGTTGGCCCGGGAAGAGCAAGCCGACGGCTGCCAGCTTTTGGAAGAAGAGGGGGAGGCGGAGCCAGGCACCCGGCCACGCCAGGGCCCTTTCCCTTCCCCTGCTGCCATCGCCGCCCCGGGAAACGCTGTGGGTGAAAATGCTGCGGGTGGCCATTTCCCCCCAGCTGGGCGGCTCTTGCCTCCGAGCGCCAGCGGTGGACGCTTCCCCGGAGGTTGCTCTGAAGCCTGCACCGCCCAGCTGGGTGGTGCAGGCTTCAAAGGAACCTCCGGGGAAGCATCCACCACAGGCGCTCGGAACCTTCTCCCCCCAGCTGGGCGGCACTTGCCTCCGAGCGCCAGAGGTGGACACTTCCCTGGAGGTTGCTCTGAAGCCTGCACCACCCAGCTGGGCAGCGCAGGCTTCAGAGCAACCTCCAGGGAAGCGTCTACCACGGGTGCTTGGAAGCAAGCACCGCCCAACTGGGGGGAAATGGTGCCTATGGGAAAAATCGCTTTGCGATTTTTCCCCATAGGAAACATCGCAATGCGATCACTTTTGCGATTGCAAAATCTGCATCAGTATGCGGATTCGTCGTTAAACGGGGCACTTGTTATACAAGGCACCACTGTACTTCCTTTTATCCGGTTCTGTGTGTGTGTGCGTGTGTGTGCGTGTGTGCGTGTGTGTGTGTGTGTGTGTGTGTGTGTGTGTGTGTGTGTGTGTGTGTGAGAGAGAGAGAGAGAGAGAGAGAGAGAGAGAGAGAGAATGCTAAGGACAACAAATGAAAGTTCAACAAATCTAAATGTTCGTTCTGAATTTTGGTAAAGATATAGACCCCTTCTGTTCTATAAGAGACAGTAGTAATAGAGAATTTTGAGTTCCAATATAAATGTGGGCAGAAAAATCAGATAGCTAGTTAGATAGATAGATAGATAGATAGATAGATAGATAGATAGATAGATAGATAGATAGATAGATAGATAGATAGATAGATAGATAGATAGATAGATAGATAGATAGATAGATAGATAGATAGATAGATAGATAGATAGATAGATAGATTTTTTCCAAAGTTGTACAGTATAACATTCAATATAACATTATGAGAGAGAGAGAGGGCGGCAGAGAATATTTGAAAATCAAATAAAAACAATCAATAGATATTAAAATGGGCTGAGTCTCCAGGAGACTAAAAAAATTTCATAATATTTTATAAAATGCATTTCAATACATTTTTGAATTTGCTTTTTTTAACCATGTGTCTGTCCTGAAAAAGTCATAAAACCTGAAAAAGATACATTTTTTCCCTAAAAGTCCTCTCCAGCTTTTGTTATTTTACTTTTTCTGGGTTAATTTTTGTAACATTGCCATTTTCCATAGAATATTTATCTCCGTGTGTTGAAATCATCTTCAGCGTTTTCCAGTCTTGTGCTAGATCTGAGTACTTGGCTTGCTGGGGGAAGGGAAATGTGTAGCCTGAATAATTCAACTGTAAACTGCCCAGTGAGTGCTTTAAGCACTATGGGGTAGTGTATCAGAACACTTCATCTCTATTCTCGCTACAGTCAGCATGACTGAGGATATATGTTTATGCAACTGATTTTTATTTGTAACAGTGAATAAAGAGAATAATATGAAGCCAACACTATGTTCAAATTTTATGCCCATCATATGTTGTATAAAATCAAGTATATGTTTCAAGCATTTTTCATGTTAAGGTATTCTAGCCGCATATGATGAAGGAATCCTATGTATTTGTAATATATCCAGCTCAATAGTTATATAATAGTGTTGTACTTTGACATTTTTATGTTTTGTTTTATTCTTTTTTGTTTTGTTTTATTTATACCCTGCTTTTCTCCCCAGGAGCACCCAAGGCAGCTTATTGTATTAAAACTGACTAAAAACTAAAATAAAATAATACAATAAGTTAATTATAATATTAAAATACAATTACATTAATATCCATGTAAAACTAGTAGATAAAAAGAGTTTAAAACTTTTTACAAATTTTTAACTACAACATAAACATAAAATGCATAAACCAAATTACAAATTGACTGTGTTCCCCACCACCGTAGTCGGGACCTCTTGCAGTAATCCTCTTCTTCCTCTATCTTAATTCTTCTTCTTCCTTTATTGTCCCCTTCTCCAGAACTGCATTGATTCTTGATTTGGAGCTTTCCCTTTTCCTCTTATTAGCACATCTTCCAAAAAAATCAGCCCCATATATCATAAAAATTATTCTTTTTCATCTCTCCTTTCTTAAGTTACAAGTTAACATCATTTATAGCAATGTTCCATATTTCATTATTCCATTCTTCCATTCGAAATTCAGACTTTGATTTCCAATTCCTAGCTATTATTAATCTAGGTGCTGTTAATAAATTGGTAATCAATTCTTTAGTCATCTTATCATGTTCCACATTCTCAAATATTGATAACAGAGCTATCTCAGGATTAAGTTCTATATCTTTTTCACATATGTCATTTAGTTCATTAAAGATAAGTTTCCAGAACCTTTGTACTTTTTCCCATTCCCACCACATATGAAAGTATGTACCAATTTCCTTCTCACATTTCCAACAGACATTCAGATAACTAGTGTTAATGTTATTCAATTTTGTCGGTGTTAAATACCATCTTAAACCCAATTTGAAAAAAAATTCTCTTATTCTCACTGACATAAATCTTAAAACTCTCATTTTCCTCATCTTCCTCTTGTTCCCACACTAACTTCAATCCTTCTTTCTCAGTCTCTTCTTCTAGATCAAGCAGGAATCTATACATTTTACCCACTGCACCCTTTACTGAGTCATCTGAACATCTTCATATGATAATAGAAATTGTTCATACTTCGTATATTCTCTACCTTTATTGTACTTCTTTACCCATTCATTAGTTCATCTTTCTAACTGCACATAATTGAACCATGATATATTCTCATGTTGAAGGATTTGTTTCATTTGATCTTTCAATCTCATTTTATACAACCAGTCTTTTAAATCGAATCACTTTTTTCTTTAAATAATTCTGCATAAACTTTCATATTTCAGTCACCAATCTTAATGGAGAGATAAATGGACATAAATTCTTTCTATACTTATTCCAGACGTTTAACATAGTCTTTAAAAATGGGTTATTAATTTTGCTTATTTTATATTTCTTAATCATACCAAATAGATGTTTTTGATATCTACCTGTAATTCTGATTATTCCATTTTTCACCAAATTCACCTTTCTGAGTTATATATAATTTCCACAATAAATCTTAACTGATTAGCCATATAATAATGTTTTATATTTGGTATACCTATACCTCCTTTTTTTGTTATTTTATACCAGTACTTTTTATTTATTTTTGCTCTCTTCCCTTTATTGCAATATTTATTAATCATTCCTTGCCAAAATTTAAAATCATCATTTTTAAAACACATTCAAAATATAGATGTGTGGGGAGGATGGACCCATTAAGATGGTTCTCCCCTGAAGATTACTGGATCCCTATGGATTCCAAGATATGATGCGGGGGATTCAAGCTGACTTGGTTGGCACTCCTGTCAATGCTCTGTTGAATAGCTGGTATACTGCCACCACAGTGGTTGACATGATCTCACCTTAAAGGCCCTCTCTACCACCGAGCCCAACCAGCTCCCTGGTTTAATCATCAGCTGAGGGCCATGAAGCATTATCGGAGAAGGCTAGATAGCATTTGGAGAAGGGCCTCAACAGAAATTAATCTAAAAGCCACCAGGATTGCATCTAAGAGCTTTTTTCGCTTATTGGATAAGTGAAGCTCACAACCAGCAGGTGGAACTTTTCTGTATAGTACGCGATCTATCCGGAGTTGGCCACAGTGATAAGCCTCCCCCTAGTATTTCCTATGACCAATTTGTGGCCTTTTAAAAATCTAAGAACCTCGTAATGAGGGTGAAAGAGGAGAGTGCAAAAAACGGTCTGAAGCTCAACATCAAAAAAGCTAAGATTGTGGCCACTGGTCCCATCACCTCCTGACAAATAGAAGGGGAAGATATGGAGGCAGTGACATATTTTACTTTCTTGGGCTCCATGATCATTGCAGATGGTAACAGCAGCCACAAAATTAAAAGATGCCTGGTTCTTGGGAGGAAAGCGATGACGAACCTCGACAGCATCTTAAAAAGCAGAAACATCACCTTGCCAACAAAGGTCCATATAGTCAAAGCTACGGTTTTTCCACTAGTGATGTATGGAAGTGAGAGCTGGACGATAAAGAAGGCTGATGGCCAAAGAATTGATGCTTTTGAACTGTGGTGCTGGCAGAGACTCTTGAGAGTCCCCTGGACTGCAAGGAGATCAAACCTATCAATTCTGAAAGAAATCAACTCTGAGTGCTCAGTGGAAGGACAGATCCTGAAGCTGAGGATCCAATACTTTGGCCATCTCATGAGAAGAGAAGACTCCCTGGAAAAGACCCTGATGTTGGGAAAGTGTGAAGGCAAGAGGAGAAGGGGATGACAGAGGACGAGATGGTTGGACAGTGTCATCGACCAACATAAATTTGACACAGTTTCGGGAGGCAGTGGAAGAAAGGAGGGCCTGTCTTCCACAGGTCCATGGGGTCATGAAGAGTTGGGCACGACTAAACGACTAATCAACAACAAAAAATCTAAAGTGGAGGCCATCTGCCAGGACCTTGATCCCTTTTTACAGTCAGTGGATCGAGCTGAGATCTCCAGTGCATCATCTTGTCCAGTGGGGTTAACTTGCTTTTAATCTATGTTGTCCAATGAGGTGGACAAGGTGCCTATGCCACCACCTCCTCTTTAGACCCTTGTCTGGCTTGGCTCATCAAAGCAGCCAAGCTGGTAACAACAGAATGGGCCACTGAAATAATTAATGGGTCTCTCCAGGGGGGCATGGTTCCCCCTGCCCTCAAGGAGACACTCATTAGGCCCATTCAAAGGAAACTTAAATTGGTGGAGGATGAAATTGGGAATTATAGGTCTGTTGCCAATGTTATTTTATTTATTTATTTTATTTATTTAATTTATACGCCGCCTATCTGGTCAGTGAGGACCACTCTAGGCGGCTTTGTTTCTTTGAGTAAAGTGGTTGAGGGGGTGGTGGCCAATCAACTCCAGGCACTCCTGGAGGGAACAGATGCCCTTGATCCATTCCAGTCGGTCTTCAGGCTGCAGCATGGTATGGAAACAATATTGGTCACCCTGCAGGATGACCTCTTGAGGGAGGCTGGCAGGGGCAATATGTCCTTGTTGGTCCTTCTCAATATCTCAGCGGCCTTTGACACCATTGACCATGGTATCCTCTTGGGGCAGTTCTACGAGTTAGGGATCGGTGGCCTTGCTTTGGCATGGCTCCATTCCTTCTTGGGGGACTGTCCCCAGAGAGTGCAGCTTGGCGAGATGACTCCCATCCCATGGATCTCCAATTGTGGGGTTCCGCAGGGGTCAATCATCTCGCCAATGATATTTAATATCTATATGAGGCCGCTGAGTGAGGTCATCTGGAGTTGTGGGGCCCAGTGCTATCAGTAAGCTGACGACACCCAGCTCTACCTCTTCTTTTCTCCAACTGCAGTGAATGCTCTTCCAACCCTTGAATGCTGCTTGGGGACTGTTCTGAGGTGGATGAGGGCAAATGGACTGAGGTTGAATCCGGACAAGACTGAAATCTTACATGTGGGTGGCCCTGGACTCAGTGGGTTGGGAAACTCCCTCTTCTTCTGGGGAGTGGCTCCTCCCACAAAGAGTAAAGTTTGCAGCTTGGGCATCTGCTTGGACCCAGATCTCACCATGGAAACCCAGATGACATCTGTGGTCCAGGCAGCCCATTACCATCTTCAGAGGATTGTCCAGCTGAATCCCTATCTAGATGTGGGGGCACTCACAATGCTGATTCATGCACTCATAATCTCAAGAATAGACTACTGCAGTGCTCTCTATGTGGGGCTACCCTTGAGGTTGATGCAGAGACTTCACCTGGTCCAAAATTCAGCAGCCAGATTAATAACTGGGGTGACGAAATTCTAGTACATCTCCACCACTCTACCTGCCCTTCATTGGTTACCGGTACATTTCCACATCAACTTCAAAGTTATGATGATAACATTCAAAGCCCTAAACAGTTTAGGACCTTGGTACCTATCAAAATGCCTGCTTCCAGCCAGATCTGTCTGTAATACTTGTTCTTCACAGGCAGGACAGTTGAGGGACATGACCCTGAAGGAGACTTGGAGGGAAAGAACAAAAAATTGGGCCTTCTCAGCATTCACCCCCGCCTGTAGAACAATCTGCCCATGGAGATCTGCCTGGCACCATCGCTGGATGGGTTCAAATGAGCATTGAAGACATGGCTCTTCCACCAGGCATTCTCTGAGTATTAGGTTTTTTGAGATCTTGGCCTCCCTTTTACCATCCTTTTTGCCATCATTTTCATCATCCTTTTTATGACCTTCATTGCCATCTGTTTTAATTTATCCTGCTGGTTATTATATTTGTTGAATGTATGTAGTATAAATACATTCCTGAGTGGCCTGGTTGACAGATGGTGCAGGGTAGAAATCAATCAATCAATCAAACAAACAAACAATCAAACAATCAAATGATCAAACAAGCAAGCAAACAAACAAACAAATAATCTCCCTTTCTAGGCACCCAGTTAATGGAAAGTGGCTTCCTGAGGAGAAAGGTCTTTGCTGTTTGGAGGAAGGATAGCAAAGATGGAGTCAGTCTGGCCTTTGGTGGGACAGAGTTCCAGAGACTGGGAGCAGCCAGTGAGACTGTGTTCTCACCAAACATATCCTTGATGATGGCAGGAATGAGAGAAAGTCATTTCCCGGTAGAGAGTGTTACAATAATCCAAATGGCAAGTTCCATGACCAGATAAGTCATCTGAAGGAACCCCAGTTTTACTGAGTTTAAATATCACTTTCCTGCTATTTTGTGAGAGGAACGCAAACCCATTTTCAGGTAACAAAGCCCCATTGTAGTAAGTTTTACTGCACCACCAACAGCAGCAATGGAAACAAAACAACAACTGGCTCAAATTAGCCTCATGGCCGTACCTCTCCCCCTTGAAGGTGCAGCTATGAGAATGCTAGGAATAATCTTTGAAAATGGCCCTCACCCGAGCAGGGATCACCCACCAGTGTCCAGAACATTTCTAGTCTTGAGTCTTGACGGCACTATTTCAATGTAATGGGAACATTTAGATTGGCCAAAGGGTAATGTGTCTTTTATGAAGCAAGCAGTTCTATGCCAGTTACACAGGACAACTGCTCAGACAAATACAATTTAACTATCCTGCTTTCTTGCCTGAGAAACCCTGGGAATTTGTAATTCTCTCAGAAGGGCTAGAAGGGACGTGGTGGCGCTGTGGGCTAAACCGCAGAAGCCTCTGTGCTGCAGGGTCAGAAGACCAAGCAGTCGTAAGATCGAATCCACACGATGGAGTGAGCGCCCGTCGCTTGTCCCAGCTCCTGCCAACCTAGCGGTTCGAAAGCATGCAAATGCAAGTAGATAAATAGGGACCACCTCGGTGGGAAGGTAACAGCGTTCCATGTCTAAGTCGCACTGGCCATGTGACCACGGAAGATTGTCTTCAGACAAACGCTGGCTCTATGGCTTGGAAACGGGGATGAGCACCGCCCCCTAGAGTCGAACACGACTGGAGAAAAATTGTCAAGGGGAACCTTTACTTTTACCTTTTATCAGAGGGGCTAATAACCTAGGAAAAGAATTCTCTGTGCCCTTTGAACATTACAATTAACAGAGATGCTTAAGAAAACAATCTCAATTGAAGCAGTTGGCTTCTGATTTTTTGGCTGCAGTTGAGATTTAGATTAACATTAGGACCTTGTCTATGAAATCTTATTCTGACCAACCACATGATTCAATCATGGTTCCCTTTCACCCTTTTACATCCACAGTATTGGTATTTTTAAGAGAGAAAAGAAGCTCTTTGAATTATTCTCAGCTACATTCAGATATGCTCTATAATGTCCATTTTGTCATTGAATTTAGTGCTCATTTGAGCCTGTCAAGCATCAGTGAACCTCTTCATTAGAAGATCTTTCCTTATATTATAAAAACATCCAGCTGAAGCCAAACCCTTTAAAAACATTGGTCTGTGCCTTCCCCTGAAACAACAGAGAAGCAGCGAGGAAGCTGCGAGTTAGTTGGGAAGGTAAGATTTTGGAATATTACCCAACCCCAAAGTATTTGGTCATCACTCTGGATCACACCTTGATCTACAAAAAGCATTATATAAAGACTGAACAGAAAGCTACTGCCAGAAATAACATACTTGGGAAACTGGATAAGTCTGAGTGGGATGCATATCTATCTGCAAATCGTAAGAACAACAGATTTCTCCCTGTGCTGCTCCGATATGCTAGTGACATACGGTGTAAAGCGGCACATGCCAAACTAGTGGAAGTAGCTCTCAATGAATTATTCAGCATTTTTCCTGCCTGAAACCTACCCCCAGTGAAAAGTAAAATGGGACTACTTGGATATAGGACATATTTTTCTGACTGTGAAGAAATTCAGTCCAAGTGCATGCAACTTGGATGCATGCAAGTTATGCCCCACCATATGTACAAAAGAAAATTTAGCCAATGGCTGAGACAATGCTTTTGAAATAGCCCACTTTTGGTAAAAAAAATAGTTATTCATTTTGACACATTACATTCATTTGAACTTTATATTTCATATATATCCATAGCTTTAAATTGCACCGTGCTCTGATACATATAAAGAAAGCACTCATTGACTTCTCTGTTTCGAGTCTTCTGGATTCTTGCTTGGTACACCTCTGAATCAGCCATTTTCCACCTTTTTTTGGCTACAGCTTTTTAAGAAGCTCTTCCCAGGTTCCAGGATCCCCAGTCAAACAAGGAAAGACTTGGGCTGTGTGCAAACAAGGAGGCAACATGAAAAAATGAATCGGTGGGCCCCTTGAAATGTGCCAGGACCCCCCAGGGGGCCATATGGCCTCCGTTGAGAATGGCTGCTCTAAATAATCCTCACCTTCTTTGATTCACAAGGCACTTTGGAATCCCTTAGGAAGGATGACATTTTGTTTTCCTCAATAGCGAACAGATTTTTATTCAATTATTATTCCTCTGAACTTTTAGTTCTGTGTCCTTATGGAACAAGCTGTCAGTCACATTTTTTTTAATGACACTGTATAATAAAACGTTTGCTTTTAGATCAGGTCTGTTTCCTACAGTGCCTGGCGTATCATCAGACATAGCTGTTCTTTTCTTGTAGACCTATGCCATTTCACCTTTATGAAAGTCCTGGCACACTTGATGTCTTCTAGTTAGAGAACACATCTCTTTTTTCCCCTACTGGCAAAAGATCGGTGACCCTTCTCAGGCACATTTTAAAGTGCTTAAAATTCACATTACATGTGAATGGAATTATATTAAGTCAGGAATGAATCATCCATTAATATAGGTTTCCTCATAATGCATAACGGTTGATCCATCAAGCACTCACTTCACTTCATGAACATAAAGTAAATATCCAGCAAACAACAACAACAACAGCAGCAACAACAACAACAATAATAACACCATCAGAGCTACAAAAATGGCAATATTAGGAACAGCATACATACTGCACTGATATTGAACAGATACTTAGGATTTTGTTTAAAAGTTAAAATTTTGATTGACTGTGTCTAGCTTTTCAACAACAAAAATGACAATAACCTATTATTATTATTATTATTATTATTATTATTATTATTATTATTATTATTATTATTATTATTATTATTATTATTATTATTATTATTATTATTATTATTATTATTCAAAAACTCCAGGAACAGTCAAAATTATAAAAACATTGAGTGGTACTATATAACAGATACGAATTTCAACCAAAAACCTAAGTATCAGTTAAATATCGATGATGTATGTATGCTGTTCATCATCATCATCATCATCATCATTAAAGTATTCAATATCTGACTGTGTTTCTCAGAAACAACACTACTACGGGGGAATTTCACATATACATTTTACAAAAGAACTACAAGGAGAATGATTTTTTTCATTATTTACTTATTTAAAGCATTTTTATCCTACTCATCAACCAAGATCAGTTTTTTTTAAAAAAAGAGACAGTCTCTGGAGGCTTACACTCTAAAAGAGATGACACAAAAAGAAAAGGAGATGAGGAAGAAGAAAAAGAAGGAGCAAACATAATCCTGGTTCAAGCATCATTTCTTATGATCTCCAGCAAGAAAAGGGGCGGGGGGAGAAATCAGGGACAAGAGGACTTTGATGAAGCCTGGTCTCCCTGCGGAGCTGATGGAATGTCCAAGCCATCCACCTGCTGAACTTGTGGTCCTTTATAGAGCAAATTAGATGGCATGCCTACATGGCTATTTTTAATCTCTTTCTGCTTTGCCTGCTCTTGCTTCAATGGATTGGCTGTCATAGAGGGATGAGGGCAGGTGGATGGGCTTAGGTTCATAGAACCAAAGGCTGGGAAAGTAGCAGGCTAAGGGAAGGAGTGGCATCGCCAAATGGGAGCAGGACGGAGGGGAGTCGCATAGGCAGGGATGAGGGAATAGAAAGCTAGACAAAGGCGGCAACTGAGCAGAGGAAAGGATCAAAATGAATTTTGGGAAGAAGAGGTAATCCCTTGGATTGAGGGTGAATAATAGGTGGGTAAAAAAAACCCCCAAAGACCTGAAATATATATATATATATATTTTTAAAGGAGGGGAATCAAGGGAAGAATAATAAATGCTCTCTCTGTAGGTGCCGTTTCCTGGATGGTGGAAGAAAATAAACAAATCTTAAAACCTTTATTTTTGTATTATGAAGGTACCCAACCCTTTTCCATGAAGATGACGAGGAAACAAGGGTGAATCTGAACATGCATATTAAACCTATACCCTGTTTGATACTAAACTAGATTGCACTGAGAGAATCTCTAAACTGGTACCTTAAACTAGAGAGTGTGAAGAGAAACTACCTATGTGCTTTTTCCTTCTGCTACATATATTCTACCGCACTGGAAAAATGAGAAAAAATGGGTGGAACTGAAGTTCTAGCCATTTTCATTATCTCTAATAAATATGATTTCTGTTCCGAGGCAACTCTGCTGAATCTCAACTTTGTAAGTCAGTGGGCAGCAAAATATTTGCCTCACAAGGCTACTGGTAGAAGTGTGGGCAGTGGATTAGAAGCTATGTGCTGCTGGTAGGTAAGTATGGTCTTGGCTCTCCCACCTGCAAACACCTATACAGAGTTCTCAGAAGGACATAAGACCGGTCCCATCTACAAATTTCTGGAGAACTTTCTCCCCATGGTGTGGACATTACATTTCTCCCCTATCTTCCCTCTCCAAGTGAGCAGCGCACTTGACTGGTGTTCTTTTCAACAGCTTCCTCAGGGTAGTGGAGAGGAGAAAGGTGTAGGATGGGGCACAAACAATCTCAATCCCCCCCACAAGCAGGTAATATTTGGAACATCTGAGGACGGCACCAATTGATGTGCTCCCCAGTCAGAGTATAAATAAATTGAAGAGTGTGGAGAAGACTGCAGGCTACAAAAGGAGGACCCATGTAGAAAAAGGATATGCACAGCTGTGGCCCAGTTTAATCCTGTTTTAATCTCCTGTACATCTTAAATAATGTGTCAAAATAAGTTTCAAAAAGGTGGACTGTTGATCTTCAGAACCAAATAATGTACATCTAAAACCTGGCTATGCAGCTTGAAATCCAACAGGTCAAACTGCCCATGAAATGGAAACTTTTGATGAAATTAATGCCTCCCCCATTTGCTGTCCTCTGTATGACCCTAAAATCTCTTCTGGATATATTGGGGGGGGAGAGTGGCATCTAGAATAGATTGGGGGAGGGAAACACATAAGAAGGAGGAGAGGAAATCCTGTTGTAAAGCAGAAGTCAATTCATAAAATGGAATGGGTCTTCCATTGAATGGAATGGAATTCTCACATGGCACCTCTAAACAGCTTCCTGCTGGTAAATTGTATCCTGGAAACAAATACCTGCAAAAGGAGATAAAATATACCATTTTCTAAAAAGGAATCTTATAAAAAAGTAACTGAAGAATGAATCATGGTATCTTGTTTGAACAGATCTATAACATCTGCAGTATGTTTGCTCTGCAGTCAGAGCGGAGAAAATGCATAGAATGATGGGGGCAGAGAGAAATTTGTTTTGATATCTATTTATTCATTCATTCCACTTCATCCTGTTTCATCTCTATCCCACCTTTCTCCCCGTAGATGGACTCAAGGCAGCACACAGGTAACTTATAAATGCAAAGATTAAAACAATTAGCAATATAGAAGATCACACCATTAAAATCATATAAAAATATTAAAGGGCATGATATAAAATCCCTTTAAAACAATTTTAAAATACATTTAAAAGGATAAAGACATAACTTCCCCTTTTGTGAACACTTTGCTTGAGATGCTGGGTTGAATAGGAATACTTTTACTGCTTTGTAAGGTTTCAGTATTATCCATTTTTCTTTTTTAAAGTATCTGTATGTATGCATACATACAGATTATGCATCCTTCAGTCTCGAGAGACTATGGTAATGTGCTCTGAATGGAGGACTTGAAACAGCATCTAGAGTGGCTGAGGAGGCCAATTTGAGAGTGGCAATCCCTTCCACACTGAAGACAAATACAGTCTGTCCCCTGTCCAGCTCCCTGATTTTGCTGGTTTCAGGACTGCCTCTTTGCCTTGGCCTGCTGGACAAAGGTTTCTTCAAATTGGGAGAGGCCATGATGCACCACCTGCCTCTAGGCTGAACACTCAGATATCAAGGTTTCCCATCTGTTGAGGTCCATTCCTAAGGCCTTCAGATCCCGCTTGCAGATATCCTTGTATCGCAGCTGAGGTCTCCCTCTGGGTCGATTTCCCTGCACTAATTCTCCTTACAGGAGATCTTTTGGAATCCGCCATGGTAGTCTTCACCTTGTCTGAAGAAATACTTGAGATCCTGTCCAGATAGCCTTCTGAAGTCCCCCCCCCCTTCAAATAGGGTTGTCATTGGTGGCTGCTTATGGAAGGACCTTCTCAATGATGGCACCACACTTTTGGATTGCCCTTTTCAAAGAGGCTTTTCTGGTGACCACATTGTTGCTGTAACAAGTGTGTGTGTGTTTTGTGTGTGTGTGTGTGTGTGTGCACGCATGCACGCGTGCCATACAAAGACTAATTTACTTTCTCTTTTAAATGCGTTCTAACATTTTCGCTCCATTTTAGGTTTATTGGTTTTTCTCCTCATCTTCCTGTGCTTTAGGCTGAAATGTGTTTGCTGCTACTTTTTATTTTACTGTCAACAAATATTTAACCTGTTTAAATTATAAAGTCCCTTGGGAGTATTTTCCTCTTAGTGAGTCATCTAAGTGATCCCTGCAAGTAAGAGAGAAAACAAAAATAACAGTTGAAATTTTGTAGAAGTTGATGAAATGTATGGCTTAGCTGAGAGGTGGATGCTGTCAAGGAACTGGGAGGCAGGAGGGGCCCATGTATTGAGCAGCTATTGAAGTCCTGGCCATAACAGGTTTGTAAAGGATTGAGAGAAAGAAGTCCAAATCACATTAACAATGTACACTATGTTAGATAACAAGCAGAAATTCAAGTTAACCATATGCCTGACATCTCTCTTGGGTTTTCTCCACTAGCCAATCCTCTTTACCTTTGCATCCCAGAGATACCTTATACAGCATATGTATATGTGGCCACAGTATTACCCTCAGGGCTGAAGGACATGCTGACATCTCCTTAAAGGAAGGACTTTGTCTTGAGTTGGTGGACCGCCATTGAACATTTGGGATGGTGAAGCATGCAAGGGAGAGCACTGTTTATGAGGCACAGTATATATAAGAGTTTTAGAAGCCCTGGCTTCTTTCTCACCAAGCAAGGAGCATGACTTGCACATTTACCTGCTCATCTTTCTGGGGGTTTCCTAGGTGAATCATGGCCATCCTTCAAAGACAGGAAAGATTTTTATTTCCCATGCCAATCAGATTGCTCTCTAGTCCTTTTGTCTGCCCGGAGGCAGTTCTCATCTGGCAATGGCATGGCATATTTGCACAGTTAGACAAGCTGTGCCTTTTTAGTAGTGATGAATTATTGTTGTGCAAACTGCCTTGATGTTGCAGTGTTCACTTTTTGTGTGTGGTTTAATGTTGGTGGAAATGGTATAGGCGGTGAAAGCTATGGCGCAATTCAAACAATTATGGAGATTGAGTTTTGGATTGGTGTGACTGGGGTTTGTGGTTAGACTTTGGGCAGTGACCAGCTGGGTTTGTGGTCTTAAGTCTTTTGATAGGGATAAGTATTTATTTATTTATTTATTTATTTATTTATTTATTTATTTATTTATTTATTTATTTATTTATTTATTTATTCTATTTATATCCCGCCTACTGTATCTAGTCGATTAAGACCACTCTAGGCGGCTAATGAGTAATGAGCCTTGTGGTGCAGTGGTTAAACTGTACTGCAGCCAAAACTGCGCTTATGACTCGGTGTTCCATCCCAGGTAGCCAGCTCAAGGTTCACTCAGCCTTCTATCTTTCTGAGGTGGGTAAAACAAGTACACAGCTCACTGGGGGGGGGGGGCAATGTGTAGCCTGCCTAATTAACTTGTAAACTGCCCAGAGAGTACTTTAAGTGCTATGGGGTGGCATATAAGGAGCACACTTTGCTTTTGCTTATGAATCAATCTTAAAGTTTAAGCATTTTGGACAAATAGTCCCTTACTTCCTGCCTCCTTCCTTTCCAGTATCTTTGTGTTTCCTATTTAGTCTTCTTGCAGTTAAATTGCCTCAGTTCTATATCCAATAAGCAGATTCATCTCACTTCCTCCCCACTACAGACAGCAAATAAAGACAAGAAAAGTTAAATAATCCTCTTAGGTCTGTTGTCAACTGTTAAAGCAATTGCTATTTTGTGACTTGCTCTTGGAATGTTGTCCATTTGATATTTATTTGTTTGTGCTACCCAGGGGCAATATGAGAGACTGCGACATGAAAGCCTGGACATCTTCATATGAAATGTAAAATAGAAGTTCTATCTCAGAAGTTTTTTTTTTTTTTTGAGGGGGGGTGAAGCTAAAATTCCCCCCCCCTCTCTTAAAATGATGTTGCATGATTTTGGGGGCAGCTGGGGGAACTTAAGTGGGGCAGAAACAGGGGGTAGATGAGAGAAAACTGAAGGAATGCAAATGCCTTTTTCAGTAGTAGCTATTCCTCCACCAACCCATAAAGTCCCGTGGGGCCAGTATTACATCATTATGGAGTCTTGCTCATAGAATGAGGGGACAGAGGGCCTGTCAGGCCTGGCAATAGCCTTTTTCTCAATTGCTGCTACCTGCTTATGCCACCACCTATCTAGTAAAAGGACCAACATGTCGAGGTCAAGGTGGGTGGGTCAACTTTGTTGTTGAATTCAGATGTCATCAGAAGTGCCAAGAAGTTCTCAAACTGGAAGTGAGCAGAAAGACATCAAACTTTATTTTCAGGCACACACTCCCTTGGAATCACTGCTAATCCTGTGGAAATTTGGGATGGGAGCGGTCTTCTAGTATTGCCTCTCCCACATTTGGCTTTTTTCCATCCTGAAAGTGGAGAAGTGTGTGCATTTTGGTCCATTCTTAAAAAAAAAAAAAGAACAAAAATGACACATTCACCCATCTTTATTCCATTTGCAGTGTTTACCAAGCCTGGCCCCTGGCTGAGGTGAGGACACCCTCTTTCCTTGTGCACTGCTAGAGTACGAACTTGTGGGATGCATTAAATACTTGCGCAAACATTTGTAGGTCACCACAAACAGCTGTTTCTATCCACTCTTTGTTTTTTTTATCCAGACTGAAAATCATTTCAGGCAAAAGACAATTTAAATTTAGGGATGGATGAGAATGTAGTTTAATTTTTTTTTTGGTTAGGGTTTACCAAAATATGCCAAATTTTAACCTAGAAGAAAGTAAATGATGGATTTGTCCACTCTTAGGGATTGAGAAGAATTTCCGTGCCTTTTGAGAGAGAGAGAGAGAGAGAGAGATCACAGTTTACCAGAATTTGCAGAATCTGAATGTGGGAGATTGAGGAACTGAGAGATTTGCCCCCACCCTATTCAAAAGATATCATAGCACACTCTCCCCCTTGGAATCAATGCTAATTGCATCTCTTACTTCTCATTCTACAATTGTTGGACGAAATTTAGAACAATTTTTTGTTTGTTTTGTAATAATAATCATCTAAGAACTGCAGAACTGGAAGGGACCCTATGGATCATGGAGTCTAGCCCCAATCAAGAAGGCTCAGTGGTGGATCGAATTCCCAGACTTTGGCTCTGTAGCCAGATGCATAAACCACTGAGCTATTCAGCAGTTCACGTTCCGTGGTTTTCTGGGAATTTTCACAATCATATTTACATTTATATGATTAAGGGGGGGAAAGCCACCCTAACACTAAATAAGATTAGACATCTTTGCATTGCTTTCAATTATTTTATTATTTAATCTGCTAACCAGAAGGGAATACAAAAGCCACAGGAACATGCTGCCATTCAAAAGTAGATTAGATCAGTTATACTCATGGTATAGCGATTAAATGCCTGGCATATTAAATTAGAAAACCTTTAATCTGCAAAGTTTTAATAAGAGCATAGCTCTACTGGGTAACCTATACCACTGTGGCAGACTCAGACATATTTGTAATCTTATGCATGAACATAAGCACCCACCACCAGCCCAACGGCCATAAGTTACATCTGTTTGGGGAGACATTAAAGCTCCATTATGCTTGTTAGTTTGTGTACCTTTCAGGGAATCTTTTTGCAAGGTTTGCAATTTCAATATTTTATTGAGCTGTATCAGATAAATCAGGCTTGGGGCTCAGAGACTTCACTGCAGCCGGGTCTTTTCCCCCCGCCTCTTTTTCTTTTAAATGAAAAGCTGTTTGGTACAATTTAAGGGCAGCGTGTTTCACTTTGCAGTCAGGGTGTTCATTGTCTTGTGGATGTGACTGTTATTCTTTACTAGAGAAGGAGATCCAAGATTTGAGAGAAGGTGGTTGCCAAACTTGTGTTTCATGCAAGTTGGCTCCAGGGAATAAACAATGGCCCCCATTTTGTTCTCTAACGCTCTCACGCGCTGATTGAACAACACAAAGAACTATTATTTTTCAACACCCTTTATCAAGGAAATCGATTCATCCTTTCCTCTGTTGTCACCTACCATTTGCGCAGTTCCTTAAGTGGGTTTGAACGGCTCACCCCCATTGTCCTAAGAGCATCAGTGTCCCATAAAAGAGGGACACTTTGGTAGCAAGCATGATGAAACTTGTTAATGTTTGTCAGGAGACCTCACCATTAGTGGAATTAAAGTTTAAATTAAATTAAATTTTACATTTTGAGAGGAGAGGCAGAGGCTTTTGTCTCTTTGTTAATCAAGTTGGTGGGGTGGGGGGGGTGGGGATCGTGGTTTCTACTTCAAGAGACAAAGGAGCTGTAGCCAAAGCCACCCAGTGGCCCTGTTTGCTGAAGAAGAAATGAAGAAGCACAGCGCCAGCTCATTCCTGTTGGAGATCATGATCTTAAGGGGAGTGCCTTGCCATATCACTGTAAAGATACAGAGTGAAGGAAAATAATGTGCTTTGTCAAACAGAGGTATTTCACAGCTTGAGGAAGAATGTCTATTTAAAAAAAAATATGTGCTGAGCTTATTGTTGAGTTCAACCATGCAATGAAAATCTTGGATCTTGGTTTAGATCAGCCTGTAGATGCCGTCATCCAATCATTCATATCTTTTGATTCTTTTGCTCATAGCAGATTCCCCCATGTGGTGTACTTCAAATTTTTTGGTCTATAACTTCCACCATGCTTGATCACACTCCAGGTTTGTTGTGGCTCCTGTAAATTATGTTCCACAACATCTGGAGTGCACCGTGTTAGAACAGGACTACATTGCCACTCAACCCAGAATAAAGTAGTGAGACAGGTGATGGGCCTCAACTTTATAGAACAGATTAACTCCCCGTCCCATTCAATAAAGCCTCCTCTAGTGTAGATCCAAAGTGAGGAATAGGAGTCCTCTATGCTCATCTCCTGATCTTCTAGGGCAAGCCAAAGTCTTGCTGCGCATCAACAACTCAACTGTGACCAGTGTAATTCTGGGAGACCTTGCTGAGCCAGGTTCCACCCCAGCCCTAAGACTTGTAATAGGTCATGTTGGTCCCTATGCTGCATCCCCCAGTCCAGCTTTTGAATCCTCAGATCCAAGATGCTGAGCTACTGGATGCCATTATACCTCAAAGCATCCACCATGAGCTCACCATTGTTCCACTTCCCTCTCGGCACTACCTGTCACTGCAACACCTATTTACAAACAGTGCCATCCTCCAATTTGCAAAGGGAAGAAAGCAGACGAAGCAACATCAGGAAAACCTGAGGCTGGCAAAACAACAGCATCCCATTCCCCAAGATCCTTGTAGGAAAATCAGTGCAAGAGAGCCCCCCCCCAAAAACAAAAGAAAACAAAATGAAGCTATTACTGCAAAAAAACCCTGCCAGGCTTTTGTTCAATATTCCCTCCAGGTGAGAAATGACAAAAATTTCTAGATGTCCAGGTGACCAACTAGTCATACACTTGACCTACAGGGAGGGCAGGTGGGTAGAGCAGCTCCAAAGAAGGCCAAGGTTAGTGCAGGGAGCCCTTCTAAGACTGCACTGCCCCTATTCCCAATCTTGAGTACCCAGCCAATAAATCTTAATCTTTCCTTCAACCTCCTTCTTCATCAAGAAAAATGCCATTATGAATGTGACCTGATACCTTTTTTGAGTATGGTCCAAGGTGTGTGTGTGTGTGTGTGTGTGTGTGTGTGTGTGTGTGTGTGTGTGTGTGTGTGTGTGTGTGCGTGTGTGTGTGTGTGTGTGTGAGAGAGAGAGAGAGAGAGAGAGAGTAAGTGTGTGTGTGTAAGCATAACAAACGAAAATTGTTTCCAATTCAGGTAAAACTATAATAATACTCAAAGCAATAAAATGTGATGAGGATTGTCTCTCAGTCTTATACATTTATGGAGCACCTTTTATTTGTCTTCCCCCCCTTTAAGCTGGAAAATGTTTCAAACTCAATATGCTGTGCCTCACAAAAAAATTAACAGCCACTTCAAATTGTCCAATCTTTGTCTGTTACGAAGAGAGTATATATGAAAGATGTTCATGCTGTATTTACTTTTAATGGCTTTGGGATTTTTCTCTAGTGTCCTAGGAAAATGAAACAGGCATCAAATGGGTTGTACAATTGTTCTGTGAACATGTCCTTGGTCTATTTTTGTGTTATAAGCTTTGCCCACATAAATGTGTTGCACATTATTTTGTGAAGATATACTTAAAGATTGTCACAGTAAATTGTCATCCATAGACAGCATGGGTGTGCCCTGACTACAAGATTTGGCTTAGCTGCTAGGGTAGCAATTTGGAAAAGAGTGCAGCAGATCTGACTCCAAATCAGGATTTGGGAAACTAAATCTCCACTTCCTTTAGAATATCTGTGAATCTTGAGGAAACACCACAAAATGCTGGACTATTTGTTGGGGCAGGAGAGAGAACTAAAGTGGATGGAACCTAGATATGGGCTATTCATATTTGTATCCTGGGGATATGAATATGAATAGTGGCACTACAGGTGCCACAGAGGTCCATTCCCTCCCCTCAGAATGGGCTGTGCAGTGCTGGGGTCCTTTGTTGTCATTGCACCAACTGTGGAAGGAGCCCGGATGGGTCTTTCCCACCACCTGTGCAGCCAACCACTCATCAGCTGAGCAGGGAGACTCCCTGTCCTGCCTCCTCACTGAAGTGGTTGCCTTCCCATGGAGGTGGGGAAGAGCCAGTTGGGCTCCTTTTGCGATTGGTGCAACAACAACAAAGGACTCCAGCACTATGTGGCAACTGGTGAGTGGACCAGCTGGTTCTGGGGGGAGAGAATAGAACTTTGTAGCACTTGTATTGCTGCTATTCATATTCATATTCCCAGGGATAGGAATACGAATAGTCCATGTCTAATGGAACCTCAGGAAAATCTTCTTGTTGTTATTTAGTCATGTCCGACTCTTTGTGACCCCATGGACCAGAGCACGCCAGGCCCTCCTGTCTTCCACTGCCTCCCGAAGTTGGGTCAAATTCATGTTGGTAGCTTCGAAGACACTGTCCAACCATCTCGTCCTCTGTCATCCCCTTCTCCTCTTGCCCTCACACTTTCCCAACATCAGAGTCTTTTCCAGGGAGTCTTCTCATGAGATGGCCAAAGTATTGGAGCCTCAGCTTCAGGATCTGTCCTTCCAGTGAGCACTCAGAATTGATTTCCTTTAAAATGAATAGGTTTGTTAATGGAGAAATGGACCACTTGGAAGTGACTTAATAGGCTATGGAATGGAGTTGGTAGGACAAAGGTGACCTTAACATAATGAACTTTTGCACCAGCACCATTTCACTTTGCAAGTATGGAGAAAAACACGCAACATCACACCCGTGTCAGTATATTCCATGACCTTCAAATTGTTTTGTGCAGGAGTTGATGTTAGTGGGCCTAAATGCTCTCAACATTGTTTGTCATTGGGTGGAAATTACTTGGAATTAGAGATGGGGACGAATATAAAAACGGATTGCTTTTTCTGATGAATATAGACAATTCATTAAATATTCATTGATCCATATTTGTGGGTTCCAGAAACCCCCATGAATATGAAGGGTTGAATATTTACCCATTTTTATTCGTCCTTCGTATTAAAAAAACACACACACACCCCATTCTGACTACTGGCTGCTGATCAGCTGATCGGTGGCAGAAAGGCAGCCACCACTCCACACAGCCACCCCATATCACAGCCTACCCCCATCCTCATCCTTTTCCTACCTTAGGCCCCATGCCACACCATCATGCCACCACACCCCCACCAGCACCCTCTTACCTTAATCGCTGCTGCTGAGATCTTCTGGCCTCAGAGCCACACATGTAAAAATGGATACTGGCTGCCCTTTGCAAAGATGGGGGCTGCCGCTTCATTTAGGGTAGGGAAGCTGCAGCTGCCATTTATGCAAAGGGCAGTCTGGATTCCCTTAGCCTGCCTTAAGGGAATCCAGGCAGTCCTTTGCAAAGATGGCAGCTACAGCCTCCCTACCTTAAATGAAGCCACAGCTACCATCTTAGCAAGGGACAGCCAGTCTCCTTTTTTTACATTCCATTGCTGCGAAGGCCTGATAGAGACCTTGGCAGCAGCTATTAAGGTAAGGGGGTGTCAGTGGGAGTTGGGTTGGGGCTAAGGTAGGGAAAGGATGGGTGTGTAGGGGTAGGCTGTTGGGGTGGCTGGCTGTGTGTGTGGGGGGGTGGCTGCCTATCGGCTACTGATCAGTTGACTGGCAGCTGATAGGCAGAATGGGCTTCTGTGCCATGTGGTAAACTCTTCTGGGGGGGACCCCTTTTTATTTGGTGAATAACTCAGATGTCCGATATCCAATCTTCACCAATATTGGCAGGCATGTTGTGGGAAAACATAGGAAACTCCTTTGTGATTCTGGAGTCTCTTAAGTACCTGGGGGAGCTTTCCTGGAGGGGGGTCTTCTTTGTGACTATATAACTCAGGGGTCCGTGTTCCAATGTTCACTAAACTTTCAGGAGTTGTAGAAAAGCATCTGAGGATGCTTCCTTGCAAATGTGGTGTTTCTAGGAGGTTGGGGGGCAGTGTTATAGCTGTTTAAAGTGCAGACAAATTGACAGATAGAGTCATTGATTCATCGAAGAATATTTGTATATTCATATTCGTTGATCCGTTAACCTTGATGAGTAACAGATTAAACCAAATCGCGATTTTTTTTAATTTGTCCCCATCTCTACTTGCAATACATTTCTAATCTTTACCATTTTATTTTCGTAAAATAGTTTGTATTTTTTGTGTATTTACATATAAGCCATTGTCTAACCTTATATTATGTTCTATTAATGATATTACCATGCTTTTGACATAAATAAATAAAGATCAATTTCTTCAAACACAGACAGATTGATACAAGGAGAGGAACTGGCATATGCTATGAAAGCAGATTTTGCACACACTAGTAAGGTGTAGCCTGGGGGAGAATTTATTTGATTTACATTTACATCTCATAAATACAACTTGTGCTAAAATGCAGCAGCCAGAGTGCTGACTGGGACTGGTTACATGAATTACATATCTCCCCTGTTACAGCAGCTCCACTGGGCTACCGATCTGTTTTCGGGCACAATTCCAAGTGCTGGTTTTAACCTATCAAACCCTAAATGGCTTGTGTCCAAGCTGTCTCAAAGACCACATTTCCCTTTATGAGCCTGCTCAGGTGGTGAGATTATTGGGAGAGGTCCTTTCTCAGTCCCGTCACCCTCACTGTGTGTTTGGTGGGGACACAAGAGTGGGCTTTCTCTGTTGCTGCTCCCAGACTCTAGAACTCCCTCCCACAAGAGGCCAAGCTGGCTCCATCTTTGCTGTCCTTCCACAAGCAGACAAAGACCTTTCTCTTCAGGCAAGCCTTCCCTCAGTAACTAGCAACCTGTGTGTGATTTTTTTAAAATGGGTTGTTATGTATTACTGCTTTGCCTGTGTTTTTTGCATTGCTTGTGTTTCCTATATCTCAGAATGGCATTTGTTTGTTCCTTTTTAATATTTCTATATTTAGCTTTAAATATTGTCTTTTAATGAGGTAAGACACCTTGGGTCCTTTTCAAGAAGAAAGGCAGTGTAGAAATATTTTAAATAAATAAATATCCGTTGGCATACACATATAAAGTTTTGAGCTCAATTTTCATAAGCAGTTCTGAGCGAAACAGAAATGGGAGTAAATAAATTTAAAATTGGGAAATTAAGAAATTAGGAGAAACCCAAATTGACGGATGCATCAGTTCCAAGGTGCTAGTTGTACCGATCTGTTGCATCCAACAAATACCGAGTGAACTTTTCTTAGCTTGATTTGGATTCAGCTCAGTATTGATGAGTTTTGAAGAACAACAAAGAGCTCATTGGTATCTGAGCAGCCTCATCAGACTCAGCATGTTGGTGTACATGTACTGGCAGTGTCATGAAATGTGTGTGAGACATAATTCTTGATCACTTTCATTGGCTTCGGTCTAGTTATCTATGCACAGAGCTTTGGTAATGGAATGCCACTACATAAGGAAGGGACAGCCATTTTTGCCAGTTCTCCTGCTCCTTGCATCTCCCCTGATCTTCTGTAAAGTATCAATAAAGCATGAGAGCTCAGACAGGGTGGGCAATAAGTGAAAACAATTTCTCCCCATTCTATTTGCAAAAGCCTCTACTGAATTGCACCCTGTTCTACAAGGGTGAGGAGCGCTTCTGTTCACAGAAGAACTCTGTCCATTTGCAAAAGGCCTTCAGTGGATCCTTTCCCAATTTGTTGCAGTAAATATTCTTGGATTTTGAAAATGCCTACATGATTCCTTCCTTGTTTTAATTGTCTTACATATCCTAACAATATTCTTTTGTGAATTCCCAGTGTTTCCAATGAGTGATATTAAAAGAAAAAGAAGAAAATAGCAGGTCCCCTTCCACTTTATGACAGCCAGGAGTGCATTGTGGATAAAGTGTTACGATGGGACTCAGGAGACCTGGGTTCAAATCTTCCCTCAGTCATGGATACTCAATGTGGGAGTTGGCAATGGTCAACTATTTCTGAACATCCCTTATATACCTCAAAAATCTCACTGGAGTCACCATAAGCCAGAAGTGATTTGATGACACTTAGGAATAACAAGGATGTGGTGGCGCTGTGGGCTAAACTGCAGAAGCCTCTGCTGCAGAGTCAGAAGACCAAGCAGTCGTAAGATCAAATCCACGTGACAGAGTGAGCGCCCGTCGCTTGTCCCAGCTCCCGCCAACCTAGCGGTTCAAAAGCATGCAAATGCAAGTAGATAAATAGGGACCACCTTGGTGGGAAGGTAACAGCGTTCCGTGTCTAAGTTGCACTGGCCATGTGGCCACGGAAGATTGTCTTCGGACAAAACGCTGGCTCTATGGCTTGGAAACGGGGATGAGCACCGCCCCCTAGAGTCGAACACGACTGGACAAAAATTGTCAAGGGGAACCTTTACCTTTACCTTTACTAGGAATAACAAAATCCACTTAATGTAGCAACTGACTAACATTACAACTCCAGACAAAGGCAATGCATTTCTCATCGACCCATTTTTAGAAAACAATAAAACCACTTTTAAGATAAGATAGGAAACTCTTCCAGAGGCAAACAACCAGAAGTAGTAGGGAGGGTTGTTTTGTACTGATTTTCAAAAGCACCTAAAAAGGAGTATTTGAATGTTTTCAGCAGAATGTACAGTGCCATATACTAAAACATAAGTGAAGGACATAAACTCCTAAGTGCTAGTTATACAGTCTTCTTCATGTCTGTGGGGCATCTTATTGCCAGCAATGATGCTCATTATGAATCAGATTTACAGAAGCATACTAAAGTGGAGAAGGATACAGGTAATGCAGTTTATCGTATTTACTATTTAGGATGTAGCCTTCCCCAGAGGCACCAATCAAGATAATCAACTTCTAGATTAATCCAGGACTTGGTAGTTCTATTTATTTCTTTTACTCACACAGCCCCATTCTATCTTATTCAAATGTTTAGAAAGCTTTGTTTCTCTCTCTCTCTCTCTCTCTCTGAAGCAACTTACATTTCTTTCTTGCCTCCACATCACTGCTTAGTGACAGATACGTAAATGCATGGTTTTTATGAACTGTTCCATTTTTTAAAAGAAAGGGAGGGTGCAAGGGTAAAATACTGACAGCGCCACCTTTTACTCCCCACTTCGGATTGATGAGATCCCCATTTTATTCCAGGCTGAGTTTTGTTCGTCTCAGGGTATTAATTCCATTCTCTTTGTAAAAGAAGATGGGAGAGAAAGAGGACGAAAAGAAAAACAACCAGAGGATTTGATTGCCCATGACATTTTGCTCAGAATCAATCATTGTCAGCTTGGGTTAGACTGATTTACTATGAGCCTGCCATACAAAAGATTTGCCACAAATGGCAAGACTCAGAACTGTTTCCAGTGCACTGAACATAATGATGGATTTATCATTGCAATCAAGGGGGTAAAGCAGCTTGTTCCCCAGAGGAGCGCACTAGCAAATTGATCACCACACTCCTGAAGTTATAGAAGCTCTTACGTTTATCTGGTCTCAGTCAACAGAGCTGAGTTAGGAGGGCATTCTGTGATCTTTACAGAAGTTTAGACACATCTTTACAATCTCGCTTTTTCACTTCACCTCACCCACACCTCCATCACCTTTCTCAACAGAAAAACATATATTGCTGTCAACACTGCTGGCCTCAGCATGGGCTCTGTCGTCCATCCTTGATTCCACAGACAATCCCAAAAGTAAAACAACGCCAACAGGATTCATTTTCAACAGGGATGGGGAAACCAACACACAACTGCTATTCTCCTTTGGGGCAGTTCTGTTTACTTCCCAAAGTTCCTTCACAAGGTCTGATAGTCCACTAGTTATATTCACCAGTGGTGTTTCTAGTCACCCCTACTGAGGTGCTTTATGGTGTTTAGTCCCTCATGGCTCATAGCAGGCAGAGTTTCTACTCCCACAACAAGGGTAACAGTGACAATTCCAGGTCTACTTGGTCAATGGTTCTCCCTCAGTTGGCTGCTGACATTCCTGCTGCCTCTGCCTCCTCCAGAGCTGCAACTGGGAGGCTGTGGGATCACTGGGATGAGCCTCAGGTTGGTGTCTTGACATTCCCATTCTCCTTAGTAACTGGGTCGTGGAGTGAATTGAGGGTTCCAGGGTTTTTTCACTTCAGCTTGAGGGACTCTCAATTGCACTAAGACCCACTCTCAGGGTCGTCTTTATATGTGTACTCGCAATCACCTCGGATTTATCAGGAAGATCTACCTCAACATGTCCTGAAGATCTTCTAGTGGCACCTCCCCAGGATCCTTCCCCTTCCACCTTAATCAAAGCCACATTAGGTAAAAGGTCCCTCATCTGAAAGCCTTAGTCGACTCTCTCCTTATATCTATGAAGATTTTCAGTCATTCTGGTAAGGTTGAGTCATGGCAACTGGACTTCTTTCTTCTTAGGTTGAAACGTTTCGCTACTCATCCAAGTAGCTTCTTCAGTCTGAGGAGAGTTGGTAGGAAACCCCTGATATATCCTCCACGTTGGTTTCGCTTCCCCCTGGTCTGAATAGACTCATTAGATGGACAAAGACTGGGGGTGAGGGATAATCCCACTTCTGCAGTCCTTCTCCACCCATTGTCATGGGTGGAGAAAGACTGCAAAATTTACAGGAAGAAAGTGTTAGGATGCTTGAAACACTTGGAAAAAGACCGTGCCATCAACAAGGTGACCTACCACTGGTTGTATCCTGGGGAGGCCCCCCCTTTATGGACTTCCTGAGATACATAAGGAAGGAACTCCCCTCAGACCCATCAGCAGCAGCATAAACACGGTAACATACAACATTGGTAAATACCTGGCCACCATCTTAGCACCATTGGTGGGCCACTCGGACCCACCAATGGGAGATTCACAAAGGGTTTGCGTCCAAGGTCAGGGAACTGAAACTAAATACTGATGAAACCATGGTATCCTTTGATATCACATCCCTCTTCACCCAGTACCCTAACAACTGTAAAAAGGAAGCTAACATCTACATCTACAGAAAACCTACACACACTGATCAATACCTGTGGTTTGACTCTCATCACCCATTGAAACACAAACTAGGGGCCATTGGGAAGTTAAACCACAGAGGAAGAAACATTCCTACCTTCACAGAAGCTAAGAAGAAGGAAGACGGACATATGAAGACAGCCCTTAAGGCCTGTGGATATCCCACTCAGCAGGACAATGGAACAGTCTGAGACCCAGAACCGATGGAGGAACCTGGTCATTCCTTACATGGCAGGTGTGCCTGAAAAACTCAAAAGGATTTTTGGTAAATACCACATACGCGTTCACTTCAAACCCACAAACATACTGAGGCAGAGACCTGTCCACCCAAGAGACCAGACACCAAAACACAATAGGAGCAATGTAGTATATGTGGTCCAACGCAAAGATGAGTGTTCAGAGCTGTACATTGGAAAAACCAAACAGCCACTAAACAGGAGAATGGCCCAGCCCAGGAAGGGCAATAGTTCAGGACCACAATCAGCATTGTTCCTTCATTTGAAGGACAAAGGACACTCATTTGATGACCAAGATGTACTCATTTTGGACTGAGAAGATAGGTGGTTTGAGAGAGGGGTCAGAGAGGCCATACATTTGCATATAGAAAATCCCTCACTCAGGCGTGGAGGCCTTAGATACAATTTGTCTCCTATTTATCATGCTGCCCTTTCATCCATCTGCAGAAAGATCAGGATCACACCCACCAGAAAGACCACTCACTGTTAATGCCTGTTACCAACCCATGACAATGAGTGGAGAAGGACTGCAGAAGTGGGATTTTCACCCACCCACCCTGTGCGTTTCCTACCAACTCTCCTCAGACTGAAGAAGCTACTTGGATGAGTAGCAAAACATTTCAGCCTAATAAGAAAGAAGTCCAGTTGCCATGACTCAACTTCCAAATACTCTCTCCTTATGTTTCCCTGCTGGATTTCCATCGTCCAGCTCTAAAACCTCTGTCATATCCCCCAGCTCCCAGGGACCTGCTGCCACCATCACTGCTGCCACCTCCTCCTCTAAGGGTCATTCCTCCTCACTGGGTTCCTTGATGGTGCCTCCTCTCCCAGGATACCTGTCTGGATACCTGACTCCTGGCCCTTAAATTCCTTGGTTCCCCTTGCAACTATCAGGCCCAGAGTGAATTGCCTCAGACTGTTGGGGAACTGCTTGTGTCCAATTCTCCAGTCTCAGGGAGAAGAGGAGATGGCCCATTGAAGCATCAGTGCCGTTGTTATCCTCCTCACAACTGCTTAAAAATCCATATTGCTATTTCTGGGCAAGCAGTGATCAAAATTCAGGGGGGAAATGGAAGGAAAGAAAAGTGTTATTGACAATTTTCAAACTGCTTCACATATCTTCTCCCTTTGACAGAGAATGGAAGTATTAAAAAAAACAATGAGTCACAATTATAGTTTGCAGGCCTGTAAAGAAGTTAATTACTTTTATAGTTATTCTTCAAAAAGAACTCATTTAGAAAAATAACTAAATGATTATTTTAACAATATGGAGGCTGTAAGCCACTCTCCATGGAACAGAGCACATTCTGCTGCCATCTTGTCACCTCAAGAGCCGCAACAGAATGTGTGAGGAGTAATGCAAGTCAACTGAACCAAGGGATAGTCCTTAAATCACTGGATATTCTATGTCCTCCTTTTAGGCACACCGTTGTCATTAAAAAGTAATTTAAAATTTAGAGTTACCTTAGAAAAGGAATGATGCTACCCCTTGCAAAGTTACAATTGTAATTCAGTTGGCATTGGAAAAAGAAATTCATAACTAGCTATGTTAACTAGTTATTTCCAAGATCTGTTCTGACCAAAGTTCCCTCTAACGTGTGTGGCTGTGCAAGTGTGTTTGACTCTGCCACCCTCTGCGCAGTGTTCCTCATCCTCTGCACACCCATAGGAAGCATTTCCAGCTCCTTTGGTTTTTGGTCACGATGGAACCCTACACAGGGGAGGGGTTGGGGCCACGCAGGGGGTGGAGTCACATGGAAGAGGGGTGGAGACCCACTCAGCGGAGCTAAAAATTAGAGGGAATGTTGGTTCTGACCCTAGGGACCACTGGTGAGGTAGCTGTAAAAGCCTCTGCTTGCCCTTGAAAAGGTGCAAATGATATCAATTTCCAAAGAATCAGCTCAGTTTGTCTCAGCATGTTGACAATGGGGAGAGCAAAAAAAATGTTGTCGCATCTTCAGTGCTAACAGATTGGTTTCAATGTGAGCATTTGTGGATCAAAATCAATTTCCTCAGACACATGGACTGCTTATACTATGCCATCTGTATTTATACCTATATGGCTCCAAATGTACATGTTTATACATATTTATACCTATCCCTATGCTATGTGAGGATACAGACAATAGACAAAATGATAATATGTCATTAACATATTGTAAGGAGAGAGGCGGTTGAGGCGAAGAGAAGAGAAGGTTGTGGGAAATGTACTCTTGGGTTTATGGCTGTGGTGAGGTTTAACTCTGGTTACCTCATCTCACCTCCTTAGTAGCTTTGTGATCTGACACCAACATTTGGATTGGGATTTCAAATTTTGAATTCAGAATTGCAGCCCTTCAGATGCAGAATTTGGAATTGTAAAAATTCAGAATTTCTGGATATCCCAAACCCCATTACCGTCAATAGAATTACAATAGAGTCATTATTTTCCTCTTAAACACACACACACACACAGAGAGAGAGAGAGAGAGAGAGAGGCAAAGCATTTTGAAAGGACTTCCGTGTGTCTTCTGATGCCTTCCCAGTGATTGAGCCAAAGAAAAAGAAGGCACACCAACAGCCAAGAGTATTAGGAAATGACTGTGAGGGGGTCCTGATTAAACACTGAATGCCAGCAGGAAATGCCAGCAGCAGTGGAGAAACAGAGGAGAGGTCACACTGGGGAGTGGGCAAACATCCCGGGCAGATTGGAGCAGCAGATAATCGAGGGTGGGTGGGCACATGAAAACAAGTGAACTAAATATGTATACAAATGATCCAACAATTAAAATACATTCTACAAAACACTCTAAATAAACATTTGATTGTTCTTAGCCGCTGTGCCACATTCGTTCTCGAAAGGACATCAGAATAAAGTCTGTTGATTTGTCTGTTTGTCCGTGCACACACCCCATGGCTCAGCATTATTGATCCAGGGACAGTGTCTCACTATGAACGGAAACAACTACCTGATTTTTTATTTATTTATTTATTTATTTATTTTTCGAAAGGGTGTAATTGCAATTCAGTTGCAATGGGCCTTCTATAGACAAAGCTGGGAAACAGCGCCATTATTGTGTACAGTTAAAAGCCACTAATCTTGTCACTTTCCCTCTATCTATAATTGGATATGCTGTAATAACTTAGTAAGAAAGAAAGCAACGTGTGGGGGAAGCACGAGATATTTGCTTTTAATGCATTACTTTTTCATTACCAGCCATTCTTTTCCAGTTCAATCAATAGCAGTAACATGGAGATTTTCCAGTCCCAAGAAAATTAAAAGTGAAGTGAAGTGAAATACTCGTCCCTCTAAGGTTACTTCAAGTGGCAAACGTTAGATGAAGGTGACATCCAGAATGCCACCCCCCTCCCTCCACACAGATAGGAGCCGAGCCTAGCAAAAATGAAGGGATGCAATTAATTTTGAAAAATCCCACAGTAGAAGGATGATAGGATTGTCAATACCAGAGCGTTCGGCATTAGTTATGCTAGGTTACTAAATTCCTATTCTGCTGTCAAGGGATCATGCTGTACCATCCAGGAAATGTCTCACCTCCATCTTAAACAGTAAATAATCAGGATTATTTCCATCGTAGGTAGTATAATGTAGTAAATTTGAGCTAGGGTAGGCAGCAGGTGGCCCATGGACAGGATGCATCCTGTCAACCACATGTAACCTCTTAACTATTTTTGCAGTCCTGGAGCACCACCTGACCACCCCCCGAAAATTTCTGCAGTTGAAAAAAAATATATTGTTAGTTGCTTCAGAGCAAGGAGAATCATGTTCTTGAAAACCTTCAAATGTGCTGATTCTCCTCTAAAGCAAGACAAGGGCCTTCCTTTCAGAATGTTTTTTTTCCCAGGGGAAGGCCAGGAGTGAATTTCCAGTCATTTAGAGTTTTGGGACCCCTCCCTCTGTTTTCAAGAGATATAGGATATGGTGGATCAGGGTGAGGAGGGTCGACATTGGACCTCAGAACCATCAAATTTCCCCAGCCCATGAATTCTGGACCATGAAACTCATAGGGCATAATTTGTAGAATTCCTCATTCCATCCATGGGGGGGGGGGAGAGTGCACATGAAAAGATACCTCAACGAGGACTTTTCAAACCTTGTGAGATTCCTCACTTCCGACATGGAAGAAGAAGAAGAAAAAAGGCAGAAGCATGTCTTTGTTACTCAAGGTGTATAAAGTCTCCATAAAATGTTTCTGCACAAAACAAAACCTTGTGGAGTATTTGCTAATGAAAAAATATATGCAAACAACTGATCTCATGCTTTAACCTTTTAAAAAGACCAAGCAATAAGGCAGGAAATAACATCATTTTGCATCACTGGCATTATTTGACTAAGACAGAGTTACTATATTGATGGATTTATTTATTTTTTCGTGCTAGCATCACATTGGAAACAGGCCTGTATTTATTTAGCTGTGATTTTTTTTTTAATGGTCACCGAGACCCACTTGAAGACCAAGTTCAAAGGAATCACGTACTGCACTTCTTTCCTTCACAGAAGGGTCCCACACATGTTTGGCAGAAGTCTTTGCCAAAGTTTGATCACTGGCATAACCTGGGGACTGCTGGAAAGCTCACCTATGGTCATTGAATCCATCATCCTCACTGCTATTATGAGTTGATAGAAAATATAGCAAGCCAATGTAGACAACATTCACCAATGAAACTCCAGTGAAGTTCATATTCAGATGATGAACCCTTAAAAGTCATCAACCTGTGATACCCAGTATAGAGTAATGGGCACTCTAGGACTCAGGCGGCCTGGGTTCAAATCCCTGCTCAGCTATGGAAAGTCACTGGGGAAATGAACTGGTAAAACCACTCATTAAACATATCTCTTAACTTGAAAACCCTGTTAGGGTCACTATTAGGTCAGTTCCGACTTGACCACACATAACAACATCAGTCTGTCTGTTTCTGTGAATAATATTAGATTAAAAAAGAAGAAATATACCCAGAAATCTGAATAACTTGTACTAACCTTGTTCATGTGTACATATACTTCAGTGTTTACTGAATACCCTGTCTGGACAGAAGTTGGGCTGAATCAGGCTGATTTGGTTTGGACTTCGGAATTTTTCTGAATGCTCGGCACAGCCCTAACCAACATAAGCTTTACAGATGTATTTCATAAGACAAATTTTTCAAGAAATTATCAGAAGCCTCTAATATTGCTGATTGTTGTTCCAGAGCTGAGTGAGTGGCCTGTATATAAAATGGTGCTCTCACCTGATATGTATCTTTAGTTGTGATCTTGTGGGATGCTTCGCCAGCACAGAGGCTCATAGGCCTGGACTTCATCTGTTCATAAACAGAGGTAGGAAAATCTTTTTGCCCATGACTCTAATTCCAATTAGGAAGAGTCTTGAAGACTGCATTCCAGGAGTGGTAAGGACTATGACATAGAGAGGGGTCAAAGTACAATGGATGGGACCAGTTACAATTCTTAACAATGTGAGTATTTTCCCACTAAGTATATCTGAACTCTGTGATAGTAGTTTTAAAAGAGATAGTTGTGTTAGTCTGTGCTAACATATCAGGTAAAATCAAACTAAAAAAAAATAAAGAAGATAAAAATATTGTGGCACCTAAAAGATTAACTACTATACAGTAGGATCCCCATTGGTTCCAAACCTCTCCCTCCCCATGGATGCTGAAAACAATGGATAATAGCGAATGTTATACATAGTATGGTAAAAGAAAAAAAAAAACCCAGAAAAATAGTATTTTCACCTTGTATTACCACGACTGGCCATTAGAGGGAGCCAGAGACCATGCAATGTATTGTCCACTAACAAGAATGTTGTTCAGTCGTTAAGTCATGTCTGACTCTTCGTGACCCCATGGACCAGAGCACACCAGGCCCTCCAGTCTTCCACTGCCTCCCGGAGTTTGGTCAAATTCATGTTGGTCACTTCGATGACACTGTCCAGCCATCTCGTCCTCTGTCGTCCCCTTCTCCTCTTGCCTTCAGACTTTCCCAATATCAGGGTCTTTTCCAGAGAGTCTTCTCTTCTCATGAGATGGCCAAAGTATTGGCACCTCAGCTTCAGGATCTGTCCTTCCAGTGAGCACTAACAAGAATACATAGTGTAATCTCTGGTGCTCTCTAGTGCCCACTTCAAGTAAATACATTATGAAAAGGTGTGTTTCTAGCTTTTTATTTTTAATATTTCCAGACCATGGATAAGTGAAACCGCAGATACCGATCCTGTGGATAGGAGGGTCCTACTGTATTTTAATGTGACTTTCTTTTGTGAACAAGAATGAGGAAATCTGAATTATCCATGAAAGCTCACATTGAAATATAGCAAGTCTTTAAGGTGCTGCAATGTTTTTGTCTCCTTTACTCTTATTTTGTTTTGCCCGATATGCTCAACTCTGTGTTTATCTACTCAGCAGTAAGCCCTACTGCAACAACTTTCAGCCTAGAAAACATTGCTTAATTTTCTATATCTCTTTGTAGCTCCCCAGGCGGCAAAGCATGGCTCATCTCCACACAAGTGGAGTCCCTTTAACTAGCTGCTTAGCTCTTGTTTATGGTCAGTGGAGAAGGCTTGCAAGCTGATTGGCAAACCCTTCTTTTCCAAAGGGGTCCCAACCCTGGTTTATGGAATCATGGACTAACCAGATAAATGGCTGGCAGTGATGTGGGGGGAATCTAAAATATGTTTCAGCCTAACGAGTGTTTTAATCTTGTGAAATGAATTGCAATCAATGTAGGGTAGATGCAAAGGGGGAGTGAAAATCTCAATAGGTTTATTAGCCTACAGTGTTTTTTTTTTTCCCCCAGAAGGTCTATTTTGTATTGCGTCTTGGTTATCCTATTTTGAATTAAATGTTTCCAGACACCATGATGCTGCTTCTGGATTTGGTGAGGTCTTCTTCTGTAGGAATCAATAGTGTACAGACCATCTATCCTATCGTGTCTATTTGGCATTTCCTGTTGGCTACACAATGGTAATTTTTAAACATCTGATTACCTCTTTTTTATAAAATACTACATCTGTAAAGGATGGAATGACCCATAAAGCACAAAAACAACAACCTGTCTATCCTATAATAATTGACTTATAGTTCGAGATCCAGCTTTTCTGGCTTTTAAAAAAATCTTCCTTTCTTTTTTTCTGTTTGTTCTCTTCAAAACTTTACTCGATGCACCATCACCTCTTTGACGCTCTTTCCATTCAAAATAAAGCCAAGAATCAAACAGGGAGACATTTGGCTCAATAATGGTGTTAAACTATCATCCTGTTCTACCCCACTAATATATGCAAAGTCAGGAATTTCATTTGTTAAGAAATCACTGAAGGTGGTAACCTTCTCGGTGGCAGCCTTCTTGGCCAAACATCATGAATCACAGCGTTGGGTCCCTGTAAACAGATGACTTGTGAGCTGAATAAACTAGAATGTCAGACAATGACTATTAGGGCTGATACACCATGTTTCGGGTCGATTCACATCCAGCCAGCTTCCTCTGTTTAAAGTTTCAGTCACATAATTCACTTGCTCAGTGATCACACAAAGAGGACAATCATGGATCTGGATCAGTAGATACAAGATAGAGTAAGGAATATCAAGAAGGCAAGGAAAGAAAAGTACACTAGATCTAGAAAATCTAATAAATACTACACAGTGCTCTATCCCAACCTTAACTTTCACGTATGAATATGATAATGGTGACTAGAAATGATCACAAACACAGCAACAACCGTAACTTCCTCCATGATATGAAAGTCAAATAGAGTCACTCACAAGTCAGTCTCATACACATCTACTCAAAAGTAAGTCTCATTGCGTTCAGTGGGGATTATTCACATGTAAGGTGGCAATAGATTTCAGCCTCTGTTTACCAGATAACCAAAAGATAAAATCTGCTTTTCTTGTCTTTTAAGAAAGAGTCTCCTTTCATGTCTGGCCAAAACATGTGAATCTTTGACTTGACTTCCTGTCTCCTCCAAAGTAATTCTCAAAGGAAAAAATAATTATGATGAAAATGGTGATAATGATGATGTCATTTTCTTGCATTTTAAATTCAACTATGCAATGTCTAGAAAAATGACTAGGATAAAGTCTTGTTTTATGAGATAAATAATAAGCAGGAAGAAATATGCATTGCAGAAATTCTGAATGCCCACACATGGGCTTGCACGCACCCACTTGCAAACATGGATCCATACAATAAATTGTCTAAAAATATTTTCATCAGAGGGATGTTTTGACTAATGCAGAAATCGCTTTCAAACTGAGAGACTCTTGAAATTGCCAGGAAACATTGGGAGAATTCACTAGAGCTTCTTGAAAGGGAAGCTGGGCTAGGCTTGGAGGGCACTCATTCAGTTCTTTGTTCTTGCTCACATTCAAGCTGCCTGGACACAAGAAGAAGCCTCAACAAGGAACGCTGAAGTCTTGTGACATTCCTCACCTTTGAAGGAGAAGGAGATGACCCTGGTGCTGGTTCGGCATCCCAGTGCTCCCTGCCTCATGGAAAGGGTGGTTCCATGAGAGGTTCCCTCGAAAGCAGTGGTTCCCAACCTTGGTTCCTCATATGTTCTTGGACCACAACTCCCAGAAATCCAGGCCAGCACAGCTAGTGGTGAAGCCTTCTGGGAGTTGTAGTCAAAGAACATCTGAGGACTCAAGGTTAGGAACCACTGCTCCACATCTATTAAAGAGTGGAGAGATTGACCTTCCCATAGAGCATTGCAGCAATTCCCAGTAAGCACCGGGAAGCCCGCAAATAGCAGGGCCACCTCCTCCTTCTTCAAAGCACAAACACCTAGAACAAAACACATGGGCAAGTCAAGACAGGATTCTCAGGATTCTATCTGGGGGATTCTAGGAGAATTTTGGGAGTGGCTGTCCTAGAAATCCGAAATTCACATTCACAGAGGCCACTGTCTGCAAGGCCGTTAGGCAAAGCTGGTGAGCCTGCTTTAGTCAGTCATGCTCTGTGTAGCCAATACCATAGCATTCCATTCAGGACCAAAGAAACTGGAAAAAAAATTATATATTTAAAAAATCTCATTCTACCTCATAATGATTTGAGTTGGGGAACACTTGACTTCCACATCATGTCCATGCAAGCAGTAGGTGTCATGCACCTATGTTTTTGATGACTATATTGTTTTTTGAGTTTTGCATTCTTCCACAGAATTGTGTATAATCCTAGATTTTCTTGTGGCAGGTATAATTTTGTATAACAAACCACAGCCCCCATACTTTGGCTCCTTAAGAGGCCCAATCCCCTTGCCTATGATTTTTTTCTCCCATTATATTAAAGGGAACACATACATGTCAAGTGTTTTGACCAACCGTGAGAGACCATTTGCTTCTATGAGATCATACATTCTGACAGAAATTCAAGAGGAGATTTTTCTCTCCCAATTTATACTTTTTTTCTATAGTTCATGTGACTATCGAGTAACAAGACACCCATAACTGCAATGTATTCAGACTCTTTTTCTCCTCTGTAATGAAGCATATCCCCCCCTCTGTCTCACTGCCCCCTGATAATGGAATATACCATAAAATGGATGAGAGAGAGAGAGAGAGAGTCACTATGTTTACCCTGAAAATCCCTCCTAGTTTGCTTCAGAGTCCCACGTTACTGTGCACACAATGGATGCTTTTCTTTATCTAAGTGCTAAATTAGGCTGGTGAAAACCTGGCCCTCCAGATGATTTGAATTTAATTCCCAGAAGCTGAGCTAATAAAAGTAAAGGCAAGGGATTAAGAGAGTTGTCCAAACTATCTAGAGGGCCTAAATTCCCTCCCTAAACTGTTAAGCTCAGAAATTGGTATTCATATTAAGTCAGTCAGAAACTGTTGGACATGTGAACTGCCCTCAATGCTCTCTGTGCCTGAATGAGGGCAGATAGGATGGGGTCTAACCCACTTTGCCTCCTTTTGCCTAATAGCTCTTCCTCTGTGTCCATGCCAATATGTGTGTGTTTCCAGCTCTCCCTGTCAAACTTGTTCCCACAAACAGGGAAATGCTTACAGTTATGGCTTGGGGTGGGGATGGGGCTGCATGATGGGATCAGAAAGAATCTAACCACAAGAATACAGGTGTATGCACACAAACATACACACAGTACCCTAGTAATGTAGATGAGGGCTTGTCTACATGGCCATTTGAAGTGGGCTGAATCAGGCTAATTAGGATCTCAAGTAAGCCCAGTATGCCATTTGATGAATCCTCACCTCCAAATGGCATATGGACCTGAAGCGGTCCTATTAGATCTTCAGCAGCCAGCTGTCAGGTTGCCAATATCGTGAAATGGATTACAAAGAGAAACACTTCAGAATATTGCCAAGTACAACTCCCCCCCCCCTTTTTTTTGGGACTCTGTGGAAGGCCAATGAAGTGGGGGAGGGGAGGATTGTATTAGGACAGTGCAGATGTGCTGCGTCACTTAAAAAAAAAACTAAAACAAAAATTGGAAAGCTTCTTCCTGGAAGCAGAAGGAGACAAAACTCCTCTTGAGCAACAAGGGGGATTTTTGGGGGTTTTTTCTTCTCTCTCTTCTTCACTTCCTTAGCCTCTTCATATAGCCACTTCACAATATTAGCAAATCAACCAGGAAGGCTCACTTTTGGTTCATTTCTAGTGATTGCCTGCACTGGAAACAAACTAAAACAGAGCATTTTACCTGTACCAAAAAAGTTGAAGTGCCTCACAGAGATTGGGCAAGTGCAGATAGCACTGCTCTGAAGGCAGGCCAGTTTATTCTAGCAGACACCATCTGAACAACATCTTTACGAGTGAACCAGCCTGTTCCTGCAACAGACCAAACAGCGGGCTAAATGTCCATGTAGTTACCCCCTACGAGTGTGGTCACAATCAGGAGCATTTGTGGAGTAAACCAGTGCAATCTTTTCCCAGATTATCATAAGATGCAAGGCTCCAGCCCAACCCCGATCCGTGCCCAAGCTGGACCTTTTTGGCCTAGCTGTAGGCCTTCTACTTTTGGGACCTGGACTGGAGTGTTTCTCTGGCAGACAAAAGAGTCTCTGTAAAGGAGATTGATGGAAGCAATCCTTTCTGGTGTAATCAAGTACACATCCTTGCAGCCATCTGACACACCCTAAATAAGATTCAAGAAAGAATGCAAAGCTCAGACAACAGTGCTACACGGATAGAAGTCCCTCTTTTTGCTCTGCAGCTTTTAAAAAATGCAGGGAATGACTGGCTCTACAGCAAGGTGACCTCACTCAGAGACCCTCTCTAGAGCCTCAGCCGTTGGAGTGTCTAGGAAACGTCTTGGGCTTTATAGGGGAGAGGCGTCAACTGTCGTTTTCTTTCTTCTTTGAGCCCATGTCACTAAAGATGGGCATGAACCATTAGTTTGTCCTTTGGACGAATGGGTGTTTGGTGGTTCTCAGCCCAGTCTCCTCCAGCAGGTGACCACTAAGATGCAGTGCCTGGAGGAGGTGGGACAGGGAAGCCAGGTTGCTGCCTCTGAATGGGCAGTTGCTGTGGGAGGCAGAACTGGGAACTGCTGAACACCCGTTCAGCCAAAGGATGAACCAGCGGGTTTGTGCCCATCTCTATATTTCAGTTTCAGTTTCCTTGCATAGTATTCTTTCGTTATTCTACTTTTAACAGCAAGAATATAAGATTGAATGCAAGGGATCTGTGTGGGTTTCTGTTCCGCCTTGTATGCAAACCAGGGTTACTTGTCCCACCCCATAAAAGCCGAGGGACCCATACAAATGTCACTCATTCACTCCATATATTTGCACTTGCCTGTTCATTAGCATGGTTAGCACGCATTCCTGCATTTCAATTAATTCACTTCTGTTGTGCAAAAGTATTGGCAATTCTCAGTAGAGATTCTTTTCCCCTTAGGGATCGGCCAGTTTCATTTGCATTGCATTTCTCAAAATTCTACAGGCTTTCTCCTCCTGTCCTAGTTCTGTATCAGGTTCCAAGATCTTCCCAATCCCTGTATTTGTACGTATTTCTCCAAAATGAATCCATTTTGGTGCTTAACATTTCCTACTGAACAAAATAATTTTGGGGTGCATCTTCCAAGTGATTGCAGTTTTTAGTCTTACGCACTTCTGAAATGTGCACATGGTTTTGAGCACATAAAAGGAATAACAATTCATCTGAAGCCTTGGAAATGCAAGATGTGTTCCGCATGGCTGCCAGCATTGAAAAAGGATATTGCTTATGGAAAAGTGAACCCACCAAAGTTCTGTTTCCTTCTCAGTCCTGCTAGTGAAGTTAAATCCAACAGTGCTGGCAATAGCAACTGATCTTACAGGGCAGAATATTTAAAGAAGTGTTCGGAATGAGGACAAAACTGAACCAAATTTCTCTTCAGGGAATGACTCTTAAGATCTACCTTTTCATTCAACCACCAACAAAGCTTATAAGAACCATAAACTAGAGACCCACTAGTCTGAAAAAGTCACCTTCCTGAAGAGCAGTCATCAAGATCATATTACAGGGATATTTTTTAAAAAATATAGATATAGTTTATTGTGGAAAGGTACTAGCAATTAGAGAATCCCTGAAGTAAGTTAGCATCCAGTCTACGGAAAGGTTCCCAAGCCAGGTTGAAAATCAGCAAGATCACTTACATGCAGCAAGAGCAGTCAATCAGGCAGGCAAATTGCTGCGTACCTCAGACAATGAGAATTGAATACAAATGCTTCTCTCGCTGGAGACCATTGATACATTCCATCGGTCCTTTCCTTTACATCCTCTCATCACCCAAAAGATCAAGTGGCACAACCCTATGCATAATCAGAAGTCAATCTGATTTAGCTGAATGGGACTGAAGACAATAGCCTGAACAGCATACTTTCGAATCTCAGTGTGCCGTCCAAGAGGCGGTTAATGTACAGCCTGATACTGACAATTTTATATGTTGGTCAAAGTGTGAGAGAAAAGGAAGTGGGGTGGTTTTTCCTGCAAACTGGGTCAGGTTCAATTATAGCCACTGGAAATAAATGGGAAGGGAACACTTAAATACCATGCAATTTACACATTGTGGGGATGCACACCAGTGAAAGAGGATGGCTTGCCAGTCATGTTCAATTAACCTAAGCACATATTGGGACAATTACAAAAGATTTATGAGGTTGGTGACATCAGGCCATGAGACCACCTTAAATACATCTGATATTGTTCAGTTTCTGAAGCTAAGCAGGACTGTGACTTGCAAGTACTTGGAAGAGAGAAAACATGGGATTTTTGGCTCATCATCTTCAAGGATTGGATTGCATCCTATTTCTCCTTCAAGTTCACCATGGAATATCAGATATCTTCAGGTAAGGCCAGGAAAACATCGCATCTGTAACTCTGGACAGGTGCCACCTATCAGTGTTGACAGTACTGGACTAGTGGGACTCAACAAAAGGCATCTCCCTATAGCCCTAAAGTCCTCAGGATGCAGAATTGAAGGGGAGCCCATTCTGGCCTCTGCCATTAGCCAGGAGATTAAGTGCTAATGGAAGTTTCCTCCTCACCTCCCCAGAAGGCTATCATGCAAGCGATGCACCAGTCTGCTACCATCCTTGATCCAGTAAAGGGCCAAATGTAGGAAGCATGCTCTCCACCCCGCAACACCCCAACACTACTCTAAATTTCCATTGACCTAGGACTGCTGAGCAGAAAGGCATTGGGGCTCTGGCTTTCAACTGGGGAACCAAGGGCTTAGTGTGGATTAGGGAAGCAAAAAGTACTTGGCAGTGTTTTCTGATTCCAGCGCTTTTGAAAACATTTTGTCCTTGTGGGGAATCCCTTTGAGACCGTAAGATTTTCCAGATTAGTAGGAGGGAGAAATTCTGAGCACTGAGCCCTACCCACTTCAGAACGTTGACATATTCTGTGCTTCTTGATGCTGTTGCCAATTTCAGACTTTTCCACTGGTCAGTTTCACCTGTGGCGGGATTGTACACAGCTGTGTGAAACCCTGTGAAATTGGGAAGATCCTGCAATTGGCAACATCAACAAAGAGTTAGGGAAATCCTACCAAGGGTAATACTTTAGGCACAAGAAATGCAAGACTGCCAAGCTTAATCTTGCACAGGAAACCATAGATGAGATTTATCTAGGTGCTGTAAGGTAGCCAATGGAGAATGATACTAAGTCCTGCAGGAAGAAACAGAGTACATTTTGCTAGCCAGGAAATCCAGGAAGAGGGAATTTAAGAAGCAGAAAATCCTGCAGGACCACAAAGCATCTAGGTTCACAATCCTAGTATGGAGTCTAGACTTATATATGTGTTTGTATGACTAGTAAAGATTCCCAGTGTTGTAGTGGATAGAGTGATGGACTAGGATTCTGGAGAAAAAAGTTCAAGTCCCCAGTCAGCCATGGAAACTCACTGGGGAAGTGGAACTGGTAAAATCACTCCTTAAATATCTCACTTATTTCGAAAGTCCTATTAGGGTCACTACAAGTCAGCTCCAACTGAACAGCACGGAACACACGCACATTAAAGACTCAGTTGCTGACTGGGATCAGATAGCTCAGTTCTGTGAGACAGGCAGAAATCAAGCCTGTGCTCTCAAATGAAACTTTTTATGTTGCTCCGTTAGAGAAATGACATGTGCTCTCTTGAGAGCACAAACTGACATTTTAATTTAAGTGTTAATAGCGCTAGATTGATACCTTAAATGTTTTCCGCTTTAAATGTTAACATGAGTGAGTTACTGTTCCAGTTTCTAACTTTTAATTTTAATAGGTTAAACCTAAGACTCCAAGCCCTGTGCAGTGATGGGCAACCTGTTGAACTTCAGGCGTTTCAGACTATAACTCTAAGCCCCAGCCAACATGTCAATGGTGAAGGATTATGGAATTTATAGTCTATTGTATGCAGGGAGCATCTACACTGATAAAGCCACCCTGAGAATCTTTTGATGAGATAGAAATTAAGATAAATAAACAACAGTATATTCATCAACATTTGGATATTCAGTGAGATATAAGACTATATTTTTCATGATGAAGGTTCAGAATTTGGTAAATGTCAAAAAAATTTTTTTTCACATGTTGACGAATGTTGCGAATCCTGTTCCACACATACACCTACACACAATCCTTTCCAGACATGCAGACATGAAGGCTGACAATCACATTTACATTATTGTTGACATTCCATCATGTATCTGTTTACTCTCCTCCTTTCCTGAAATTTCCATAGATTCTGTGGGGTTGCCAACATTTGCATGTGAATGTCAACAGTAGATAGCTTTTGAGTGTGCACAGAGCACCATTTTCTCAAATACCCTGGTAATTAATATAGTTGTGTCAAGGACCCGATCTTGCTTAGAAAGCCATTTGCTAATCCCCAGTATCAACTTGAAAAGCTCGTTAGAATTGATTTTGCTATTGACATCTGAGCAAGTGCTCTATTCTTGGCAAGCTTTCATAATATATTACTCTAAACCCCCTACTAGACGCTGGGATAAAACTGGTTGGAATATATTCCATCACCTTCCGATCATTTTTACTATGAGAAATGCCTTCATAATTCTGTTCTGGTCTCTGCAGTGGTGAGATTTAAACAAGAGAGTAGAAATCACTTGTTTCATGAAATACAGTGAAAGCATTTGTATATCAGTGTTTCAGCATCCACTTAAATTGACTCTGGTATATTGAAGCTACTGGAAGGTTAGGATTTGAATTGTCGCTTTTAGATCTGGCTTTTCCAGATACTTGTGCTACTCCTAAAATCTCAAGGGATTTTGGCAAGCTTATGAATCTTTGCAAAATCTGTTGTGTGCCCTGTTGGGAAAATATTTGCTCACAATCTATTGGCCACTTCTATACATATCTGTCCTCCCACTTACAAGACTAACACATAAACACTAACACTTCTTGGCTTCAGATAAATTGGTTTGTTCAGGCTATGGAGGGGCAGATGGGGGCCAGATCTAGGCAGACAAAGTGCTACTGGTTCCCTGTGCCCCTAACTGACTTCATAACTCTACAAACAAGAAATGATGCCTTTAATCCAAGCACTTGTGCATAATATAGTATACATGCCCTCAGTGGTGTAGTGAAACCCTGGCTTGCAGGATCAAAATGGGGAGACTTTTTCAAGGGGAATGATGATACCATCTGCCTCCCTTGTTAAGCTATCCTTTCCCTTTGATGTTAGCTTTGATCCTCACAGGAACTGGGCAACATTATTCTGTTGTGAACTACCCCTATTGTAATGCAAAATATTTGATCTAGAATAAGGGATTTGGTGGCGCTGTGGGCTAAACCACAGAAGCCTCTGTGCTGCAGGGTCAGAAGACCAGCAGTCATAAGAGCGAATCCACACAACGGAGTGAACTCCTGTCGCTTTGTTCTAGCTCCTCGCCAACCTAGCAGATCGAAAGCATGTAAATGCGAGTAGATAAATAGGTACCACCTGGGTGGGAAGGTAAAATGCCGTTCCCTAGTCATGCTGGCCACGTGACAATGGAAACTGTCTTCGGACAAGCGCTGGCTCTACAGCTTGAAAACGGAATGAGCACCTCCCTCTAGAGTTGGACAGAACTGGATGTACATGAATTTTGAAGCTGTTGCTATGGGGATAGTCATGATGGATGCCTGCACTTCAGAATGTACTATCATACCCAGGCATGGGGCATTCAGATTTTTCTCTCTACAGTTTTGAGAACTTGTCATGAGTTCCCACAGCCAAAATTCTGGTAGCTATACCCAGACATCCAAATCCTCAGAGAAGTTTCAATGCACGCACTCTGTCTCAATGAGTCTCTTTCTGTGGCGATGGCCATTAGATTAAAAAATCATGAAGTAGATGCTAAACTCCCTGGGAGTGGCATAGGATCATGGGACTGCTAGTTTCTCTGCTCAATAGGTTCTGCACAGGGTGTCTGTAAAAAAAAAAAAAAAAAGGCCAGTTCCTAATTTTTTCAATTCACATGGAGATTAACCACTCTCAATTATTTACAGATTCTTCAGTCTTCTTCAGCCTGAGAACTCAGTTTTTGGAGGGCGGCGGTGGAGGAGAGGTAGAGTTACCAGAATTCTGATTGGGGAAATTCCTGATAAAAGTCCCATGCTTAATCATAGCATGGTGTGTGTAGTGCCATGTCTATTTAGCAACAGGATATTAGATATACAAGGATCCTTGGTTAAGGCAACTGAAAGGTATGAAAGGATGCTGATCAATCTCCTAGTTGTTGAAAACAATTGAATTTTTTTTTGGGGGGGGGAATCATATTTTCCAAAAACAAAACATTTGAAATGTATAACAGTCTCAGAGATATTATGCTCAAGTACTAATTTTCTGAGTGACAAGCTGTAATGGTAAATAAAACTATTTTGAGAATGCACATATATGAATATTCATGCTTAGGGCATTTGGTCAGAGCATCAAAACTCTACAAATAATTGGTACTTATTTGATTTCATAGAATGCCAAGCAGCTTGGGAGACCAAGGCTTGTGTCCACAGAGCACAATAAGAGTATTACACAGACTCTTTAGATGATCCAAAAAGCAAGGGTTACAAGACAGGACCATAAAGCCTCTTCTGCAGTCATTTTCTATAACATCAAAAATCTTAAAAATCAAAGTCAATCCTAATATGTGGTAAAATTAATCAGATTAATTGTTTATTGCCATTAGTTCTTCTTAAGTTTTTCATGTGCCAACTAATTAGCTATCAATAATGTGGAAATGCTTTGAAAGCAAAAGAATAATAGAAGAGTCATTTCATTATGCCATTAAAATTCTCAACTTCATCCACTATGTTACTAATTCATGTGTTGCTAGCCAATCACAACTGCTTTTAATTCAAGCAGATAATTTATAGCATGGCTGGCAGATGTGGGAAGTTAATTAATGACCAGTAAAGGATTTTGAATATACTTCAGAGCCCAGTTACACTTGCCTAATGGAGACAAGTTGCCCACACAAACCGTCTTTCTTTGCACATTTAAAATTATGGATGTATATGAAATATAGGTAAAATTTAAAACAAATTTAAGATAATTTGACTATTTTTGACCAGAAGTGGGCTGCTTCAATAGCATTACCTTGGCCATTTGCTAGATCTTCTTTTGTACACATGGTGAGACATAAATTGCATGCACATAAGTGCTGCATTGATTGAATTGTGCACATTCCCCACACAAATGAGAAAGCCTTACTTACAGGACATACAAATCACCCGAGGCCGATACAAACTAATAATTGAGCAGGATTTAATTTGAGCCAGACTAGACAAGTTTAGACACCAAACTGGTTTTCACTAAAATATCTAGGGATAGGTGTTTTGCATCTAAATGAAAGACACCAAATACAGAAGAGGCTCTTTTTTGTGCAAATCACGTTATTTCAGCAATTGCAGAAAAAGTCTCTTAAGCATAAATTATTTTTATTTATGAAAAGAGTACATGAAAATTTTGTGTTTCTTTCATGTTCCTCTCTTCTGTGTAAGCTGACAGTCCCCTTTTTTTGCATCCCTGGTCTGTTGAATGGACTGAGAATTTGTTTCACTCCAACAGCCAATAATGCAAGAAAACAATGCAACCATACATAAACCAACCATTGCTTTATTGGCTGCTGATAGACCATGTGGTCTTATTAGCAGCCAATCAGAACATCCAGGAAAACAGAATTTTGAGTCTGTAAAAGGTCCTGGAATCCAGCAAGAAGTGCTTTTGGCTTCAGAAATTCCTTGTGGCAGAGATTAGTATGTGTGCTGCTGAGTTCCTGGTGCCCCCCAATTGGATTGCTGCGTGCCTTGCCTCTATCATGGAGCCTTTCCTTTCCTTATCTTTTTTGCCTTGATTTTTTTTGGGGAGGTGTGGTGGACTTCTAATTTCTCTGGATTATGTTTGTTGCCAGGTAGCCTGGGTGTGACAGGCTGCTTCCTTGGGATTCTCCTCTTATTTCTTCAGGATAGACTCCTCTTTTTTTCGTTGGTTTGTTTATTGTTGCATTGTTTTCTTGCATTATTTTTCACAAATTCCTTTTGTCTGCTGCACTCAAAGATGAGAAGAAAAGGCATCGTATGAGGACTGGGAAGAAAGAAAGCTGCCCCTATTCTAGTAGTTTGTGTTGGTGGGAGCTATGATTGTGGTTTTGCCTTTATTTGCTTGCTTGCTTTCTTGATTTTTCGGGGGGGGGGCTGGATTTTTATGGTTTTTTAAATTTTGATTATTCCCCCCCATGTGTGTGTGTGTGCGTGCACGTGTGAGTGTGCGTGCATGCATGCGCACGCATGCACATTTGAGTGTTCTTTGCCTATTATTGCTTCTCAAAAATTGCTATTTAGTTAATTTACTGTGTATTTATTCTGTTAAAGATGTACAATTTTTGTGGTAGATACTCTTTTGTTTGTTTCTGGGATGTGGTGAGGTGAACTATCTGACTCTAGAGGTGGTTGTTGTTTGGACACAACTTGAGGCATTCCAGTTCTGTACACCACACTTCAAGAAGGACGCTAACAAATTGGAACAAGTTCAGAGGAGGATGACAAGGATGATCAGGGGCTGGAAACCAAGCCTTATGAGGAAAGGCTGAAAGAAATGGAGATGTTTAGCCTTGAGCAAAGAAGGCTGAGCGGTGATATGATAGCACTTTTCAAATATTTGAAAGGCTGTTATACAGAGGAGGGGCAAGATATGAGCCTCTAATGACTACTGACATGTCCAGGTATTAACTTTAGGTATGCAAATCATTACTTGATTTGGCCTTGTACTCTAAACAAGGCAGTGTGTGGGGGGAACCCTTTGCATCATAACACAAGTGAGGATAGAGAGAAGACATCTTGGAAATTTTGTGCATTTGCAAGGTCATTCCTCCCCCTCTCCCCAATGTTTCTGGAAATATGGAAACGTTAAACCTATAATAACTTCTTGTTGCATGCATTATTAAAAACAGAAGCACCGAATGGTGGTGTTTTTTTTTTTTTTTTGCCTCTTTGCGAGCCATCAGTTTCTGCCTTTGTGCTTGTTCTGTATGCATGCACTTAGGTTCACAAATGCAAAAACTACAATTTTTTAAAAAAGGACTTGTCCTGCTCTCAAACCAGATAAGAGGACTCTTGCAGGGCTTAGATATTCATCACTAAGTTGTCTCAAATCAAGAAACCCTATCTCCATCAGAAATGGGATAGCCAACATTAATATGTTTTCCTCACATCACCAGTTCAGTCATGCCCTGTGAATATATGTTAGTTCTAACATGGGGCAGGGGAATTAATCATCTCCCTCTTCCCTATGTCCTACTTTATTCAACAAATCCTTGCCCCACATACTGCAGATATTATGGAACAGCACCTTCAAACCATTGTGTGCAAACACAATCAGCAAGAACATGCAAAATGAAAACACCCATTTTGAACCAAACATTTTGGAGCTGAGTGACATCGCAACAACAGGAACAGCATCAGTAACTAAATCCTTTTTTCAAGCTCAGTATCTTTTGACCTATTGAAAGAAGAGCATGATCAATGTGTCCAGAAAGGATTGATATAAATGCCGTGCTTGATTAGTAGAACAAGGACTGAAAACTCAGATCTGTGAAGATTTTCCATAGCCACTCAATGGCTCGGATATGAATCTCACCATCTGTCACTCTGGGTAAAATATTGAGAAGAAAATCCCTCTTTTCATTGCAAGATTTCCTTGCTGAGGGTCCTCAAACTGCTCTCCCTCCAGAAGTCTTGCACAATGTCTTGAATGTTTGGTGCTCCCCACCTCACCGGGCAAAACACTAATCTGTCCACAGTCGTAACAATTTCTGTGCAAAACAGCACCTTTTTGGAACAAGATTCCCTGGGGAGTGCATTGAGCTGGGCAGATTTTGACAATGTATCAAACAAAAGAATGGGGAGGGAGAGAGTTACAAGACCAGGATCTCATTTTCCTGGCAAGCTGAGAAATCTTGTTGGCAAAGGATGATGTCTCAGAAAGAAGCCGCAGTGTGGAAAGACTTGGAAAATAACCAAGAATGAGGTGGTGGGTTTTTTTTTAAAAGCATATTCTTCACATCCCTATTCAAGGGTCTCAAACATCTCTGCATTTGCATTCCTTAGATATTCTCACTTAGATATATTCCAAGGTTGATTTCTGGTATTTCTGTCATGACAAGTAAGAGATTTGGGGCTTTTGGTGTACTTGCAGAGAAAATGGGTATTTGGTACTTTGTTGCTGGTAGGGTGACCTTTTGGCTTTTCTTTGCTATAATGCGTTACTAACAAAAATGCATGCATTGCTACACAAAATGGAGAGTTTGGAAATCTGTTGTTGAAAAGGTCGGCTGCCCCTGAAGTCAATAGTAAGCTATTCTAACTTAGCATGTGGAATGGTATTACAAAACTCAGAGCTCTATCATCAACAGAAAATAAACTAGAAATAAATCCATCAAAGGTGGGGAGTGCAAATTTATCAGTGAATCTTGGTGTTTGCTATGGTATGGATAAAAGCATCACTCACAATTCCAATGTTTATGTTAATACTATACAGTTCATTCCCACTTAAAGTGATGTGTTGTTTCCTTTGTCTGTCCTTGTCTGGTAAAAGTATCTAGGTGAAATAAAGATTGTCTCTTTGTTTTGAATGTTCTGCACTATATGTGAGAGCTACACTTAATTTAGACATCAATAAAGAGTAAATGGTTGTAAATTACTATTCTTTCCTCATTATCCAATAGTCTGCTAGCTCCAATAGCAATCAGGTCTGATTGTAACCTTGTACACTATTTAAGAAATTAGTCCTTAAAGTTTGCTAAAGAATAGTAGAAGCTTTGCTGCAGATGTGTTTGTTACCATGAACAAAACCTTTCCTGGACAATATAGGGCATGTAAGTCATGATAATAAAACTGACCTCTTTCTTGATTCCAAACCAGTATTCTTAGATTGAGTGAAATCTCTTTTGGGGTAGAAGAACAGCAAGACTTGTCTTTAAAAGAGGGTCATTTCTACCGGGGAGGGTCACAGTATAGTTTTGTAGGTTTCGCTACAGCTATAGGTTTTTTTTGGGGGGAGGGGGGAAGAATGTGCCTCAGCACTTGATTGTCCTGATGCATAATCTGTATTGTGGAAAAGAAGCTACCAATGGGATAAAATATGGAGAGACGGAATGGTTTCCTATAGGAAAAGATTGTCAGACAAGGGTGCATGTTATCCACTTACCTGTTCATTTAGCACACAGAAAATATCATATGGAAAGCCAGACTAGATTCAGATGGAGAAGGAGTGAAAATTGGCAGAAGAAATAATGTAAGATATGCAGATGGGACCGTCTTACTGGCAGAAAGCAGCAATGACTTGAAATGAGAAAGAAGAATGTGCCTTCGATCTGCAGTCGATCACGAAGAAGACATAAATCATGACTACAGAAAAACTACACAACTTTAACTTTGAAAATGAAGAATTTGAAATCGTGAAAGATTATGTATAACCTGGTTAATCATCAATTCAAATGGAGGCTGCAGCCAAGGAATTGGAAGAAGACAGAGACTCGGAATGGGAGCAATGAAGGAATTAGAAAAGACAATCAAGTGTAAGGATGTGTTCCTGGAGACCAAGACCAAGATCATCTACAGTACAGTGGTGCCTCGTATAACGAGTGCACCGTTTAATGACGAATCCGCATACAGATGCGGATTTTGCGATCGCAAAAGCGATTTGCGATTTTTCCCCATAGGCACCATTTCCCCCCAGCTGGGCGGTGCTTGCCTCCGAGCGCCAGTGGTGGACGCTTCCCTGGAGGTTGCTCTGAAGGCAGTGCCGCCCAGCTGGGAGGCGCAGCCTTCAGAGCAACCTCCGGGAAAGCGTCTACCGCCGGTGCTCGGAGGCAAGCCCCGCAGCTAGGCGGGGCTTGCTTCCGAGCGCCGCCAGTGGAGGCTGAGGTTGCTCTGAAGGCAGCTCAGCCCAGCTGGGAGGCGCAGCCTTCAGAGCAACCTCCAGGAAAGCGTCTACCGCCAGTGGTCGGAGGCAAGCCCCGCAGCTAGGTGGGGCTTGCTTCTGAGCGCCGCCGGTGGAGGCTGAGGTTGCTCTGAAGGCAGCGCAGCCCAGCTGGGAGGTGCAGCCTTCAGAGCAACCTCCGGGGAAGCGTCCACCGCGGGGGCTCTGAACCTTCTCCCCCCAGCTGGGCGGTGCAACCTGCAGGGAGGCATCCACAGCCGAAGCAAGCGCTGCCCAGCTGGGGGAAAATGGCCGCCCGCAGCGTTTTCGCGCCTCGCTTATCGAGGCAGCGAAAATGGCAGCCAGATCGGGATTCTTCGCTTACCGGTGAGTTTTCCCCCAATAGGAACGCATTAAACGGAGTTTAATGCGTTCCTATGGGTTTTCCCCTCCCGCATAGTGAAGAATCCGGATAGCGACGTTAATCCTGGAACGGATTAACGTCGCTATGCGGGGCACCACTGTATTGTATTTCCAGTCACCATGTATGGATGTGAAATCTGGACACTTAAGAAAGCTGATAGGGGAAAATGATTTGCTTGAAATGTCATGATAGAGGAGAGCTTTGTAGATACCCTGGACTGCTAAAAAGACAAATAATTGGGTCCGAGATTAAATCAAGCTTGAACTTCCTCTGGTGGAATGTATATATACATTCCTCCCTCTATGTATAGAATATATGTGTGAAAAAGCTAGGGAGCCATTTAGGTTAGCAGCACATGACTGTCTTACTCTGTTGATGATAAATGGCTATAACACCAATATAAATACCTATGGCAGTAGTCAAGAGATCTACAGGATAATTATTTACACATCACAAGATGGATCTGTTTGTTTCAGTTTTGTATGTCTGCATATACAAATCTGGTCTTCTCTATTGCTGCCTCATTTTGTTAATGTTCTTTTTTAATCCTCTCATGCAGATTACTACTATAAAAATAAGGAAATAGATCCTTATTGCTTATATGTGGTAATGTAAGTGCAATGGCATAGATCACGGTGATGAATTCCTGCTAGTTTAGGAGTTACCACTTGTATTCTTCACTGTGTGTCATGTGACTTGGTGCACAATGAGGAATATGAGTGGTAACTCCTTAAGTAACATCTCTGCCCCTCAGCTATGAATGTATACAATGTTCCATTTCAAGAAATTCCTGCTGGCAAGCCTGCACCATGCACACTGTTTTATAGCAATGTTGCTGTTTTTCTCTTTTAAAAGGCCTATTTTGAGAATCAATATTTCAGCCCCTGCAGCCTGGATTCCTTCCAAATTAGAAAAAGGGGTGGGGCCAACAATTCTCTTTCAAGATAAGCAAGATTCCTCTTTTCAAGTCATTCAATTTGTTTTTAAATCTGAAGACATTTAAGATCATTTGTTTCTGCATAGGGAGACCGTTTTGCATTTTTAAAATAAAAATCATACTTAGAGAACTCCTTGCTCAAACTTCCCCAGATTTGGTGCAGAGCAAGAACAGACTATCTTCTACATATGTCTCAAATTTGGTGCTGAGCCAAAGTCCAGTTGCGTAGTTATCATTTATTGTTTGGGGTATCTCTATTATACTTTTGTGTTTTGGCTGTTCCCATTTTTAGAACTGAGTTTTAGAATGTTTATTTGCTGTGCTACACTCTCATGCAGTTATAATCAAATAGATTTTTTATTAGGGGAGCATGGTGGTAGCGCATGGTGGTGGTAGATGGTTAGGCTAGCTCACTTGGTCGTAGAATTCCCTTGGCATGTTCACACAGCATGTAGAGGTGATCCTTTGTGTGTGTGTCACCTCAACAGTAACTTTGAAATATATTCTTAACTCATTTCCAATAGCAAACTGTTGATTCAGTAACTGTAAGAATACACAAATAGACAAATATCTAACAAGCACTGCATCTTGTAGATTTAGGGAAGATCAATATGAGTGGCTTCATACATACGGAGGTAGCAGCAGTCACAAAGGAGAGCATTATATGTCTCAGCTATTTGGGACTGGTTCAATAAGGAACCAGTCTGCACAGATTCTGGACAGTATAAAAGACATAGCACCCTGAACATCCCCCATCTGCAAAGTGCAGCATTTAAAATAATAATTTTTTTAACCGTAACTACTAGTGCTTTTGTTAAGCAGAATCTCAGATTGTCTTCAGTAAGGGGAACAAATATATCTTTGGGCACATTATGGTTTCTCTCATAAGTAGTTGTGCTGTTATGATCAATGCTGAAAAATCTCCTTGTAACTGCGCAGAAGCTTTGCCCTGGAGATGTAAAATATGGAATTCTGATGCCTAGTTCAGGTGCATATAATTGCATTATGTGGAACATAACACTGAGAAACAGAATTACTGAGCATTCAATAAAATAATATTTGTAACAGCTGGCACATTGCTCACCCAGCCCAGAAATAAAGAGACAACACAGTTTGTTGGGTTAAACTTGGGCCACAACTTTATTAACTATTTAAACTGAAATCTTAAAATCACAGGCTTCCACACAATGAATGTAGAAGTCTTGTTGAGGTATTTTGAACTTTAACTATGGACAGACAGACAGGAATACGCTTACCAGACCCATCCTTTTCACTACCCATTGCACAGAAAGCTTCAAAGTTAGGATGTGAATACAATAGGACCCCCATATCTATTGTGGATTGGTTTCAAGCCCCCATGGATACTGAAAACTGGTAATGGTGAACACTATATACACAGCATGGTAAAAGCAATAAAACCAGAAAAAGCTATTTTCACATGTATTACCAGAACTGGTCACAAGAAGGTGCCAGAGATGATGCTATACTGTACATTCTTTACTAACAAGTATTGAAGGTGCAGACTCTGACTCCCTCTAGTGTCTGGTTCTGGTAATACATGTGAAAATAGTTTTTTTCTGGATAGTTTTCATTTAATATTTTTAATAATTTCAGATTGTGGATAAGTGAATCAGTGGATATTGATCCCATTGATAAGGGACCCCTATTGTATTGCACCCTGTAGCTCTTGGTGAGAAGCCAAGAGGAAAAAGCCCTATTTTCTCTTTGCAGTGCAAGTCTCTCTCTCCCCCCCCCCAACATCTCATCTGATGTAGGGAAATCGGAGAAATATGGTTTTGAAGGGCAGAGTAGTATCAGAGGGATTTGGGGTGGGGAGGAAGGAAACTGACAGAGAGAATTGTGCTGGACAAATGGAAAGCCTAGGAGAAAACAACATCCTTTGCACACTGTTGTTTTAATAAAAGCTTACTAGTTCTATTCAAGTGGAGAGGTACTGAGTTCAATACCTTATGGTTGGCTAGGTGAAGGGTGTTATAGGGGCCTGATTGAAGGTGTAAATATGCACACATATAGGAGCAGCTAAAGAATGTTGGCAGTGAAAGAGAAAGAGGAAATAAGTAAAGATTGTTGAAGAAAACATTTTTTTATTCCTGTGGTTATTTAAAGAGACCATTGCCTAAAATAGTTAAGTGTCAAGACAAGGGAGTTTGGACATCTGTGTATCTCGTGTTTCATGGCCATTCCACCCCCCCCCAAAAAAAGAAATGCCAGTCTGTACAGATCATGGTAACTCCTGTACAAAATGGCATCTTTCCTGAACAAGAATTCTTGACAAGGGCATTGAGATGTGCAGAATTGGGCTGTTTCCTATGCGAAAGAACAGACAAGTAAGTAAGTAAGTAAGTAAGTAAGTAAGTAAGTAAGTAAGTAAGTAAGTAAGTAAGTAAGTAAGTAAGTAAGTAAATAAGTAAATAAATAAATAAATAAATAAATAAATAAATAAATAAATAAATAAATAAATAAATAAATGGGGGAGGGGATAGGAAAACTGAGACTCAGATTCTTTTCTTTTCTTTTGTATGGGAAGCCAGAAAATCTTGTTGGAACAGGGAGGAGGTTTTAGTGAGGAGTCTTAGCAAAGATTGCTGAGAATGAGACATTTTTGAAGTTGTTTTCCCATCCCAACTTGGAAGAGGCTTTCTTATCATGACCTATTATTTGCTCAGCTCTACTAACTGGATGGAAAGCCTTGTATCTATAAGCTTCAGGCCTGCCAGAGATCAGGGCACCAGCTGCTGCCTCAGGGAATTGCCAAGCCTCCCTTGTTCTCAAGGGCAAGAAACTCTGAAAGAAAAGAAAGTTCAGTTTTATTATGTGTGGTGGTTTTCATGCCTAGGCCTTCTTTTCACTCCCAACTTGGGATGTAAACAGTGCTCACTAAATTCTTCCTTCTGGTCGATTTAGGCCGACTCAATAAGACAAGTCAATGAAGAGTGCTCAAGCCCCACAAGATTTCTTACCTCCATAAAAAATGGATGGCACATCCCTAATACCAGGTTCCTTGACAGGCACTTTATTAACTCTCTTTTCAGAAAAGCATAACGTGTGTTGTTTATATAGTGCTTAAAGGACTTTCTGGGAAGTTCACAATTTAATTATGCCGGTTACACTTTCACATCCATTCACTCACCTACCTAGAGAAGTGGGTGCTCAATTTAACGACCTCAAAAGGATGGAAGGGTGATTACCTGAACCTGTTGGTCACGAGCAGTCTTGACGACAGTAGACATCTCAAGCAAACTATCTGAAAAAGACTGATCTACTCTCCAGTAACTCCAGTTACATCAAGCAATCATTATTCAGTCCAGTCCTGCAGTCAACATTCTATCACCTTTCCACCAATCATGCTATCACACAGCTTATGCAAGTATGCTATTCAGACAGTCACAGCCATTCGTCATAGAAACTATTCATCAATATTATTTACAAATATGCTTGCACAGCTGTCTAGCCTGGGCAGAATGGCCACAGAGGCTCCTTAATATTTTTATTGTTTCTTAAAGTTAGCATTATAATGCAATGTTCCTTGGCTTCTAGCACCGCCCCTATTACATGTTCATTTCCATGTTATGAGGGTAGGAACGAGGACCTGAGGAAAGGCCTTTAATTTAAGCTGTCTTGACACAAGAAGGGATTTCCGTTTCAGTCTTATGAGGTTCCACACTTTCAGACCAAGAATGAAATGAGTGCTATTTTCTCATGTCAAGGTTTCTGTCATTTGGCTCGCCGCCTTCACAGATGTGTTTGGGAGAGGGCCTTCTCTGTTGCTGCTCCTCCCAGACTCCTTCCCACAGGAGGCCAGACTGGCCCCATCTTTGTTGTCCTTCCTCAATCAGGCAAAGACCTTCCTCTTCAGACAAGCCTTCTCTCAGTGACAGGCTGCCTATGTGGGTTTTTTAAATCGATTGTTATACCTTACTGACCGTTCAGCCTGGAGGCAGGCAGTGCATCACGGCCTCTCCCAATTCGAAGAGACCCTTGCCCAGCAGGCCGAGGCAAAGAGGAAGTCACATAAGCAGAAAAACCAGGGAGCCGGACAGGGGACAGACTGGGTTTGTCTTCAGTGTGGAAGGGACTGCCACTCTCAAATTGGCCTTCTCAGCCACACTAGGCGCTGTTCCAAGCCCTCCATACAGAGCACGCTACCATAGTCTTTCGAGACTGAAGGATGCCTAACTATACCTTACTGCTTTGAATGTATTTTTTGTTACTTATGCTTTTTAGTATGGTATTTGTTCAATCTTTTTTTAGAATTTGTATACTCACTATTGCAGTAAAGGGTAGCCGTGTGGTCCAAACAAAATAAAATCCAAATGCAAACATAAGCAATACCTTTACAGACCACTACAAAAATCATCATACATTAAATGACCTTTCATGAATAAAAGACCAATTCATCAGGTTTGTACCAGTGTGAAGAACTTAAAAGTCCAAACCTGAAAGTCTAAAGCCAAATGGCAAGATGAGTTTCTTGGTATCCTCAATTCCATGTTTCTTTATTAAGAGAATGGGATTATTATATTCACTCCACAACTGCCTCAGCTGTAAGCATAAAACAGCAACCAGAATCCTGGCTTCCATCTAAGAGACAAGCTTGGCAAAGCCCATCTTACCAAGAACTGCTGACTTCACATCTAAGAGCAACTTCCCACCTTGCCATGTAGGTTTAGACTTTAAGTTTTGGACTTCAGGTTCTTCACACGGGTACAAATCATTTGTACTATAATGATTTTTAGTGGTCTTTAAAGGTATCACCTACATTTGCATTTGGATTTTATACTTACTGTTGTTAGCTATAATATTGTCTTTTAATGTCGTAAGCCACCATGGGTCCCTTTAAGGAAAAAAGAAGGATAAACACATATTAAATAAATAAATAAATTTCTGCACAATATTTCTGAAAAACGTCCTTTCTTTTTAAGAAACTAAGTATCAGCGCAGGTATGTGCGCGCGCATGCGCACACACAGGGAGAAAGCATAGATGGCTGATTGTTTAATGACACAAATCACCAATTCAATGCTCCTTAGAATCTGAATGATTATTTCAGTGATTTGCAAAAATCTGTGCATATTAATATAATTTGCACAAGATGTGAATTTTGTGCAATATACCTAATTTGCAGAAAAACAGTCAAGTGATAGCGTCACAAACTCTCTTTCAAAAGCCTCTTTCATGTTAAGGAGAATTTATTTCAGGAGAGAGCTATCTAGTTGTCTCGTGTGCTCCCAGAGGCATCTGGTGGGGCCACTGTGAGATACAGGGAGCTGGACTAGATGGGTCCTTGGCCTGATCCAGCATGGCTCTTCTTATGCTCTTATGTTCTTATTTTTTTTCTAATTCCTCATTCTTGTCTGTGAGGACATGAGAAGCAAAGATTCACATCCCTATTGCCCAGATTGGAGCCCGATAGTTATTTTTTAAGAAGTAAGGAATACAGTGTGAGTGTGGAAGCCCCAGGAAAAGGACGAGAACTATCCCTGAGGTCTTTTTTTTTAATGAATAGGAAAGATATATTTATTTCAGGGATAGGAAGATCCCTAATATATAAAAGAGATCTTCCTATCCCTGAAATACTCAGAGATGGTACAGTATAGGACATTCCAGTGATTTATGGAATAGTCATGCTTCAGCACCATAATTATTCCTTGAGGAGCGCCATAAAAGCATATTGGTCTTTATGCAATGTCTACATTGAAGTGCATCTTTATTCAAAGATGTACTTTGCAGATACATCTAAGCAACTTTGTTGTTAATGCTTGTTTGGGCAAAGGGCTTCTGTACAAACAAACTAAGCATCTGGCAGACATTCCAAGGTGAACGCCAAGCAGATGTCTAATTTAATGCAAGTGACTTTTGCTTGGATAACACTGTACAATTAACAACGCTTTAACTGAATGTGTAGCAGTTGCCACCTATTCTTGCACCAGCTCTCTAATAGGCGCCTATTTTGTGTGTGTGTGTGTGTTTTTTCCCAAAGGAACGCCATTGTTAATTGAAACTTCATACAGTTTCTATGTTAAAACAGTTTGTTAAATGCAGAGGAGGGCCCTGATTAAGCAGAGTGAGGCAGCTGCATTTGGTGACAGATGATCAGTGGTGTGGAAGGGAGGGTTTTCCCTTCTTCTGGTGGTGGATGGCAGAGTCAGTCTGTCCTGGCCGGCAACCCTTAGGTACAATTCAGGATGATGTCCCACAACCTGTATCAAAGCAAGATTCAGCTGCTTGTCCTGTCAGGTCCTTTAGAAGGAATGGGAGAGGCCATATTATGCTACACTTCAGGTATTAACATGATTGAACTAGCCTTGTTTTGGACCAGTCCTGAATTATAAGGCATTATAACCAGAATTGCTAACATGCCTTTTGTAAAATGGGTTAAAAGTGGGCACTTGGGGAGGCAGAATACGTACTTCCCCAGACATGGAGAGGAAGGAGACAGACTAGGTATCTATCTTACTGCTTTACACTTAGCCTGCTGAAGACTGCCTTAGAACCTCATTTCAACACTGCAGATTGGGGAAGAGGGGTTTAGAAGAACAAATACTGAAAGAGAGTGGTTTTCAGTACTTGCAAGCAGTCCAATATTGCTAGCAGAACAGGATTAAAACATCAGTGGATGAAAACTACTCGCTCATCCCCATCATCATTGTTAATAAACAGAACTTGGTTTTGGAAGACCCGCCTAATATGAGGCTTTAAACTGTGACTTAGAGGGTGGCTATAGAGGCATTTATCCTGCTTTATAGTCCACTGTGAGGGTGGGCTAGTTCACTCTTTTTGTGGTGACCACATGACATAAGTGGTAGTGTGAACCAGCCTGACTCCATAGCATTCCTTTCTGGCTCCCTGTCAGGGGTGACTCTCTTTTTTCAGGTGTGGGTAGGATCAGTCTGTTTTGGCTCATTTCCAGCATATGCAATTACTGGGATCAGACCAAAGCAGAGCTTGCTCCTTTCAATTTCCCATCTAGTTTCAATTTCCCAATATCATTAAGTGGCTTAAAGAGACAGCTTAGCCACTTAATGATATTGAAGAACTGAAAACATCTTCTGCTCTCCTTTTCTTGGAGGGATGGGGGAAAGCTTTTTTTTCAAAAGCCTGTTAGGGCATTGCTGATGCACTGTACCTTTTAGGGGGGAAATGAAAGTGTCCTTCCAGAAAGAGAAGATGACAGGAGTAGCAAGGAGAGAGATTTTCTTTCTTTCCTTTAAAGGAAGCAGACCAAATAGGTCAAGGTGCATATGCTATATGGATGCAAGGATCTCATCAAATGGCATACTGAACTTGTATATGACCGAAAGTGACTGTATTTATTCCTCTCCAGCCCACTCCAGTTGAGCCATCTAGCCAAGCCCTTACTTAGCTTGCAATAAATCTGCCACTAGTATTTACACTTGTATCATAAGGAGAGGTAGATGGTATGTGAGGCTCACTATTAAGGACAAACCCTTAACACGCTGCTTCCACTCTGAATGGAGAGGTAAAGGGGGGAAAACAGAATGTGTCAGCAAGCCTCGAAAAAATCTAGGTAAGTGCAATTACAGTTCGTTACTGGCAATTTCAGCCCTTTTTAGTATACCTAATCTGAAGTATGAGTCCCTTTCTGGGTCTTCTTTCTCTCTCTTTCTTCACCTTGTACATATCTAATTTGTTATTATTGCATTATTTTAATTGCTGTGAGCCATCTTGGGTGCCCTATGTGGAGAAAGGTGGCAAATAAAGAAGTAAATAATCTGCAACAAACTCTCCCAACCTGTCCTTTTGCATCAGCATGAGAACAGTCAGGAGAATCAGGTACAGTACCTAGTGTTAGCATATTATAAGCTACTAAGACACTCAGCTCCTCCCACACTTTGACCCTAGTTTGCTACTTTATATTCCTTTCAAGTTCCCGATAATCACTGGTAGCAAAACTCATGTTATCTGTCAAACCTCAATTTGTCTGAAAATAAACTGCAGTTGTAATCTGGTCTTGCTCAACTCTAAAGGTGGGAAAAGGTAACAGAGAACCTATTCTTAGAATGCTGCCAACAGACTTTTCAGAAATGGCGCATGTAAAAAATAGGTGTACCTATTTCTGTTGACAAGTGTGACGTACTTTTTTTGGCAAGTGGTTTTAATACTGTGCAGTACTTGAAAGCTGATGACTTTGCTAGCAGAATAAAATCTTGAATATTATATTGTTAAACGCATCCAGAAACATCACTATTAAGAAACCATAATGCAGTCATAGGGTGCCAACAGATATTAAAAGCATTTTACAACCAGAAAAAAATGTTGTTGTGCTTAGGGGAAAGATATAATGGGAACACCTGTAATAAAAGAAGGAATTGTTTCTATCATTCCTCTTCTTCAGTATTAATGGTAATAGGTCCCTTTCCAGTTCATGAGGAGATGTTGGTAGAGGTGACAGGCTCAGGAAAAGCAAGAAACTGAAGAGACTGAGCAGAAGACATTTTGGTTTCTTTCTTGCAGAATCTCTCCCATTAGTTTGGCAAGTTTCTAGAATATCTACCCACACCAGAGACTCATAATTTGCCTGGGCAAGCATCTCTGCTATTCTGCATATGAGAACTATTTCCTCAAGGTTACCAATACAATGGCTGATGTATAAGGACTGAGAGGAAGGGACACGTACTAAGATCTGGGTATGTAGATGCAAACAGTGCTGGTAGTTTGAGGCACATCTCCCTCTTCCGCTGCTTTTGTATCAGAGCTTTTAAAAGCTACTTTTTGGGACTGTCTCTCTCAGAATCCATCAGCTCGCATGACCAGTAGCCATGTTGGGTGAAATAATTCTGGGAGTTGTAATTTAAGTGCAGTTCTGTTCAAAGTTCTTCATATTATATTTCCAAACCACCCTCTGGCCCAGTGAGGAGTTAGTAGCATGGACAAATACAAGTCACAGGTGGGCCAAGCAGGAATTTCCCTTCATGTTCCCAGATTTTTGGCAGCATCTTGTTTTTGCACTTACTCCACTCTAAAACATCTGTGGATAACTGGCTGCATAGTAATTTCACAATTTGGGTTCGATGATACCTAGTGCTGTGTAGTGGACAGAGTGATGAACAAGGACTCAGGAATCCTGGTTCAAACTCCCACTCGGCCATGGAAACTCACTGGCGATGTAAAACTGGTAAAATCACTCCTTAAATATCTTACATCCTTCGAAAAAGCTATTAATGTCATTGTAAGTTGTTTCTGACTTGACGGCACACCACAAACAACAATCTAGGTTTAGTGTTGGAGGTGAACCCCTGAATGAGTAAAAGTTCTCCATGATTTTCCAGATAGACGGAGGGAAAGGAGCCTCCTTCACAAGTCCGGAAGATCACAGAATCATGGGACCTGAAGGTGGTGGGATGCAGGAGGCACCACTCAATGCCAAGAGATGTTGCTTGGAGGAGAGTTATTCCTCCGTCTCCTCACCCAGCTAGCCCCCCAGTTACTTTTTAAGGTGACAACGACAAGTATCTCTGGCCTAGGAATCCAGGAACAATAGTCCAAAAAAAAAAAGTAACTAGACCAAGCTCTAGTCAATTAATGCTCTGTGTGCTGTTATTAATTAATACTGATGTAGCCTTATTTGTACAACTCAACATGTCTTGCCTCTTTATTTCTGGGACAGGTCATAACTACCATACATGTTTAATGAGAGCTAGAATAAGCTTTTCTTAATGCATGAAAATGTGCTTTCCTCACTTTTAAAAGAAATCCCTTTGGGAGAATGACACTTTTTTGAGGGTGTGAATCATTGTTGTTCATCTTTTGGGCTGAATGGCGGTTTGATCATCTGTCTACAGAGATTAAAAGAGCAATGTTTCGTATGATCAGAATTAACTGCTTTGGTTTTGGCGTATGTTCTGAATTAGGGTTGCCATCCTTTTTATGGACCAAGCACTTTGAGCTGCCTCTTGTCAGATGATAAGTAAAGCCTTTTCCAGCACTGCTATGCCATGAAAGGAAAGCTAGACATATTCGTTTCAGGGTGGCCCATTTGGCTGTTAAAGGAATACTGCTTCTGCTAAGGAACAGAGATGAAGTTCATCAGATTCACTTCCATGTGGAAATTCCCATTTTGTACATTGACAGTGGAATAAGGTACACCTGGATGTGGAAATCTATACATCAATAGTGCTTGTGACACATTTCAGACAGAGGAGATATGTACATGACCCTGCATGCATTTTAATAATTTACACAATGAAAGATCTGAAAAACTTACATTAACAATCATTAATGTAAGAATGCACATTAAAATGCATTCTCTAGAAATGGTTAAGGATCTTCAGATTCCATGAATTTCAGCATGGCCTCCATATCAAGAAGAAACTAGTCCCACAATAAACAATTTAGAAGCAATTTCTTCGACAAAGGACATGGCCAAGATGACATGGCAGGTGTTTGTAACAATAATAAACTCTTGTTAGCAGAAGGGGGGGGCACTTACCCAGGTAAACTTATCAAGATGTCAAGTTTTGCATGTACTGTATAGGTTGTTAAAATAATTAAGGGGGAGGTTATAGAAAAAGTAGCCTTGAAAACTCAAGTTCTTTTAAAATTGAGGCTTGAACAATAATTTACCAAACTCATTGCAAAACAATTAACTACCTCTCCAGATGAGCAAGGTCACTGTACCATAATGTTCCTGATAGTGAAACATGTTTATGTTGCAATGTCTAAATGTGGAGGTGGTGTTTGCAGGCTGTATAGCTTACATTCTCTTTAATTACAAAATTCTGGTCTTCCAAGACTCTGGTGCAACAGATGCTTTGTGTTACAAGCCTTTGTTCCTCTAGGCTTTGCTGAATTTTAGTCAAAACAATGATGTTATCATCATAATGGCAACCTGCCAGATTTTGATTTACAAGCCTTGGAGTTATAATAGAAGCGGGGAGGATAGAATTTCCTATTAAAATTATTTCCTTGGTGCTCCAGGTCCCTGGATCTCTAAGTCCCTGGAGACTGGATTAGTTGGAAGGGAAAAGGAAACAACTGAAATCAGCACATCACAACAATGCTTCACGCTATGCCACACACATTGGATATCAACACCAATTGTCATGGATTTCCTTCCACAGATGTAACCTGGCACAACACTGCGTTGGCTGAGCGGGAACATCATTTAATAATTTTTCACATGTGTGTTCTTAATATGCTTAGAGGCTAAGAAAGTGATTTTCTTATATATATTAAGAAGTTAGAAGATTTAGAGGTATATTCTCTGTCTTTTGTTTTTCAAAGTGCCTTTTTAGGCTATAAGCTCCTACATTTTTAGTATGTAACCATAGAATCATAGAAAAGTGAAGCTGAAAGGGGCCTACAAGGCCATCAAGTCCAACCCCCTGCTCAATGCAAGAATACAATCAAAGCATATCTGCCGAGTGATTATCTAAGTTTTTCTTGAATTTCTCCAGTGCTGGAACACTCACCTACTCCTGAGGTAACTGGTTCCACTGTTGTACTTCTCTAACAGTTAGGACGTTTTTCCTGATATTCAACCGAAATCTGGTTTCCTTTAACTTGAGCCCATTGTTACGTGTCCTGCACTCTGGGATGATAGAGAACAGATCTTGCCCCTCCACTGCATGATGGTCTTTCAAATATTTGAAAAGTGCTATCATATCATCTTTAAGTCTTCTTTTCGCAAGGCTAAACATGGTCAGTTCTTTCAGCCCTTCCTGATAAGGCTTGGTTTCCAGCCCCCTGATTATTCTTGTCGCCCTCCTCTGAACTTTTTCCAATTTGTTAACATCCTTTTTGAAGTGTGGTGTCCAGAAATGAACGCAATACTCAAGGTGAGGCCTAACCAGTGCTGAATAGAGGTGAACTAGCAACTTGTGCCAGAGTGACAGATTTTACCTTCTTGGGCTCCATGATCACTGCAGATGGAGACAGCAGCCCCGAAATTAAAAGACGCCTGCTTCTTGGGAGGAAAGTGATAACAAACCTAGACAGCATCCTAAAAAGCAGAGACATCACCTTGCTGACAAAGGTCTGCATAGTCAAAGCTATGGTTTTTCCAGTAGCAATGTATGGAAGTGAGAGCTGGCCCATAAAGAAGGTTAACTGCCAAAGAATTGATGCTTTTGAATTGTGGTGCTGGAGGAGACTCTTGAAAGTCCCCTGGATGGGAAAGAGAACAAACCTATCCATTCTGAAGGAAATCAACCTTGAGTGCTCACTCCTCTACGTGCTGTCCAACAGACTCTTCTTCAAGTAACTGAAAGCAGGTTTGTAGTTTCACTGGGAAAGAGTGTCTTCTCTTTTTGCTCTAGTGGATAGAGCAGTGGATGAGGACTCTGGAGGCCAGTGTTTGAATCCCCACTCAGCCATGGAAACTCACTGGGTGAGTGGAACTAAAAAAACCACACTCTTTTAATATCTAACTAAGTTGGTCCTGACTTGAAGGCACATAACAAGAACAACATTGGAGAGGTTGTTGATCATAAAGGCACAAACAGTTCATCCAATGCTCTTGCTTTTTCTGGTCTGTGCAACAAAACAACAGTTCTCACATTTTCCTATATTGCCCATCTTACCACAATCAACAAAATCCAGTCTTAAAAATATGCATAGTCTCTCCAAGACTACCAGAAATGTTATTGTTATCTTTTAGATATTTTTGTAAATGAATGTGAATTTGTTTCATCTCATTTACCAAGCAAGGATGAACCAAGTCAAGTTTCCATCTTGAGTGGGGAGTAATTTTTTTTCTTTGTACCATGAAACAATCTTTTACAGTCTGTATGAAATCAACTAGAGATTTGCTTGTAGATCCAAAGGTACGTACCACTCATTCCTAAGAGATCGCAATATGTGAGACAAAAATGCCAAATCTTCAAGAATTCTTCATATTTTTGCACTCCAAACAGACCCAAAACAAGGAATTGAAATAATTGCTCCCGTTGTTTGATTTGTCATCACAGTGGCCAAACACCAAGGCATGGACAGAAAATGAGGGTTTTGTGTGTGTGCTGAATTGATTGTCTGAAAATCCACTCACTTCAGTTTAAGAGTGCTAAAAATTCAATTATGGGTTCTGAATTATGTCATTTTTTTCCACCTAGCAGCACCTCCTGTGATTAATTATTATAATGGGTTTGAAATAGCTGTTATTGCAGGAATGTCTCTGGTTCCAGGGACAGTCGATCCCTGCTCGTCAAAAGATTCGGGTTATAAAAATATACATGTTTCATAATGAGCCAAGGGAGAATGGTAGAGGGGGTGTGGAGCGATGATGGAATCAAGGCGGTTATTTTTATCTGCGGAAGGGAGGTGTGATTATCTTAGTTGGCTGATTACTACCTAAAGGGATTCAGATCAAAATTAAGCCTCTTTTTTCCCTAGAAGTGCACACTTAAAGTTCATTTAAAGTGTGTCATTTAGACCACATAGAGTGGTCGCGGTGACTAGATAGGCGGGGTATAAATGGAATAAATAAATAAATAAATAAATAAATAAATAAAGAAAGAAAGAAAGAAAGAAAGAAAGAAATAAAGAAAGAAAGAAAGAAAGAAAGAAAGAAAGAAAGAAAGAAAGAAAGAAAGTTCATTGCCAGTGTTTTGAGGCAAACTGGTATTAGCTGGAGAAAACACATGCCTGCAAACACATGCACCTCTGAAAATAGAAGTGGAAGATTTCCTCCCTGACTCCATTGTACTTTATTAAATGTGACAACCTCTACTTGAGACTAGCATCTTGGGCTAAAAAAGGGGAGAGGGAAAACACCTTTAATTTGAATGAAGCACTTGCCACATGACACACAAACTTGAAATAATCTGACTTGGCCAAAAATGTCCTCTATACAAGGTGTACCTGCAAAAACCTGCTTTGCTCCAAAAGTACCCACAATTCTGTTTTCATCAAAACCCCCCCCCATTGTTCCATATTGATTTCAGGAATTTAAACAAGATAGGGTTCTAGAGGTTCCATTTTGTCAATGAAACTATCATAAGGCATTTAAAAGTGTCACAAAAAGAGACACAAGAATACATTTTCAATTCTTTTTTTAAAAAGAAAACCAAAATCCTTCAGTTTATGAGTGTGGGATGTTGTGCTTCTATAATATGATAATAATAATCCTAGAATTGCAGAACTGGAAGGGATCCTATGGATCATCGAGTTCTGCCCCTTTCAAGGAGGCCCAGTGGAGACTCGAACTCCCAATCTCTAGCTTCAAAACCAGAGACCTAAGGCACTGAGCTATCCCACAAGTCAAAAAGCAAGGAAATCACCTGATGTTGCTGCATAATATTGAACCTATATTTCCAGCAGGAAAAAGGATGCCAAGTTTTGCATAGCAAAGGGCAGCCTGAATGTTGACAACAGCATCAGCAGCAGTCAAGATGATCTACAGGATCACCTCTTGTGTTCACTACCTTTTCTACTTGTTGAAAAGCAGCCCTGACAGTGGTCTTCTGTTTGGATGAGAAGCAGTTCACTGATGTAAGAAAGCAGTCAGCTGATATTTCCCCTTGCTTGGTGTCTCCTTGAGAATGGTTGTGAGCACAAGAGTAAAAAGTTAGAATCAACTTGTAGAATGTTGCTTTGCTGCATAAAATATAATTTGGCACTTAATTTTTTTTTTTAGCTGAAATTGTTTGATTCAGATTTTCTTAAGCAGTCACTACTTTACGGGGAGGTGAACCATCACTTGTCTCAATCCGATCCGGGGGGGGGCAGGAGAACAAGGAGTGCGACATTGTCCTCCTCACCAGCAAGGAGGGTGAGGACTCCCTTTGGGATCTGGATGGTAGTCTCATACTGAATAACAACAACAAATTGTTTCCCAAAAATTGTGTGGCTTCTCCCCCCTCAAAAAAGAATTGTGCAATTTGGGAATTGTGTGAATTGCCCTAAAGTATTTTTCCCATTTTGTTTAACAATCTGAAACACTTGATGGTTTGTTGGCATCTTTCTTAACCAGCAGTTGGGCCTTCTCTGTATGTGATACTATCTGCATGTAATTTGTCTCTTAAGGACATTTTACACATTTTACACAAATGACAGAAACCCTAAGGGGTTGAGAAACAGTTCTTTGTCTCACTTTTGTCTGGATTCAGGGAATTTCACAGGCATAGACTAGTTGTGGAAGGAATCTTGGAGGCATCTCATCCCAAATTTTTTCAGGGCCCTACCATGCCTTGGGCATTAACTGTCTGCTTACAGGGTTTTGAAACCCCTTCTGAAGTGGTCTCGTCATGTGAAGACAGCCAAAATCAACTAGAATGAGGAATTCAGCAATTAATCCTCACAACTCCTTACTGTGCAGTCAGCTAGCCTTGAAGTGAAGCTGTCTTTGAGTATCTCTTCTTTTCTCTATACAACAAAATCTATAATCCATAGCAAAACATAGTAATTCTACATCCTAGATAATCCAAGCTGGGCACTTCCCAGATGTGAACTACAATGCTCATCATTCTCAGCCAGCACCTTGTTACTGGGGACAATGGGATTTGCAGTCCAATATCTGAAGGAGGTGAGATAGGAAAAGGCTGCACTAGATTTTTCTTTTATGCTTCAAGTAACTTTTTTATATCCTTTTCTCCTAATACAGTGGCTCGTGTCTTCTCATTCTCCACACGTAATGCCTATTAGTGTTAATAGAAAACATGCCTCAGATCAGAAAGGGCGCCAGTTCTTTTCCTCAACACCACCTCAGTGAATGGCTTTCATATTTGATAAGGAGAACTGGAGAGCGGAAAGAAAAACTAAATTAGGTCCAGCCATTCCTGTTACAACTTGGCAAAGCTCACACATAGAGAAGGAAGACTGTCCCAGTTGAATTCCTGCCTATAAGGCAGCCTTTAGAATCACAGAGCTGTCGATAGGGGAGAAACTATATGGAAGTAATTATGCAAGTGCTGTGTTTTTGGTGTTTTTTTTTTAAAATGCAGTGGCTAGTTGTGGAAATGCCAGGAAGTATCTAAGCCAGGCTCAGTCACAATATATGCAGACAGGGAGGTGGAATTGAAAAAAAGACTAAGTTGGAAACCAACTTTTCTACAGTGCTCTCATTTATGCAGACTTCATGTGTTTCATTAGAATGCCATTCCAAGAAGACTTGAATGTACAGGTAGCTTTTCTTTTCTTTCTGCAGGGAAATTATTAATCCAGCAGTATTATTATGCTTTGTCATCTGTTATTAAGCCCATGTAAGAGGTTCCAAGGACCTCTGGCAGATATTATATGCATTTATTCACTGATTATACAAGACAAAAATAGCCGCTTCTTCAGTGCTACATGATGCCTGTCACTTTCGTTGCTCCTTCCTCATTGGTTTGTGGCAATTTATTGTGTTCCAGTTTTAAGAGTGAAGAGACTGGGCTCTCAGCTAGAGCTTAAGAGAGAAATTAATGCCAGACAGAAGTCTGCAAGGCCAGCTACGTTGACTCTGCCCAGGATGAAGTCTTCTTTGTCCATGGAGAGATTTCGCAGACTACCTGAGGAATATTCCTGGTAGCTTCCACAAAACTCTTTTGACTTCCCCAGTGGTGGTTGGTGGGCATAAGGCACAGCAGCCGATCATGGACCAGGGCAAAACCAACCTTAAGGTTGATCTTCGAAAGGTTTTCTCATCAACAACTCACACAGCAGCTGCTGCAGCTGCAGCCACCACAGAAGAGGAAACCGTATTTGGAGCAGCACACTTGGTTCTCCAACGACAAAAAGAAGGAGTCGTACATCTACCACCACCAGCCTCACAACCATCTCAACACTCCAGTCAGCCATACCACTCTTGAACAAGGAATTCACCCTGGAGTTTGTAGTCCTGGAAAAAGGAAAAGAGCAGAGCTCTTACATGGTAAAACCGACTACCCTGTCAGGCCATTACCTCACACATAAGCCCCCACTGGACTCCTGTGTTGAGGCAACTTGCTTTCTTGCACACACCAATCCAGCTTTACTTATTAAGAGTGTAGGGGTCACCTTACTGCATTGCAGAAAGGATAAGCAGCTCTCAATATTTCCAACATTTCTCACAACCCTCTCTAGACCACTGTCATAATGCGAGTGTCTCTGCATAATGTCTAGGGTGTGTTCCTTCCCAGCATCTGAAATTCAAAGATATTATGCTTCTGCCTGTCTCTTTTTATGGGTGTGATTCAGACTCTCTTTGAAATCTGCCATCTTGCCAGTATTCACAGCAGCACATAACAATCTTCCCAAAGGTATAGCTATTTGTATGTCTCCATCAAGAGTTGCAGATTTCACAAATCAGAATGTTGGTCCAGGTCAGAGCCTGGATCAAAGAGGAAGGGGGCCCAGGTCACACTGGATCGTCTTGAGCCCTGATTCAACATGAAGAATTGAAATCTGGATTAGACTGGGGGATTTGCACATAGCCCTAGTGCAGAGTTAGCCCTCCTCCTAACTCTAACCCTAAAATTGCTACTGACGTTAGAGTTTGCATGGTGTAAGGAAATATGCCTGAACCCACACAGTGCATTTTTTTAATTAAAAAAATTTCTTTTTGATAAGGATTCATTGAGTCCACAACTTTATTAGGTGAAGGGAATGATTGCTAAGTCTGAAGCCATGGCTTCCAAAGAAACTTGGGCATAGATTTTGTGCCTGAGATGAAAGACTCGATGGTAGCACCTCTGCGTGCAGGTGAGGGATGCTTCCCACAGAAAAATGCAATATTAAAAACCTGTCTAAAAAGTATGCTATCATATCAGAGACAAGATTTTTACAGAGGTTCTTCTTATCTGTTCTGGTTTTCTCTTTGGAAGTTCTTTATGCAGAGAAGTGGAACATTTTTTAAAAAGTGATACTTCACTTGACATTGGGAGTCGCACGTTCGCTTTTCAACATCTGGATTGTTTCATCTATCCTGCCATTTTCTGTTGCCCAGAACAGGTAAAGTACAGAACAGGTACAGAGATAATGGAACATGATGGCTGAGATCCTGTTGCTTGCCACAGTAGAGTACTCCCATTGAAACAATGGAACGTATGAAAAAGTTGTAGCACCGACTCCCTTCTGATTCAATGGGCCTACTTGAGTGCAACTTACTATGCCAAGTGATAGGAATTCAGCTGATGTATAATTAATGCATATTCCTCAGAGACTTCACTGAGATGGCATAAATTCCATTGTGTTGTTGATTGCTTGCAGACTCAGGACAGAACAGAAATTTGCTTCACATTTTGCCCTTCCCAAATTCATATGTGAGTTATACCATTGCACCTTCAGCATCAGAAGAAAAGTAGGAACAATAATATACATACATTAGGAAAACTACCTGCAAAAATAGGTGCATTGTGGGAAATGCCAACAAAAATGTGTACTAATCTGCATGAGACAATATGTTTTAAGAACCATTAACAAAATGATGCAGCAAAAGAGAAGAACAGATTTGTATATGTAGACACTAGAGATGGGGGTATTCATATTCCTATATGAATATGTATGTCTCTCCACAGGTGCAGATAACAAGGATCCAGTCCCCTGGGGCCAGACCAACCACTCACAATTTCGCTGCTGCTGCAGGCTCCACAATCCCTTCCTATTGCTCATGAAAGGTTAGCCAGTCCTGGCAGAAGGTGGAATGATGAGCCTCCCTGCCAGCTTACAGAGTGGCTAATCCATCACAATCAATGGAGAGATAGGAAGGCTCTGTGGAGCCCGTGGCAGTGGCAGAATTGTGAGTGGTTGGTCTGGCGTCAGGGGGCTGGACCTTCATTATCTGCACCTGTAGGGGGATATTCATATTTGTATACAAATATGAATACCCCCATCTCTAGTAGACACAGAAAATGAATTAGACAGATGTATCTTGTAATGCACAAGAGGGTATCCTGTAGATCATTTTGACTGCTGTCAACATTCAGGTCACCTTTTGTTATGTAAAGCTTGGCATCTTTTTTCCTGCTGGCAACACGCATATGATGTTGTTGAGCAACATTGGGCCTTTCTCTGGCCTTTTGAATTGTGGGTACAGAAGCACAATATCCCACATTCATAAACCAGAGGATTTTTGAAGAATTGAACATATCACTTTAGCTCAGATAAGGTTTTCTTTCTTATTTTTTTTAAACTGCCTGTGGCATTAATGGAACAGTGGCACCTTGACAGCATGAAGCGGCGGCCTAGGTGGTAGAAGTCATAATAATAATATGACATTAAAAACACAAATTTCTCCTTTCACTAGAAAATGCCAGCAAGATAAGGTCACAGCATGTGAAGGATATTATAACCACTTTGACACAAAAGCTTTGAAGAGCATGGTGGAAGGAGGCTTCACCCGGGGAGCAGCCATTATTTCTATGGCTATCTTCAAAAGTGATCTCTTCTTTCTGTTCACTCGTGCTGTCTCAACATTTGCACATCTTCTCGGGAAGTATAATGAGCAATCCTGTCAAAGGGCATCTCCTTTTTTTGGAAAAGTGAAGGGGGCAAAATATTACATCTTCATTTGGAACCAGTGGGTTTTGAAACTTGCATTAAAAAAAAGCTTGAGAGGACGCCTGTTGACCTTCAGATTGTCACAGAAAAGACCACAGAGATGCCATGGTAACTCACTGTCACTTAATTAAGGTACATTCATTTTCAATGGAGAGATAGGTATTAGTTTCGATCCTGGTTTATCATAAGGCCAGGCAAGCAAGCCCCAAGTTATGGCTAAGTCCATGAGATAAGATGAATGAGTCAAATCTATTTAAACAAGTGAGAACTCAACACATGGGTTGATATACCATTCAGCATTTGATTCAGTGGCTCTCCTCTGACTGAGACTAAGAACAGGATGCTGCCCAAAATTGTTGCTAACTAGGCTTCTTTGAACAAATGTTTCTTTGTCTTCGAGTATTATTTTTTTCAAAATGTTACATACTTCCTGTATGTATCCGTTGACTTAATTTGCCAAGAGAATGAAATAACTTCCATTTTCAGAAAGTTTACAACATTTCACTTTGTTTAGCTTTAAAAACAAGTGACCAAGGGGCGACATAGTAGAGGTGGATAAAATTATGCATGATGTGGAGAAAGTAGACTGACACCTTTTCTCTTCTCTTATAATTTGAAACCTGGGGGTCCTCCACTGAGCCTCGGGGAGGTTAAGAACAAATAAAAGGAGTTACTGCTTCACAATGCACATACTTAAATTGAGGAACTCATTGCCATAAAATATAATGATGGCTGTCACTGTGGGATTATACAAACTCAAATGAATTTGAAAGGGAATGATAGAAATTCATGGAAATTAGGGCCAATAAGGGTTATGAGTCAGACTGGTTCTGGATTACCCCTAGGATCACTGAGAATATGACTTTGTGTCTTAATTGTGGGGAAGAGGAGATGGGGAAGTGCATTTGCTCTTGCGTCCCACTAGTAGGCTCCCTAATAGGTTGGCAGCAATAGGAACATAATATTCAACTAGGTGGGTCTTTGCCGTGATTCAGCAGGGTCATCTTCTGGTGCTCCTCATTCACAGCAGGGGTAGGTAACCATGGCTCTCTGGATAGTGTTAGATTGAAACTTCCCTCTCCTTAACCAGCATTGGCAATGGTGAAGAACTGCAACAATCTAAAGATACTGGAGGACCATTACAGTGGTGCCTCGCAAGATGAATTTAATTCGTTCTGTGGTTAATGTTGTCTTGCGAAAAATTCATCTTGCGAAACACGTTTTCCCATAGGAATGCATTGAAATGTAATTAATGTGTTCCTATGGGCAAAAAAAGTCAGAACAAAGTCAAATTTGGTTAACAAGGGGTTTATTAAGTGCTCTTTAAAGCTATACATATTGTGCAGATGATTTCAAAAATTTCAATCAAAAAACTTTAACTTTTTAAACATCATAGATAAACATACAGTGGACCCTTGACTTACAGACTTTTTGAGTTACAGACTTCTTTGGCCGCAAAATTTAGGTTTGACTTGCAGCCTGAGAATTGACTTACAGACCAGAAAAAACCCAAAATGGAACAAAAACGGCCTGTTATCGGATTAATCGGTTTTCAATGCACTGTAGGTCAATGGAGACTTGACCTACAGACTTTTTGACTTGAGAACCGCCTTCCAATACGGATTAAGTTCTCAAGTCAAGACCCCACTGTATAAAAATCAGCAAACATGAGGCAGGAACAAAAAAAGGGGAAACATTCTTGTGAAGCATAGCCATAGGAACATTTGTCTTGCGAGTCATCAACCCCTCATTGCCAAAACCATTTGTCTTGTGAGTTTTTTGTCCTGCGAGGCATTTGTCTTGTGAGGCACCACTGTATTCCTCAGTCAAAGGAATATCAATTCAAGGGGTACAGTGAAGAAAAAAGAGAAACAAATAGCAATTGAACAGTGCTAATGGGGAGTGAAAGTTATTGACACAACTGTCAGTGTACACCAGAATGAGAAGGGTCTTCTTCCAAAATTTCATCCCTTAAACATGGTGAGAACCTTGTTTAAACTGTAGCCTTTTCCAGATATTTCAGTGTATCTATAAAATAAGGGTGGCTAATGTGGTATAGTGGATAGAGTGATGGACTAGGACTCAGGAGACCTTGGTTCAATTTCCTGGCTCTACCATGGAAACTCCCTTGGGGGCAGTGGAACTGGTAAAACTGCTCCTTAAATACTCCATTTGCCTTGTAATTTTAGAAGAGGTAGTCATATTAGTCTGTACAAGCCTATCAGGCAAAATCCAAAGAAACAAAACAAAGCAAAAAAGACAAAAACATGGAGCACCTTAAAGATTAACTACAATGTTTTAATGTGAGTATTAATAGACAAGTCTATTAGGGACAACCTTATTAGCGTCACTGTAAGTCACAGTAACTTACCTTAATGAGGGCATGTAACAACAATATAAAACAAACCCACATAAAAAAGGGTCTGCCAACTGTACAGAGAGGAGATCTTCACACATGTAAATACCAAGCTGCTTCCAGACTGAGCCAAATACATTTCTTCTCAAATGGCAGAAAACTCACTATCTCTCACATGATGGCTCCATTAGAGCATAATGCCACAGGTGTTTTCCAGTGAAGATGTAAAAATTAGTAACAGAGGAAAAGTCTGCATTAGGAGAGTTCAGAATATCAGCTGTCCCATCTGAAACGTTTCTGAACTCATCAGATAAGTCACACAACCTTCCAGATACGAAACCTGGCTTTTATGCCTTGTATTTGGGTTAACGAATCACCATCACAATGGCTGGCCAGCCAACCAGCCCTTCTTTCGCTTCTTTGTTGCCCCCCTTCTCCTTCCAAAATTATTTGGCTTCCAAGTCAAGGACAGTGACAGCAAATTTGTCCCCTCTCCACCCGTCTGCTTTCTATAATTTTGCAGTGGTAAGAGCAACCCTCTGAGAAACAGAATCCCCCATGGCTCTTGAGAGCATAACGCTGTGATTAGTAAGATTGTCTCTTATAATAAGTACTTAGGCTTTGGTCTCCTCTGTTCACATACAGGAAGCTTTCAGAAAGTGAGTTTCACTCAAGACAAGAGAAACTCACCTTTTGGGAGGAGAAGAAATCATGCTTTTAGTGGTTGCTGTATCTTGGTTGTACATGGCTTGATGCTTTCCAGTGGCATGCTTTTATGGACTTGGTTTGATACCTTTGCAACAGTCAAGACATTGATCTAATCGTATTCCTCTAAATTTCTTTCCCCAGTGCCTATCATCCTCTATCTCAGGTGATGAACCACATCCCAAGAACTACCAGGCTTCAGAAAGTGGCATTTGCTTAATGTGGCGTGTGGATAATTATGTGCACTGGATTCTCTGCTCTGAATGAGGAAATGATTACACTGGGGAAGAATTTCCTACTAATCTAGGGAACTCGGTGACAAACACAGTATACATGCTTGTGCTGAAAATGTCATGTGCGTCAGCATGCCATATTGTGGTGTGACATGTGCAACCAGATGTGAGCATTTAGAAGAGATGGGGGGGGGAATGAAATCTATCATATCTGTGATTGCAGAAAACCTTCGTTGGCATGTGTGTGGAGAGGAGAATTTAATGAAAGGCAGCATCAAGGAGATTGCAGAATTAACATAAGAAGCCAGAATAGAAGCTTGCCCCAGTGTAATCAGAAGCAGAGTGGTGCGCTCAAATCAGACAAGTTAATGTATTGCAACAGCTGAACCTGTGAACAATGACTTGAGATGACTTTGGACCAAATCCTGCTTCAGAGCACAATTAGAGAAGCTGCAGTTATTTTAGCTTGCAAGGTGCAGTTGGAGGAAAACAAAGCTATCATACCTTACAGAATGGACTAAGATGATTGATTACGGTGTATGTTTGATGCTTTCACTCTATTCAGTCATTTAAAACCACATTAGTCCTGCCTTCTCTATTGTCACTTCCATCCTCCTCCTACATGTAGGTGTCCATTCTGAAATGGGAAAGCCTAAACAACTTGTGAGGCTGTCCATGTGAACCAGTGTTCTGGGAAACCAATTTTCCTGGGAATCCTATAAGTAGCAGAGTTCTTTAGGCCCTCTATGTGTAGAAATGTGGAAAAATGTGAATGGAGAAATCAGGGCCACCGTGTGGTCTCTACACCTGTGTATTCTATATAGTTGTCAATTATTGAAGATAATTTTCAATTGACCTTGAATGAAGAACAGAAGTAATTTGTTATGCATAACTGTTGCTGTTACATGCCATCAAGTTGTATTTGATGTATGGTGACCCTATGAATGAGCAATCTCCAAAATGTCCAGTCCTCAACTGCTTTACTCTTGCAAAGCCTGTGGCTTCCTGTAGGGAGTCAGTCCATCTTGTATTTGCTCTTCCTCTTTTCCTGCTATCTTCAACCTTTCCTAGCATTATTGTGTTTCCCAGATACTCTTGCCTTCTCACAATTTGCCCAAAGTAGGACAGCCTCAGTTTCAACATTTTTGTTTCCAGAGATAATTCGTAATTACTTACTTATAAATAAATTATTTCTTCAATAATGAAACAAGGACACGTTGCCATTTAAGAGTAACTAATGCTTAGAACATTGAAAATTTAAAATGTTGGGTATTGTAAAGACATATAGTTGTAGAGGATTTTTAGAAGGTGCAAAGTATTTGTGGCTTTAACCTTTATTTAATTTAGGGATAGAAAGCTTTGCTGTCTCATTCTTGCACATGAGAACAAGAAATGGCAAAACATTTTCCTCACTGTAGGAGATGAGTTATTTTCTGACAGTACCGATGATATTCTTCATACTCATGGGACCAACATTTCACAGACTGCCCAGAGTTACAGTAACTGCTGTTTCATTGCATGGACTATTTAAAATCTGCAGCATTAGGTTAACTGTTTGTGTCTTTCTGATCAAGCAGCTTGTCTCTCTGGGTTCACAGTGTTATGTGTGTACTTCATTTCTCCATGGCAATAGAGAGAGTGGTTTGACAAAGAGACATATTGACCAGATTGTGGAAACCACCATGGAAGAAAGTGCCCCATGCTGAATTCTTGTACCTGGGCCAAGAGAACTTGCAGAGATCAATGGTATCTTAACAAGCTGCTTGACTTATCATGACAGCCTGTTTTGCTGTGAATCATTTTACGAGAATTCATCTCTATCTTTTTGGTGTCTTATTTATGAGAAACTATGGATGAAATTAGATATTATATGGCTTCATGTCCTTTTGAACAGTCCATACCACCCCTTTCCTCCTCCCATCACTGGCACGCCCAACACATCTGATATGATGGATACTATGGCCCTTTGGAGCATTCTCGTGGTATGTAGGAGGGGCTGGGAGATGGACTGGACTTAGTTAAACATCTGAATGCTACAAGCCATTGGCCTGTTACATAAAATACACTGTCCTTGACGTTGCCTTATTCCACAGTTGGATAGATATTGCTGGGTTTCACCTGGGAGAAGATCTGATGGGCTTTAGGAAGGATTCCTAGTGTTAATGACAGAAAGTGGTTCTATGAGCAGATCAGCCCTAGTAGATCTTGGCCTGAGATTAGGAATGGGCACCTTTCATTTTGATATATAATCTCATATTTTAGTTTAAAACAAAAGGAGCACATTTCTATCACTCAGTTTTAGCCATGGAGAGTCACACAACTAAATAGGAATAAGATTCCCAGTGTGGTGTAGTGGACAGAGTGATGGACTAGGACTCTGGAGAACTGGGCCATGGAAACTCACTGGGAGAGTGGAACTGGTAAAACCATTCCTTAAATATCTCACTTACCTTGAAAGCCCTGTTAGGGTTGCTATCAGTCTATTCAGACTTGATGGCACAGAGCACAGAGCGCGCACACACACACACACACACACACACACACACACACACACACACACACACACACACACACACACACACACACACACACACACACACACACACACACACACACAAGGAACAAACAAGAAGCAAAGTTCATTCCACAAATTAATGGAAAACTCCCCATCTGACCATAGCCCCACTTTTGTTGCTGATGACTTCTTGCATTTCATTAATCATTTGTTCAAATCATATTCATATGATTTTAATGATATGTACAGTATTGCTTTTAAATTTTTTATCATACAGCACCCTGGGAGGTCTTGCCCTGAGAGGCAGTTTATAAATAATGTAGTAAACAAATAAAGAAATAAATAATATTGCGTTTGTAATGTATTCATTAAATTCACATGCATTTTGTTTTTGACATTCATTTGCATGTCTATTAGACCCCCCCCCCTTACTTTTACTGTCGTGGTGGTTGCTCCCTGTAGGACCAACAGCAAAGTGTTCTTTGGATCAACGCAAAATAAAAGTATTCACACAATGGGTCACCATCCACCATCTCTTGGGTGTGTGTGTGTGTGGAGTGATAGTTAATCAATCGCTGATTCCGACTGGTCTTAGTAAACATCTGAATGCTACAAGCCATTGGCCTGTGACATAAAATACACTGTCCTTGATGTTGCCTATTTCACAGCTAAGCACAACATGAGCCAAATATTCTTCCTCCACCATTTAATGCCATCACTATAAACTAACAGAACAAAACAAAAGGCTACAGTTACACTGCAAGAGCAATGAAGTTAGCCTACCTTATCCTTTGTCATTAAGATAGAACTTTAGTGTAATTTTAGCTGGCTGCATAGTTCATCGTCTCCCCCCCTTCAGCCCGGAATAAAGAGACAGACACAGGTTGTTGGGTTAAAACGTGGGCCACAATTTTATTAACTATTTAAACTAAAAACCTCAATCTACACTGGGGCTTACCATAGTGCGACATTATCTTCAAATCCGGATCATTCAAGAGCAAGGCGAGTTCCTGTTTCTGAATCGTGCTGTCATCTGTACAGCACGTATTCAGGTGCCTGGGGATACGGTTACCCCTCAACGCCCCAGCCCACTGAGCCTCATGACCCTCGGTGCTGCCCGGGAGGTCCCCCCATGGAGAAACCACCTCTCGTCAGCAGCCCTATTGGCACCACCTGACAGGAAGATGGAATATGTTTGCACCTTGTGACTTTCATGAACTCACCCTGACTCTTCCCCTCATGGGGCTATTTATATGCCCCAAACCCGCCAACACAGCCAAAAATTTCGGCCCAAAGGCCCCCTTGTAGGTCCCTCATAATAAAGGCCCAAAACTCTATCAGACAAGTCAACCCCGTCATTTCTGTAAAATTCTGGCTGGCAAACTCTTATGTCCGGATCATAATCAATGACCAATCCAGCCCTGAATGCCCAGCTATTTCGCAATTCACACCACGCATTGCACAGTCAATGCACTGAAGATTGCAATCAATCTTCCAAAACTATATCTTGAGGTATGCTTGACCATATCAGACTATGGGCTGGAAATTTGTCCTGTATGGCCTGCAAGACCTCAATCACCTGTAATATTAATGACCTGCCAGTTCTGTGCCAAGTCATTTCATCTCCGGTGAACAAACAAACATTTTGCACAGCGGGCAGCCATTTTAGAGCTGCCGATCAGCTGTTTAAAAATCGTCATCTAGCAAAAAATCAATTCCTGAAGCAGGGAAGTGATCATCGTCAAGCGAAATTTCCCTATCTAAACATCGTTTTGCGATCACAAAAACTTCATCTTCAAGTGATTTCATCGTTTAATGAGGTAATCGTTAAGCGAGGCACTACTGTAGACATTTTTAACTTGCATGAAGACACTTGCCTACTTCCTAACTGGTCTTCTTCACATCCACAGTAAGAGCTGCTGCTGCAGATGTTGCTACCATTCCAAAATGAGTGGGTGCCAAATTACAATACCACAATGCCTGCTGTGCGCAGCCCCCAGGAAGGGACAGGCAAAACTGGGACCTTCTGAGGTGAGAGCCATCCTTTTGGTGAAATAGATTCCTTGCTGAGGTCACCCGAACTCAATATAGGCAGATAAGGCCTTAACTGAGCAAGGTTCCTCAAATGGCCTCTCATAATTGATCCAACTTAGATTGATGGAGAAGAAACAAGACTCTGTCTACAGAGACCAATAAGTCATCCATCTATCATTGATTTTTGAATGATCAACAACTGATAATTGTGGCGGAATGCCGAAGTCACGCCTGTCCGTCATATGGAGTTCTAGTGCGAGAGCCTAAGGCAGGACAGGAGGGGCGGAGTCAAGAGAACAGTTGGAGACTGAGGGGGTTAGAAAAAAGTTTAGAGAAGGGTTTTGAAGGGTTAGGACAGAGATTGAAAAGTTGATATGTGTTAGAGAATAGATAAGAGATAAAAGCAATGGAAATTAGATAGACAGTCATAAGATATTGTTACAGTGGTTAATGTGAATGACTACAAACAAGCAAACGTGTAATTCTATCCACGTTTAATGACTGAACAATACTAGAACATCTATGACTTTACTTCTGTGATTTACCAATCAGACAATAAATAAACCCGTTATATTTGGCAACCTGAGTCTAAGAAACATATTTGGTACAGTGTGGATAAAGATCCACTGGTGGCAACATGTAAAGGGAGTAAATAGTACATCGTGTCCGAAGGTGGACCTGTGCTTGAGGGAAAATAAACAGGGGACATTGGGGGAACGCGACAATAATTATCAGCTTGCTAATTCTAAAAGTCCCAAAATTGCACAATGCATCTCTGCTTTAAAAAATTTGATCCCATATTGTCCTGTGCAAATCTCCTCTCAAACCTAACCTTACTGAACAAGTTTTAGGGGACATAGGGATGGTATTATAGGCCAGTGGTTCTTAACCTTGGTTACTCAGGTGTTTTTGAACTGCAACTCCCAGAAACCCCAGCCAGCACAGCTAGTGGTGAAGACTTCTGGGAGTTGCAGTCCAAAAACATCTGAGTAACCCAAGGTTAAGAACCACTGTTATAGGCCATGGTCTACCAAGCCTTTGTAACAGCAAATGCAAAATATTCCACACATGTTGTTTCATAGCTGCACTGGGAACTAGGAGTGGCTGCTAAACTGCTTGCCCTGTTGGCTTCACCCTTCCAACGCTCCATGTCTCCTATTGCAATATTTCAGGTTGCGCCTGAGCTTCCTCAGCCAATGCCCTGAAACAGTAGAGCTGTTGTCGGGACAGCGCATCACACAGCTCCCCATTTATGGCAAGCTTATGGCAAGCCATTCCAGGTTACCCTACAAACAGTTCAACGGGAAAGTTCACCAATTGCGTAATCCTCTGATATTTGTGCGGGTGCTTTTTAGATGGACCACAGCTGTGGAGTCACATAAATTATGATGGCAGAATTGGCCGAATGTCAGCACCAAGCGATAAGGCACCCAAATTGGAACAATCTCCATTAAAGTAAAATTACTGGTGACATCGAAGTCACTCCACTCCCTCAGCCTTAGGGCCAACCTCCATCCTTCGATGGTAGTCCTTCCACATCACCGTGTGATCACCAAATATGACACCGCTACTAGCCTAATGTCGGCTCATACTCATAAGGGTCCCGATATCAGGACAATCTCTATAATGTAAGACCACGAGTGATTTGGGAGTCACTTCACTCCTTCAGCCTAAGGGCCGTCCTCCATCACTTGATGGTGATGCCTCCACACCACTGTGTGAAAACCAAATAGGACGCCAGTATTGACTCAATGTCATCTTGTAGTCCATAGGGCTCCCAGTAATGGTAAAATCCCAAGAAGCGAATCACAGATGACTTCAAGTCATGCCCTTCCATCGGCCAAGCCAGCACTTCATGACTTGAAATGAGGGTATTTAAATTGTGGCCATTTCCTTGTTGTCACGCCAAAGCATGACGACCAAAATTAGCCCATATGACAGCTCAAAGCCATAGGGCTCCCAATACTGTAAATAAAATTCTATGAATTTAATGACCCAGGTGACTTCAGAGTCACTCCGCTCCAAAAGCCATCTGCCAACCTCCATCACTTGAAGTGTGATGCCTCCACACAGCTGTGTGAACACCAGATATGACGGCTGTATTGGCCTAATGTCAGCTGGTAGCCATAGGGCTCCAATATTGGACAAAAATCCAAGAATGTAGATTGCAGGTGACTTATAAGTCATGCCACACCATCGGCCATAAGCCAGCACGCCATCGGCTCTAAAATTCTGTATCCCATTGACCCAGCAGAATCAGATTAGAAAAAACTCTAAACCTAAGTGCCCTCATCTCTCTAGAACAAAAATCTATTAAAACTAATTAATAACTGTAACCAAATGCACAGGTCTGCTTTCTTTCCACAGAAAGTAGCCATTTGTGGTGCAGGTTCGTTATCCCTTCCTGGTTTTGCACAGCCTTCCATGAAAAGCACTTTGCACGAAAAAGATGCAGTGGCCTACTATGTCTTGCAGCTCCCTCAATGGAAGCTAAAGAAACCTTAAAGTACCTTGGCACTACTTGAAAAGTCTGTGTGAACGCTCTGCCCTGTGCTTCGGCATCCATTCCAACAATGAGCTGAGAAGTTCAAACACATCACTAGAGATGGAACACACTACTGTATTGGCCTTGCCCAGACATATAGTATAGTCCTTTGAATTGAAACCTAGCACTCAAAATCTGCTGGGTGAATGGACAATAACTGAAATACTGACCCAATGATGGATTTCACTACATAAGCATCCAATTTGTACTTCAGGTGAAATGTAACGGATTGTACATAGCTCCTGGGGAATTCTGCCGTTGACAGATTCCCCAGCTAGAAAATTAAATGATAAAAAGCTATCCAGGACCTTTTCAAAGATCACCTCCAATGGGGAGAACCGCAATTTTGTATGGCTGTCCCGGATAAAGGTACAGCCATCTGCCCTTCATCAACTTCTGACAATTTTTATCCCAAACGACGTCTACCGTACCCATCACTGATTTTCAGTTATTGCCGTATTAGCCACCCTGACTATCTGCACGTGATCCTAAAACCAAAAGCAACTCCATCCTGTAGAATATCAGGATGGCTCTCTATCTGGATATAATAGCAACCAGTTACTAGTGTTGGTAGGTTAATTGGACTGGGGCCCTTGGGAAGCAACAGCCAAACTGGATGGCTACCGCTTGGGACTGCTGCCATCTCTGTGGCCACCTGGTCCAGGGCAATCCCTAACACATGTGGCTGGACCATGAGGTGCTCCACATATCCAGCATCCTACTTCCAGGGATCGTGCAGCCTGCCCAATGCCACATAAGTGGCCTTACAAGCATTATGCACAGCAGGGTATGTAACCGACAGTCATTCGCAGCTAAATTCCCCCCAAAGCCACATCCCTTCGAATCTGTGTGTGAATGTGGTTGGTGCCTCACTTGCAACTGGCAGCGCTGGTGCTAGCATTGTTGGAAAGTCCATCTTACTCCTGCCTGCCAAAGTCCGTCGTGGCACAGCCGAAATCTGGCTGCCATGGTATCAGGCCGGATACCCCTTTCAGTGTCGATATTCACAGTCTAATGACCATCGCCTGCTGATTCCACTGAAGACATGCTTGCTGATGCAGAACCCTCCTTTCTTCTTGCACACACCTTTTCAAAAAAAGCAATTTGTGACAACATTACATCAAAGAACTAAAAACATGATGTTTCAACTTAGGCTCTGCTAAGAATCAAAGCATGCCCTCAAGTGCATTGCAACTTACGGCAGCCTTTCCAGGGTGTTCCAGGTACAAGTACTCAGAAGTGGCTTCCGTCTCCCCTCCCTTGGGAGTTGCCCTAGGATTGGCTCTACTTTCAGGAAGCCCTGTGGGAAATCGAACTCTCAACCTCCGGCTCCAGCCAAACCTTAAGCCACCGAGCTAGCCATCCAGCTGGCTATAGGTTTCCTTTATATTATTCTTATTAATAATATTAATATTGCTATTACTATAACATTTTTAGTGTTGAAAACAAGTAAATAGGGCCCAGCAGGGGACATGGCAAACAACCCAATTCTTACTATTATAATTTATTCTCCCCTCCCTCTTTTTTTTAAAAACAAGGTAAAACCCAGCAGGGGGCCAAGCAGCTGACCCTTAGAACTAATGAAGCACACCATTCTTTACCTCCACCTATATATATATTTTGAATAATCATACCAGTTATTTAACAAATAAATCTAATGATCTCCTTCCAACCAATCATTTTCTCACTCTCACTCTCTCTCTCTCTTATATAAAATATATATCTGCCACTCTACTGAAAATAAATGCACTCAACAATTATAACAACAATTCACAGGTCATCCCCTCAGGCTTCCTTCCGGAAGTGACTAATCATTAAATATTTCCTCTTTCTCTTGTCTTTTTTGTTTTCTTTTCTTCTTCTTTTTTTAAAAAAAAAAACCAAATCATTAAAGAGGAAACAGAAAATCCAAAACTATAACAGTTTATAAAATTAAAAAGGGGGATAACCAGGGGCCGCGCTGATGCGCAACCTTGAAAATTCTGCTTTGCCACATGCGGAGAAAGTGAAACCACTTCTTCGGGGCGGCACGGCTTCCGTCTTTGCTCGGCCAATGCAAAAGAGGCCAGGCAAAGAGGGACTCCTATTTTTTAAAGGTTCAGTAGCTCCGCCCTCTTTGAGGGTGGCAACATCCACCCCGATCCGCTCTCTGGACGGGAGGACAAAGCGCTCCCACCATGGCAGCTTTGCGCCTGGCGGAGCGACCAGTGGTTTATGTATCTAGCTGTGGAGCCAGAGGTTGGGAGTTTGGTTCCCTGTTGTGCCTCCCGGCATAAGATCCATCCTGTGTAGCCATGGGCAAGCTGCATAAGCCCAGAATACCCCCCAGGAGAAGCGAAGGGTTAACAACTTCTGAGCATGCTCTATCTAGAAAACCCTGAAAAGGGTTGCCATAAGTCAGAACTGACTTGACAGCGCATGATTAGTATAATGTTATTTATCTATACTTTGGCAGTTAGGGGAAAGCATTCAGAGCAAATGGTATTGTAACTGGTTATGGGCAAATTCTGCTAACAGATTTATCACTCAGGGATTCCTGAGTGGAGATAGTCACAATACAGCCTAAAGGAATATCATAAGCCAGAGAACCAGGAGTTCTGAAAAGTTCCAGACACCAGTCTAACTCGCAGTAGCCTCCAACAGATAGTTCGTCTTGGTGCCCATCTCTTAATTCCCCTACACTGGGATGTTCTTCAGATTACTGAGTTACATCTATCCAATTAACTTAATGGGATGTTGGCTTCCTGTGATAAAGTTGAATGCCCAATAAATTTGTTTGGTAAGATCAGCAACTGAAACCAGTACTTAACTTGAGAGTATACAGATATATCTGCCTGGACTAAAGCAACTAGATTAAAAATAATTATCAAAGGAATCAGGAAGAGCCTCTTGATTCTGTAATGAGATATCCAACCAAGTTTATAAAAGGAAGAGGAGTATTAACCTGAGCACCCACCTTTCTGGATCGTCAATATTTCTCCTATTGGGTTATTTCAGAGGCAGAGTTAAGTCTAATTGAATGATAATTTGCCATAGCATTACAAATTGTGGTTTAACTAGAATTATGTAGAACTTTATATAAAACCCAATCAGACAGTAAAACTGATTTTTAACCTTAAGACAGAGGTCATCCGGCTGCTGCATGATAATGAGAACGCCTGAACCTCTTGACAGCCGAAGAGATGGCTTTAACCCTTCCTGTGGCAAAGAGGTGGGTGATATTTAGGAAACCTGCTAATAAAATTAAAAGTATGTTGCCATCAGAAGGAAATCTGATCCAATGCCAATTAACCTGATTAATCTCTGTGAAATGCTGAGATTATAAGGTTCCTCATCTCATGCAACCTCTGGAGAAAGAAGATATCATACAGGGATTTTTACGCAGGGATGTGAAAACTGAAAAAGACACGTCGCAAGAGCTTGGGAGATCCCAGGGACACTTGGTCAGCCTCACAGAGGAGCATGCACACTAATTAAATGCTGCTGAAAGCTAACCTCGTAGCAGCATAACTGAAGAGAGGTTTTGAGAGTGGGGGAGAGGGGGAATGCCCAAGTTTATAAGAGATGTGCTCTTCCTTTGAATCTCCCACAGTCCTGTTTCTTAGGCTGACTAGAGATGTGTGGCTTACATGCTTGACTACACTGAGGTGTGGGACCCAACTCTGCCTTCATGCACTGTGCTGAGACCTCTCCTGGCAGCAAATGCAGGCGGTCACACCTTGGGATGCCCAATTAGACTTGGAGTCAAGACTGATCATGTAATCTGTGTTTCAGCGCCAACTGAAAACAGGGTGGCATTCATTCATGTCTTCCAGCTGAGAGAAGTTGGAAGAGCTTCCATGAGTCTCAGTAACCTTGTTGGCTGACATCCTGCAGTTGGAGCGTCACAGTGCCAAGTCCTAATTCTCAGCTTTGGAAAACCACATACATAATTACTTTACCCTGGGATACCAACAGGTTAGGCATCCTTCAGTCTCGAAAGACTATGGTACCGTGCTCTGTATGGAGGACTTGGAGCAGCGTCTAGTGTGGCTGAGGAGGCCGATTCGAGAGTGACAGTCTCTTCCACACTAAAGACAAATCCAATCTGTCCCCTGTCCAGCTCCCTGGTTTTGCTGCTTTTGTGACTTCCTCTTTGCCTCAGCCTGCTGGGCAAGGGTCTCTTCAAATTGGGAGAGGCCATGATGCAATGCTTGCCTCCAGGCTGAACGCTCAGATGTCAGGGTTTCCCATCTGTTGAGGTCCATTCCTAAGGCCTTCAGATCTCGCTTGCAGATATCCTTGTATCGCAGCTGTGGTCTCCCTCTGGGGCGGTTTCCCTGCACTAATTCTCCATACAGGAGATCCTTTGGAATCTGACCATAAGCCATTCTCACGACATGCCCAAGCCAACGTAGACGTCGCTGTTTCAGTAAAGTGTTCATGCTGAAAATTCCAGCTCGTTCTAGGACTACTCTGTTTGGAACTTTGTCCTGCCAGGTGATACCAAAAATCCGTCAGAGACAACGCATATGAAAGGTGTTCAGCTTCCTCTCCTGCCGTGCACAAATGGTCCAGGACTCACTACAGTACAGGAGTGTGCTTAGGACACAGGCTCTATAGACCTGGATCTTTGTATGTGTCGTCAGCTTCTTATTGAGCCATACTCTCTTTGTGAGTCTAGAGAACATGGTAGCTGCTTTGCCAATGCGTTTGTCCAGCTCGACATCCAGAGACAAGGTGTCAGAGATGGTTGAGCCCAGGTACACAAAGTCATGAACAACCTCCAATTCTTGTGTGGAGATGGTAATAGAAGGAGGTGAGTCCACACCCTGTCCCATGACTTGTGTTTTCTTCAGGCTGATTGTTGGTCCAAAGTCTTGGCAGGCCTTGCTGAATCGATTTATGAGTTGTTGGAGGTCTTCAGCAGAGTGGGCAACAATGGCTGCATCATCTGCGAAGAGGAAGTCCCGCATGCATTTCAGTTGGACTTTGGTCTTCGCTCTCAATCTAGAGAGATTAAAGAGCTTTCTGTCTGATCTAGTCCGGAGATAGACACCCTCGGTTGCAGTTCCAAAGGCATGCTTCAGCATGACAGCAAAAAAGATCCCAAAAAGTGTTGGTGCGAGGACACAGCCCTGTTTCACTCCGCTTCGGATACCAATAGTAACATTTTAAATAAAAGGAATAATAAATAAAGAAGAAGAAGTTGATAAGCTTTCGTGTCATTCATGACTTTTACTTGTCTACACGAAAGTATATCCCACATTGAGATGAACCATAAGGCATATTCTCAGAGCCCTAAATGCAGTACTGTAGACCTTGAAGAGGTCTTAATCATGTGGTCTGGGAGTGAGTGAGTTATGATTCAGCAGCAGAGTGCATGCTTTGGCCTGTACAAGTTTCCAGGTCCAGTCTCTTGAATGTCCAGGGGAAGAATGGCTGAAAATCTGTTAGTCTGTGATTCTATCAGCCTTACATATCACAAAGAAACAGTGAGGGGTCATGAGAATGTAGCATCATCTGTAGAAATGCATATTACCTATGAACGGTTCACTGTTTCAAGGTGGTAAAAAATTGGAAATGAAAACGTCATTTTCTTGCTGTATTCCACACTTCTTGTCAGCAAGGAGGAGCAATTTGCAGACATTGTTGATACAGCTCTTATAGTAGTAAGAATGATGCTTTGTGCAAATTTCCCATTTTACACAAAATTGCACAATTTGCATCAAACTAGGATGATCGTTTCTCTGTTTTATGGATATTTTAAGAAAATGAAGCACTGGAGAATTAGTTTCTTAACAGTCTGCCAGTCCTTCTGTGCTTGTTCTGTGTGTGCATGTGTGTGTCTGTTTGTGTGCATTTTCATGTGCATGTGCATGCATGTTTGCCTGCTTGCTTCTCAAGGGAAAGGATGCTAGTTTTGTACATATGCATTTTGTGCAAGTTAATACTTAATTGTGTGTCACCAATAACACAATTCCAATGTATAGTTCTAGGCATACAATATTCTGAAGCATTGAGCTAATCCTTCTTTCTGGTGGTGCTCTGGGATCATGCAGTTTGCCCTAGGACACACAGCTAACCTCAAGATCTATGCACTCTCTGGATGATCTCACCTGTCCCCCTCTTCTGGAAGGCATAGTGAGGAGTTCCTGGCCCTTCATTCCACAGCCAGTTCTTCCAACCCACTGAGCTACACCAGCTCATAAATTACAGGAACCATAATTGGAGGGGTGGAGCTTCTTGTCTCACTTTCAGCTGAAGGTGAGGAATTGCGTAGAGCTTTCAAATTCCCTATCAAAAAATTCCTTCCACGTCAGCACAGATTCTATCAAAAAGGGCGAAGCGCTTAGTGAGTATTCTTCACAGCCTACTATAAAATAGCTATGAATATTCATAAACTTACATTTAGTGGTGCTGCTCCTGACAGAGATACCACAGAATGCAATAAAGGACTGACTGATGGCAATATCCTCAGAGTAGTGGGATTGTCAATATATATATTCACAATCCCGCTACTCTGAATGCTTCTATGTCACTGATTTCCAGTGTAGCACATGATCCCCTCAGCTTGGAAGTGTATGTGGGTAAAGGAGGAAATCACTCTATCTTGGCTAACATTCAGCCTTGCAAAGTGCAAAAGTTTGGGAAAACGCCAATAACTTACCTGTCCTCTTCAAGCTATGCCTGGAGCCAGCATGAGCGATCGCCTCGCATCTTTAAAACCAGGCACAGAGTATCTATTTTAAGTCTTTGGTTCTTCTAAAAAAGGGAATGCATCGGGGCTCTGTGATGCCTATTGGAGCTATGAATAATAATCAGCAGCTGTCCCTAGTCCTGCTTTCAACTTATTCAAATCAGCTTTTAAGGTCCACAACTGGGTTATATTTGGTTTTGTCGGAATCATTAGGAGACAAAAGCAGAGCGTTTGAGAAAAAGCACAACGTTCCCCCCCTCCTATATTCTGTAAAGCAAAAAGGTGGAATGTACGGTTCCTTCTCCCCACTCCCTCCTTTTTGCCTGAAGACCTGTCTGTGTTTGAGGAGATAAAAGCAAACTGAAGATTGAGCAAATAATGTTAGATATTTTAATCCATCCAGATATGGCTGGACTTGGATCAATGCTTATGCTCCCATTGTGTTGTAAATTTGAATAAATTAGGCACAAGGAGGGAGGAATCCTTCAGAGTCTTACGAAATAAGGAAATGGCTTAGCTTTAAGCATTGGGCCAGGAAACATAATGATTCTAGAATGTTCTCCCTGCAGACTGGCATGATGGGGATGATCGGAATGTTGTACTAGGGGTCGATTTCTATGACATTTCACATTTTCTCTGCAACCTACATTTGAACCCATCAGCAAGTTCAAACATGTTTATGAGTAATCTCATCTTTCTCCCCAGATTACTCATAAACATGCTCATTCACCCATGAACTCAAACACAGGTTGCAGGGGGGAAAATGGTATGACGTGTCATAGAAATCCTCTCCCTATTTCTTTGTCTAACAATGAGGATAACAACAGCAGCAATGATGACATCGATGAGGACGAATCCCAGCTTCTAAATCAGTGGTTCCCAACCTTGGTTCCCCAGATGTTTGTGGCCTACAACTCCTAGAAATCCTGGTGAACACAGCTAGTGGCGAAGACTTCTGGTAGTTTTCGTCCAAGAACACCTGGGTTACCCAAGGTTAGGAACCACTGCTCTAAGTTATGCAACCATGAACATATGACTTGGAAGTTAAGGAGAACACTAAGTTGTTTAAAATAGGAGAGCATGCATGAGACAGTACTTCACAAAAATAGCTTTTTGAACAGTCCAAGAGAGGAGAATGGCTCTAAGAACTGGAGCTTGAAATCAAGTGGAACAGCTTTTGCAGTTTGAGGGAGGGGGTGGGCGGAGAACAAGATCTATATAATTCTAGGATAATAACATGCAATTATTGCAGCTGTCTCAATTCCATTTGTCTTCCAATACAGTGAATGTTGACTCTCCCAATTCTCTCTTCCCCCCCCCGCAACTTCCCCCCCCTCTCGACACACATACCCATCCATTTTCAATACCATACATAAGTGTTTTGGCATCAATTTTTCATATCCTACATATGTATTTATTCCTTAAGTGTTCATTTTTATCTACATTGCCCAAGGAGAATCTGAAATATAATAAACTGATTGACAGTGGGAAAGGAGGATTATTATGTATATGCTCCCTTGAGCAACTGTATGGCAGTCTTGAGCACGCTTGAAGTCTCATGGAACCGTGTTCGGGAAAAGCATCTGTGAGAGCAACAAAATACTTTATATGAAACTTACTGCTGAGGATTTCAGATGAATAACAAGCTGGATTCAAGGCTATTGAGTTCCAACTCCTGTTTTGAGGTTACTCAGCTGCCTTTCCTCCTTTGATGTCTACTAAAACATCATCATGAAAGGGGAGGGCTTTCAGGTTTTTAAAAAAATATGCCTCTGTGGTTCCCCAGATGGGTGCGACATGCTATGGCCTAACTTGACAACATTATCACTCCTACCTTAATAATCCAGTTCCATTGCTTGGGTTCTGCATGGGGCTGCCCTTAAAGAGGGTCTGAGAAATTCTGTTGGTGTAATATGTGGCAGCTGGGCTGATCATTGGTGCATAGTATCGAAATTATGTGACTTCAATACTGAAAGGCCTGTACAGGTTGTGGCTGGCTTATCTGACCCAGTTTAAGCTGCTGGCTTGAAAACTGAAAGCATTAAATGGCTCAGAACTTTGTTATCTAATGGACTGCCTGTTTTGCTCTGATCCTCTGTGGATCCTACATACTCCAGGAGAGGCCCTCTTGGGAATATCAACTACTGCAGAGGCCTGCTTGACTAGCACATAGGAGAGGGTTTTCTCAGGCGGGACTAGGAAAGTGCATTTCTAAGGGGAATGCAGTGTGACTGGTTCCCATTTGTGCTGCTTTTAAGAGTGAGGTGAAGGCATATCTGTCACTGAATTTATTGCAATGAATTCCAACTGTTTCGTACGCATAACTAGTCTTAATTGTTTTTTATGGTTATGCTTTGTTTCAACAACTCTATGGTTGAACTTGCTTTTAATTGTTGTTTTAATGATCTTTTATGAGAATTGCAAGCTGCCTTGAGCATTACTTAGTTGTAGGAAAGTGAAAAGTTGTGGGAAAGTGGTGGAGATGTAATAAATGAAGAGGAGGAGGAGGAAGAGCAATCCGAAGTGAATTTGGCAGTGCAACCCTGCTTCACTTGTTATTTTAATAAACCAATATGGCTTTAAGTTTTGTTTGCTTTACCCTTTTTGAAGCAGTTTATAGTAGAGCAACAAAAAAGAATCATACAGTACAGAAAATATACTTATCCTTTCTAAGAATTACTGTTAGAGTGAGAGATCTGGAGCTTTACTAGGAGCTTGTATTCAGCTTTGCAATTGCAATTGGCTAGCCAAATGACTAGACAAAAAGACCTAGAGAACCTTTTGTTGCCACCTGCTGGCTGGAGTCTGTGTTGCAACACACTGAATTTGTGACTTCCCCTGCTGGAACAGGATATATTGCAATGTTTTCAAACTTTGCATCTTCATGGACATCTAGATGTTTAAGTGTGGCACCATTTCAAATAAAGATCATCTTATATCAGCAGCAGAGATGACAGTAGATCTACTTTTCAGCATCTCCAGTAGGCATCCTTCAGTCTCGAGAGACTATGGTAATGTGCTCTGTATGGAGGACATGGAACAGTGTCTAGTGTGGCTGAGAAGGCCAGATCGAGAGTGACAATCCCTTCCACACTGAAGACAAATACAATCTGTCCCCTGTCCAGCTCCTTGATTTTGCTGCTTTCGGGACTGCCTCTTTGCCTCGGCCTGCTGGACAAGGGTCTCTTCAAATTGGGAGAGGCCATGCTGCACCGCCTGCCTCCAGGCTGAACGCTCAGATGTCAGGGTTTCCCATCTGTTGAGGTCTATTCCTAAGGCCTTCAGATATCTTTGTATCACAGCTGTGGTCTCCCTCTGGGGCGATTTCCCTGCACTAATTCTCCAGCATCAGACTATTTAGAAAGGGTTGTGATGATTCTGCATAGTATATATATTTGTATATAGGTTTTCATTGATATGCATAGTGAGGGGCTGGGATTTGATTGAGAGTGGGTGTTGAATGTGTGCCAGGAAGAGTCAATTGAAATATGGGCTACAGATGGGTTAGAATGTTTGAGTTTGGAACAGTGAGCTGATAGGTTGGCATGATTGCTGTTGGAGGGCAGCTGCTTTGGTTTTTATTTATTTATTTATTTATTTATTTATTTATTTATTTATTTATTTATTTATTTATTTATTTATTTAATTTCTGTCCCGTCCTTTTAGACAAAGTCTACTCTGGGCAGGTTCCATTAAACATTGTATGCTAAAACAGTTAAAAACAATTCAAAACAATAGTGATTAGTAATTCTAAGTAATGCTCAAGATGGGAAAACAGAAAATTATAATAAAAATAAAATCAAGTATGGACAGGAGAGAAGGCCTGCCTAAAGAGCCAAGTTTTTAATTGGTATGAGTGTAAGAGATTGTGATTGTGATAATAGTTCAGATTTGAGTATGATAGAATGAAGCCAGAGTCTAAGAGAGGTTAGAACAAGAGTACGAGCTGTGGGGTGGACAGTTAAGAGCTCTGTGGTTGGTAAGAGCTAGGCATCTGTTTGTGAGAAGAGTCTGCAAAGTCTTGTGTACATTTTCATTGGAAATTGTATAGAAACAAGCATTCATCTATAGCAGGTGGCTGAAGAGCTCTTTCTTGGGAGGGGGCAATAACTCAAATGTCCCTGCTTTGAAGGGGCAATAACTCAAATGTCCCAAGTCCAATCTTTGCCAAGCTTGGGGTAGGGGAGGAGAGTCTGCTGAAGACTCACTGCAGGTTTGGCATTTCTAACTTGGGAGGGGGGCATTCTACCACCCCCAGAATTCCTGAATCACACAAACCACAAAATGGTTCTTGTTTTTGGAAATTTTGTGAAATTTCGTGGTTCATGGTATGTGAATAGCAATGAACCATGAACCAGCCATTTTCCTGGTTCATGCCCATCTCTAATTGAGGCTTTTTGTGCTTTGTGGTTTATTTCATGCCAATCGTTAGTGTAAACAAAAGAAAAAGCAGAAGTATATTAAAGGACCTTGGGTTGCCCAACAAAAACTCAATGGATTATAAACATTCTCAGTATTTTGTGCTTTCTAACTTCTTCATTCTCAAACTTTGTTTTTTAAAAAAGAAAACAGCCAGAAGATACTATACCACATACCACTGGCCAATGATGGGGTACATAGTGATTCTCGTGCTGCCAAAACAATATATGTTTTCCCCCTCCCTCTTCTCCTTCCATCACCAGGCAAAATCCTTCCCTTTCAGGCAGAGTTTTAATCGAGAAGTGTTCATGGAACACTTTTTTAAAAAGATAGATATTTCTAAATTTTCCTTGTATGTTGCCAAAGTTGTTTTTAATCCTGATCAAAGTTTGATTGTTTTCTAATATATAGTTTTGTAGAACTGGATATGGAACAACTGATTGGTTCAAAATTGGGAAAGGAGTAGGACAAGGCTGTATATTGTCCCCCTGCTTATTTAACTTATATGCAGAATGCATCATGTGGAAGGCTGGACTGGAGGAATCCCAAGCCAGAATTAAGAGTGCCGGAAGAAATATCAGAAAGTGAGGAGGAATTAAAGAACCTCTTAATGAGGGTGAAAGAGAAGAGCACAAAAAACGGTCTGAAGCTCAACATCAAAAAAAACTAAGATCATGGCCACTAGTTCCCATCACCTGCTGGCAAACAGAAGGGGAAGAGATGGAGGCAGTAACAGATTTCACTTCCTTGGGCTCCATGATCACTGCAGATGGTGACAGCAGCCACGAAATTAAAAGACGCCTGCTTCTTGGGAGGAAAGCGACAAGAAACCTAGACAGCATCTTAAAAAGCAGAGACATCATCTTGCCAACAAAGGTCCTCATTGTCAAAGCTATGTTTTTCCCATAGCGATGTATGGAAGTGAAAGCTGGACCATAAAGAAGGCTGACTGTCAAAGAATTGATGCTTTTGAATTGTGGTGCTGGAGGAGACTCTTGGGAGTTCCCTGGACTACAAAGAGAACAAACCTGTCCATTTTGAAGGAAATCAACCCTGATTGCTCACTAGAAGGACAGATCCTGAAGCTGAGGTTCCAATACTCTGGCCATGTCATGAGAAGAGAAGACTCCCTGGAAAAAACCCTGATGTTGGGAAAGTGTGAGGGCAGGAGGAGAAGGGGATGACAGAGGATGAGATGGATGGAGAGTGTCATCAAAGCTACCACCATGAATTTGACCAAACTCCGGGAGGCAATGGAAGATAGGAGGGCCTGGCATGCTTTGGTCCATGGGGTCACAAAGAGTTGGACACCACTTAATGACTAAACAACAATAATGGCATTTTAAACTTGTTATTCTTGTACGATTTTAACTGTCATGATCCACTTGGGTTCTTTATGGGGAGAGAGGATATAAATTAAATTAAACTAAATAAATAAATAAATGCAATACAATTTAGTTCACCTGGCTGTAGAATGTCTGAGTGTTTAATTCAAAAAATGTCTTAAGACAATGTTTCATGACATAGAATTTTGATTCCCGTATCTCAAATCTCCTCTTCAAATTAAAATTAACTATAATTTTAAGGCTAGGAAAAGAAAGAAGAATTAAAGAAAATAATGCCAAGAATTGGAACAAATGTGATTGTTATAGTTTTCTATGTGCTATTGTACAGCAAGGGTTAATGAGGAACAATTTTTTATCAAACAGAAGAATGAGATGATTAAAAGTACTCATGTTTGCAAAAGTCTGCTCTATAGTTTTCTCAAAATTATGCAATTCTGTTCTCCAATGGTATTATGATAGAAGCAATCAACTCATATTGTCTGAGATTTAATTATGATGGCCACCGTTTTACCTCACATACATGTGGGAAGACAGAAAAAGGGAAAGGAGAAGACAAATAACTAGAGAAGAAAGCACAAATAAATAGAAGATTTAGTAGCTTCATAGGGGGACGTGGTGGCACTGCAGGCTAAACCGCAGAAGCCTCTGTGCTGCAGGGTCAGCAGACCAGCAGTCATAAGATCGAATCCACACGATCCTTTTGCTTTGTCCCAGCTCCTCGCCAACCTAGCAGTTTAAAAGCATGTAAACGCGAGTAGATAAATAGGTACCACCCCGGTGGGAAGGTAAAACGGTGTTCCCTAGTCACGCTGGCCACATGACAACGGAAACTGTCTTCGGACAAGCGGTGGCCCTACAGCTTGAAAAACGGGATGAGCACCACCCCCTAGAGTCAGACACGACTGGACTAAAAATGTCAAGGGGAACCTTTACCTATACCTTTAGTAGCTTCATGGCACAGTGGATAAACTGCTATACTGCAGCCAAAAATCTGCTCACAACCTGAGGTTCAATCCCAGTTAACCAGCTCAAGGTTCACTCACCCTTTCATCCTTCTGAGGTCGGTAAAATGAGTTCCTAGCTCACTGGAGGGGTGGGCAATGTGTAACCTGCCTAGTTAATTCGTAAACCTCCCAGAGATTGCTTTAAACTCTATGGGGAGGTATATAACCAGCACACCTTTTGATTTTTAGTATCAAAAACATAAATATTAAAAACATCTCTGAAAGCCATTGTCTGAGTGGCCTAGAAGGACATCAATATATTGACATTTTGAAGTTAAGGAGCAGCTTACGATCATAATGTCTCCTCTTTGTTAGAACTAGTTGTGTGATACCAGGTATGACCCAGCCAATATGTGTTGCTTAGATCTATTTTTGCTGGTTGATTATTCAATATGATATGCATTTGAAAGTAGCAGCAGTATTATGGTGGGCAATGGAACTGCTTGTGAGAAGTTTGGAGAAAAGGATTTATTTCATGCATTTACTTTGTTCTCTTCTATCTTACTTTATCACAGTGGTTCTTAACCTTTGTTACTCAGATGCTTTTGAACTGCAACTCCCAGAAACCCCAGTTAGCACAGCTGGTGGTGAAGGCTTCTGGGAGTTGCAGTCCAAAACTCCTGAGTAACCCAAGGTTAAGAACCAGTGCTTTATCATATGTGTTTTATTTGTACTCTTTTCTGCCTCCTATTTTTCTACCTTCCTGCAGGGCAGGAGAGATGGTACATATCTGATGCACCTTCTGTGTTTGTGTGAACAGCCCTCCTTTCTGTATGTACATAGAAATTACAAGAAAAAAAAAATCCATATAAGTTTGGCACATATGGTATCTGGATCATTTCTTGTTCTAGGCAGGATTTCCAAAGAAGCTGATGGATGGCAGAGTTGGACAAGAATTTGGTTGGATTTCACAGCCTTGAGGAAAATAGCATAGAACTAGAAACATACCTCACAAGAAAATTTACACAACTAAGAGACTTATCGAAAATGTTGAAGAAATGGCATATGCTGAGAATTTTAAATTAGAAAAGGCTAAAACCCATGCAAATGAAAGAAATACACAGGCATACTTTAATCAGTGGAGGAAAATGGACAAGTTAGGGAACCCATTTTGAAAATTCATGATATTTGCATAGATTTCCACATACCACCACCACGATCCTATCTAACAGTCCAGCAGAAAACAATACTGGGAATCATATGTGGTTGGGAGCCAGAGAAATACCATTTCTAAGACTGGGACTCCAGGAGTTCACACCTCTAATTGCAGACAAGTCAATTTCATTCCTACTCCCTTCCTCTTAAATTTTGCTCCTCCAGAAGTTTTGAACTTCAGTGTCCGGAAGCCCCTGATAGCCTGGTCAATGGCCAGGGTTTCTGGGGAAAGGAAGCCAACATATCTGGGTCAAGGGTCAAAGTTGAGAACCACTCTTTCCTTCAGCCAACAGACTCCTGATGTGGCTGTGTTGTAGAATTACTAACGAGATGGACTTCTAGGAAAGGAATAACCTTTTCATGAGAGAGAAACATATTTGGAAATAATATGAAGAGGGCACCACCAAGAGCACACATCTCATAAATGAGCTCCATGAGCAGCGGTTAAATTGCAGTACTACTGGCAAGCCTCCGCTCGCAACTGAGTTCAATCCTGACGGGTTCCTGTTCAGCTGGCTCAAGATTGACTCAATCTTCCATCGTTCTGAGGATCGTAAATTGTGTATGCAGCTCATTAGGGTGCAAAATGTTCTTTTCCTATTTATGTTGGAAACCACTCAGGGAGTGCTCTACAACTATAGTGTGGCATACAACTCAGAAATAGAAGAAGAACAGCTGGCGAGTTCAGGGGGTTAGGCATCTGGATGCAGAGCGAGAAGTTGGGAGTTCGATCCCCCATTGTGGCTCCTTGATGGGCTGGACTCCCTCACACCTCTGCAGTTCTAAGATGATAATGATGATGATCATGATAGTGCAAAATGAATAGTCTAAAGATTGTACTTTATGTGCTGAAAAATAACCTTTTCTTAAATTTTTCATGTTTACCCTTGATTATCTGGGGAATGAAGTAGCCTTTGCTGTTTCTGCTCAATTACTGCTTGGAAATAAATTGAATCAGGATTTACATTTACTTGTGCATTTTTTCCAGGAAAAAAAGTAAAAACAAAGCCAAAAAGGGGGGAGGGGAATGTACAGTTCGAGCCCAGCCTTGATTTGTTTCGAAATTCTGTAAAATTAAATCCAAAAATATTTTCTTTGCCTTCTGCGAAGTGCTGATTGAAACTGTAGCTGTGGGCATTTTCCCAATCAGCCCTATACACAAGGCAAATATTTTTTTTTTCAAAAATTTAATCTGATTTAGCACATCAGTGATGGCCTATCAGAGCCCTCCCCCAAAAGTCCACTTCCCCTGCCCTTCAGCAGAGAATTAAAAAAATCTGCTTCCCCACCACTTCACAATGCCAGAAACTGACAACATGAGACAAATTGAATAGGGTTACTTGATGCTGTCTGGATGCAAGGATCACACCAGATTGGATATTGCTCGTCCCGCTGACTTCAAGCAGCCCTATTTAGACCACACAAGCCTGTTTCAATAGAGTGGTTGCAGCCTAAGACTGACTAATATTTGAAGCACTGTCTGCTACTAGAAATAATGACTTCCAGAATTTTGTTAGTGCCTGCCAGCGTTTTTCAGCACAAGGAAATGCCGAAGGAAATGGGAAGCCATAGAGTTTGTGAGAAATCACTCAACATCAGCTGCTAAGTCCAGGGAAATTCATACGTTTTGGCAGGAAAGCAGCTATGCAATCATTAACATCATCCATGATCTATCTATCTATCTATCTATCTATCTATCTATCTATCTATCTATCTATCTATCTATCTATCTATCTATCTATCTATCTATCTATCTATCTATCTATCTATCTATCTATCTATCTATCTATCTATCTATCTGTCTGTCTGTCTGTCTGTCTGTCTGTCTGTCTATCTGTCTGTCTGTCTGTCTCTCTCTCTCTCTCTCTCTCTCTCTCTCTCTCTCTCTCTCTCTCTCTCTCTCTCTCTCTCTCTCTCTCTATCTGGCTGGCTGGCTGGCTGGCTGGCTGGCTGGCTATCCTGATATTAGCTAGCTATCATATTTCTATTCTACCTTTCAACTTAAAAGCAATGCCCAGGGTAGCCAACAAACATCATTATAAACAAGTTAAAAAGAGATTAAAAAGAGATTAAAAACAAATTAGAAAATAAAAACCAGTGAAATCACCACAATAATTAAAGCAATTAAAATCATCATCACAATAATCAAAAGAGCCAAGCTCATACTGTCCTACCTCACCCAGCTCAATAATGTTTCCTTCTAGACACCATGCCAGTACAAAGCCATAAATCAGTGACAGGCTGATGGGAGAAATAAGAATAAAGCTTTTTTAAAAGGATAAATGGGAACGGCATATTGTTCATGTTTTAAAATATGAACTTCCAAAACCCATTAATTTATTGATAAATTTAAAAAGAATTTGATATAAATGTAATAGAAATAACTTGTAGATAGATAGACAGACAGACAGACAGACAGACAGACAGGCAGGCAGGCAGGCAGGCAGGCAGGCAGGCAGACAGACAGACAGACAGACAGACAGATAGATAGATAGATAGATAGATAGATAGATAGATAGATAGATAGATAGATAGATAGATAGATAGATAGATAGATAGATAGATAGATAGATAGATAGATAGATAGATAGATAGATAGATAGATAGATAGATAGATAGATGGGAGGAAATGAAATGGGCAAATTTACTCTCCAGGGCCCAAAACTTTCTCAGCTGTCCAAAATCTATGCATTCCACCATTCAGGCATTAGTCAGTTGGGTGCTGTGAACATCGTCAACATCATCAACACTTGTCTCCACCAGTATTACGTCCTTCTTGCTTAAAGCATCAGTTCTGAACAGGCGAGGTTACTGCTCACAGGAAAACTCTACACTTGGGAAAGAACTCTGGAATCTATGAGATTTTCCCTCATGTGTAGATTCTAGGTACCTGTGAACAGGATTACTGTTGTCCACTGTAATGCTGTAAGGAAGAACAAGGGAGGAAGGGGCATAGGCACTCCCTTCGCTCCTTGTTCATAATGCTAGGCTGAATAAAGGCCGAATAGGGATGCATGTCAATTTTTATTTAGAAATGTTACTTCTTCCCTTTGGAAAGGTTCATCATCTTTAATTGCCACATGGCAGACAGGTACAACAAGTTTCTTTCTTGAATCTCTTCAATTTGGTTGTTGCACATGACTGAGCAATATGTTTGGGCCTTTATTATTATTATTATTATTACAAGGTTCTCACTAAATTCACAAATGTTTTCATAAATCTGGTGGAAAGCACTTGAGTGCTTTTATTTAATGGAATGTGGGACAATGAGAAACCGACAGATTTGCCCCTCTTTATTATAGTGCCAGACATACTAGTTTGATTTTTTAAAAAAAAAATTAAGGTGGGCTATGCTCTTTTTAAAAAATGAATAGGAAAATCTCCTTCATAAAAATATGCATTTTTTAAATGACAGACAGTGAATGGGAATTTAAAGTATAAGCATGCCTTTGTTAAAGTTAACTTACCTTGAAATCTTTTGGTTTAGCATTAATGATTTCCCGGTGTGCTTCAAAAACTAGCCAATATTCTCCAAAGCTTTCTTTTCTCTGTATATGAGGGAAGCGTCTGTAAAACGATAACACCTACAGTTCCTATTCATATTTTTATGAAAATGCATCTGCTTTCCTCCAGAAAGCTAACAGTGAAGCTCGAGGGGAAAAGTGATTTGAAATGATATGAAAACTTTAGCACTTTAGCACAAATCATGGGACTTCAGAATTTTTGAAGTGTTGACTTTTTAAAATAAAAGTCATCTCTAAACTAGAGTGTAACCTTGGTGCAAATGGGCTGTTAAAAAAATAATTTCCAAAGCACAGATTTTGGAGACGGAATTAGATGTGGTGGCAGAAATAAGTCACAAGCTTGTCTGTCTGTCTGTGTCTCTGTATTACTATCTATTTTTCATTTCATTTCTTTCTTCCCTGCTTTTTTTTTCCTGTTGAGGGACTCAAGGTGGTGATTCAAAAATATAAACACTAAAACATTTACAAATATAATTCCATACACTATTGAAAGAAATAAACATATTAATTATCAAAAGGCACTTCAGGAAATCCCCTTTAAATTTGTTTAAGAAACCTATTGCAAAGCAATAAAAAGACACATCTTCCCCCTTTGAAATGCCTTCCTGAGCATCTGTTTATCTGTTAGAAGTCTGTCTGCAAAGAAAGGTTAGAAGGACATCAGGGAGGGGTCTGGTCTGGTCTCCCATGGGATGGAGAAATCAAAAAGAACCTCTCTTGCATCCTCACTAAGCATTCCTGTGGGGTGGTGAGGCCAAGAGAAATCCTCTCCAGAAGATCTTAAACCCAGAGAGGCTGAAAATGGGACATTGGATCCCTCAGCCTGGGCTGAAGTCATGCAGGGATTTGTAGCCTAAGACCAGTGTTTGTAATTGTGTCTGGAATGGACTGGTAGCAAGTCAAGCTGCTAGAACAAGGAGTTTCTGTTCTCCCTGCAAGCTGCTCTGATTAGAAAGGCAGTATCCTGCCCCACTAAGGTTGGACAGTAAGCTGAGACAGAATTAAGCTTCCATGTCTCACCTACATCTCAGGAAAGAAGGATATGTACAGTGCAAATACTGTTCCTTCAGTAAGACACTTAGATATTATCCACCTTTTTTTGTCATCACCAAAAAGAAAAGAAGACATGAGCTTCCATAAAATGTGCATATGAGAATCTTTGGCCATTATCCTGTTGCCTAGCTCTGCCTGAGCAAGGGGAATGATGTCATCCATCACAGCAGATTGCTATCAATTAAAGATATCCCCCCCCTAATTTTGAGGTACTCACAGCTGGGTATAATTGCTGCTCACATGGAACATTGAAAAAGTAACTCTTTAATTTAGTCTGCCAAGGACAGTGAGATCACTTCCATTACACAGGCAAAGCTACACAATGGCCTTTAAAAAAACCTAACCTTTGGAAATAATAACTATAAATAGAACACAATGGTCAAAATCATGTTGCTTAGCCTAGTAGATCATAGTAGAGCAAGTCCACGGAATCAATAGAGATTTGATGCATTATCTCCTCCAAAAGTTCCATTAATTCAAATGGACCTATGCCAACTGCAACTTAAGTTTAGCATAGTCACAGTTTGAATCAATGGAACCTAAAGAAGAGATGGTTTATTAAATCCCCATTGATTCAGTGGGCATACTCCAGTGTGATTTACTGTGCCAAGCAAGAGGATTTAAGTCAACAAATGTCACGATAGAGGGGAAGACTCTAGTCACCTTTGAGGCATCATAGTTGAAAAAGTTGGGCCTACATAACCTAGGGGCCACCATGTTAATGCAGGCCTCAGGTTTCCATTCCATTTTTTAAAAAATCATTCCCCACTGTCTAGCTATTCTGTCTCATAGGACTCACCAAGTGAGTCACCAGGGTTGTGGGGGCAATCTCACCTTGAGGACAAGATAGCCTCCTACTCTGATAAAAATCACCCTTTCTTGATGCCTTTGCATAATGGATTCCAATGGCCATGCTTATAGGTGGTGGTGGTTTTTAATCAGAATTGGTCCAGATAACTCATTCAAGAGAGGACAGCTTCAAATTGAGAACTTGAAATAGAGTGGCCATTGACTCTGCTAGCCTTTGAAATGGAGGGGTGTCCTGTGTAAACCAGGACCTATGACAACCCTTCCCACAGAGGAGGTGTATGTTTCACAATGGGATAGGACATATAGGTATAAATCTCTAAATATGGATATACCGAAAATGTAAGGTTGCTACACATGCATCTATGTGACATCTGGCTCAAGCAGAAAGGGTTCTTTTTTCCTTTCCCACTTAGAGAGTGGTGTGCCAGTCCTGTGTAGTTAGTCCTGTGTAGAGCGTAGCATTGCATTCAGTCAAAACAAACTGTTCTCATTCCTTCCTAATCCCGACCAAAATGATTAATTTATCTCTACTTTCACAAAGGACAAGCAAACACACACTTTTGTCTCACACATTTGTTTGTCACATCTCCCAGCTGTCATGCATTGAAGAGTCACGTTACAATGAGTTAATGATGTAAAAGAACCAAACAGCACAATATCCCCTGTTGATGCTGGAACCCTAAGTGGAGACAGATTCTTGTCAAGATTTAATAAACCTTCCCAACACCTACTGGGCCCAATTTCACACCTTTTTCAAAGAACTCGATTAAAAAGAAGAAGACCACTTCTTTTCAAAAAGGCAAAATCTTAGTGCTTTAAAAGGCACCTTGTATGTCCTTAAAATAGTAATGATATAATAGATTCGTAATGACAATAATGCTAGTTGATGCAAAAATCTTTCAAGCATCTTACTTTAATGTCACTTTTGAAGCGTATGCAGAAGGCCAGAACAAGCACTGTGGAGAAGCTCAATGGAACACTGCAGGGAAACATTTCAGCTTTCAATGCCATTTAATTCCTCATTAGGCACTGAGCTCCATGGTGTCAGAGTTTAGCTTGGCTGGCAAAGTAATGGTAGAATATTCTGGGCAGTGTGTGTTATATTTTCTCTCTGTTTTCCAAACCACACTGCTCAAGCAACACTAGAGCAATGTTGAAGTGTACAGAAACATATCCACCCCTAATGCTATAGTTGCCTAGAAGCCAGTGTGGTGTGGTGGACAGAATGGCAGGCTAGGACTCAAAAGACCCGAGCTCAAATCCCCAGCCATGAAAACTCATTAGAAGGTGTGACGGACAGGTCAATAACACTCCTGTCCATCACAATAGAACCTTGATATATCAATCAATGGTTGAACAGAAGAGGCAGATCTAAGGATATATAAGAGAAATGGAAGACAGTTAAAGATCAGTTAGGGATATGAGTTAGAGTTAGGGACTTCAGTTAAGGATATTAGAAGCAGTTTAGGTGGTTAGGACCAGTCTTGTGTTAGAGAAGAATAGAGAGATAGAGAACAAGATAAGAAATGAATAAATACCTTGATTAACATGATTCTACCTAAGCACATATAAATGTTACCAAAGCACAGTTGATTGAATGAATAAAATAAGACCATCCATGAGTTACTTTACATGATTTACTTATAAACACTTAAATAAACATTTTTTTTACTGAATTAACACTGAGTTAAGGGTAATATTTGTTATAGTGAGGAATAACTCCTCTGGTGGGAGCGGAAAGGGTTGAAAAGTAAATGTCACGCCCGAAAGCGAACCTGGATTGTGTGGAAGAACAAACAGGGGAACTGGGGGTGTGTGACAGAAGGTGACAGTGGTAAATTACTCCATGAATGTCCCACTTGCCTTGGAAACCCTAGTAGGGTGGCTATAAATTGGGGTTATCTTGACAGAACATAACATATAACATAGTTCCCATGGGGAATTTTCCACTCTCTAGCTATGCTGTCTGGTAAGACTCATCATGTGAGCCATTTGGGTTGAGGCCCTAGCTCTCTGTTGTCCTGCTGAAATCAGCTGCAAGGATTTGGACCTAATGCCAAAGCGGCAAACGTTGAGGGGATTCTTTCCTTGAGAAGCCCCCTTTCTTCTGAAGAACCTCTTATTCCTGAGGAGACCAGTGCCACCTAGTGACTCAATAACCAAAATCCTTTTGATTAGCATAGTAAATCACATTAGAGTAGGCCCATTGGTTCAATGGGGATTTAAAAAATCAACTCCTTTGTAAGTTTTGTTGATTCAAATAAGCCTACTCTAACAACTTACTTTTGCATAGTAAAACACAGTTCGAGTAGGCCCATTTGAATCAATGAAATTCATGGAAGAGTTGACTCACCCAATCCCCATTGACTCAATGGGGCTTCTCTAGTATGATTTATTATACTAAGGAACGGGATTCTGGCCAATATATTATTGCAGGTAGCAGACTTCAATCGCTTAAAATTACTTGATTTTGATATGCACATCTTTTAGTACCCATGTCAATTTTCACGTTTCTAGGTTTTACAGTATTAAAGTTAGAACAAATACAGAAATATGTGCACGAAACCAACAAATATCTTACAGTATTATAGATTAATCTCGGTGAGTCTCCTCTGAATATGATTAAGTTTGGATCTAACCCAAATGATGTTTTAAGTACTTTCACGCCTTGGGAATCTCTGCTGAAAGGCAGAATAGATTTTCCCTGAAACAGGTAAATTAAAATAAAATAATCCTCTGAAAAATCCATTTACACTCCAGTCTACAGTAGACATGGGGACGAATTTTTAAAAAATGAATTGAGATATTCATTATTCGTCGCTTCATGGGTTCGTGGTTCGTGAGTCGTCAACTTTTGATGACTCACCATTTTGATGAGTTGTCTCCATCTCTAGTCTACAGCCTTATCTTGTGGTAGTAAATTCCGTAAGTTGTGTGTTTCTTGTGTATGAGATGCTTTCTTTTGTTAGTCCTGCATAATACTTCCTTTTAGGCCCTGTACTGCTAATTAGTTTATTGAGTGACCTAAAATATTACAGAAAATGGAACTGGTTTAAGGTTCTAGCATTAGGGAAAAAACTGAATTACTTTTCCTTCTCTCTCTGACTTCATTCCTGATAATATTGGCTTCTTTCATGCCCCCTTATTTGTCTTCCCTTCTTTTTAGCCTTCCTTCCCTAGTTAGTTAGTTAGTATATATAATATCATAATCAGGCATAATAAAAACCAAATAACAACAGACTAGAATAAACCGTGTCATAAACCCAGATGGCACAGCAAGACTGAGCAACATGACAGGGTGGGCAAGTTCAAAGGAAGTTGCCACCAAAAGCTTCTTGAAAGAAATGAAGCTCCAGCAACCTGCCTCATGTCTCATGTTTCACCTCTTGATGGCTGTCCTACTTTTTCAAGAAGTTCCTTGGCTTTTCTGACTGATTAAAAAGAACTGATTCAGAATCTCCTTTGGCACTTGCATCTTAACTACAGTATATTCTCAACACCGACAAAGGTGTAAATAAACAATTATCCCATATGGCAGTTTACTGTTTTTCATGGGATGTAACTGTTTTCCTGTTGTGGTCATCATCATTCTTGTTGTTGTTGCTGCTGCTGCTATTGTTTTACATATAGATCTGCATCCTATTGTATAAGCAGAAAGGCAATTGCATAAGCATCCCATTCCACTAAGATTGATTGGTCAACTGATTGTGCGATTGAAAACCTGCCAGGGCGGAGACGCTTACATTATTACACTTCCATTCCTCATTTAGTCAATAGGATACTGGCATAATTTCACCATTGGGCAAATGTACTGTTTCCTAATGTGTATGTACTTGTCTTTGTCCAGGGTTCTTATTATTGCTATTATTATTGCAAACTATTATTGCAGAGGCAGGTATTTTAGATTGTTTCATGGCTACATTGACTTTCCCTCTCGACTTTCCTTTCCCTTACTAATAAATCATTAACAGAATTCAGGTCTCCTGCTGTTGTTGCATTGTGTTATAAGTCCTCATGTTATCAAGGTATTAGTAATGTACTGAGGAGACAGTATCCATCATTCCATATCTAATTGCCTGACACACAATATTGAGCAGAAGTAGATGGAAGGATCCATATACCCAATCAACTTGCTGGCTTTCATGACATGTTAGACGGAAGCATTGAGTCCCTCTGGTATTGCAAAAAACTGAAATGCCCCTGAGTTGAGAAAGGCTACAATGTTCATTATTTTACAGAATGTTATTTGGTTGACTGGAGAAAGCAAATATTTTTGATTGCTCTCTGTCTATTTATGAATACACCTCTAGCCTGACTGGCTATTGAGATTAAACAAATTGTGCACATTTTCAAAGACATCTTGGCTGATGGTTTTCTGAACTGGACTAATGTTGGCAGGGATGAAAAATAGTCATTCGCCTTTAGTCATGGTTGCTTCCCCTATTTTCTTTGTGCCACAGCCTTGACCCAGCAGCACCTAAGAAAGACTCAAAGTCCCAAGAGACTCCCTGTTTAAGGTAGAATCCTCTGTGCCACCTCATAGACAAGCAAGGCCTTAGGACATAGCCTTATCCTCAACCTCAGTCTCTTTGCAATATTCTTCCACAGTGTTTCCTGTCCTTCAATATTCAGGAGTCTTCAAAGATAACTGTGGACACTTTGAGGAAAACACCAAGAATCTAGCAGGCACTTTTCAGTTCTGCACATTTTAAGCAATATTTAAGCACGTTTTAGCAATATTTTGCCTACATTAGCAAGGTGTGCTCTTTCCCCAGCTATATCTGCAAATGTGAAGATTCCACAGTAGAAAATGTATTCAGTGCATCAACAGTCTGAGACGTGTCAGCCAAGAGAAGCCTGTTGGCTTGGACTGAGGTTGGGTTCCTTGGGACTCTCCAGACATATGCAAGGATAGGGAGCTCATGCTCATGGAAATATTGGGGCGAGTCTAACCACATCCCATTCATGAGCTATTTCTGGTACAGGACTATAGGTTTGTACTCAAATATGTTCCAGAGAACCAAAATGCCAGGCTTAAGCTTGTCCCTTCTTTTGTATGTCTTTGGGTGCATCCAACCCCTCCTATGAGTGCAAACCATCCAGGGGAGGATGTGTCAGGAATTTCAACTGAACTCATCCTTTCCATGAAGTTTATCAAGGAGAATACAAACTCAGTGTGCGAAATTTCCAGATCTAATATAAAACAAATTGTCTCATATAGAAGCCTAATTTCACGTAACACAACACTTATTGTATCTCTCTCTTTAAAAAAGAAAGAGGTCATCGGTTCTGTTTTGTTAGCAAGCCTAAACTTAGAGACACAAATTAATATGAGAAAATCTAACCACCGTACATTATCCACCCCTCTCAACCCCATCAAACATTTCAGAGCCCACGGTCACTGCGAAGAAGCACCCACTGCAGATGCTTTCGTTATTTTGCGTCAATATGTTCAATCAATGCTTCCAGTCTCTAGGCTATGACTACATAATCAATACCCAAGACTAAACAGATTGGCTTCCTCAGAAATGAGCAGGCTAGTGGCATAACATCTCGTTACTCATTTTGAGTACATCATTCTGGCAAGCCCAGAAGCCAGACATCTATTGGCTGATTTTCAGCAGCATTGGGGGCTCTAGTTTTCCCATTCTTAATGATGTGCTTATGATGTGTATTAGGCCAGATGCGGCCCTAGTTGTTTTGAGACAGCCCGTCGTTGCAGCTTTGTCAGGTCTAACATTCTCAGAGAAGCAAATTACATACAACATCCTTTCAATACAGAAGGTGTGACCAGCCCAAGCTAGCTAATCACCTTTAACCTCCCCTTTCTGTTTCCTTGGGCTTGCTTTAAGCCCAAATCATAAGAGCCAAGCGGGTTTTAACTTGAAACATAAAATTATGTTCTTTATTTTAAAAGCATAATGTTACAAGGCACATTCTTAAGTCTGAAGTTACAAGAGAAGAGCCTCGTGGCGCAGTGGTTAAAACGCTGTACTGCAGCTAAAACTGTGCTCACGACCTGGGGTTCAAATCCCAGGTAGCCGGCTCAAGGTTGACTCAGCCTTCCATCCTTCCGAGGTCGGTAAAATGAGTACCCAGCTTGCTGGGGGGGCAATGTATAGCCTGTATAATTAAATTGTAAACCACCCGGAGAGTGCTTGTAGCGCTATGGGGCGGTATATAAGTCCATAGCTCTCTCTGTTACAAAGTGATTATATTACACAGCTCCCTGGGAAACCCAACCTTCTGACCTTAGATACTGTCTAACTCCTCTTCTCCCACCTCCTCTCCTTCTTATAGCACCCTCTGGCATCTCTTGATTGTCTCTCCTTTCTGATATCTTCCAGCCAATCACTTTCTTCCTGTTGTCACTAGGTAGAATATTTGAGAGTTCCATCAGCACTAATACTGCACCGTCCAAAGTTACTGTTTGTAAATATTTTTGTATTTGTTTATGTATTGATGTATTTATTTATTATTTTTATACTGCATCATCTAATGGCCTTGCCACTACTCTAGGTCGTTTTCAGCATTTTTAAATTTTGGCATCAATGTATTTGCAGCTTCACACATCATGCTACATTTCTACACAGAATTGGTTCTGCTCAGCTGCTTTGTACGCAGCCCAGTGGTTATGACGATACAGGCAGCTGCGCTGAGATGCACTGATATCATACACTTCTAGACTGGTGTGACATTTTGGTAGTCTTGGCATGGTGACACAACACATCTGTCCCTGTGACCTGTACATTTATCAATTGGTACCATCATTCACAAGTCCTGGCTGTAAGATCTGAGAGATACTGCAGGAAAGAGAGAGAGATTATCTCAGCATAAGATCTTCCTCTGAAAGAGGACTGACTTGGGGGCTGAAGTATTCCCAGCATCCTTCCACAGTCTTTCCTGAGAGGGGTGGGGAGGAAGAGTGTTAATCCATAATCACAGTTTCAAAGTTCATTCCAGTTGCCTCATCTCTCTGACTGCAAGAATGTAATCTTAACCTCCCAATGTTTTTTTTTTATTGTACAGAGCACAGTGCTCCATTCCACCAGGTTACAACAGTGCTCTCTTTGTACTCTCTCTATGGAAAATAAATCAGTTCGTGTCTGTCATTTCCATTTTTATCAAATCATAAATGCCTACTTTTCCAGCCTTTTCCTGCATCTGGAAGACTGTTCAGAGAATATTTACAAATACATTTTTGATGCCTGGCCACATACCCAGATCTCTACATTTTATCCATAAATGCAGATCTGCTGCTGTGGAATTGACGAAGTGTGAGCAGCATATATCAGTCTCTCCCTCTCTCCATCCTTCCCTCCCTCTTTCCCCCACTCTCTCTTTCACACACAAACACAGATTGCAACCATCTTACTTTTTGTAACTCTGTCCTTGACCTGTACAACCTCCTTGCTTTTATTTTTCAAATGAGGGGAGCCATGACTACTTGTGTCCATGTGTGTTTTTCAAATTGCACATATGCGTATGACCAAATTGCTAAAATTCTCACTGGGATCATAGGTCACAAACTCTCCTCCATCCCTAACACTTCTCTCTTCTGCTCTCTTTTTTTAAAAAAAGTGTTGCCAAGTGAAATAGGCCTGATTTGATATAACAACTTCTGAAATTGCAATGTTTATATAATGTAGTGCTATATTGGAAAAGAGCACTGGACTGAAACATCTCTGTACACTTTTTTTAAATGTACATATTCTTGTATGTGCACTGTTCAGTTGTGTGCCTTTTCATCACTCCCCAATATCTATGGATTTCTGAATGCAAACGGTATCCAATCTATGCCCATTTCAGGATGGTACAAACACTGGAAAACCAGCAAAAGAAAGCAAAAGAAAAGACACAAGCAACAACAATTATCAGCAACTCTGTTAGGGAAAAATTCTTTGCAGAACTCTATAGTCTTCCACTTTTCAAAGCTCAACCTGCTAAAGAAGCCTGCCTGTACTAAAAGCAGAGATTGGGCAACATTATTTCCCCTCCCTCCCCTGCTACTGGAATATGAAACAACCACTGTAGAAGGAAGGGAGCTGCCCAACATGGATCATTCAGTTACTCCCCAGAAGAATCCCCCATTTAAGGATCATTGAAATGTTGTAAGCTTTTGTGACATGCTGGTCTTGTCAGCCACTTTTAGCACATTTGTGCAAAGGCTAGTAAAAGGAACAATCTGTATAGGCAGATTATATAGATTATCATGTTTTCCATCAATATTTCTCAGGTGTTGTCCATGTAGTGGTTTACTTTTCCAAGTGTTTAATTTATTTTCAAATTATTGTTTCTTATTTTGAACCTTTGTTTCTGTTGTTTTCAAAATATTCTCCATTTTCACTGCCTTAAATATTTTTTCTCTGCTTCTACTGATATAATCATTTTTTGTTTGTTTGTTTGTTCAGTCGTTTAGTTGTGTCCAACTCTTCGTGACCCCATGGACCAGAGCACACCAGGCCCTCCTATCCTCCACCGCCTCCCGGAGTTGTGTCAAATTCATGTTGGTTGTTTCGATGACACTGTCCAACCATCTCATCCTCGGTCGTCCCCTTCTCCTCTTGCCTTCACACTTTCCCAACATCAAAGTCTTTTCCAAGGAGTCTTCTCTTCTCATGAGATGGCCAAAGTACTGGAGCCTCAGCTTCAGGATCTGTCCTTCCAATGAGCACTCGGGGTTGATTTCCTTTAGAATTGATAGGTTTGTTCTCTTTGCAGTCCAGGGAACTCTCAGGAGTCTCCTCCAGCACCACAATTCAAAGGCATCAATTCTTCGGCGGTCAGCTTTCTTTATGGTCCAGCTCTCACTTCCATACATCACGACAGGAAAAACCATAGCTTTGACTATTCGGACTTTTGTTGGCAAGGTGATGTCTCTGCTTTTTAAGATGCTTTCAAGGTTTGTCATTGCTTTCCTCCCAAGAAGCAGGCGTCTTTTAATTTCGTGGCTGCTGTCTCCATCTGCAGTGATCATGGAGCCCAAGAAAGTAAAATCTGTCACTGCCTCCATATCTTCCCCTTCTATTTCCCAGGAGGTGATGGGACCAGTGGCCATGATCTTAGTTTTTTTGATGTTGAGTTTCAGACCGTTTTTTGCACTCTCGTCTTTCACTCTCATTACAAGGTTCTTTAGTTCCTCCTCACTTTCCGCCATCAGAGTGGTATCATCTGCATATCGGAGGTTGTTGATATTTCTTCCTGCAATCTTAATTCCAGCTTGGGATTCCTCCAGTCCAGTCTTCCGCATGATGTATTCTGCATATAAGTTAAATAAGCAGGGTGACAGTATACAGCCTTGTCGTACTCCTTTCCCAATTTTGAACCAATCCGTTGTTCCATATCCAGTTGTAACTGTTGCTTCCTGTCCTACATATAGGTTTCTCAGGAGATGGATAAGGTGGTCAGGCACGCCCATTTCTTTTAGGACTTGCCATAGTTTGCTGTGGTCCACACAGTCAAAGGCTTTTGCATAGTCAATGAAGCAGAAGTAGATGTTTTTCTGGAACTCTCTGGCTTTCTCCATAATCCAGAGCATGTTGGCAATTTGGTCTCAAGTTCCTCTGCCCCTTCGGAATCCAGCTTGTACTTCTGGGAGTTCTTGGTCCACATACTGCTGAAGCCTACCTTGTATGATTTTGAGCATAACCTTGCTGGCGTGTGAGATGAGTGCAATTGTCCGGTAGTTGGAGCATTCTTTGGCACTGCCCTTCTTTGGTATTGGGATGTAGACTGATCTTTTCCAGTCCTCTGGCCACTGTTGAGTTTTCCAAACTTGTTGGCATATTGAATGTAGCACCTTAACAGCATCATCCTTTAAGATTTTAAATAGTTCAACTGGAATGCCATCACCTCCACTGGCCTTGTTGTTAGCCAGGCTTTCTAAGGCCCACTTGACTTCACTCTCCAGGATGTCTGGCTCTAGGTCAGCAACTATATCGTCTGGGTTGTCCGGGATATCCAAAACTTTCTGATATAATTCCTCTGTGTATTCTTGCCACCTCTTCTTGATGTCTTCTGCTTCTGTGAGGTCCCTTCAATTTTTGTCTTCTGTGAGGTCCCTTCCATTTTTGTCTCTGGTTTTTCCTTTTCTGTTATTTTCCTCTATTTCTTTGCATTGTTCATTTAAGAAGGCCCTCTTGTCTCTCCTTGCTATTCTTTGGAAGTCTGCATTCAATTTTCTGTAACTTTCCCTATCTCCCCTGCATTTTGTTTCCCTTCTCTTTTCTGCTATTTGTAAGGCCTCGCTGGACAGCCACTTTGCTTTCTTGCATTTAATCATTATTGATATATTGATATAATCATTTAGACTTCTTTTTTTCCTCCTCTGCTACCTGCTGTATTTAGGGTAATCCACAGCCCCCAGTTTTTTTGTGGTAAATATAATCTGTACACATCACTTTTTGGATGTAGCACGTGATGCATGTTGATGAGTTTCATGCTTTTTTTTTGGTCCAATCTATTATTTCAGCTGGATATCTAATTATTGGAACTGCCCATGTGCTTATGGCATTGATTGTATTTCCACCATTTAATTTTAAGATTTTCCACACTCTTTTGATATATCCCCTTTCTGACAGTTCTTTAACTTTTGTGTGCACAATGTTATCTGCTTCTAGTATTCCAAGATATTTATAATTTTCATCACTTGATAGTGATTTTATAATATTGCCATTTTTAAAACTCTGTTCCATCTAGGTTTTGGATCTTGGCACAGTGTATAGACAGATCTGCACATCTGTCAATTCCAAATTTCATTTATTCAAATTTCATATCTTCACTGAACATTTGCACTGTGATTAGCTGTGATTCTATCTCTGTGGACCATTTTGCATATAGTTTTAGGTGGTCTATGTATAACAGATGATTGATTTTTCCTTCTTGTCCATTATTATTATTATTATTATTATTATTATTATTATTATTATTATTATTATTATTATTATTATTATTATTATTATTATTATTATTATTATTATTATTATTATTATTATTATTATTATTATCGTTGTTGTTGTTGTTGTTGTTGTTGTTGTCGTCGTCATCGTCATCGTTGTTGTTGTTGTTAAACTCCAGGCACAGTCAGAATTATAAAAACATTGACTGGTATTATATAACAGACACAATTGTAACCAAAAACCTAAGTATTTGTTAAATATCGGCACAATATGTATTGTTGTTGTTTAGTTGTTAAGTCGTGTCCAGCTCTTCATAACCCCATGGACCAGAGCACGCCAGGCCCTCCTATCTTCCACTGCCTCCCGGAGTTGGGTCAAATACTGTTCCTAATATTGCAGTTTTTTGTACCTCTGATGGTGTGATTTCTGAGATCTGCAACTGCTTATGGTACTGTGTAAAATTTCTTGATATTGATCCCAAAGCTCCAATGACCACGGGGACCACTGAAGTGTATTTCTTCCAGAGGCTAGATGTTTTGATTGCCAGGTCTCTGTACTTGGTTAGATTTTCCAGTTCTTTATTTTCAACTCTGGCATCCCCTGGAATTGCAATGTCAATGATCCAGACATTTTTTTCATTCTATTACTACTATGTCTGGTGTGTTATATTCAAGGTATCTGTCCATTTGGATCCAGCAATCCCACAAGATCTCGACCACCTCATTTTCTGACACTTTATCTACCTGATGTTTCCACAGATTTTTAGAGGCTGGCAAGTTATATTTTTTGCATAATGACCAGTGTACTAACTTTGCCACTCTATCATTTCTAACTTTGTAATCTGTGTACTCTTTGGACATTCACAGATGAGTTGTTATTATTATTAAAGAGTGTTGCAACAGGAAGTCAGCCAGAGTGAGGAGGCTGATACTTTAACTGTTTTGATTTGCCAAATCAAATCAATCCTATCCTTTCAGATGAGTTTCATCCATCTTAAGAAAAAGTGTGTAAAATACTATATATATAGGCAACCTTCATTCTCAAGAGACTATGGTAATGTGCTCTGAATAGAGAGGTCTTAGAACAGCGTCTAGAGTGGCTGAGAAGGCCAATTCGAGAATGGCAATCCCTTTCACACTGAAAACAAATACAATCTGTTCCCTGTCCAGCTCCCTGATTCTGCCGCTTTTGTGACTTCCTCTTTGCCTCAGCCTGCTGGGCAAGGGTCTCTTCAAATTGAGAGAGGCCATGATGCAACGCCTGCCTCCAGGCTGACCGCTCAGAAGTCAAGGTTTCCCATCTGTTGAGGTCCATTCCTAAGGCCTTCAGATCCCGCTTGCAGATATCCTTGTATCACAGCTGTGGTCTCCCTCTGGAGCACTTTCCCTGCACTAATTCTCCATACAGGAGATCTTTTGGAATCTGACTGTCAGCCATTCTCACAACATGCCCGAGCCAATGTAGACATTGCTGTTTCAGTAATGTATAGATGCAAAAAATTCCAGCTTGTTCTGGGACTACTCTATTTGGAACTTTGTCCTGCCAGATGATACCAAAAATGCGTGGGAGAAAACGCATATGGAACATGTTCAACTTCTTCTCCTGCCATGCACAAAGGGTCCAGGACTCACTGCTGGTCAATGACCATAATAAAGATTGAATGAATGAATCACTGCTGTACTCAGGACATAGGCTCTATAAACCTGGATCTTGGTATATGGTGTCAGCTTCTTATTAAGCCATACTCTCTTTGAGAGTCTGGAGAACATGGTAGCTGTTTTGCCAATGTGTTTATCCAACTCAGCATCTAGAGAGAGGGTGTCAGAGATTGTTGACCCAAGTTATACAATATAAAAATTGAGCATCTGAAATCTCAGTATAAAAATATAAAAATAGAGCAGCTGAAATGTTTATCTGTGGATGGCAATTGAAAACTTCCGCCTTCTGTCCCATGGCTCCCCTACAGTGGAAGGGATTATATAGGAGTTGAAAAAGCCACATAAATAATTTCTTTATTTCAGGTGTCAATTAAGCACATATCTGTTTCCATAAGCTTTCAGGAAATAACATATTTACTAATTATGTACATTGCTTTTATTGTATTTTACCAGACACTTGGAATTTGGAGTTTGAAAGATTTGTAGTCTGTATTTTTTTGATCTATAATTTCAGTTGCATATTTCAATGTTTAGTCTTATCCAGCCTGAACCTTTATGAGATGGGTGAATATAACTTGAATTAGCAGCAGCATTACGTCTATCACTGTATGATTCAGTAATTTGACCAAATGTAAATTATTTGGTTTATGGACACCTCATGTGATTTTTCAGTTATCAGACTTCACTCATTTTGGTTCAACTTCTAATTATTAGGATAAAGTGAACACCAGCTGACACTTATAGTGACAGAATTAACTTTAATAGTATAAATGAATCAACATGAAGGACTGTCCTTCACTGTACTAGCTAGCAGTGCTTGACAATAGCCATTATGATGTCAGAGAATGATCTATTATGTCAGATCATTCTCTAACATACCAAGTAATTAAAGAACAAATTATTTTCAGTGAACAAGAGAATGAGGAAATGTATAATGATTAGATGTTGTGTCTCTTCTTGGAAAGTAGGAGGGAATCAAGGGATCTCCGGTCCATCCACAGTACCTGCAAAATCAGGCAACTCCTTAGGGCTCATAGTTGAAGAGTTCAACCTGGCAGACCAAACCAAGATAAATCTTTTATCTATTTATATTCCAGAACATCCAAAATGAATGTGAAGCATAGGTTGAGGATTGCAGTACTGACATGAGCGGCATGCTTCCAGCAAGGTTAAGGTAGCCATGTATCCTACTTTACAGACAACAGCCCTTTATTTGAGAGACTCTTCAGTCCAGCTCCAATTTAAAGATAAGGGGAAGGAAAGCCCAGCCTTTGAACTGAAAAATTCTGACTTGGACAACAGCTTGAGCAGGAATATAGGTCACCTGCTCATGGAGCTTCTCATTCTGGTAGGATACACTGTATCTCTATGAGAAGTAATTCTTTCTAATTCTGATGTTATGGCTTGAAAAGATGCAAAAGTTAGGAAGAAGAGTTGGGGAATCAGTAGGGGAATATTGGAAGGAGATGTCATTTTGGTTGCAGAGAATTCTTTGAATCTTGACTATTTCAGTATCTTTTTGGAGATACTTAGAAATCGATTAATCTTTTTGTCTTCGTAAGAAAAAAAGCTGAAATCCCATAACAGGCTGCAACAAGAATAAGACCACTGAATCAGTGGGGAGTTGGTGAATCAACTCCTCCATAAGTTCCATTGATTCAATGGGCCTACTGTAGTTGCAGTTCACTGCTGGATTTCAGCCATATTCTGTTCCACGTGCTTAGAACAACGGGAAGGTTATTAAGTTGCTCCTACCCTATCCCACAAGTATCTCTAGTGGTTTCTACAATATCTTTTCCGTGCCTTCTCTGTCTAAATGAAACTTTGCAAACTTAACAGTTTGGGTTAATCCATTTGCAACAGATGGCTGACTACAAATAGGTTCCCTCTGATCTAGAAACAGTTGATAGAAAAGGTACATACAGTATCAGAAGATGTTATTTCAGATATTGCCTTGTTTAAATGTCTAGTATTTGAAAGGTTGTTTAAAAAAATATTAATCATTTCATCATACTTCAATTTTACAGTGTACACAAAGACATTAAAGCCGGAAACATAAAGCCCCATTGTTTATAAATTCAGTCAATAACGAGAATAGTCAACCTGGGGTGGAGAAATGAACAAACCAAAACAGATCTATTAATGTCTTTAGGCCAAAAGATCCTGTTCCCCAAGGAAATTAACAGAATGAATTACTGTAATAATGATTGTCTCTGGCTAAATAGAGTGTAATGGATACACTGAACTTTGATTTATGAGTCCATTGAGTTCCTCTAGGGAGCAACACCTTTAGTCTGTGCTGGTGGGAAAGAAGGGGATAAAATCACTGACTCAAGCATGTGCCAGTTTCCCAAGGTGGAGAGGATTGATTGAGCCAGATCCTGGCACTAATAAAAGGCTCTCGGCATTAAAATACCTTTAAAAACCCTTCGGGAAAGGAAGGTACTGTGAAACAAAGTACATAATTAGCACACTGGTAAATATTTCAGGAAGAAGGCAATAATTAATGCCTTCACAGAAACCAAATTGATGTGTTTGACTTTTAATAAATGTCTTGGTATCCAGAAGTTTTTTTTTCCTCTCAGTCATTGAAACACTCTGTTTTATACTGTATCAAAACCACTCCAAAATACCTGGGACCAATTTGGAACCATGAGATGTAGGACATCAGAGGGATACAAAAAACTGATTGAGAGATCAAACTGATGGGAGAGACCTAGAGACAGCTAGCATAATGTGAGAGTACCATGCGGGTGCTTGGAGAAACATTGTTTTAGACTCTGTAGGCCCCCTGCTCCCATATTCTGGTAGGTGCAAGGGGCAGTGTGAGATGCTAAAGAGTGGAGGAAGGAAAATGGAGCAGCCCACCAGTGGAACAGGGAAGAAGAGGGACAACTTCTGCCGCAGGAGAGAGTAGCTTCATCACTGATTGACTTCTGGGTTATGAAAATGTCCCCAAGGCCTGTTGTGGGTGGTGGGTGGGCATGTACAGGGGTGGGAGATTTTAAATTGTTTTCATTTTGGGTCCTTTCAGGAGGCTCTTGTTTTGTTTTCAGGTACTTTCAGGTGTCAGTCTTTCCATAAACCCAAAACAGCCTTAATCTTTCACGTTCTTCCATTTTTTAAAAAATTACTCATCCATAAATTCATTTTTGGTTTCCCATTCATTCTTTTGGGGCTGCAACAAATTAAGCCATTTGGAACCCTCAATTCTATTAAAAGCAAAAATAAAAATAAAGCAAAAGTCACTGAGAACAGTACATGACCAAATATATTAATCATCCACAGACCTATGCAGGCACTAACAGTATTTTTAAAGTTCAGATTTACCATCATATTGCCATCCTCATTATTCCCATGAATTCATCGGCATGAAACTGTACAGAGGAGAAAGAGAAATCATTCATCATTATTATCATAATCAAAAGATAAAGTAGACTCACTCTCTATGGGCAATATAATCAAGCCGTCTCAACTGAAAGCCCCAAAATAGAATATAAAATCAATGAAATAAAAAAGGCCAAAAACAAAAGCAGGGGATCCAAATAATCCAGAAAGTAAGCTGGAAGTGGAGGAACAACAGCAAGATAATAACCATTTTTATTTATTAAAATAGCGAGGGAGATTCGCCTGGCGCCAGCGCTGATGACATTTCAGTGCCAGGTCAAAACCTTCCTGTTCCAGAAGGCTTTTAATTGAAAGAATATCAACTGTGGGTCCCGATGGCAATTTTTAGAGTATATATCTTAATTGTATTTTAATTGTTTGATCTTTTTATTGTATTTTAATTTTTGTAAGCTTCCCAGAGACCCCTGGGTAGAGGGGTCAGCTTCAAGGTGATGGTGTCAACTTATAAAGCTCTAAATGGTTTAGGACCTCAATGCCTGACAGAACACTTCTTCCCAACAAGATCTGTCTGTCCCATTCGATCTTCCCAGGCCGAGTGGTTGAGGATTTTGACCCTGAGAGAGGCCTGGAAAGAGAGAACTAGAAACCGGGCCTTCTCAGCAGTTACTACTAATTCTGGAACAAGCTCCCACCCGAAATCTGCCTGGCCCCTTCACTGAGAATTTTTAAGCCACTGTTTAAAATGTGGCTTTTCGGGCAAGCCTTCCCAGACCTTACAACACCTAATTACAGTGAGTGGTCTCAACATTCATACTACCAATCCTGCTGTCTTACTCTGTACTATATTATTTTATATTTTAACTATTTTATTTATATTGTTGGTTGTTTTATTTTGTATTATTATGTTCATTGTTGGTATACTCTATGTTTTATTTGTCTAACATGTAAACTGCCCAGAGTGGCCTAGTAGCCAGATGGGTGATATAGAAACTGAATGAATGAATGAATGAATGAATGAATGAATGAATGAATGAATGAATGAATGAATGCGTGCATGTTTGGGTTTGAGCCCCAAATCTGAGTCTGAGTCTTTGGTATCAAGTCTCGAGTCCCAAGCCCCAAGTCCAAGTCCCTATTAAAAACAAGCTTTCCACACACACCCCTAGAAAAAAAAATGGAGTCGGTGGGTTTCAAGTTGCAAATTGAGTTCAAGTTATTTTTTTAAAAAAAAAAACTCAAGTTGAGTCGATGTGACTTAAGTCTGACTTGACAGTGAGTCCTGTAACTCCAGTCCTTGCTCCTGGTGTATAAATATGGAGCTTTTAGTGGATAGTTGAATCTTTTGAATGAGATATGTGACCGAAAATGAAGTGAAAAGAGGTACCTGTAGAGTTAAAGTCCTGAGTGAGGTTGCAGAGAAGACAGTGAGCAGAACTCCTGCAAGTTAGACTATTGTGTCTATTGGAATATTAAGCCCTTGATACCTTTGTTTGTAACATTCTGCCTCTTTATAGCATTATCAATAGCATGATTTTATTTTTAGCCAGATAGTAACTTCTTTCTGCCACACTTTGTAGGGATGAGATTTCATCTTTCTGCACTTTATTATCAGGAGTCCAGCACTCTGCTGCACTTTGTCATCAGTACATGAAGGACCAAGTAAGACAGCTATGTTGTTCATCTGCGGTGCGTTTCATTTGACTGCTCTCCCCATCTCATTTTCCCTATCTCTTTTCCTCATCATAGGAGTGGGTCAGGGATAGAGGTAAACATGGTGTCCATTTTGCAGTAGTTGTGGGCTGAAGGATATATGATCCTGGGATTGAGCAGGCAGAAGGAGAAGAGGGGCGACAACTCTAAGAACTCTCCTCTCTTCTGGTCACACATGCCTTCATCCAACAAGTTTTTGTTTGTCCCATCAGCTTGCCTGCTGGCATTATGGCAGAGTCTTTTAACACAATATCAGTCAACACCAAGGCATGGATCAGCCATTGCTTAACTGTGAATGAAGGTGTTTTTCTTGATGTATCTTAACAAAGCCCAGAGGGGCAGAGAGGCACTGATATGTCTCCGTCAGGCAATGCTCTACAGCATCATCATAGGCCAGGTGACTGGGGACCTGATCTTCTGTGAAAGTTTATTTTCTTTTTTTTTCTTTTATGAGACCTGCTAGATCAAATACTAGTCTAGAATATTAGTACCTAGTGGTAGTCTTGAGAAACAGATGAGTGTACTTATGCCACCACAGACCCACAGCCTTGTGTAAATGGGTGAGGAGATCTCAAGCATGAAAGAAACGAGGAACTATGACCCCACTCTTTCCTCTTGCTCACAGTGGCATTTGAGATAACCATGATGTCCTTCTCGATCATCACATGTTTTGCAGTGGCAGGTACACTAATACGATCCTTCCATTTCAAACTCCATGGTGCATTCCAGAACAAGGCAGGTTTCCCTAATATGTGAATATGAAATGTAAAGTAAGTGCAATTTGGAGGTAAATTTGTTTGCTGTTTATGATGTAGGCTGAGATCAGCATCACAAGATCTAGAGACATGCATAATGTAGCTCATCTCTTTGTCCTAGTCTGGTACAAAGGCTGGAAAGTTTAATTTTCTCGACTATGGTATGCAGAACCCCAATGACCATGCTGGCTGGGGGAATCTGGAGGTTGTAGTTCAAAAAGTTATCTTTTCTAGGTGCTAGTGTGGAGGGTGTAAAGTGCCTACCTTAATAAGGTGGTCCAGAAAAGGATCCACCCACCCCAGTCATATGGTGCCTTCCGCCTGGACCCTCTTCTCTGTCTTGTGCTGCACCGTATGTTTTGCCATCCCCTCAGAGAAGAATCACAATGGTAACAGCGATGGGAGGCAGGCATTGGTGGTTTCTGACAAAGCTTTCTTTAACATACAAAGAGCTGTCAGTACCTAGTGAACTGGCAGCCTGTTGCTCCGTTCTGAAGCCTCTATGTTTCCCCCAAGGCTCCACATTACCAGAATTAGCTCATAGCCACTGGCCTGCACTTGCTGAGCCCATTTTTTAAAGAGCTGGAATTATTAATTTGAATGCAACGATGGAGGTAAAGAAATCTATTTCGGGGGTGGCTTCTTATCTGAGGATAAATGCTTCATTAATCTTAGACATATCATGCTAAGAATATTATTGAAGTTAGACAGAATGATGAGTAACAATTGAGGAAGCACAGATTGGGATAGGCAAGAATACATTTGCTCATTACTTTTCTCTGCATATCATACAAAGAATTTATTATTCCTGAGGCTGCAGGCTGGAGCCTGCTGGTCCTCCCACCATTCCACCGCTTTCTATGAAATGAATGCAAGGCAGAAACACTGTTGCCTCTTAGCAGGTGTGCACCTGGGTTTCTTTAGCAATCTTTGAAGGTAAAGATAAAATGAAGAGTCTTACTTTCTTCCCTCCCCTCCATTGCAGGGACCATCAGCAGTGAATTCAGGTAGAACTGACATGGAAGGATTTCCATTTTTTTTTAATGTGTCCAGTGTAATATGTAGGTACTTTTGATCATTAGCATTTTATTGAGCGTTTATGGCAGCTTATGAGATGAACAATTAAGTATAGCAGGCATTAACATCAACAGAATTTAATCTACATTAGAGGGAAGCCATTAAGCCATATTGTGCATCTTCATGTCTCTAATTACGCCGGCAGCTGTGGAAAAGTTACCTGATGCAACTGACAATTTGTGAGCATGTATGCATTGAAGAGGCAGAAAAGAAGGTTGAATGGTAAGTACCCTGAAGAAGAACACAAATAGGCCCTTAGATCACCAGGACACACCCTCGGTTTGCAGGATTGGTAACCACATCTCATCAACAAATGTAGCTGTGTGCTCAAAATTATTTCAGTTGCACCAGAGCCAGCTTTACTGTAAGAGAGAATGAGGCAGCTGCTGCAGTAGCAGCTTTGGGTTGGAAAGACAGGGCAAACAAACCTGTCGGATAAAAACAATCAAACATATATCACACTAAACTTTTTTTAAAATTCAAAATATTTTACCCCACCTTTCTCTTTAAAAAGGACCCAAGGTGGGGGGATCATTAAAAGACAGTAATTAAAGCTAACAACGGTGAGTACACAAATCGAAAAAGGACCAAACAAATAGCATACTAAAAAACATAAGCAACACCAAAACATATCCAAATCAGTAAGGTAAAATGATCCATTTAAAACCTCCCTCAGGCAGGCAGTCATTGAGGGACAGCTTGCCTAAACAGAAAGTTCTTCATCTGCGTTCAGAAGGAGAGTAAACTAAATGAACACCACGAACATATTCAAAGCAACAAAGCACAACACTCCATTAAAAAAAAAAACCTTCTCAGACAGCCTTAAATGTTTGCCAAGACAACCTCTTGAGGGTTCTCGCACTCCTGAGACAACACTTTTAAACTTTGTTATGGTTTTCCCAATTAGCATAGAATGTCTTCTGTGGTTTTTCCTTTTGCAAAGCTACATGCTCACACATCATAAGCACAGAAAGGCAACCAGGTCAGGAAGATATAAATAACCCATCCAGTGCTTCTCCTTCTAATACTATAGTCTGTGCAGAGAGGTTAGCAATAGCTTGGTTAATAACTGAGTTAATAGTTTGTGCAGCAATAGTTTGCACAACAAGGTTGTTATCAGGAGTTCTGCCAAAGAAGAGCTGGAATCTGAGGAGTTAATTACAGCTGAGGAGAATGCTAGGCAATCAGAATCACAGGCAGCTGAATCACCACCAGATTCTCCTCCCGCAGTAGCCAGAGTAAGGGACAAGCTTCAGCAAGGACAAAACCAAGGTATGCTTCATTGTCAGCCTTCTCAAGGGACAGGCAGCTAAATGGGCTACTCCTTGTTCCTTCATCCCTGTTAACCAATTACCAGGGCTTTTTGGAACATATTTCAGCAGCTTTTGCTAATCCCTTGCAAGCTGCTGCTGCCAATAGGAAGATTCAGGCCCTGAAACAGGGTAAGGGTTCAGTCTCCCAGTATTCCACTGAGTTCAGACTCTTGGCTCAAGACTTGCTCTGGAATGAGGCAGCTCTCATGGACCAATATATGGAGGGTTTGGCTGATGGGATCCTTGATGAGCTGGCATGTGTAGATCGACCCAATACGCTGCAAGAACTAATCACTCTATGCCTTCACATTGATGGCCGCCTGGAGAGCCAATGCCTAGCACAGGGCCGTTCCCATCCCTTGCAGCCACCCCTGACACCCACCAACACTAGACAAGAGGATTCTGAGCCCATGCAGTTAGGGGCTGCTCAGCCACACCTCACCCCTAAGGAAAAAACACAACACCACTCCCAGAATCTCTGCCTGTACTGTGGGAGAGCAGGACACTTCGCTTCCGGCTGCTTGGTTAAGCAGCATAACCCCAGCTCCGCACTACCACCAACAGTGGACTGGCTTATCGGACTCAGCTGTTGAAACCCCCGGGAACATGACAATTGTGTTGTAATCATATTATGTGATCATGCTACATTTTGCATATTACTGAAATGTGCAAATATCAGTCTCACAAATTCTCTACAAGTTTGACCAAAAATAACTTGGGCTGTTTCCTCAATGGGATTTGTAGGGGAGGTGGATACATTCTTTATTAGCACACAAGTACAAACTGACAAAGATTAACGTCCTAATTAGTGGTCAATGGAGCTTCATCCCATCTCCCTTTTATCATACCACTCTTTATTATGCTGCATTTCCCTGGTTGAACACACTTCCTGATTTGGAAAAATAAAACCCAGTGGAAGGAGTTACCTTTGGATATCTTTCCATAACCATTAAGTGAAGTTAAAGGCCTTTTTAAAGCATAAAGTGGAGGCCATCGCTGGGACCATCCTTCTTCTCCAGTAGATTGACCCAAGACATCCACTGCACCGCCTTGCCTGATGAGTTTAACATGTTTTCAGCCTGTGACGTTGGCAGAGGTGGACAGGGGGCTTGAGCACTGTAGGGCCACCAATACCCTAGATCCTTGACCGGCCTGGCCCATAAAAGTGGCCAAGCCAGCAACAGTGAAATGGGCTATGGCTATTATTAATGGATCTCTCCTTGAGGGCAGGGTTCCCCCAAGCCCTCAAGAAGACAATTATCAAATCTATTCATAAAAAGCTTAACTTGTTGCCAGATGATATAAACAAATATTGACCATTGCTAATGTTCCCTTCCTCTGCAAGCTAGTGGAGAGAATGATGGCTGATCAGCTTCAGGCGCTTCTGGAGGAGACCAATGCCCTTGACCCATTCCAGTCTGGCTTTAGGCCATGTCAAGGCACAGAGTCAGCATTGGTCGCCCTGCAAGATGACCTTTTGAGGGAGACTGGTCCTCCTTGAGCTGTCAGTGGCCTTCAATACTATCAACCACGGTATCCTCCTGGGGCGGTTCTCAGGGTTGGGGATCGGCGGTCTGGCCTTGGCTTGGCTCCAGTCCTTCCTCAAGAACCATCCTCAGAGAGTACAGCTTGGTGAGAATATGTCCACCCCTTGGACCCTTGACTGTGGAGTCCTTCAGGGGTCAATCATCTCCCCAATGCTGTTTAATGTCTATATGAGGCCCCTGGGGGAAGTCAACAGGAGCTCTGGAGCTTCATGTCACCAATGCGAGGATGACACCCATCTCTATCTCTCCTTCTGCAGAGGATGCTGTCCTGTCTCTTGAGTGCTCTCTGGATGCCATGCTGTGTTGGATGAGGGATAATAGACTGAGGCTAAACCTGGGCAAGAAGGAGATCCTGCATGTGAATGCCCCTAGTGTTGTGCCTCCCTCTGGTTCAGGGGCGGGCTACTCTTTTTGCTAGGGATGAGGTTCACAGCTTGGGTGTACTACTGGACCCAGCACTGTCAATGGAACCTCCGATAGCGTCTGTGGTCAGTTCGGCCTATTTCCACCTAAGGCAGATTGACCAGTTGTGCCCTACCTTGACACTGGGCCCCTGATCATGTTGGTTCATGCACTGGTAGTCTCGAGAATAGACTACTGTAATGCTCTCTACGTGGGGCTTCCCATGAGGCTATTATGGAAACTTCAGCAGGTCCAAAGCATGGTAACCAGATTACTGAGTAGCATTAAGAAACATCAACACACTTATCCCACCCTGGCTGCCTTGCACTGGTTACCCGCCTTTTTCTGTGCCAGCTTCAAGATGATGGTGTCAACTTATAAAGCTCTAAATGGTTTAGGGCCTCAATGCCTGACAGAACACTTCTTCCCAACAAGATCTGCCTGTCCCATTCGATCTTCCCAGGCCGAGTGGTTGAGGGTTTTGACCCTGAGAGAGGCCTGGAAAGAGAGAACTAGAAACTGGGCCTTCTCAGCAGTTACTACTAATTCTGGAACAAGCTCCCACCCGAAATCTGCCTGGCCCCTTCACTGAGAATTTTTAAGCCACTGTTTAAAATGTAGCTTTTCGGGCAAGCCTTCCCAGACCTTACAACACCTAATTACAGTGAGTGGTCTCAACATTCATACTACCAATCCTGCTGTCTTACTCTGTACTATATTATTTTATATTTTAACTATTTTATTTAAATTGTTGATTATTTTATTTTGTATTATTATGTTCATTGTTGATATACTCTGTTTTATTTGTCTAATATGTAAACTGCCCAGAGTGGCCTAGTAGCCAGATGGGTGATATAGAAACTGGATGAACGAACGAACGAACAAACGAACGAACGAACGAACGAACAAGCAAACAAACAAACAAACAAACAAACAAACAAACAAACAATAAATAAATAAATAAATAAAGAGTTTGAGAAGCTGGTGGACCGGGCTCCTGGCTGATACAGAGATGACTGTACAGTTATATACAAACCATGTGTATGTAGGCAGGCTCAACCACCTCTTAAACAGAAGAACAAGACTCCTGAACCTCCTCCATGAGGATTTTTCTAAAAATTCTACTACTTTGAGATTTTTTTCTAAGATAATTTCTTCTGTCAAGTTCAGTGAGACTGGTCAACATGGGAGAACTTTGCCAGTGTCTTCTCAAGATGGGGAGCACAATTTGGAGGATTTTCATGTACCAAAAGAACCTACCTGGATCCAGGTGTTATGCACCTCTATTTGAGTGATGGGGGTTGTGCAATGTTATTCCATTTTAAGCATTGATACATGGTGGGTAAACCCTGAAATGAACTCAGAGTGTGATTACATGACAAAATTAATCACATTTTGGATTGCTTGTGGAGTGGTTCAGTGTGATCTATTTCCTGGTAATCACACGATGTATAGAAAATTGTGAACCATCTGATTGCACCCTTAGCACACACACACACACACACACAATAAGGCTTCATGTCTCATAAAAACACCACCTGCATTGCCAAGAAAAGCCATCCCAACATATTCTGATCAATATACACTGTTCTTCCGCAGGCACTGGAGGAAGTAATAATGCAGTTACTGACTCTTTAGATATAATGAAGCATATCTACATAAAACTGAAAACAGAATTAAGTTAACAGAATTGTGTTAATACTTGATGACTGTAAAATCCCAAGATAGAGTCCCATGATGGAATCCCATGATAGGATTTGTGTAGAAGCAATAAATTATATTTACAGATTTGAAGCTTCTGGCCGGTTTCTATTATAGCAATTAATCTCTGGTTAAATGCATGTGGCTTTAGTTAAACCCATTTACACTTCTCTTGCTTCTTTACTGACTCCTTCATCTTTAGTGGGGCCTCTCTTCGACTCTCGATTAGTAAATTACTAACAGCTTCCCACCCTCTCATGATACCACACATTTGCTGAGTGAGGCAGTTGCCTCACTCTGTCTAAGGTGGGGGGTGGGGCAGCTTTTGAGAAGAACTGGAAATCCCAAAAGCATGCACACATGTTTGATGTTGCTTTGCTTTTCCTAATAAATGTGTTAGCAATATGACATTTAGAATTAGGTCTTCTTGGAAGCCCCATAGAATCTTGACAGAGTGTGAAAACGTTACTTGTTTGCACTACTGCTTCCAGAATTCCTCAGCCCACATGGGGGCTACCACCAAATAATTATTTTTTCATTATAACTGGGGTTGGAAGATGTGAAGGAACTCTAGACTCAGGAAGGGAAGAATACTGCAGAAAAATGGAGCCAATAAGCAAATAACGCCTCTGGGGTTTCTCTAGCAGCCACTGTCCAGCCATCCAAAACTACATGTCCTGGGGGGAAAGGGGGGGGGAGAGAAATAAGGTCTAGTTATATGAAAAAATAATCAATTGGCTATAGTATGCAGACTGAAACAAAAAGTGCAAATGGGTGCAACAAGCCAAAGGATCGGATAAATTAAATAGGTCACAACCAAATTAGTGAAGTGCACTGTATTCTTGGGATAAAGGCTGAAAAACTAATGAAGCATATGTAGTCACCTAAGGAAGACTGAATAATAATAATAATAATAATAATAATAATAATAATAATAATAATAATAATAATAATAATAATAATAATAATAATAATAATAATAATAATAATAATAATAAAATTTATTGTCATTGTACAGTGCGGTCTTGACTTGAGAACTTAATCCATATTGGAAGGCAGTTCCCAAGTCAAAAAGTCTGTAAGTCAAGTCTCCATTGACCTACAGTGCATTGAAAACCCATTAATCCCGTAACAGGCCGTTTTTGTTCCATTTTGGGTTTTTTCTGGTCTGTAAGTCAAATCTCAGTCTGCAAGTCAAACCTAAATTTTGTGGCCAGAGAAGTCTGTAACTCAAAAAGTCTGTAAGTCAAGCCGTCTGTAAGTCAAGGGTCCACTGTAAGTATATACACAGTATACCCATACAACGAAATTCACAGGCACCGAGAGACCAGACACATGCACCACACATAAAATTCCCCAAACACTCCCCACCCACTAAAAGTCCCCCACTAAAAATACAAACATCTACACAAAATGTGTTTGCTTCCAAATATAGGAGCAATTGTCAACTAGGTGTGGCCAGTAAGAGTTTCATTAGAAAAGAAGTGAATTTAGAGAAATAGGTTTTGGTGTTCTTATTTTCTGGGGGAGCTTTTCAAAGAGAAATAGTGCCTTGAGTTATCACTTCATCTGTTACAAGATTGTCAAGAACATTTTGACAGCTTCAATCTCTTGCATATACAAATTGTACGTCCTTTTCCAGAAGGGAGTTCTAGAAATTGAAACTCTTTATGTTGAAATAGGAGATACAAAGAGATAACAGGGTAGATAAAATTTGTATTATCTCTAGCAAGACATGTTATACCCTAAATGATAAGAATATTTCACTTTCATTCTGTCATTTCAAATTACCCAGTAAAGTAAAAAATAATAAACAAAAAGCAGAGGAAAGAAGAGGAAAAGTCTAATTATTGTTTTCTTCAACACAATTAGCTTTCCTAATTGTCTTTCCATGTTGATTTAAGCAAACTCCAAGCATCTTCAGGAAAAGAAATAGAAGCTATTAATGCAATTAATGTCACAACTTTGCTGATATAAAAGGGCTGGCTGAACATAAATGCGCAAGTGAAGAATCGTTCTGAAGCAGAACCATAACAGCATCATTTCCACTGTAGTAATAACTATTAAAAATGTGGACCATTATAACGTTAATAAAGATTTCCAGCTATTCCACTGTTTGTCACTGACTTCTGATTCACTTCTGGCCCGATTCAAAGTATTGGTTTTGACTGATAAAGTCTTTAGAAATTTCCATGTTTTTCACAGTGAAAATGTCCATCTTGACCTAGTGGAATACTCTGTTGAGGATTTTCCTGTGAGATTTTTTTACCCCCAACATCAGAGCGGACAACAGGCTTTTCTCTCTCCCTTTTCCTCCCCGCCCCCCCATGTCTTCCTTTTTGCATTTCACACAAAATGCAGCAGTACAACGCTGGTGCCAGTTCCCTGGAATATGTTCAAATGAAGACACACACACACACACATACAAACATTCAGTGCTACAATTGTACAATTGTTGTTAGTTTATGACAGTACCACTTTTTTTCTGATAATGTCAATTTTTCTCAAAAAGGTGGAAAAATCAAGGTTAATAATGTGCAAAATATCTTCAGGGTGGACACTTCTCCCAAAAAGAACATCTGATTATCCCCACAATTAACTCTGCATGAATAAGCAAGGCCAGGATTTACACTGCTAGGCCTACACATCTTGCAAGCTTCATGCCAGATAACATGGTTCAGCCAATATGTACCCTGCCCATGCCCTAGGACCATCAGTGGAAGCACTACTCAAATTGCCACCTCAGTCCAGAATCCAAAAGGCATTGAAGACAGACAGAACATTTTCATGGTGACTCCCACTTTGATATGTTCATAATATATATCCTCTTTAATGTCTTTCCTGTAACAGAACATCAATACTTGAGTTCTCTAACCATGTAAAACATATTGATATTGTTTTATTGTAAGTCTCTGTTGACGATGGCCATTGGTTGTTTGCTAACTTTAGTGAGTTGGCTTCAGTTCTTTTAAATCAGAAGTCCCCAACACGTGGTCCATGGCCCAGTGCTGGTATATGGCCTGAGCCAGACCAGGCCATGGAGACAGACCTCCCCCCCATGGACTCCCCGGCAAGCCCCTTTGCACATCTGCACATGTACCTGTGCCCGCACAAGCGCTCCCCCACCCCTTTGCGCATGTGCACGAGTGCCCCTGAACACTGCACCACCACACCAAGCATGCAAATGTGCACAAGCACCACACCATACTTCGCACGTGTACACAAGCACGCACACTCTCCTTCATGCATGCACATGAGTGCAGGGGGGTGCCCCACCTTCCCCAACCGGTCCACGGGGTTGAAAAGATGGGGGACCACTGTTTTAAATGACTCTAACTAGGCCTGGAATTATTTCAAGCCTTGTTTGATGGATTTGGATCTTACTGTTAACTGTGGTTTTCTTTAATTTTTCCATCTGCTCGACTGTATTCTTTAGAGAATTGTGCTATATAATGCAATTAATAATTAGAATGAAAGAATGGGGAAAAAATAAAGAAGGAACTTATGGTGCATGTTGGGCAACAGATGACCATTCATAACGAGTTGTTCTTGGGCAATTTGTATTATTTTCTAAAAGGGACAGTAAAAAGATCTGCCTTATAGGATTGTTGTTCATAAAACGTTTTAACCTGACAGAGTAGTCAGAAATAATAGCTACACTCTTATATTTCTCTCTTCTTCCTGGCAAAGGTAAAGCACAGCCAAAGCAATGGACCATTATTTGCTAATGCATTTGAAACATTTTATTTGTGCTTTGCTGTGTAATGTCACTATTCTGGATCTTAAATGTCGGTGCATCTCGCTGTTATGATTGATTGCCTTATTTTTCACTGCGGTATTAGACTCAGAAGGAATCTATACAGCCTATCAGGTTCAGTGAGGGATAACTAGCTTACTTAGATCATTAAGCAGATGGAATATATAGAAAAACAGTTAGAGGGTAAAAATATCTGTAACAAAGTTTACAGTATTCTTGAACTAGCAGCCTTTTCTGAAATTTTCATGTTTTTGTAAACTCTATTTGATGGTTTAACAAACTTGGAACTTGGTCTTTTAATTATATTGGCACTTTTACAAACTTTTGTAAGTTTGTAGAAGTGACAGCATAGGACAATCTTGTGGGATTAGTAAGGGCTAAAATTCTATTTTAGGGTTACCCAGTGTGGTGTATTGAATAGATCAATGGACTAGGACTCTGGAGAACTGGGTTCGATTCCCCGGCTCTGCTGTGGAGACTCTCTGGGGGTATGGAATTGGTAAAGGCACTCCTTAAATATCTCACTCACTTTGAAACCCCTATTAAAGTTGCTATAAATCAGTTGTGGCTTGATGACACATAACAATTGTATTTAACGTGTGGGAATCTGCAATAAACAGAAAACTATTACCATCTAACTTCAACAACCAGAATCTGAAAGCTAGTTGGGAACTGACAGCCATGATAGCTGAGAGATAACCTGGGTTTGTAGTCTGTGAAATAGCTTTTCCAAGCTCTGTGAAGGATCTGATGCCAGGCTACTTTAACTAGTAGAATTTACCCTGACTCTACATGCCAGATCAGCCAATTCACTAATTTATGTTTTTTTATCTGTTCACGATGCAAGTGTGACAAGAAGGTGCAGAGACTGCAAGTAATTCATCACATGCCACCTTATAAGGTACATTGTGCAAGTGATATACTGTAATCTCGATTCAGCCGTTATTTCTTTCATATTGTGTTTATGGCCACGGCCAAAAAACAGTTGAGAATGGCAGATCTAGAGTACGAAGATGTTTGTGAATTGCTCCAAAACAAAAAGAATAACAAGATCTTAAATAAAAATTTGCACAAGCATAATTCAAAATGTACAGCTGTTCTAGCATGGAGAAGACCATGTTGTATCTCTGCCTGTCATCTACATTTTAAAGACAAAGTGTCATGGAAAGGAAGTGATAGCCCTAAATCAACATAGTTCAATGGATAGGAATTTAAATCTAGATTTTTACAAGGGAAGCACTCAAAGATTGACATCACCAGCAGGAGAGGTTCTAGAACAGTTCATTAAACAGTTGGTTGGTGAATATTTTAAAAAGAATGTGGGGAATATGAAGAGCCAACGTAGATTTTTTTCCAAAACAAGTAAAGTCAAACTATCACAGGATCTTTTTTGATAGAGTTAGAAGCTTGCTGGTTTGCAAGTTTAGTAAATCAAGGGAAATGCCATGGATTTCATGTACCTGGGGCCTAAACTACATTCCCCATAAAAGGTGATTGACTCCACACAATTCCTGTCATATTCGTGACACCAAGCTTTACAGCAGTTCAAAATGGCATCCCGTCCAATCTGCTCCAATTTATTTAGTTATTTTTATAGATAAAATTAAGCTTTAGATGGTACACAACGTTTTTCCTGCCAGTTGCCTATCTGTCTCTTCCCTACCTATATTCAACAGACCCCCCTTTCTCATTCCCAGACCACCCTATAGGTCTGCTCCTGCTGTCATATTTTTATTTATTTTTTCTTCTCCTTTGCACCTCTATTTGCACTGATGGAGGACAGGTTCCTTTTATTCAACCTGTATTTTAAATCGCCCATCTGAAGATTTGTTTCTGTGGGAAATGGTGGCATCCTCATGGACAATGTCTCTTTTTGGGGGGGGGGGACATGTCATGCCATGATTCCCCAAAGAGGCAGTGGATCTGCTGGAGGCCTGGGGAAAAGAGAAAGTGGGAGAGGTCTTGCAGTCAATACATTTTCCAAAACTTTTGTCCTTTGTGTAGTGTGTCTCTTGTGTTTCTATTCAGGGATTTCTTCTGAGTTGGAAAGGAGATGCTGATTTCTTTTATTGGTATTAGTGTCCACAAACAGATACACAGGCTTGTAGGCAAGGTGAAGTAGGTGGTCATCAAACATCGGGTTTGTTTTAAAAATACCTTTTTTGAAAAATGAAAAAGGGGGTGGGCTTGATGTTCCTATCATGTGACATCCTGCTCAGCCCCTGGCACGTGTAAGGCAACAGGGTTCAAGCCACCTACACCACAGTGTCTCCTACCATATGTATCAATAAACCAGATTAAACAAAGAAAAAAAGAACTGCAGCTTGGACATGTGTTACCTTGTTTGCAGCTAAGTCGCTGCAGCCCCACTTTCTATGGTTTATTGCAATGGTGCAGCTTTAGTCTTGATTTCAGGAACACTTCCAGCGGGGTCCCCTGTGATATTCTTATGACCAAGCTGGTAAAATGTGGATTACACGAGACTTCTGATAGGTGGACCTATAAATAATTTGCATTTCTACATCTTAGATGAAGCAGTAGAGGGACTAACTAATCATCAAACTTGTAAACAGCAGCAGGTTTACAGGGGTAGCCAAACCTTAAGATGTCAGGATCAGGGTTCAAGATAACCTGAGTATTATTCCCCCCCCCTCATTGTGTGCATCTAGTAAACTCTGGGAGGGTTTTGGGCCAGCAAAAATGCCTCAGGAGGCACATGTGGCCTCTCTGCCACACAACAGTTGTTTGAGGCTGTGTCTTCAAGGCCAGCCTGTTTCCAAGTATTGACTGAAAACAACAGAGAATCTCAAGATGGTGAGAAGACCCAGCACAAAGCCTATGGTCTGTGTACAGCTGACTGAATCACATGTTCTGAGGGTTTTGCTTGGCACTGGAGGGATTGAACTGATAGCACATGCACTTCCTACAAATAACTAAAGAATATCAACAGCGTATCTTATAGGTGCCATTTTTGCTCATTTGCCTCAGTTCTCTCTCGAGCACAGAGCGAGAGATGGAGAGAGAGAAAAAGAGAGAGAGAGATTCACATTCTCACAGCTAGATTGTTTCAGGAGCATTGCAAGCCTTGGGAATTTTTCCAGCAGTTCACATATAGCTTTAAAGTCATCAGAGAAGCATTTTGTTATCCTTGCCCTAAGCATGAGGTTGAGTGGCATTCAATCTGCCCATATCTTTTGTTTTATGAAGTGATATTTGCTGTTTTATTTTCTGGTATACTGTGAAAACTGGTGAGGTCTTTTTGGTGAACCCCTTCATTGCTGGTGAATGTAAAAATGGGTAGGTAAAATTAGTACTGTAATTAAAACAGGTGTATTTTTAAGACAGGCATCAGCCTGCAAACAATGAAGCACCAGTGGTTATATTTGGCTATCACGATAAGCATGTGAAAGATTGGCCATCAAATTTGTGCTAGTTAATTGCTCCCACTTGTAATAAACATGGCTAAAGAAACCATGGATGTTAGGAGTATATGCTGTTGTTTATTGCAACATACAGACTGGAAAAGAGCCAGATCTTTTCACTTGGCTGTCTCTAGCTATCTAGAGAATTCATCCATGGTTTATGTCTGAAATGAAATCTTCTTAGGATGCAATAAATCAATAATGGGGTGATGTTCTGCAGTTTGTGTAGCCAGCCCCATTGTAAATGGGAGCAATCCGACAACAACATTATGCTAGTCTATGGTAAGGCATTGGTTTCTGAGGATCTATGGCATGATGTGTGAATGAGGTCGGTATGTTTCATGCTATATCATAGTGAATTTAGCAGAGCAGGAATATATCCTGTCTCCTCTCAGTCTTCTTTTCTTGAAGCTAAACATGCCCAGTTCTTTCCGTCTTTCCTCTGATGGCTTGGGTTTCCAGCCCCCTGATCCTCCTCCTTGCCCTCCTCTGAACTTGCTACAGTTTGTTGGTATCATTCTCAAAGTGTGGTGTCCAGAATTGGACACAGGACTCCAGGGGATTCTTAACCAGTGCTGAATAGAGAGGAACTAGTACCTCACAGGATGCTGGATCTTAGGGCAGAAGTCAAGAAGTTTTTGCATATGCCCATCAATAGATAGACTAGGGGAGGTGTGCAGAGCTGTAACCCTGAAGAGTTTTAAACCACAGACTTTGAGAGAAACATCCTGAATCATTTACAGTGCTGAACTTTCAAAAAAAAAAATAAGGCACAGATATTTAAGTATATGTCTTGGCATTTACATCTTATTTGTTATTTCCCTTGCACTTTACTCAGATGGTACTTATTCGGATACACTTTCTGAACAAAGAAACATTTTCATAATATTGGTACTCAAAACAGCATAAAGTTTCAATTTAAACAATTAAAAAAAACATTTAACCATTCCAATTCAATAGATCGAGGGAGGGAATATTTGCTTTAGGTAAGCAAAGAAGAGATAGTAAGTCTACATATTTAAATCCATCATTTTTCTCCTCATTTTTAAGTATAGAAAGGTTCAAACTATATGCATTGTTTCTCCTAATACAACACATTATGGTCAGTTTATGTGTCATTACTAATTACTAAGGATCCCTGCTGAATCAGGTTAGAGATAATTTATTTAAATTTTAAAAAAATTACCTAATTGGCTAAAATTTTCAGCAACAAATACAATATTTGTTTATTTAATCATTAAAGTGCCTAATAGTGCTACTCTGAAGTTAGTCATATTCAGCAATTCTAAGTGATATTTTGAAGTTTAACAGTTTAGCTAATTAACTTGGGAATCAACTGCATAAATTATTATTATTATTATTATTATTATTATTATTATTATTATTATTATTATTATTATTATTATTATTATTATCATCATCATCATCATCATCATCATCATCATCATCATCATCATCATCATCATCATCATCATCATCATTTATTTATTTATTTACTTATTTAATTTATATCCCGCCTATCTGGTCGGGTCAGGACCACTCTAGGCGGCTAGGACCACTCTAGGTGCATAAATTAGGTGCATAAATATCCCCAAATCAATTATCTGGACTGTCTTTATGGTGCTGAGTCATCTTCCATGATTTGCACATCACAGCATGGCAGAGATACTGAGAAACCTTGTCTTACCATAAACTAGAATCATTCTATTTCACATTACTTCATTGCTTCCACCACTGGCATCTCCAAAGTCCTGCTTTCCATAACAGTGCCCTTTTAAGTAAAATAAAAATATATAAGTGTGCTACGGAGACCTATGAGGCCCTTCAGGGGATCGCATGCAGCCCAGAGATAGCAATCTGTCCACTTCAGTCCAGGCAATAGTAACCTAGAGAAGCTATCAAGACTCAGTGGCTGAAATCCTGTTGCTTAGCATAATAAATCAGACTTAAAGAAGCCCATCTGAATCAAAAGAGGAGTTGACTCACCAACCTCCCATTGATTCAATGCTACTCTAGAGCAACTTATAACATCAAATGTGGGTCTGATGGCAATTTTTTGAATATATATTTTAATTGCATTTTAATTATTGTGCCCTTTTATTTTGCCTTTTTATTGTATTTTAAATGCTGTAAGCCGCCCAGAGACCTTCGGGTAGTGTGGGCGGCATATAAGTTAAATAAAATAAATAAATAAATAAATAAATAAAATAAACTTACTATGCTGAGCAAGAGGATTTTAGGCAATGTAAGGTAGTGTCATCTCTTCCTCTTACATTGTATAATTCTAAAATATGCTTTTTTCATATTATGCTTTGACTACTCATCATTTAAAAATCAATAATATTAAATAAATTTAATGAACATCCCCATCTCCCAAGTCCATGGTGACCATAAGCACATTACAGTTGCCTATAGCTCCTCCAGTTTATCAGCAGCTATAACCTGCAGTGTGAACCTGAGCAGTTGTATGTTTAACATCCTGGTGAACAGCTACTCCACACTCACACAATACACAAACACTCTTGTAGCCATCCCAGAGAGACCCATCAAGCTCTGTGTACACCCGACACCTATCTGAGTTAAGAATCATTTCTTGGTTCAGCTGTGTAACCTCCTCAACTTTTCTTGGCAAAACTTAATCCTTTAACACTTCACAACTCCTTGAGAAGATCATTTTTCCTAGTTTTTTCAGAAAGAGGTTCAGGCTGGCGGTCATCAGAGGATATTACTGATGAACACAGACATAATTAGAAGCCATGCAGGTAGAGCTATGCCCTTTTTATTGTCAATTTAGTAAAAATGAATAAGGACGAAATGAATTCGGCTAATTGATTACACTTTAAATGTTAATTTGTTTTGCACTGAATCTGCCTGCTCTTCAGATGAGGAGCTATATTGCCATCAATAATGGTTCTTGTCTTTCCCTTTATTAGTAACCTGATTTCCATTTTTTTCTATGCCTACAGATACTACTTCATAGATGACGAAATGGCCAGGTATTTGAACCTAACAAAAGACCTTACTGACAACTACATCAATGTATTTTCAGTATTGGTGAAGACCTTTGTAGATAATTCTGAAATTCCCCATATCCCAATGTTTCCCTGTGTATGAAGCTCCAAAATTCAGGGCTTGTTCCTGAAATGTCATTGGTTGATTAGAAATTTCCCATTATTCTACTATTAGTTATTTCCAGATTTTTAAGCCCAGTGCATGCATACGTAAGTTCCTGGTGCTTTCAATCCCTTCCCATTTTTATGCCTTTCTTGCCCTCTTAGTTATTTATATGTATTAGCAGTTTGGTTAAAAACCCTGCAAAAATATGTGTGCCTCTTAATACAATATCCTGATCTTGGTGGGATCACACAGATAATTGCATCAAGGTTCTTTTACAAGATAACATTTGTCTCTGTAATCAGTTTTCGTATATACTAATAGATAATCTTTTTGACTATATAATCAAGACGATTGCATCAGGGCCATCATGAATTTTGGTCAAGGCCATTCAGCTAGACAGAGGAGCAACTGTATGCTTCAACAAAACACTGCACTGCAAGAACGTCAACATAACTGTACATGCAATGGCATCAAGATAATGCTTTGCTCCCCTGCTCCAAATAAAGCATTAATGTATCTTTGTATACATGGTTATGGGTATTTATGTGAGAAAGATAGGAATGGAAGGCCCTGTGAGCCATGGAAAACTACACATGGTCCAATTTGGAATTAATGTGAGAATCTTGTAGTTAAATCAAAATCTAGACAAAGTGGATGAAGAGCCAAAACCATCACACAGTGTAAAATAAATCCAGTTGCCAGTGAAACCTACTCTTCCTTAGAAATGTTGAGAGGAACTGAAAGCATTTGATACAGCAAGTATAGTTTCTAGAGGAAAGAGAATTCCTATATATTGAAGTTGCCCTTGAAACACTGCCTACAGCAAAAGAGTTTGCACACACAGAATTCATGGGAAGTGTGGAGTTTCTTCTTTTGCCATCTGAGACATCTTGGTAAAGGTAAAGGTTCTCCTTGACAATTTTTGTCCAGTCGTGTTCGACTCTAGGGGGCGGTGCTCATCCCCGTTTCCAAGCCATAGATCCAGCGTTTGTCCGAAGACAATCTTCCGTAGTCACACGGCCAGTGCGACTTAGACACGGAACGCTGTTACCTTCCCACTGAGGTGGTCCCTATTTATCTACTTACATTTTGCATGCTTTCGAACCGCTAGGTTGGTGGGAACTGGGACAAGCGACGGGCGCTCACTCCGTCATGTGGATTTGATCTTACGACTGCTTGGTCTTCTGACCCTGCAGCACAGGCTTCTGTGGTTTAGCCCACAGCGCCACCACGTCCCTTATTTAAATAGGACAACAGACCCTATTTTGCAGTGTATGTTAGGATGATAACAACAACAACAACAACAACAACAACCAATGAGAAAGGTCAAACAAAACTTTTCTCAGGCATCTGATTTAAGAAAGCACTGAAACAATCTGTTTAAAGCAACAGGAAGACATCGCTGTGAATTGAGTTACCCTGTATTTCTGCAACTAGTCCTCATTACATTCTTGCAGCTTTTAACAGTAATGCTTACAAGCTACTTCCATTGGATGAAAGCGGCATCATATTATTTAGAGATTCTTCTAGATAACAGAGACAGTAACAGGTTCTGCTGGTGAGCCTCATGGGCTTTCACTGCGCAGTGCTTGGGTGGGAAGGTTAATGGGGAGAGATAAGGCTGGCGCCCACTCTTTCATCCTACTGCTGACAGCTGAAGACCCATCTTTTCAGGCAGGCTTTTTACAATCATGATTACATCCTAAACACCTTTTTAAAATTAGGGTAGTTTTTTATGCTTAAAAACATTAATTATTTTAATGATTCTTTTGTACATTAATTAGTGTACAATTTAAATGTGTTTTAATGGTTAACTTATTTTTTTTTAAATCTACTCTTTTAATATTGTGAACCACCTTGGGTCCACTTAGCAGCAGAAAGGTGGCCTATAAAACAAACAAACAAACAAACAACACACAGGTGAACTTTGGGAAGCAGTGATAGAAAAGACATCTCAGAGTAAGCAAGCTGAGTTCCTTTGAAGAAGGGCAGCGGCTCAGGGGTGTTTAATTTGGGGGTTCTGGTTTCAAAAGCTCCCCGATAGAGTGCTCTGTCCCTTCTCTGGAAGTCCCCTGAGTCAGAAGGAAGAATAAGAAGTAGTAGGGAGAAAGTGCTGCTGCTGGTAGGCTACTGGATCCAGTACTTTGAGCATCCTTTGTGCCCTTTTCCCTGATGACACCAAGAGAAGTTGCAGAAACAAGTTCCTTTATTGGGCAATGGAACTTTTAAAGGGCCAATAAGGCTGTTAACCAAAACAAGCAACTCTGAGTGCCAGGAAATTTATTTCACTCAGGACCACTCACAGTGGGCCAGGCACAGGGTCCCACAGCCAGGGTACGGGATGCATATTGTCAGGTGTCCCTGGAGGTAAGCAGCAAAGACTGCCTGTGACAACCCCAGACCTACTGGGATATGCCACAGTTTCACTAAGCTGCCACCAACCATTCCCTGTAAGGAGTCACACAGACCAGGAATGGATTTTTAAACAAACAAAGGAATAAGGTTTATTTAAATAACACACAGGGAAAATAAAATGATCAAGTGAATAAGATACAGTAACGTGGCTTAGTCTCAATCATACATACACCCGTTTGGTTCACACAGAACACCTTTAAATAAAGCACAGACCCTGAACCTATCAGTTCTGGCTAACCATACAGACACCTGAACCTATCAGGTTGGTACTGACTGACACACAGTAGTACCCTGTCTGACACACAGACTCCCACACCAGCTTCTTCTCTTCAGCTTCTCCTTCAGCTTCTTCCTAAACTTCTCCACACACGCTCCACATATATATACAGTACAGCCCCTCCTCCTGATGTCCCGCCTTCCACTCCCCATAGGATGGAACTTTCCCTCCAACCCTTGACAGACAGGTAACATCAGTGCTGTATGTAACACCTCCCCTCTTTATAAGTTGTTTTGTGGGGGGAAAGCTAAGGTGCTTTTCTCCAAAAAACAACCTGGATCCAAAACATACCAAAACAGTTATACAATACCATACAATACCATACTTACTTATACTTACACTAGGATAACCATATCAATTAGGCATTTAAACATTTACCATTTACAATACATCAGGTTACCTTTATTCATACAAACCAAGCATGTTTAATAAACAACAGGTACATTTAACCTTTGGTCACCAAAATATATACATAGTCCATGTTTCTTTCGCCGTCTTCATTCTTCGGGTCTTCTTGACAAGGCGTCAGCAACACAGTTCACTGACCCTCTGACCACCTTCACTTCAAAGTCATAGTCTTGTAGGTTTAAAGCCCACCTCATAAGTTTACTATTGTGGGTTTTCATTGTCTTTAACCATTGCAGTGGTGAATGGTCAGTGCGCAGAATAAAATGTCTTCCCCAGATGTAAGGCTTGGCCTTCTGGATCGCGTAGACTATGGCCAGGCACTCCTTCTCCACGGTTGCCAAATGTCTCTCACCTTTCTGGAGTTTCCTACTCAGGTAGGACACTGGATGCTGGTCACCATTCTCATCCTCCTGGCAAAGAACTGCTCCTACCCCGCTGTTAGACGCATCGGTGTAGATGATGAACTCCCGGTCAAAGTCTGGAGCACGCAGCACTGGATAGTTGATGAGGGCCTCCTTCAACCTCTGGAACGCCTCCTCACAGTCGCTGGTCCACGGGATGCGGTCATCAGTCTTCTTCCTCGTCAGATCGGTCAGTGGAGCCGCAATCTCGCTAAACCTCGGGATGAACTTTCTGTAGTAGCCCACCAACCCAAGAAATGATTTGACTTTTTTCTTGGTGTTGGGTCTGGGCCAATCACGAACAGCTTCTATCTTGGCCTCTAGGGGTTTTATCATCCTCCCCCTACTATGTGACCCAAGTATTTTATTTCTGGGCTACCCAGCTGACACTTGCTCTCTTTGCAGGGCCTAGGCCAAAGCACTCCCTCCCCTGGGTTAAAGTGCCTCTCCCTGCCTTCCTGGTCATCCCAAGCTTTCTTTCTGACCTTTTGAGCTTGCAGGGTCTCTGCTGCTAGCTCTAGGTTTCTCTTTAGGTCATTCCTTAAAGAGTCTATATATGTCACAACATCTTGTGGGTCATCCTGGGTGATCTGCTCCCAATTTTGTTTGATCAAATCAAGGGGCCCTTTCACCCTTCTCCCAAACAACAGTTCAAACGGACTGAACCCGGTACTGGCTTGTGGCACTGATCGATAAGCAAACAAAAGGGATTGCAGCTTCTGGTCCCAATTGTTTGGATTCTCTGCCAAGTAAGCCCTAATCATGCGCATCAGAGTCCCATTGAACTTCTCCGTTAACCCATTACTTTCAGGGTGATAGGCAGTGGTTTCCTTGTGTTTAATTCCACAGATTTGCCATAACCGTTTCATGAGCTTCGATGTAAACGATGCGCCCAAATCTGTGATTATTTCTGAGGCAAATCCCATCCTGGACATATACCCCACCAAGGCATCTGCCACTGTGTTAGTTTCAATGTTAGTCAAGGGTATGGCTTCAGGGTACCTCGTGGCATGGTCCACAATGGTGAGAATGAACCTGTTCCCCCTCTTTGTGGCCTTGGGCAAAGGTCCCACAATATCCACCCCTATGCATTTGAACGGAGTGTCAATCACAGGCAAAGGGCACAACTTTGCTTTGGTCCTGTCACGGTTATTCCCCTGCCTCTGACACACATCACATTGCTTACAGAACTCCTTGATCTGCTTCCCTATTCCAGGCCAGTAAAAATTCTGTGTGATTCTCTGCTGGGTTTTGTTCACCCCTAAGTGCGCAGCAAACATGTCAGAGTGCCCTCTTTGTAAGATCATGGGGCGATACTTTTCAGGTACCACTAGCTGACTTCTGATCCCATCTCCCCCTTTTGAGATATTCCTCAGGGTCTCTCTATATAAAATCCCCTTTTCCTCACAAAATCTCACTGGGGTTTCAGGCGTTAGCTGGGCGTCTGTCACCTGTTCAAAACACTTTTGGAGAGTGGCGTCTGCCTTTTGCTCTTGTCCAAATCTGCTGTCTGTGGTTAAGTTTTCCACCACAGCTTCTGAACTCCCCTCTGCTTCCGTCTCGGGCTCATCAGTACCCCCCTGAACTGTCCCCGTGGTGGCTTGTGAACGTGTAATCACTAGCACCCGTTTCACATGTTCAGCCAGGTCATTTCCCACGAGCATGGCTGCTGGCAGAGTCGATGAAATCGCTAGCCGCCAAACTCCCCTCCAGCCTTGAAAGTTCACAGGTACCTCAGCTACTGGCAGCGAGATCACCTGTCCCTCAATCCCTGCCACCTTCATGCTCTCATTTGGGATTATATACTCCCTAGGAATAATATCTGGATGGCACAGGGTCACCTGGGAACAAGTATCCCTTAGCCCCCTATACTGATGGTCAAGTATTCCTACGTCCACCCCTGCGGTTTCAAACAACTGAGAATCTGTTCTCACTAGCAAGCAGCGCTTGACCTCCACAAGAGGACCATTTTCCTCAGCCTGATCAGCAGATGTAACTGTTCCAGATTGAGTAGCCATGGCAACAGGCTCCCTCAGTGACAAGGAGCTTTGCTCTTTCTGGACACAGAACACAGCTTTTGGCTTGGTTCCACTCAAATCATGAGGCACATTTCCTTTTAGCTGCTTTAATTTCTCACACTCTGAGATTAGATGGCCCTTTCCTTGACAGAAATAACATTTTCTGCTGTATTTTGAGTCTTTCTCATCTTGTTTTGGTTTTCCCTCCAAAATCTGAGGTCTTGGTTTCGTGTCTGAGGGCTTCCCTTCACCATGGGCCCCTCCCACTTGCTGGTTTTTTCCTAGTCCCTGAGAGTACTTGCTGTAGGTTTCTTTAGGTTTACCTATAGATTTCCCCTCACCTAAGGGCTTTCTTATTTGGGAAATAAAATCTGCGATTTCGGCCGCTTCGGCCACAGATTTCGGTTTCCTTTCCCTCACCTGGAACTTCAGTTCCCCATGCAGGACTGAATAAAACTGTTCCAGCGCTATCAGGTCTTTGAGCTGCTGGTAGGTCTCTGTTCCCTCCTGAGATAGCCATTTCTCTAGCAGCCTCACCAGTTGTGCCCCCACTTGGGTAAAAGTCTGCTCTGGTTTCTTGGTGAGTGACCTGAATCTCTGCCTCAGCTGTTCCGCATTTATCCCATGTCTGGCAAACACCAGCTTTTTAAACTCTGCGAAATCTCTCAGCAATTCCTCTGGCATCTCTGCATAGACTTCTGCCAGGCTGCCACTGATTAAAGATCGCATGATGGTCATCTTCTCAGTTTCCCTTACTGAGAAGTCCACAAACGCTCTTTCCACTAGGGAAAAGAACACCTCAGGGCAATCTCCCTTGTGGTATACAGGGAATTTCTTCAGGTCAGTTTTAGACAATTGGCCCCCCTCAGAATCTCTATTGTTATTATTGTTCTGATTCATCAGTTCCAATTTTCTTAACTCAAACGCCATTTTCTCTCTCTGCAATTCCAATTCAAATTGTCTTTGCCTCTCCCTTTCCCTTTGCCTCATCCTCAGTTCATGCTGTTGGGCTATGAGCATTTTCCTGAGTTCTGGGTTCTGTTCTCCCGTGCTGTCCTCCTGCACTGAGCCAAATTCATCCTCAGAACCTTGGTCCACCTGGGGTTCCCTCGCTTCACCCATTTCTACCATTCGGCTTCGAGTCAAGGGCATAATCCCCCCCCAGAGCAGGCTGCTTTCAAAAGTCAAGCCTCAAAATAAAGCGACCACTTTTTTTCTTCTTTTGCCTCAGAACCAGCCTTCTATAGATTGCTGCTGTTCTTTCAGCACTAACTTGCAACTGTTGCCAGCCAGAGTCCACCCCCCCCTCTGCTAGGCCTCTCAGCAGACAAGCTAGATCACTGCTACTTCACTCAGCTTTGCCTCAGCTTTTTCCCGCCAAAACAGGTTGCCTCAGAGCTCCCTAATCTAGTCCCACCAATCTGAGGTTACACGTTCTTCCACTAGCGTACCTCCCCGTGAGGTAAGCCTAGAAGATTACCTACGCGCTCTCAGATTGTCCCTGACTAGACCCCCCTTGCTCTGGGCACACTTGCCAAGGCTTTGCTGGACCACTGGACAACTGGACCAGTCGTATCCCACACGCTGGACACCAATCAATGTGACAACCCCAGACCTACTGGGATATGCCACAGTTTCACTAAGCTGCCACCAACCATTCCCTGTAAGGAGTCACACAGACCAGGAATGGATTTTTAAACAAACAAAGGAATAAGGTTTATTTAAATAACACACAGGGAAAATAAAATGATCAAGTGAATAAGATACAGTAACGTGGCTTAGTCTCAATCATACATACACCCGTTTGGTTCACACAGAACACCTTTAAATAAAGCACAGACCCTGAACCTATCAGTTCTGGCTAACCATACAGACACCTGAACCTATCAGGTTGGTACTGACTGACACACAGTAGTACCCTGTCTGACACACAGACTCCCACACCAGCTTCTTCTCTTCAGCTTCTCCTTCAGCTTCTTCCTAAACTTCTCCACACACGCTCCACATATATATACAGTACAGCCCCTCCTCCTGATGTCCCGCCTTCCACTCCCCATAGGATGGAACTTTCCCTCCAACCCTTGACAGACAGGTAACATCAGTGCTGTATGTAACACTGCCCTTCCCACCACTCCCCATAGGTCCTGGCTGTTGCCTGGCTGCCCATAGGAGTGATAGTCTTCACTGGTGTCTTGTCTGAACTCTACCCAGACTTGGCTGGCATCTCTTTTGTAGTGGGGAAGAGGGTGAGGAAGCATAGGACATGGAGCTTCTTGGGTCTCAGGGGGAGGATGGCTCTGTGGCTTCTCTGATGGAGCTGCTTATCCTGGTGCTTCTTCCACCAGTGGTGGGCCTGCCACTGGTTCTCATATCTTTAGGGCTCTAGTCACCTTGCCTGGTCCCAACAGACTCAACAGGCTCCCTTCAGTGACACTAAGAGCTCCACCCAATCAGCAGGGTCAGGATTGCGACTGCAGACCATTTCTCAGCCAGCCTTTGACTTGGGAGGCAGTAGCAGCACCTCCTGAGCCTCACACACCTCCCAATCCACCATGTTGACCCAACAGTCGTCTTCTCCTGTCTCCCATTCCTTCTTAAGTCCAAGTCCCACCATGGCCACACCTGCCACTTCGTGGGCATCATCTGCCTCTGCTCCACCAATGCCCCAGTCCATATATGCTCTCGTGGACTCTTGCTGGTCTCACAAACACCAGCATCATTCACCGCAACAATAATCTCTACTGATTAGCCCTGAGGTAATGTGACTCTCAACAGGAGATAGAGAAAAAAATGGTTCCATAAGGAGCATGAACTAATTATCAGTCATATACTGTTGCGTCTGCTTCCATTACTCCATTCTGATGATGTTTAGTGAAGAAGAACGAATAAATGTCTGTTTGTTTTTATTCCTCAGACACTTTAGAAGGAACAGAGAATGATACCCTGTAGATTTCAAACATCATCCCACTAGTGACAGCAGGGCTTTCTCTGACATGGAACTGAATTTCATGTCTTGGACACAAAATCTTAAAATAAGTAAACAAAGAATCCCAAGGATTTTGCCTTATTGGGCCATTTCCCTACAAAATGTGAAGAATAATTCTTCCCAGAGATGTGTTGCATCCTCCTGAAAGAATACTCAATTTCATGTTCAGTTAAATCTTGGCAAGATCCTCAGAATTGTGGTTTGTTCCTGGTTGATTAGGGTATACACACACCCGACACTTTTTAAGCTCTCCAGACAGGCTGGACACTTTAGTTCTTTCATGGTCCTACAATCCTGCCACATACCATCACCCACACCTCAGATTGTTGTGTACATATTTTTTTCATGAATTATATATATGTTAAAAGAGTTTCCCATAAATGTTGGGTTCATTGAAAGGACAGCCTGAACATTTGAACCCATCTGTAAGGGAAGACAGGACATTTTTCACTCCTCTTCATTCAACTCTCAGTCACCCTACCTAATTCAGTTTACTGCAAATGTAACATTAGTTCAACATTAAAATTCTATAAGCTTGTCTCCTCACTTTCTCTGACAGGCCTCAAATGCTTCATAGATAAGAACTCCCAGGTTTCCTCAGTAACCCTTTCTCAATATTTCCAGGAACTGGATACTGTCATGTTTTTGCTTCACTAATGCATGTTAAGAGACCACTTAGAATTCCTAACGACTCAGAGGTCTGAACCCAGTCAGCTTTGGAGTTCTGTTTTTTTTATATATAATCCACAAATATTTTGGTGGAAGCCAGAGTACAGAGGACTCCCTTCAGAAGGAAACAAGCAAACATCTCCAAATAAAAAAAAAGAGGAGGCAGAGGTGGGAAAGAACCGATACAGGAAATAAATATGGATTAGTCATTTGAATTTTTTTAAATTAACTTTCCTTTATCAGTAAAAGGCAGCCAGTAATATCTTCTCCAATATGATATTTTCCAAAAGCAAGAGAATGAAAAATCATATAAAACCACTGATGATTTATTTAAGACATTTCTAAAATCAAAAGAGAAGGGAGAATATAATTAAAAATATTTATTTATTTAATAAATTTCTAACTGCCCCCTCCTTTTTTTTAACAAAAAAGGTCACTGAAAGTCTGAAAACAGTTCTAGCCTCACATTCCTAATTGTTTGATTGATCATTTGCCGGTGTTTCTGAGTTCTTATACAGTATTGCTTTACTGTAATGAAATAACTTTTCCCACGCCACCATTTTCAACACTTTGAAAATGTTTTTTTTTTTTTTTTGATAACTCTCAGACCATCCTGGGATGCCCAGTGGCCATGCTAGCCAAAGGACTATGGGAACTATAGTATGAACAAGTGCCAAGTTTAGCTTCTGCTTTCAATACAATGTATTTTACAGCTCTGATGTTTTGATCTTTCAAGATGCCAGCTTCCTATCAAATTCAAAGGGGACATTTATACTGGCGTCTCATGCTGGGAATGCTTATCCCATTTTGATACATATATTTTTATTCCACAAGCTCTGGAAGATGAAGAGCGCAAGTCCTACAAAGGCTCACCCTCTCCATTCAAATCACGTGCAGGGAGGCAATAGATTAACGTTATATCTTCTGTAAGGAAGCAGACTCTACAGCATCAGAGCTGAAGGCCACATGAGGGGTATGTTATGTAGTTATCCACCAGTTATGTTGGTTTTTTTTTTCCTTATTGCACAACACAGAGTCAAGATTGAGACATTTTCCTGGCCAGTGGTGTAACTATGGAACATTTCCCCATTGCCAGAAGGGTTGTGTTATTGTGTACCTGTGTTGGACTGGTGCATTCCTTACTGGGACTGCCTGTGGGCATGACCTGCCCTGCTTCTTTTCAGAATCGAAGCCAGGAAGGTGGCCGCCATTACTGCAGCACACACATTTATTTAAAAAAATTGTTGTGCCTGATACATCAATAAGTTGGTAAAAGTATGTCACTGGGAGGTCCCCACCATTGCATTACTGGTGAGTAGTACCGTAATTTTTTTTTCTTTCCAGAGGGAAGATATATTGAACCATTGGTATGCCAAAGTCAAGGGGGGGGAGGTCATTGTCAGTACTGCTGCGTGGATATTCCATGTCCATTGTGTGCAATGCAGGAGCAGCCAGTCCAACAGAGGGACACTTTCCTAAGGAGAAACCCCTTCCCAATCAATGTTCCCTCTAATTTCCATCCCTCCGTATGATAGTCCCCCCCATGTGAGGTTCCACTGCAACCAGAACGAAAGGGGCTCAAAGTGATAGTTGTGGGTAAACAGGGGAGGAAAGCTGTGTGGAGGGGGGGCAGAGTCAAGTGCGCTCGCACAGTTACACATCTTAGAGGGAGACTTGTTTCTGATTAATTGATGTAACGATAAATACAGTGGTGCCTCGCTTAACGACATGAATTCGTTCCTGCAAAATCGCTGTAGAGCGAAAAAGTCATAAAGCGAAAATAAAAACCCCATTGAAATACATTAAAACCTGGTTAAAACTCACCGTCCAGCGAAGATCCTCCATATGGCGACCATTTTCGGTGCCTGTATAGCGAGGAATCCATCCCTAAGCACAGCGGGAAGCCATTTTGAGCACCCAGTGGTCATTTTGAAAACCCAACATTTCGAAAACCTGACCCGAGCTGTTTTGATTGTCGTAATGCGAAGAATTGGTTCCCGAAGCAGGGAACCGATCATCGCAAAGTGAAAAAAAACCCATCGTTTTTCAACATCGTTTTGCAATCGCAAAAACATCATCGTGAAGTGGATTCGTCGTAATGGGGGTAATCCTTAAGCGGGGCACAACTGTATCATTTTTTTAAAAAATAATAATAATCAAGGGGCCATATTAATGTGTGAGAGAAAATAAACTGGTATCATGGTGTAGCTGGCCATAACGATTCAAAAAGGAGGAAATAAATTGATACTGCTAAAAGTTCTTGAGATGTTTGTCCTGGGATATAAAGCATGTGACCATGATTCAGTACAACAGAGGTATGGAAAGTACTGGAAGAACTAGAAAACATTTCCCTTGTGTGCCTCCATCAGGGCTCTGTTAATTGATAGACCTAAAGATCAGTTAACAGGAATAAGCAGAGTTGGTCAACTGAGTCAATTTGGGGGAGTGGTAGAAAGGTAACTCTGTTTAAACTTTATTTAAACAAACTGTGCACTAACTCTCTAGAAATAAGTTGGTGCTGGCGCCTCATATGTGCTACCTTATCACACAGAAACATTTGAAGTGGCATTGATAGCTCTAAAATCTGAGTTGACTCTCAGTTCTGTTCCGCTTCAACTCTTTATCAAAGGCTGAGGGGGAAAAAACATTCCTTTGCCCTTTAAAGCTGATCACCTACCAAAGGAAGAGAAGAAAGAGGAAAAGAAGGAAGTCACGGCTAAGCTCCGGGCCAGGGTTTGGTAGGCATGAGAAATATTTCTGTGAGTGAGACAAGTGACGTGGGGTTTGTCACAGGGGGTGGGTTGAATGCGTCGCTCAAGGACACAACCTCTGTTTGGAGATGAAATCCCCGAAGAGATATGCCTGAGTTGCTTATGGGTTCCCCCTTTGAACTCACATCAGGTCCTAGGAATCTCTTCTGATGCAACCACTTCAGCAGCACACGTCTTTCTGTGATAATTTCTCCTCATCGTTTATACTTGATCGTGGTAGGATTGGGGAGATTTTGGTCCCTCCCCTCACCCCGAGAAATATTGTCTTTCTTTTGTTTTAGAATATAACCCCATGTATATACATCTTTCTGCTCACCCCCATGCACACTTGTTGAAAAAAACAGTCCCAACAATTGCTTTGTGTTTGGGTGAGAAGTGGTTAAGTGATTTTTTTTTTTTTAAAGATGTCAGCTTCTGGGATTTTCCTTGCTTGGTATCACTTTCTGAATGTCAGTGAGCTACAGCTATCGAAGCACATCATTCCACAATATTCATGAAGCAGAGATATTTTGAAGAATTGAATAAGAGTTCATCTGAGTTACTGCCATTATCTATGAAAGATCCTTTGCAAGTGATACCTTACACCAGTAGTTCTTAACCTTTGTTACTCGGATGTTTTTGAACTGCAACTCCCAGAAACCCCAGCCAGCACAGTTGGTGGTGAAGGCTTCTGGGAGTTGCAGTCCAAAACTCCTGAGTAACCCAAGGTTAAGAACCAGTGCCTTACACTATTGCTGCTGCCCAATAGTTGCTCCTGTACAGTTTTGCCAGCTTCCCCTTTGATGCTATCTGTTCTTTTCTGCTGTTACAATGACTAGTTACTGAAGATGATGGCTACACCTCAGTCTGGTGTGTGATCTTTGAAACACTGATTCTACCTCATAACAGAGTCTAGCCTCCCAATGCCATTGCTCTCAGCTTCCCTGACACCCTCAAACCCTCTCATTGCATCCAGGTGGCCATTCAAGGAGAGAAGTTATCATTTTTTACCTATGAGTTGAGTGTGTTGACTAGTTTGACCTTCAGCCACAGTAAGAATAACACCTAAATGCTTATTATTGATATAGCACATTTCAAATGTTGAAGCACTTAAAAAAAATAACATTCTCGTGAATGCGAAAAATACATTTACTTGGAAAGCTCACTACATTCTGCAATTCTCATCTCATTCCAGAGTCCTTATATATGAGGCTTTTTAAAGAAGGGAATGCATACACAATAGCCTTTGATATCCTACTCGTTTTGTCTTGGGAGGATGGCTGGACCATAATGATTTTGCTAGGCTGGAAGATCCCAACCTTGGACAGCCCAGGGATGGGTCCCAATATCAATGATCTCAGATGAAGAAAGGAAGTGGCCAGGGTTAGGTGAAAATTGGCTTGGACAATCAATGGAGTAGGAATGTATCTGAGAAGTGGGAAGTAAAGGAAGAATTAAGGAGTATACACATGTTATAGGAAGGAGCCTGGTAAGTAAAGGAAATGGGATTTAAGATATCACCATTTGGCTGTATTGATCAAATGGCAGCAGAAAGGATGTTTTAGAAGTGATTGGAAGGGATTCAATATAGATGGGCTTCTCAAAGTGCAGCTTGACCAGAGGCAAGCAGTGTTGAATCAGGAAGGGGGTGCCATGCTTCACTGCCTTGTAATTCTTTGCAAGATATTACAGCCAGAGAAGGCTTGGGATATTACATACAGTGCTTAGATTATCAGTAACCATTTGACAGAGTGCCACATTAGGAGTTTATGTCTAAGGTGCTGAGCCATGAGATAAGTGTGAGGCTGGATCACTGGATCGTGAAATTGGCTAAAAGGAAGGAAACAAAAATAAAAAAGAAACCCATAAAATAAAAGGCGGGGGGGGGGGAACCCTACCTTACTATAACTTTTTAAGCTTACAGGGCATGACTAGGAACACGAGAGGAATACATTTCCCATTCTTGCTGCCTCGGTGGTTTCTCTTTTTTTAGATGAAAGTTGGTAATAGGATAGATAGCGAGGAGGGATGTATTTAGGAAAGAAGACCTGATTGTAGGGCGGATTTGCAATATGCAAAAAAAGGGGAGGGCAGCACTCTGCAATGTGGACCCATGTATCCATCTCATTTTTCTTGATCCAATGATCAAGTTTCATAAGAATTTATTCGAGCAGTAAGTGGATCTATTTTTGTGCTGTGTGGGGAACCCACACAGGAGAGTGCAGAAATGATATATGCTGGGGTGTAGTTCCCAGATTCTAGGATTAGATTTAAATCATGATTAGAAATGGGCACAAACTGGAAAACCAGTTGGTTCATACTCCGTGGCTACCCATAAACCACAAACTAGAAACTATGAATGATCACAACACACCTTCCATTGAACTGGTTTGTGGTTCATTTTTTGGATTTGTGCCAGGTGGAGACACAAGGAGAAGGCCTTGCTTCCACACAAGCAGCCAGTCCGGTTGCCTCTCAGGATAATGGTGGTGTCTGGCTTCAAGGCAAAGAATGGGGGCAATGGGGGGGAGGAGAAGGGGAGGGGCAGACATTCTCATTTTGCTGAAGCAAAACACAGTGTTCAGGGGGGAAAGTCTGGAACTTTGTTTCAGCTCACCACTAAGTCCAAGGACTTTGAGCGATGCGAGCTGGCTTTGCCTCCCACCCCGGAAAGACTGAGGCATTCCGAGAGCACGCAACGTGTTTGGGATGGAGAGACTAACCTATTTAAGGGACTGCTCCACCCCACATCGACCTCTTCTTTTCAGACACCCACCTGCCCTCCCTAATTCTAGTGTGAGTCCTGGTCGCCTATTTTGGGACCGGATAGGAATTTTTGACCTTCATCCTGATTGGCCTTGGATAGGGGGATTTTTCGCCTATCCCACACTGGAGAAGGGTTTGTTGGCTTTTGGTGAAAACTAATTCGGTCACACTGGTGGGTAGTGCAGAAATAACGGGTATTTCGGTGTGTCCCAATTTGTAAAATCAGGTAAGCCAACAGCGCATCTGACCTCCCGGCATTGCGGATCATGCGATTACAGTGCCTGTGGGGGGAGGATGCGCTGGGCCACTCCCAGACCAACAGTCATCAGTTAAAAATGTTTGAGGTCTGGGGTGTTTATTAGTGGCTAGCCAGGATCCTGCAGTCTCAGGACCACCAGAACTTGAGGGCCTGGGACTTGCCCTTTTATTGATCAGGGGTATGGGAATACCCCACATTTAACCAGTTTTCTGCACTACAGTAGCCCCCCCCCCCATTCTTTTACTGGCTGAAAGGCAATTTTTCTGAATTCATCATTTAAATAAAGTGTGGCCCGCGTTTAATCCAATTTATTATCTCACGTCTTTATTCTGGGGTTGGGGTGGCAAATTTTCTTTTGGCAAAACGGGATCCCGGAACTAAACCATGAACCAGCTCAGTTTGCCATTTTTTTCTCGTTTGTGGTCCAGTTCGTGCCCGTCTCTAATCAAGGTGTCTATGCTAATTAGCATGAAGTAATGGACTTTAAATGTAGGTTAGCATCCAGCAACAAGTTCTTTTCTTTTTCTTCTTTTTAAGTATTTTAATTCTGCATTTGTTTTTAGAAGGTGGCATTTATCAGTACAGCAAGGGGATTTTAAGAGGTTTTTTTGAAAAAGAGCCTTTAAAATACTATAGGAATGCATAGGTTCATAATAATGGGCCTAAAAGAGAGAATGGGCACTGTCCTTTTACGTAAAAAAAAATGTGCCAGTGAAGCCAGGGAAGATCAGAGAAACAAAGACTGCAAACAAACAGGAAAAATATGGAAAATAATAAAAGGTGCATGGATCTTCAGCGCCTTTTTCTTGCCTTCAGAACAGCATGTTCGCACAGAAAATCAAACATCATAATCGACAACAATAACAATGCAAAAGTAAAAGTCACAGTATGAACCCAGATTATCAAAGCAGGGGGAAGAAGACAGGATGATGAAGCAGTAGCTGCTAATAGATGTGAGGGGAAAAAACAAAAATAGAATTTGAAAGTGTATCAGGTAAAAGTAACGCAGCAGAGATGGATGACATAAACACCTGATTCTGAAAATAAATATGTCCTGGGGGGGCAGAAATCAACCTTCCACAAATTCTTTTTTTTTTTCACCCATGGGCTCCATCTGCCATTTTGTCTTTTCACTTGAAAGGCTTTCCCCGCTGTGTAATCCTAGTCAATCAATACATTGAACAGGAAGATAGCTCAGCCTCATAAGAACACAAGATGAGCCATGTTGTATCAGACCAAAACCTCATTTAGTCCAGCTTTCTGTTTTTGCACACTGGCCAGCCAGATCCCAATAGAAACACCACAAATGTAACAGCATTTTGTTGGTCTTTTCCTCCAGTAACTGATGTGAAAATTCACATTGCCTCTAATACTTCAGGTAAATATTGCGATCGTGATAAGCAGCCACTGAAAGCATTACACCTTCATCAATTGCTTCTTTTTAAAGCTATCTGAGTTTGTGATTGTCACCACATTTAGGGGCAGTGAATTCCATAGTTGAACTACGGATGGTGTAAAGGAGTCTTTCCTTTTATCTGCTCAGAATGTCCCATTACTTGGCTTCAGCAGATGGTCCTGGGTTCTAATGTCTACAGAGAACCAAACTTCTCCTTATTTGTGTTATCCATACCATGCATAACTGCAAAATCAACTATCCAGTCCTCACCTCACTTATCTCTGTCATGATCTCCCCTTACTTCTAAGCTGAGAAATTCTAGACATTATTTCTTTACCTTTTAGAGTAATTGTTTCAAATATGGGTTTCATGAGGATGGGGAATCCCTTTTGGGTTCTACTCCAAACTTTAAGGAGCTAACCAAGGCCCTAAACCCCATACCCCAAACAGATTCGGTGTCTTGGACAACACTTGTAAAGTTCAGATTAACGCCTGAATTTATTCACAGTTCACACAAAACCCAACCCATTAAAATCCACTGGTCTGCTTGGGTCCCAAGGTGAAGTATCAGAACCAAAACTGGACACCTCTTGAAGCTTTTGTTCAGTCTTCAGAGCAGATAAATATCAGAGTCCAGGAAAAGAGGAAAGAAGATGAAGGACAAACTCAGAACTGTTCAAATGAGCAAAGTCTGACTGTTCAAATGAACTGTTTCAAAAGAGCAAAGTTTTCTCTCTTGCTGCCTTGTGCGTCTTGTGTCTTGATTGCTCACCAGCATTACACAGCAAGACTTCTGCCCTAATCAAACTCGTCTAGACTTAAAGGCCAATATCCTATTGAGACTTTACACAGCCATAAGGCAAATGATGCAACCTTTAGAGGCAAATGGCCTCAAATTAAGAAATCACTGTAGACATGATCTATTGTACTGAGCTGTGGGACTTTATTTCCTGTAAATACAGTGGTGCCTCGCTTAACGAAAAATCCGTATAGCGATCCCTTTTTGGGGATCGCTATACGGATCAGCCCCAATCGCCGCACTCGCTTTGCGACGATTGGGGCTCCGGCGGCCATTTTGGAGCCGCCGAACAGCTGATCGGCGGCTCCAAAATGGCCGCCGCATGACCCGAAATGGCCCCTATCAGCGTTTTCGCGCCCTCCCTAAGCAAGGGGAGGGCGCGAAAACGCTGATAGGGGCCATTTCGGGTCATGCGGTGGCCATTTTGGAGCCGCCGATCAGCTGATCGGCCGCTCCAAAATGGCCGCCGGAGCGAAAACATCGCTGGAGGGGGTAAGTTTACACACTTATTGGAACGCATTAAACTAAGTTTAATGCGTTCCAATAGGTTTTCCTGCCCCACACAGCGATGTTTTCGTATAGCGAAGGTTAATCCGGAACGGATTAACCTCGCTATACGGGGCACCACTGTAATGCTTAAAATGACCTGTTAACTTGAGACGATTCACCTTATTTGTGTTATGGGTGTGACTAACAAGATTTTCACCTATGTATGGTTAGTCAGGATGGAGCTGTACATTTCAGTGTGAATCCCACTGAAAGTAAAGTAGATAAACCACTTAATACTGTTGTCTTCCAGCTGCACCACATTTTTAAAAATATGCCTATCTTCATCTAAATTCTGTCCCAGTTAATTAGATGTTAGTAGGCATCCTTCAGTCTTGAGAGACTAGGGTAACGTGCTCTGAACAGAGGTCTTGGAGGTCTTGCAACAGCATCTAGTGTGGCTGAGAAGGCCAGTTCGAGAGTGACAATCCCTTCCACACTGAAGACAAATACAGTCTGTCCCCTGTCCAGCTTCCTGATTTTGCTGGTTTCTGGACTGCCTTTTTGCCTCAGCCTGCTGAACAAGTGTCTCTTCAAACTGGGAGAGGCCATGATGCACCGCCTGCCTCCAGGCTGAATGCTCAGATGCCATAATTAGATGACAAGGTTAGGGTACAGGGGTACTGACCATGCACATAAGACTAGCAGGCTTGCCTCAAGTCATTTTGTGGCCTGCCATGAATAACCAGGTGGCATCTGTAAGGAAATTGGGAATTGTAATTATGCAAAAATTGAGTATGTTAGGTTCTGTATAAGATGAATTTTAAAAAGATGTTTTTCATGAGTTTGCTATGCAGAGTTGTTTGTCAAAGTCACAAGGTCAGGCAGTCCACAGAGAAGAGACACAACAAAAAACACTAACTGGGAGAAAATAAGACACCTGGAGCTTGGATCATGAGAACTTTGGGTGGTGATTGGAGTGTTCTGAATTATGCCTACTTGGACTTAATTGTGTGTCAGCTTGAAAGTGTAATGAAGAAGGAAGTCCTAAAGAGATGTAAAATGAGAGGGTTTGTGTATGTAGAAAAAAATGGTCTGTGAATGCTGTGGAATGTGAGACAGAGAGGATTGGTTTTTTTTTTTCAAGAAGAAGGGGGGCAATAGCCAAAATTCTAGATGCCAGCATGTGGGACACAGAGCAAAGATGATTACCTAGCTGTTTTTATTTTAATTAGAAATTGTAGGTTTATTTAAACATTGTAATACAGTAGTCTGGAAATGCTCAGTGTTTATGCTTTAAAGCACTGGTTCTTAACCTTGGGTTACTCAGGAGTTTTGGACTGCAACTCCCAGAAGCCTTCACCACTTGCTGTGTTGACTGGGGTTTCTGGGAGTTGCAGTTCAAAAGCATCTGAGTAACAAAGGTTAAGAACCACTGCTTTAAAGCTACAACTATATACTAATGAAACTTTTTTTTCTTAATAAAACAAATATAATTCTTCAACAAGGATCTAGTCTCTTGCTACAGCAGGACTATCTAAATCCAGTGTGGATGAAAGAAAATTAATAGTTGTTACTGTGAGTTAAAAGGTCCTACTGTCCTATTTGGTAAGGCTGTTGTGTATTCTAAGGAAACACAAAGCCTATGTTTTTATTGCTTTGGAAGCAATCAAAGGTTACTTTTAAGGTTCAGGCTTGTCCTCAGGACAAAATTGGGAACAGGAATATCTTCTCCCTGCCGCAATAACCGTCTGTTGCTTCTGTCCTCTAGTTTCTCTGTGGAAACAATTTCATGCACTTTTGAAAATGTATGCAAAATAAAACAAAACAATCTCTTCCTATATGCCTCATAGAGCATTTTGTGTGCATGCGAAGCAACTTTTCTTGCTCTCCTTTTGTACCCATTTTAATGACTCTAATAGAAACAACAACCCTTCTATTTCATTCAGGTGGCTGGCGGTGGGAGGTGGCAGCAAGGAGTGTGCCATGCAAGCCAGTCTAATCCCATTGAGAAGGCAAGACTCACTGGAAGAGAGAATAGTGCTAGGAAAAGTTGAAGGCAGCAGGAAAAGAGGTATACCTACGATGAGATTGATTGACCCCAGAAACGAACCGTTGCCTTGAATTTGCAAGAACTGAGCTGTTTTGTTAAGAAAGGAATGGAATGTTTTGGAGGTCATTCATTCATAAGGTCACTGTAGGTCTGAGGCAATTTGACAGCGCATAAGAAAACTAATTTTTGTGAAATCGTTTTCCACAATATCTCCAGGCCAAAAGGGACTAAATTATGACAAATGGCATAATTTCTCGTTCTGCATGATCACCTGTTTATGGGCACTAGGGAGGATGATGTTAGTGTTTCCAAGTATGTGGTATAAGACGACATACATTAAGAACCCCATAAAAGCAAATAAATCCTCCTAATACATTATTGGGGGAAAACATGGATCAACCAAAAATAATCAGATACTGTATTAGTTATATGCCATCAGGTCAGAACCAATTTATAGCAACTCTAATAAGGCTTTCAACATCAATGACATATTTGAGGAGTGTCTTTACCAGCTCTACTCCCCCAGTGAGTTTCCGTGGTCAACTGGGTATTCAAACATTGCTCTCCAGACTCCCAGTCCATCATTCTATCCACTACACCACACTGGGCACCAATCGGATATTAGATATTATTTGTACTAATGACATTTAAAAAGAAAGGTCACAACTCCAGAAGACATGAGCAATAATACACTCACCAGTGCCTGTAGTTAAATTCTATTGCCATTCCTTCTTTACTTGACTCTTCTCTAATTCTGATTTTCAGAAATACGTAGAAATCATGAGAAGTTTGCTTTGCTCTAATGTTAATCCAATTCAAGCAGTTTTCAGCAGGGAAGAAAAAGAAAGTGGTTATTATCTGTCACAAAGGGAGATGTGCTGCTCAGTGTATAATAAGCAAATGCAATCATGAAAAATGCACAGGAAAAAGGCCTACAAATAATAAACTGTACCAATGAAAGAATACATCTCATTTAACGTTCTAGTTCTGCTTTCTTCCCCAAAATTTTAATTTACATGCTGCTAACTTACAAAAACACAAGATTTACTGGGGATTTTTTTTCCCATTATAATCTTTTCTCCCTTTCGTCCAGTACAAGCTGTACTTGAAACTGGAGCACTGTAAAGCGAATCAATACAATGCTCAGCTAAGTGTTTGCATTGTAACCAAATATTCCAGCTTTCAGTCAACTGCAAAACTGAATGTAGCAGTCCCTGTGCAGCAGTGTGTGTGTGTGCATGTGTGCATATACTTAAACAACTCCAGCTATTCCCAACCCCATTTGCAGATAGTATAAAGGGGCTAGTCCTTTGAGTGCCACTTTCGCACTGCGGCTTCTTTTCCTCCTTTCAGACATATTGGGTAACCCCTGAAAGAGAATGGAAAGAAATCAGTCTAAACTCTCTCTCTTTCTCTCTCCCTCTCCCTCACCCACATCTGGAACTTCATTTTGCTTTCCCTGCTCTTCAGTTATTTATTAAGCTACGGGTAGCAGCCTTACACAGATTCAGACCCTTTTAATTCAGTGGTCTGAATCCTGATGGAACCTTACACTGTAAACCAAAAATAATGGAAGTGGTGTGTGCAATCTTTTATGCACTTAGGTTGGGGTTGTGCTGTTGGTTGCACACCAGTGGTGCAACCAGCCACGGGACAGGTGGCTGGAAAGATGTGAAAATGGTGTGTGTCATTGTCCTTATGAGTGCGGTATTTCCATAGGATTTGGATACTATTGTCGAAACTGATCACTAGTAGGTCTCTAGGAGTCCAGACAATGGGCCTTGTCCCGTCCTAAACTTAGATTACAAAAGCAAGATGGTGGTTGAACATGAAAAAGACAAAAATGGCAACTGTATAAGATCTTCAGTTGCCAATGAGGCAACTGCATTTGTTAAAAAGTTTCTATGCCTTGGCTTTCTCATCAGTCATAATGGAGACTCCAAACGAGAAATCAAAAGGATATTGAAACTTTGAAATGGCACCCTCAAGGAAAAGATGCTTAAGTGTAAGGATGGGTCACTGGAAACTTTAAGGTCATCCAAGCTATGGTGTTTCTGGATAATGTACACATCTTTGAAAACTGGACATTAAAGAAAAGTGATAGGGGGAAAGTACAGTATTGATTAACAGATACCACTGGCCACTAAAATACATGCAAGTGGGTTAAGTAGATCAAATGAGCCTGAACTCTCACTAAATGATGAAATGACTAAAACAAGTCCATTGTAAATTTGGATGTATCATGAGAAGACAAAATCACAGTGGAAAAGGCAATGATGCTCGGAAAAGTATAAGGCAGTAGGAAAAGAGGAAAATCTCACATGGGATAGATTGACAGACTAGAGGTAATTAATTCATGAGGTTAATGTAACTCATAAGACTCCACAGCACATAACAGCAACGTAACCATTTCTTACTCATTTTAATTTCTCACATTGGGAGCACTGGTTGGTGGAAAAGTCGTAAAGAGTAATTTAAATGAGTAAACAATAAGTATCTGCTCACCGCTACTGAAGTGAGGGCGCCATTACACTGATGATTTACATATTGGTTTCTTCCCCAGTGTTTTTGGAACTGAATTAAAGTCATGTGGGTTTTGTTTCATTTTGCACATTCTTTTGGAAAGTCAACCCACAGGGGCTTTGTGTTGGCAGAAGGTGAAGGGGCAAGTGTAGGAGCCCCTAGTGCCCGCGTGTGGCTCCTTCAAAGGCGAGGAGGGCTGCTGGCGTGTCAGGTGAAAGGGAGACAGAAGGACTACAGGGTGGAGGAGGGAGGGTGGAAAGCAGCCCAGCTGGCCTTAAGGGTCTAATCTAAGTCAAGCAGAGCAGAGAGGAGGTGCAGGGCAAGACAGGTGGCACCTTTCACATGACAGGGTGGATGAAAGGGGGGGCACCCTTCTGGCCACTGCCTTCCCAAGAGGCCGCCACAAAGATGGGGGCACCAGCGTCATGGTGGTACCAGTCAAGGAAGGAAACTTGAAAGAAGGATAGCAAGGATGCAAAGAACAAGAAGGAAGGCAAGCGCTTCTGGACTAAGGAAGGGCATCAGAAAAGAAGGAATTTTAGGGAAAGAGAGAACAAAGAGATGGGTTATGGGTTTCAGACTTCAGGGGCCAGCAGTACAGAATATGTTTTTTAAAAAATTCTTTTTATTTGGAAATTAGTGCTGCATCACTTCAGCAATGGATCCCCTTGAAACATGTGTGGCCATATGTTTGTTTGTTTGTTTGTTTGTTTGTTTGTTTGTTGATTGATTGATTGATTGATTGATTGATTGGTTGGTTGGTTGGTTGGTTGGTTGGTTTGATTGATTGATTGATTGATTGATTGGAATTATATGCCACCCATCTAGACAATGTCTACTCTGGGCGGCTCACAACAAGTAGAATAAAAACAATTGTAATATGGCAACAGTTTTACCACAGTTTCCTCTGTTGTGCCTGTCCATCCCTCAGGCTTCCATATTATACTCGTTGCTCTGCCTCCCATTTTCAGTAGCATGTACTTTCAAAGACTGTATTTACTCCAGCAGAGGCATGCACATTTGCTGAGATGATTCAAAACAAATCAATTTCACATTTGTGTTAAAATTAAGGGGGGGGGGACCCTCTCTGAGGCTCTTTAGAATAACTCACTTGGTGGCCAAACAAATGTGGAGTTCTCTGTGTGTCATGCAGCCAGGATGTTTTAAACTGATTTTGAAATATGCTAAACCTGATTTAAACTCAGGTGGTTTTTTCATTGTGTGACTGTGCCCTAAGATTAAACTGGCAACACAATCAACTTCCTTGATGTAGAATTGGGGCGGGGTCCCATCTTGTCCATTGCCTTAGGCAATGAACTTGCTTTGCCTGACCTTAGGATGAAGGATACCACTGTTTCAACATACCAGTGATATCATGGCTCCTGATTAACTACTAGGATTTTACTACAAAAGCAATGAAATCATTCCTTCGTAAATTACAACCTTAATGTAATATAATGTACTGTAATGTAGTTGTATCTTTGTTATTGGGAAAGGAATGAGTTACAAGTGACAGTACCACCAGAAAAAGGGACTGGTAAACTACTGACTATTCTATACATAGGAAACCCTGAAAGGGTTGCCATTAGTCAGGAACAACTTGATGGCACATTGTTGTTCTTATTTGTAGTAAGTTATTTCTAAATTTTTACAGTGGTGCCTCGCATTACGACGTTAATTCATTCCAGCGAAATCGCTGTAGAACGAAAATGTTGTAATGCGAAAATAAAAAACCCATTGAAACGCATTAAAACCCATTTAATGCTTTCCAATGGGCTAAAAACTCACCGTCCAGCGAAGATCCTCCATAGGGCGGCCATTTTCGGTGGCTGTCTTGCAAGGAATCCATCCCAGAAAACAGCGGGGAGCCATTTTATTTACCCAGTGGCCATTTTGAAACCGCCGATCAGCTGTTGGAAAATCGTCGTTTTGCGAAGAATCTGTTCCCGAAGCAGGGAACCGATCATCGCAAAGTGAAAAAACCCTATTCAGACCATCGTTGTAACGTTGTCGTAATGCGGTTTCGTTGTAATGTGGGGCAATCGTAAAGCGAGGTACCACTGTATTTGGATACATCATTCAGAAGGATTTAGAGCCAGATTAAGGAATCAGCTACTGTTCAGATGTTACTGACTATACCTCCATCATCCCTCACCACCAGTCATGCTGGCTGGGGATGATGGGAGCTGTAGTCCAACAGCACCTGGTGGACTGAATGTTTCCCATCGCCAGCTTAGTGGTTTATGGTTAAAGGCAGCTTACGGAACTTGCCAGAATGTTGGAAACCATCAGTTCTTCTCCTTGCCTGTTACTTATCGTGCCATAATCTGCAAACAAAATGTGCTGCAGGGGAAAAGTGGGGAGAAGAAACAAAAACAAAACAAAACACAATCAGGAAGACTGGCAGAAATGAGTAGGAGAGAGAGGGAGGAAAAGTCTGCCAGTGTTAATGCTGTGGCCCAAGCTTTTGGCACTGGCAGCTGCACACGTATGAGGGCAATTCAAGCATATGGACTCCTCTGAGCTCTTGTCAACCTGCCATGGCAGAGAAGCTCCACCGAGTGGGGTCAACCTTGTGTCTTTCAGAGTCGCACAACAGGGCATGATCGAACATAGCAAAACGCCAGCGAGGGCACTTGCGTTCACCAGGAAACATGAGACAGAGCGGTGCCTTGTCTCCAGCAAGGCTTTGCCATGCTGCAATGGAGCTGGCCTCTTTCCAATGTTTACTGCGAGTGCTCCATTCTTCAGGGCTGTAGGAAGAGTTGTCACTCATCCAACACAGCACACACCGAGGATAATATGTTGAGTGCCTGCAACGGTTTGCCTGGCCAAGAAGTAAATTAGAGTCTACACAATGCGAACAAGTAATTCCTCCCTCCACAGCAATTTTGCTAAAAGGCCTGGTCTAATTCACTAAAATAATACCTAAAATCTGTGCTTTCATCTTCCGAAATGGTTTGCAAGGAAGCCCCCCCCGCCCCATTCCTCATATTTTAAATTTAATTTTTTTTCCTATTTCTTTCTTTCTGATTTTCTCCTTCCCCTGCCCCATTTGCCCCTTTTCATGCTCTTGCCCTTCCTTTCTGGGTTAGATTTACAAGAATTTGTATATTTGTGCCAGGGAGGTGATTCTCACAGCCTCTCAATCTCAGTGAGAAATCACAGGTGTGATCACGCAGGCAGGTAGCTTGCAATTTGGACCAATCGCGCCACAGTCTGGTGCAAGCAATTTCCCGGTCACAACACACCATACACAGAACAGCGCTTCAGCCTGACCTCAATCCATGCCCAGGCTGGACCCTTTCAGTCCTGCTGGAGGGCTCTTACTTGGAGCTGGACTGATTCCCCGACAGATGGAAAGATCACTTTAAGGAAGGTTGCTCTCGGGAAAGTGACCCTTTCCAGACACTTTTCTCACCCTCTGATCCCACTTGAAACAAACAAACAAACAAACAAAAATCACTTCATGAGTCCCACCCCCCAAAGAAATCTAATTGGATGGTTACTGGTTATTAGAGATGGACAAGAACTGTCAGTTTGATGATGTGGTGCTGTACGTTTCCTGGTCGAACAGCTGGTTCATGATTTGGTGTCCTGTCCTCTCCAGCAGGCACTGCCACTGAGTAGGCACCCGCTGGGGGCAGTGGCACAGCACTGAACTGCAAATCAGCTGTTAGGCCAGGGAATGAACCACACTGAACTTCTGAACTGGTGGTTTGTGCCCATCTCTACAGATGTTGCCAGATTTCAGGATCTGGTTAAAGTGTAAGGGTTGGGTTTGTTTGTATGTTTGTTTGTTTGCTTGTTTTAAATAGTTCTGTATGTTTCCAGGCAGGATGATAAATCTCAGGATGGATGGTGCAAGAGGAGAGAATCTGATTTTTCTGTTGGTGCGAGTTTTACAGCCTGGATACCCATCTTTACCTATTCCCACCTGGTATTGCTAACCATTGATTTTTGTATTTGTGTTGCAGTTATGCACAGCAAGGAAGCAGGAGCAAAGAGAGGAGATGAGCAAGACAGTTAACACACTTGGGCCCATTGACCCATTTGACACAGATAGGGAGGTGAGCACCAGCATTACGGCTCCTGAGACTTCTTAACTAAGCCTGGTATACATGGCATGGGCCTGAATTTTGTTTTTAAATCCTCCCCATGGGCTCCCCAAGAGTCTTCCATGAGTTACACTTGCAGCAGGACTGGTTAGATGGTCCCACCAGATTCTGGGACCATTTTTCCAGATTCTCTTTGTGCCTATTTCCACAACAAGCTGGTCCAGAAGCAGTTTTGCTTCTGATCCATGTTTCTCTGACTCAGTGACACCCCATGGGTTCACCCTATGATATCACTTGACTCTGACTTATAATGTCACAAATGCCCACAAATGGGTATCAGGTGCTAGCCTGAAATCTTCAGGAAGTTGGATGCTGCTGACTTGGGAAACCTAAGCCTACCTGGCATACCTTAGGAGGGAGTTTCCTAACCAAGGTGATACTATAAAGAGAACCTTGTCCTGTGTCTTCACCGATCTTGGTTTAGTGGGACATGCACCACTACACCACTTCTGCTCCACATCTATCTATCTATCTATCTATCTATCTATCTATCTATCTATCTATCTATCTATCTATCTATCTATCTATCTATCTATCTATCTATCTATCTATCTATCTATCTATCTATCTATCTATCTATCTATCTATCTATCTATCTATCAGCAGACCAGTTTAGGTGGTCTGGACTGACCATTTGGTATCCACAGCTGTGCCCTCTCTAACAGAGGGGGGGGGGTTAAGAGATCAGGAAGAGAACCCTTCACAGGAGTTGTGTCACTGCCATCCCATACCATATCCTTCCCTTGGAATTTTCTTTAATCTGCCCAGTGATAGAGCCAGCCCTTCTTCATTAAATTCTCAATTTATCATTCATGTTTGTGTGTGTGTTTCAGTTACCAAATGCTGGCTTCTGGGGTAGCTGCATTCAAATTGAAACTTGGAACCCATAGTCGGATGTAACTACCCATTCAGTCCCCTATTTACATGCTCCAGGCAGTACAGAGTTGCTGTTGGCTGTTTCTTAAAACCTGAACTCTTATGGTTGCCCTCTCTTACAGTACTGTCCATCTGATATACAGAAAGGCTATTTGTAAGAATGGCTGATGGTCAGATTCCAAAAGATCTCCTGTATGGAAAATTAGTGCAGGGAAAGCGTTCCAGAGGGAGACCACGGCTGCGATACAAGGATATCTGCAAGCGAGATCTGAAGGCCTTAGGAATGGACTCAACAGATGGGAAATCTTGACATCTGAGTGTTCAGCCTGGAGGCAGGCGGTGCATCACAGCCTCTCCCAATTTGAAGAGACCCTTGTCCAAAAGGCTGAGACAGTCCTGAAACCAGCAAAATCAGGGAGCTGGACAGGGGACAGATTGTATTTGTCTTCAGTGTGGAAGGGATTGTCATTCTCGAATTGGCCTTTTCAGCCACACTAGATGCTGTTCCAGGTCCTCTATACAGAGCACGTTTACCATAGCCTCCCGAGACTGAAGGATGCCTAATCTAATCTAAAGTCCATTAATCCCACTGTTTCTCTTTAAAAAGTCATCGCAATTTAAAAACAGCAACAACCCAAAGATACATGTTGTCATTCCATATGCAGTTATTGGGCAGCTTTCGTACCCCGAATTCCTTTAGTAGCACAGCAGGACACAAAACCCATCACATTCCATGGAAGGATTTTGATCCACTCCCTGGAGTGTTTCGCAGCTTGTCTTCTATCAGTGTTCTAGCCTTGTCAGTTTTTGTTTCAAAATCCCATTTACATGTGTCTGGCTAAATGAAGCAGGTACATTATGTGAATAATGAATACCTGGATGAATTGTGTTGTAGGTCCTCCTTCCCCAGAGGAACATTTCACGTTGGGTTTCAGATGCTACCTGGCAAACAACTCAGCTGCATCAACACCAGGAAATAGATTTTTCTATACATAAAGCAGGTACAGACCTGAAGCAATGGCTTTTGGAGGGGGGGGCATGTGACATTAATAACTACTTTCAGTGTCTCATGGCCAGTCGGGTTGGAGGAATTCCGGGAACTGTCATCCAAAAATATACTTTTTCCAAGCTCTGGAAAAAGTCTTCTAGTAGAGTCCCCAGTTTCTTGCCGGTAATAAGATCTGTTGAAGGAGTCAAAGGCTGTGGTCCTTGGAAATACAGAGAAAATATTTGCTAACCGACGTTACCCTAGAAAACCTGCTGAAGAAAATGTGAGCTATACAAATATAACTAACAGATACAACACAACATTTGGATGTTTCTTTTCCTTCACCTTTTCTCCCTTCCTGTACCCAAGTTTTATCAAATTAGCAGTGCTGTTTTTATTTGTTTCAGAATTCTCAGTATCCCAAAATGCTCATCTCTGAAGAATGCATTTGTGTTCATTCTTGAGATATTTTACCTCCCTCAACACCTGAAATTGTTATCACAAATTTATTCTAACTTTCGGCAGACCATGCCCTAAACAGTGACTCTAAATGAGTCCTCCATTATGTATGAAATAACTACATTTGAAATATTTCAATGAGTATCAAGATGCTTTCTACGTGCCAGAACAAGTGCTTGGGCACAGCCGTTGGATAGACCTCCTGTTCTAAGCTTCCTGCCTTCAGCTGCAAATGAATGAACCCCAGTCCTACCATTAACTAGAGGCAGGAAATTGCCTCAGGTGGAAGATGATGGGAGGCAACTGTGGCAGCTTCTGCAGCCATTTCTCTTAACCATTCCAGCAATTTCTCCCTCTTGGAGGACAGAACTGTGTGTGCTACTGCACCTCCTAACCTAGCCATTGCCCTGCATTCTAGTAGTAGATGCTGCTATCCCATTGAATTCTGACCCATCTTGTTCTTTACACCAGCAGCAAAACTAGACTGAGGCACCCATCCATCCATCCATCCATCCATCCATCCATCCATCCATCCATCCATCCATCCATCCATCCATCCATCCATCCATCCATCCATCCATCCATCCATCCATCCATCCATCCATGGATGGATGGATGGATGGACAGTTTTGAGATTGCCAAGCATTTCTTCAGCAACCATTTGTAGACAGTAGAGGGCCAATAGGCGGGATGTAGCTTCTTAGCTCACCAGGGAAAGGGAGGTCCATTCAGTAGCACAATAAGTGATGTTGTCAGCAAAGTTTCTTCAGTTTTGCATTCCATTTTCTTTCAGTGATGCTGCTGCATCAACAGACACAGGCTGGGAAAAACAACCAAGAGTCCTCTCTTTCCATTATCCCAATAGTCTCTTGCTTGTTTGGATGCTAAGTCCTAGCCTGCAGGACTTTGTGAAATCCAAGCATTCCCAAATCCTGTCTTGGAAAGTCTATGTCCAGTTGCCATGCCCCAAGCCTAACATCAACTAAGGAGAGAAACAAATCTCTTAGCACACAGATGAGAGAGCCTGGCAGAAATGAGAGGAGCGGTCTTCTTTGTATCTTTTTCTTACTTTGGGGAAGAAGGCACCACCAACCTACAGAAAGTGCCAAATATCTTATGATCTCAGTGTTAGAACTGATTTTAAGATGGGCTGGGTCATGCAAAAGACAAAGATGCTGGCTGCAGGATTTGGGTTTCCAGGACTTCTGGCCTTAAAACTTTTTCCAACCACTGGTGATGCTTGACTGGCTGTATACAAGAACATAACATAAGAAGAGCCCCGCTGGATCAGGCCAGGGGCCCATCTAATCCCGCTTCCTGTATCTCCCAGTGGTCCCACCAGATGCCTCTGGGAGCACACGAGAGCATGAGATCCCTGTCTCCTGATACCCCTCCCCTGCATCTGGCATTTGGAGGAGAAGAATTTTACTTCTTCTTTTAGAGTTCCGTGTCTTCTTTTAAGACATTAAAATCAGAATGGCCAAACTAAACAAAAAGGCAACAAAATTATGATGAGAAGCTGTAAAAAGCTGGTTGATTTATATAGTGAGATTGAAAAAGACTTTGCTTGAACAAAGACAATTCTCTGCCAATGCTGTTAATCTGTTTATTATGCCAGTAGATACTTGTCACCTCCCAATACTTGCTAGATTATCATTATTAAGATAATAAATATCTACCTCAGTTGGTAGATATTTATAGGCCAGCTGGAGTGGTAGAATGGAATATGGAATGAAGGAGAGATGCAGAAGGTACCATCTTCATTAGTAAGATGGTACCTTCTGCATCTCTCCTTCATTCCATATTCCATTCTACCACTCCGGCTGGCCTATAAATATCTACCAACTGAGGCTGCACACGATACACCTGAAGGCTAAATTCCATGAAAGCCAAGCTGAACTGCATAAAATTTAATGTACCAGGAGACTCTTGGTGACTTTTGCTGCAACAAACCCACACCAGAAGGTTCATGGAAATTGTTGCTAAGCGAACAACTCTCTCTTGCTCCTCACTGACTTCCCTTGGGCAAAGAAGAAAGGTTTCAGAGTTTCTCAGATACCAACTGCCCACACATGGTTCTGCACACCTTTTCTATCAATTGCAAATCTGCCCTTTGGCCCACTCACTCTTGTCCCTACTCATCCTTCATGCATGCTCACTTTTACATATCTCCTGACTTGCTGTCATGTCCTCCCCACCACCCGAGGCCCACTTTTCCTTCTCAAATCCCCAATCCACCTTCCCCACACCCTTTTTTTTCCTTTGAACCTCTTCTGTCTTTTAGCCTATCAGAGTCTTTCTGAATTAGGCTCCTCCTCCTCCATGTTCTCTCCTAATAATTGATATTGAGCAATCATTACCTTTTTCCGCCTTTAAAATATTTCTGAAACCTGTGTTTTTTTTTCATATAGCCCAGGACATGTTATTCATTAGGAGGAAAAGCAGTATGGTGGGATGTGGGAGGGTTTTTTTTTGTTATTCCTTGTTATAATAATAAACCATAATCAAAACAACCTTCTGAAAAATACGCAAATGTGCCCTTAGCTGTCCTCATCACCAATAAAATTTGTCCTCACTGATTATAATTGGTCCCCACTGATTCATCAACTAAATCTTTTGCTGATCACTCTATTGATTGAGCTATCTTGTAGCCCAAGTCTGGTGGTAGCATTAGAAACCTGAAGGGCACCAAGGGTGAATTAGAGTGGACATCCACAGCATTCATAATTTGAGGGCAGAATGTGAGACTCAACGGATTAAAGTCTGATTGAAGACTGAAGAGTCTTTTGACATTAGAGCATCACATTATGTGACATGTCATTCGTATCTGAGGTGAGGAAGAACCCCAGTTTCTTTTACTAGGCCTCTCTATCTTGACATCCATACCTGCAGAGAAAATGCTAGATGTTTCTGTGGTTGTGCTGAATTAAGGTGTAATAAGGCCAAAATAGGGTGTGAAAAAGATGCAAGAAAGTATAAACATATGCATCCTCTCCTCTTCTTGTTCACTGCAATGTGTAGTGATCATACCAACTCCCGGCTTCCTGTTTCTCAGAATGGTGTGTATGTGTGTGTGTGTGAAATCAGAGCATGATAACCTTACTTCAAAAAAATTTTCTAGGGTTAGGCAGTTATTGCAGGCAGTGGTCCTGAGAGACATCTAGAACCGCACATACCAATCAGGACAAGTCCCTTGGCTGTGCATCCAGTGAGCGATCAAGAAGGAAGGAAGGAAGGAAGGAAGGAAGGAAGGAAGGAAGGAAGGAAGGAAGGAAGGAAGGAAGGAAGGAAGGAAGGAAGGAAGGAAGGAAGGAAGGAAGGAAGGAAGGAAGGAAGGAAGGAAGGAAGGAAATAGCCCTGTGGTGATCCCCCTTTGTGCCCTTTATATCTTTGGTAAATACGCCCTTTTCACTGCCACCAGGATTCTCTTAATACCAATTCAAGTCCCCCACACACAGGAGTTGCTCATATAACTTAGGAATCAGGTTTTCAATTAAACATTCTTTTATTAATGAACAAATAAAAAAAGGAAATCAATATATAACTGGTTCAGGTATTCATGTACAATAGATCATGTGTTCAATCGCTGGTATTCAGAACTCTTGTGTACTTTAAATCAATATCTCCCATGTTTTACTTCTAAGTTCATTTCTGCCTGTTACATGTGTGTTTTAATCTTTCAGTTTCTTTTCTGAACCCCTTTTTATCAATTCCTAAACCCTAACACTTTCTCAACATCTTGTGGTCCCTAACTCTCTCTATCTCTCCCTGAATCCAACTCTATCCCTATCTAATTCCAACTGTCTCTCCCAGCTGTCTTAACTGTCCTTTTTGCTCCTCCCCTCCTGTTCTATCCTCTGATTGACAGGCAGGAATGATGTCACATTTTTGCAGTCCGCTACAAGCCCTACCAGTTTTCATCTCCACCTTTGTAAATTGAATGGGTCTTAATTTGTGATTCAAGATGAAGATACTCCAAATGCTAGCATTACAATATGTACAATAATGTACTGCTGTTGGTAAATGCCAATTCTCATTCACTTACTTTAAGGGTTGCAGCTGAGGCCATAGGAAGCAAAGAGTTTTGGTAAGTGCTATCATAGAATCATAGATTCATGACATGGGAAGGTCCTAAATAAGCCCATTGAGTCCAACCCACTGCTCAGTGCAGAATACAAATAAAAGGATATCTGTCTGATGATTGTCTACATTTCTCTTGAATGCCTCTAGTGCAGGAGCACCCATCACCTCTTGAGCTAACTGATTCCATTGCTGTACTGCTCTAACAGTTAGGAAGTTTTTCCTGATATTCAACTGAAATCTGGGTTCCTGTAACGAGCCTCTTGTTGCGTGTCCTGCACTCTGGGATGATTAAGTAACTGATCTTGTTCCTCCTCTACATGACAGCATTTCAAGTGCTACCATATCTTCCCTCCGTCTTCATTTCTCAAGGTTAAACATGCCTAATTATTTCAGTCTTTTGTCATAGGGCTTGGTTTCCACCCCCTCAATCATCCTAATCATCCTTGTTGCCCTCCTATGTACTTTTTCCAATTTGTCATTTGGAGACTATGCTTCTGTTCATGTAGCCTGACCATTCGAAAGTCCTCCTGCTTTCACCCAATGAGTCATGATATCACTACCATACTGGTTACACTGGTCAAAAGGAATTGACACATTGGGCTGTTGTCTTTGGTAGCATTCATGTATCCTTTGTAGCATCTACTGCTAGCTCCATGTTCCAGCATTCCCTTGGCATTTTTCACTGAGATCTCCAAGCCATATGTTCCCCAGTTCAAATAATAATAACTGAGTAGCTCTAATAATCTCAGCAGCGTTCCCAGGCAACAGAACTCTCTAAAAAAATCTACTCACAAATCAGCTTTACACTGTTTGGGTAGGTTTGTTTTTATGAACGTCCCTGTGTGTTTCCTCATTCTTGGCTGGGGCTCAGAAAATAGCATATGTTAAAACTTTTGGAACGGCATATAAGAACATCAAAACCAAACTTGCCATTCAGTTTATTTCAGGTTTCTTTTGTGGGGCATCCAATATATTGGCCTCCAAAGTAACCTACCAATTTAAAAACAAAATGAAGTCTTTCAGATCGGCTGGGAAAAAGGCACAGAAGGCAAAGGGGGGAAAAATCGAGCTTGTAATGAAACTGCAATTGCAGCCTTCAACTACTGGAGGAACTGTCACCGTTCTGTACTGTTCGAAAAGTGCAATGTGATGCAAGGTGACAATTGGAAGAGGTATGTGTCAACATCTTATTTTGTTGCCTCCAGCCCCACTCTGAATAAACTACAGAGTGTACTGTCGCATCAATGTTTCTGGAGTCTTGACATGCCTGTTGGTAAGCTAAATAAATAAATAAATAAATAAATAAATAAATAAATAAATAAATAAATCTCTCACATACACACACATACACATGTATGTGATTTATTTATTTATTTGCAATATGTATGTATGTATTTGTGTGTGTGTGTGTACAAATATATAAATATAACTATAGATGTGTATGTACACACACACACACATCTATAGCTATATTTATATATTTGACACATATGAACAAATCTGTGTGTCTCTGTGTCTGTAGAATGTTTGGGATGACTAGCTTTGCACACATATTACACAACATATATATCCCCTTTTAGTTTATTTTGGGGGTTTTCTTTTTCAAATGAGAATCGTGAAAATACAAATCTGGGTGTGATTAATCTGGAGAAAAGGAGCAGATGGAAATGCTGATATGGCTGCCAGTGACTTGGGCAGAAGGCAATGAAAAATAATTCCATCACCCTCCCTAAATGGTAAAAGCTTAAACCGGTGATCAGTGGTGGATATGGGCAGATGGGATTGGCTGGCAGATTTCTACACAAATTGCTGTTGATATTAAGAGAGGGTGGGAGGGAGAGGGAGAGAAGGATGCCCCAGGAGAAATGAGGATCTTTGTATTTGTTGCACTATCTACATTGCTAGTCAGAAAGATTGTACATATATGTCAGCAGCTGTTCACCATCCCCCAATTTGTGGCACATACTGTAGGTTGTACACAGAAAACTGGATGTAATTATGATGATGATGACAATGATGATGACATAGAAAACATTTCTACTGTTCCTCCAAAGTAATTATCTCTGAAAGTTCATTCTATTAAACACACATTTCTTGAAGTTTTTCTTTGATACTCTCATCTCAAGGCATACTATTAAAAGGAAAAGTTAGTTCCACCAAGGTTTTAGTTTTCTCCACTGCCAAGTTCATTTTGTCCAGTTTGTGTACAAGCTTTTGTTTTGTTTTTGTTTCTGCATGTGAATTTCTGTGCAAGTATTTAAAAATGAATGCATTATAGCATGCACAGAGCCAGTGACTGAAGTATGTTTGTATGCACTCTAGGACTGCAGACAGTTTTCTTTGGACATTTGGACATTTGATCATACATGCTGTGAGATGCAATTTTTCTTGTCCTTTCCCAGAATGCATCACAAGCTGAGAAGTGTAGGGTTATCCAACTGGAAGCTTGAATGCTCACTCAGTCTTAACTGCCCCCTTCCCCTTCCCACCTGGACTGGGGAAAGCAGCCAATCACCACAGAATTCTATATAGGCATATTCTGATGCCCCTCAAATTTTCCTGGCTTGTCACTCACTCAGTACTCACCTGTCCATACTTTCTATCATGCAACCAGCTAGCATAGACATACACACACTAGACAGACAGACAGACAGACAGACAGACAGACAGACAGACAGACAGACAGACAGACAGACAGACAGACAGATAGATAGATAGATAGATAGATAGATAGATAGATAGATAGATAGATAGATAGATAGATAGATAGATAGATAGATAGATAGATAGATAGATAGATAGATAGATAAAATAACAGCAAATAAATGAAATGAAGGGGGACTGAAATTGTAGCAGATATAATGCAGCCATTCTTGCTATTCTGGTGTACTCTCCTTAATACATATTCAGTTTATTAGCCAAGGTTCTCAGCATGCCTATCTTGGTATGGCCTTTGATGTTGTTAATGTTTTAAACATGTGAGACATCTGGGAAATCCAGTAAGTTGTATGTGAAGTAAACAGCTGACTGAGAAGCAGATTCATTGTTTCAAAAGTAAAATTTCATCTATTTAAAGCACGTAGAGCCAATATATAGGAAGGGGAATAAGGTCCTTGTAGCAAGCCCCAACCTGGGGCTTGCTAAAAGGATGTGTGTAGAGTCTTAATAGGATATAAATGGTCCTAACGTAGATTTTTCTGCACAATTAAGGGACATTGTTTTTCTTAAGTATGCTTTATCTCATGTGTAGTTTGTAATCATATGTACTTATAATTCGTACTGTATCTATAATTCCATCACTCGTGGATAATGAAGCACGGATCCATGTTCTTAGCACTGTCCTATTACTAGACTTACTTCCTGATGCCAAAACTTTGGTCAAAATCCTCTCGTATGCCTATGCAGGTCTGATGCAAATGGCATAACTTTGCTTCAAGTTAAGAAACCACTGTGGATGTTGTTTGTATTATAATAAACAGCAAAATTCAGTGCACAAGAGTTGTCTACGCTGCTTTCTTAACGTGATACAATTCACCTATGAAAATTAAGCCAGGTGCATTATGCCAGTGTATGTATGCAAGAGGACTTTGGCTATAGCATCCTCCAGCTGGAAGAGACATTGAAGGTCATCTAGTCAACTTCCTTTTCGGTTGTCTTTTAATACATCTCTGATAGTGGACCATGTAGCCTCTGCTTTAGACAGCTTCAAAGAAAGGGTTTACCAAAATGGTCTTTTCTGTTCTCTTAAATGATTTGCAGTACCAGGAAGATCTTCCTAACATTTCATCTCATTCCTTATTTTTATTTATTTATTTATTTATTTATTTATTTATTTATTTATTTATTTATTTATTTATTTATTTATTTATTTATTTATTTATTTATTTATTTAATATCCCGCCTATCTGGTCAGTTACGACCACTCTTATATTTATTCTTATATTTTGGAACTGTCTTATTGGGTCCATCCACTGGAGCAAAAGAAAACATGTGAACTGCATCATCCATGTAACAGCCCTTCAACTAGTTGAGCAGCAGTATAATATTGCCCCTGAAGTCTCTGGTGAGCCTGGGTTGACTATGGGAGGGGTTTGGGTAAGTGGGTTACAATCTTTTCTGCACATGATCAGTCGGCATCAGGGAAGAGCAACTATGACCTTCCTGAGCGTGTCAGTATTCCTCACTCTTGGCTATGTCAGCCAGAGTTGATGGGCATTTCATTCCAACAACATCTAGAGGACCCCAGGTGGCAAACTTCACATTAATTGGTATAGAGGTCTGAAAAATTCAAGTGCTGTGCATTTCATATAGTGTTGCAACTGCAGAGTAAAGTCTGGGGATGGGGGAAGAGATAAAATTCTCAAATATGCTTTTTTTAAAAAAAATAATAATTTTTAAAAAATAATAATAATGAAGCAGGAGTATTCACAGTGAAATAATTTGAACCTCTGCTAGAGAGTTTCCTTCTAGAGGGACTGAGAAAAATGTAAATGCTCATATGAGGAGCTACGCAGGATAACAAAAGGAGAAACCATATACAGTACATAGTTGTGTTTTATCTCTGATGTTATGTTATTTTTGCTTGTTGCATTCTCCCACAGGGGCCACATGTACATGCAGGATGCATTTGCTGAAAACCTCCCACCTTCAGTTAAAGTTTTCCATTTCACTGCACAAATGTAAGGAAAGGTGGAAAATATAAGTCCATGTTGTGTTATTTTGCTGTGTGGGAGGGGGCTTGCTTTTGCTTTTGAAAGATGCTCTAAGACCTACAAGACTTTATCTTATAATCTGTAATTTGCTCTCTTTTTTTTTTCAGCCACAGCAAAGTACATCTTCTGAGAAGTGATGGGGGAGCAAAGCCACTCTGGTAGTCTTCTTTGATTTTTCTCAATTTCAGAGCTGCACAGCCATAAAGATGCCCTTGAGAAACTGGTTGAGGAATTGTTTACTGCGTCCAGGGCTCTCTACAAATATTGCCTCCTTTCTGAAAACTTTCAGAACTTGTTAGCCTCATAGAACTGCTGGAATTCAATGACAAAGTTTTGTCAGCTTGCATGACACATTAATGAAGATAAAGGGGACTTTCAGAAGTAGCCCGCCAGTAGATCCTGTTTGGGAGGAAATAATAAAGAGGATACCTCGCCTGGTTAAGGTACAAAAGCAAAGATGAATTGCTTTTCGTTGCCGCGGAGTGTCACAGTGGCATTTTGGCCAAACTCTCTTTGAAGAATGGGCTCATAAAAGGAAAGTTTTATTCCACCATCCAACTATATGTGTGTGTGTGCGCGTGTTGGATTGCTCCAAAGTTTTCATAATTTGATCCTGAAAGGAGGGGGGGAAAGAGACGCTGACTGATCATCCCTTATGTCAAGGCAAGAATGATGTGTGGCACCCTCTACGTGCAAATCCTGTCAGTTTTGGCCAACACAACTAACAGGGAGGGCATGAGGAGGAGAAAGGGAACGATAGTCCAGTGACTTCTGGAGGAATACACATTCTCCATCCCTGCTAACAAGAAGTTACCCCAGCAACGTTCAAAGTGGATTAGTTTCCAAAAAGTAAATTCACATGAAAAACATGGGATGAGAAGTTAACATTAACCTTCAAATCCCTAAATGGTTTGGGTTGTGACTATAATTACATACCTTAATATGAACCTCTCCAGCTGCTAAGATATTGGGTGGACACACACACCCCCGGGGATAGATACCACAACCTGTAAGGGCTACCTTCACTGGCATAAAGCACAAGACTTTTTCCTGTATCATTTTAGACCAGTGATGGCGAACCTATGGCACGCGTGCCACAGCTGGCACGCAGAGCCCTTTCTGCTGGCACGCGAGCCATAGGTCACTAGATTGCTACTCCCCCCCACCCCCCCATGTAGCCAAACCTCAGGAGGTGGCTGCAGCCAGTGTTGGCAGTTCGGCAGTCGGATCCAGAACAACTGGTGCTGGCAGCGGAGGGGCCTTGAGGCACCTCCTTGCCGGGATTCCCCCTTCCACCGCCACTTCCAGTTCTGGGTCATGGCGGCAACACAGTCCATTGGTTTTTGTTGTTTATTCTGCCCTGAGTAGACACCGTCTAGAAGGGTGGGATATAAATCTAACAAGCAAGCAAGCAAGCAAGCAAGCAAGCAAGCAAGCAAGCAAGCAAGCAAGCAAGCAAGCAAGCAAGCAAGCAAGCAAGCATGCATGCATGCATGCATGCATGCATGCATGCATGCATGCATGCATACATACATACATACATACATACATACATACATACATACATACATACATTCCAGTTTGGGCATGTGAGCCCAAAAAGGTTTGCCATCACTGTTTTAGACTGTAGAAGGAATTCCCCTACAAGCTGGAAATACATCCTTCTTTTTCCTGCTTTTATGTAGAGTGTATCAATGCATTTTCCTAATCTATCTTTCTTTCTTTTCTTTTCTTTTTTGCAAAAACTTTTAGATGGTTTTCTTATGGTGATATTAATGATTCTCTTATTCTTAATTGTTTTAAATGATGTGCATTAGCTTTCCTTTTCCATGGACCAAGAGAATAAACATGCAATAAATAAAAAATTAAATAAATGAACACACATTCATTCAGTCACCAATTCATCGTAAAGTTATGCAAAACTTTCATGACCTAATGAAACAGCCAAGAGACAGTTCTTGGAGAGAAGGAGGCCAATAGCCCTTGGTATGAGCAGAGGCAGTCAGACATGATGGTTCTCTTCAATGTCTGCTCCAGTCCAGTGAAAAGGCTGTTAATATAGAGGAGCTTCCAGGGAGTGGCAGTTCTGAAATCAGTTCTGTAATGAAGGTGAACGTATACTTGCCCCTTTTGCCCCCTCCACAGAAAGGTGAAATAACACCATGCACTGTATCAGCCAAGCACCCATTAGCCCTTTCTTTCATTTGATACCAACTTCTGAAACATCTCTAACCAGAGCATTCTGTGAGACAAGTAGCTTTGTCTGGAACGGATTCTATCCTGCTCTGTTAGGGATTGAGAACACACTAGGAGGACATAAGATTGCCCATTATATTTTGCGAACAATTTATTGTTTTCATTCATAACCAGTACTGCATGAGAGTTATACTCACTGGAGGGAGCAACTATACAATGTGCTCTACTACTGCATTCACCTGTCTTAAAAGCAATCACCTCTGAGCCTATGGAAGCCTGTCTCGTCATTGATATAGGTTTCAGCCTAGTGGGCTTATTTGTACTTGGACGTGTGCACGTGTGACAAGGAAAAGGAAGAAAGAGAAGAGAAGAAATGCTTGAACATGGACCCTCCACCTGCATTCTGCCATGGTGCAATTCTAGAGGACCACATGCCACACAGTTTTGGAGCACGAGGATTGTCTCTAAAGTTATTGCTCAAGAAATTTGGGAAGGGATGAAGCTCCATGATGGAGCCACTTGTTTTGCATTTACAACTGCTGGCATCACCAAGTGCAGAAGGAGAAAGCCCAGTCTGAAACCATGGACAGCAGTTGCCAGTCAGTGTTGACAGAACAAGGCTTCAGGTATGATGATCGGACCCAATGGAAGGCAACCCCTTTTGATCCTACATTCCAGCAACTATGCTGACAGTATCGATATTGGTTCTAATGATGAAACATATGAGCTGTCAATGAACCAGCACACACCTCAGTACATGTGGATATCAGCCTGATTTAAATAGACTACATCTGTGTTACACAGAGCAGAAACTGGTTTTATGTTGCAGCAAATGTGAGTTCCACCTTGAGCCCTTGGAAAATATAGCTAGTTCCACCCACAGGCTGGCGTAGAAAACACCTCTGTTCCCCCAGTGTGCGTTCCTTGCAAAATGCAAACTATGAAACATCCTGCACAGCATTCTTGCTAGTCCCTTTTAGATAAGGATCTTTCATACATCTGTACTTTGTGTTTTGATTTTTGTAGAAGGGTCGGGGGGGGGGGGACCACAATGGAAAGTTTCCTTTACGAACAGCTATTTAATGCCTCAATGCAGGGATTTGTGGATGCTAATCTCAGATGTAAAATATGTCTGAGTCATAATCGCACAGAGGCTAGAGATTTCAGCTGGGAGCAGCGGCATTTTGTCATTCTGTCATGCCAAATTGTTTTATGTTTCACACAGCAAAGTAAAAATATAAAGGGATCATCACCTAGGTGATAAACCACCGGCTCCCAAACAAACATTTTAACTGATTTACACCTGTTTTCCCTCTGGGAAAGCTACATTTATTTGATACATCTTTTCTGCAACTGATAGATGACAGTAAGGATCAAAGACTTTCCTTTCCTTTCTTTCTGCTAGAAAATTTAACACAGATGGGAACTAACAATATATTATATGTGACCATAACACCTGGGTCACAGTACTGTACTTATCATACCCTTACCTGATCCCCCTGCAAAGCCAGAATAACCACTTTAGACTAAATGGCTCCATGTACAGTTTAAGAAGCTTCTCCTGAACTCAAGATGGTTTCAGACCTAATATAAGTGGTGGAGATAGCAGTAGAAAACAAAGAATTCTAACACTGCTTGTCACGGACCATACAGGGGTGTTTGGGTGGTAGCCCACCCAGTTCTTTTGTAATATGTCAGTACCAACCAAGATATTACAAGAAACAGCAGAAAAATCCCCCAATATAGTTGACAGATGTCCGATGCATGTGTCTAGCATCAGTAACAAAATCAGCAGCATACCCCCAACTAGAAAGACGATAATATTTTCATGTTTCCTCTCCCCCTACACCATTTAACAAACTATTTCATTCTGGTACCAACAATATTAAGCCTCAGTTGTTTCCTCAGCGAGGTACAATCCAAGAACAAAGGAATCCCCTTTCTTCTGTCTTTGTCATTTATCTGTTCAGCTGTAGTTTTGCAAAATAAATAGGGAAAACCCAATTAGTATGAGTCTGAGATTGTCAGAGATTAATAAATCTCAATGGCTGCAATAAATATGCTGCTATGATCACGACCAAATAGAGATGATCAGTTTTGAATAGTGAAAAGTAGAGGTAGGCACAAATTATAAAATAAATTAAATTTTTCATCAAAAAATTGCTAATTCATCGATACATATTTGTCCAAATCAATGCCCCCGATGAATATGAAGCAATGAATTTTTAGAAAGTTTTGATTTGTCGATTCTTTGGGCTGTAAAATGCCTCACCCAGCACCTAGAGATACCAAAATCACAGACAAGTTTCCCGTGATTCTTCTCTACAATTCCTCCAAATTGGTGAAGATTGGATTTCCCCAAGCCAGCTCTGAGGGGCACTTTTCTGGCGGGGAACCATTTAGTGGGTATGTATCAGATGTCTGATACCCAAGCTTCTCTGGGATCTTGATGTCTCTAGATGCCTGTGGGGATCCTTTATAGATTGTAAAGGCAAAATGAATTGACAAGTCAATTCGTCAGGAAAAAATTCATAAATTTATTACTATTCATTGACCTTGATGAATCAGAAATCGAAATGAATCTCAATTTTCCAATTCATGCCCATCTCTAATGAAAAGCTTTAAGATTATATTATTAATCCACTATGGAGTCAAACTAGATGTTAAGGAAATGTTATTCCCTTCAAGTAATTGTGTTTCTTTCCAATGGGATGTCTTCAGAAATGTGTGTCTTAGCAATCAGATCTGGAAATTAAGTCTGTGTTTATCTTTCAGTGCCCAGTTACCTTTACCTGGTGAAATACAAGATGTATTGGTCAGGAAAATTATTGACATTCTTCACCATTTAAGGTGGAGACTTCCAGTCTCTTCTAAATATGTGCTAAATATGCTGTCCAAGGTCTTATATTAATTGTAAAGGAAATCACATAATCACTTTTGCACTCTAACAGGTATGCCCCACACACTCAAGCATGATTGCACAACTAATCTCATAAGCAGTAAAATACTGGCCATACAAGTGACTTGATAGAGTGAAGGATAATATTTACACAAGGGCTCTTCTACGTTTAATTGCATACTACAGCAGGATCCTAACTTTTGTCTTACAGGGGTTCATATCTTTTCATCTGTGATGACTTTTGAGAAAACCCCATGGAAAGTATGATTTGTAGAATTTGAAGGACCCTAGTTCCAATCATTAAATGACAATGTGTTTTATTGACTTGGAAATGACAATACTCATTGTGTCCATGATGGCAGCAACATTTTCTTGTATTTCTCTTATACTTTCTTATTTTGCTTGAGTGGAAAACATGTAGAGTACATTTGTATTTTCTTGCATCTGCTTAGATAGCAAGCATATAAAGATGAACACCTAATTTAAGCTAAATCTCTTATAATACTGTATTGTTTTCACATATGCTGGTACAGCTAGATGCCTGCAAAGGTTTAAAAATAAAGTGTTTTTCAGGCAAGATAAAGATATTTTGATTAACAGCAAGTACAATAGAGTTTTCTTTAGAATTACTATTATACAAGGACCTTTTGTCAACAATCGTGGCAATTTGGATTGAAAGCAGATAGGTCTCAGCTTGTTGACAGGAGACAATAATATAAATATAACTAATTTAAGGAAGACTTAGAAAAGTAGAAAGAAATGTGGACAGCTGACAAAATCTATGCTGGCTAGTTCAATTAAGAGTGGGTAAAACAACTTCATATTGGAATTTTTTTCATATATGCCAATGTTATAACTGCTTAAGGCTATGAATTATATGCTCTACATTTTAGCATAGGGCTTAAATATCTTCATCTGGAGATATTTTTAAGATTAAAGATTGTTACATTTTTTGAGTGATATCTTTTTTATATGAAATATAAATTAAATAAAAGCATATAAAATAGTACTAGCTCAGCTGATACAATTTTCTACTCAGATATAGTAGAATAAAAAGGCAAAATGAATCTGAAGTAGTTCTTTCTTCAGACATTTTGCCTTTTGATTCTACTGTTCTGTTTCTGAGTAGAGATGAGTATGAATCAGTTTGGTACGAATCAGTATGCATGGCACCTGTGGTCTCCTCTCTCCCCCCCCCCCCTTCCCCACTTATAATTCAGCACACACTGGCCGGGTCCTTCCTCTTCACTGTTGCTCCAATCCAGGTTAGGTCCCATGCTTCCTTCCCTGCCTCCTCAGGCAGCTGGCCAATCAATGCCTACACAGTGAGGATTCATATCATGCCTTCTCTTCTGATTGGCCAGCTGCCATTGGTAAGATTTTGTCTGCTCTTCCCAGACAGATTTTGCATACTTTCAAGACTGGTTTTTCATAGACATTACTAGAAACTGTTGTCTTTTTTTTTTTCTTGCACGAAATGGCAAAAGTAGTAGCACTGAATAGTTGGCCACATCTTTTTGATGTGTCATTTTGCACTTCCTGTATGCATATATGGGTGTGCGTGCTTAGTATTACAAATGAAAAGGTACTAATTCTACAATGAGACATTTTTGGCTAAATGTTGATGGTGCATAGTCTTGCATCTGTTATCTCATCTCACTCTTGTACTCATGCATCCTTGCATTGGTTCAAGGACTCCCAGGAGCAGGGAAACCCTCAACAAGCTGACTCACTATCTTACAATAGTTTACCTCAATCAAACCCAAGAAAATGGTGAGATTTTTGTTCACTTCATTTGATTAGATACTTTTTGAGTGTTTGAAAAACACAGACCAGGACTTGATCCTTTCCTCATATTTGTTTGGAACATTCACAAGTTCCACCCCCTTGAGGTTGGAACATTGAGATGAATGGGAATCTCTTAGTATCACTGACTGAATGATGGCTTTGGCTTGCAACATGGCCTAGGAAAGGCCACAGATGGGTTGGTAACTTGTGGTTCACATTGGATGGGCCAGAGAGAAACTGAGTGGCTCCCCTCCATACATCTGAGAAATCCAGGTCTATGCAACTCTCCCTCCCACTCCCACTCCCACTTTGGGGTTGCTTGTAAGCACTCCATATATCACATTCCAGGATGTGAAATAATCATTTAAGTTGCAATTCTAAGGATTACGGCTTTAAATGGTTGGAAGGATGGGAAAGGGAGAATATTTTTGGTCCTGAAATGTACTGTGAACCATTAATGGGTTTGGAATTGACAATGTGCCGCTCTGCTTTGCAGCAAACAAAGTCCTTGACCCATGTCTCAGATTGAGAGCCATCTGATTGGCTCCAGAATCTCTAATAAAAAGAGAACAAGAGATATTCAGAATTGCTCAAAGCATATGAACATGCCCCCTTGATTTTACTGTGATGTGCCCAGAGCCCATAGATATGCTTGAAATTCTCAGACAGCCTGTGTATCTACTAGAATTACTCACTGAACATGAGCTAATAGTATTCAAGAAGGCAAAGTTTAAATGGTTGCTTCTAGTTAAATATTCCCTAGGGCTTAGAATTTGATAGCTGGGGGAATAATGAAGAGCCATTAACTTTCCGCTTTTGTTAATACTACTTTGACATGCTAGTATGTAGTTAATTAGCAAGTGCAGTTTCTCTTTAATGAAAGATTACAAAAATGGGGATAGATTGGAATACCAATGGGTTCCCTATTCTTGTGATTCTCTGGAAAAACCATCAAAATAATGATGGTATAAACCTGGTTACCTATAATGATGGTGGTGGTGTTAGTGGTAATGATGCAAAACAATAACAATACATTTTATTTATATTGCTTTAAACATTTGCATGCCAGATTCCCAAAGAAAACTCTTTCAAGGCACCTTCCAGAAACTGTCACAAACAGAATTTCATATCGTAAAATAACACATGTCCAAACAAATCCAAGCATTCAAAGAACCAGCTAATAATTAAAACTTGTTATTGTTTTGTGCCCTCAAGTTGGAACTAACTTACACTGATCTTAATAGGGCGTTCAAGGTAAGCAACATATTTAACAAGTGGTTTTATCTGTTCTACATGCCCCAGAGAGTTTCCATCTCTGAGCTGAGATTTGAACCCAGGCCTGTAACATCCTGGTCTATCACTCTACCCACTACACTACACTGGGTTCTCTAATCAGTGGGTGAAACCACAGGTGGTAAGATAGGAGTGCTTTGGAAAACAGATATGGCTAAAAAACTAAACACAACCCCTTCTTCCACAACATTTTTTTTCATTCAGAGGTATATTCAAAGAAGTTAAATATATCATATCATGCATACCACGAACCTGCAACAGTTGACAAAATATTAAACCTAATACTTTTTAGATACTATCATCTCCTGATTTAATTCTATACTCAATTTTCTAAAAATTATCAATTTTTAAATATTATTTTGAATACAAAATCTTCTTTTTTAATTTTAAAAATGTTTTAACCAATTACATTCCCTTTCTTTTTGATATAATTGGTAACACTTAATCAGGCACTTGTCCAATATTTTGTAGGCAAGTATTTTGATTTGAGTTCAGAATGCATTTATAGCAACACTTAAATGAATATTTCTCTTTTTTTGTAGAGTGTCCCCAGCATTTCTTGTAATCAAAGAACATGCACATTATTATTCTATGTCAAATATCTTTTCCCGCCATTCCCCTAAGAACTCAGTTTGTTAGCTCCTCCAGTATCTAACCATCATTATCTAACAAGCAGGCAATAAATCACTACAACATCTCTATAATTATCGATGAAATGCAGTGTTTTTGGACTACTGTGTAAATACAAACTGGATAAAGAGTGTTTGTACATTTCTGGCATCACCACAGAGTGAAAGAAAAAGACCAGAGACATTCATGGGGCAGACCAACGCCCCCTACAGATTACTTGTGTTAAATCTAGGGTTTGTCGGGTTAAAAATATTAAAATATCAAGGCAGCATGCAATTAAAGTGGAGAAAGAGGAATTTAAGGTATTTAACCAAAATCTTGTTAGTTGCACCCACCAGTGTAGCTCAGTTGGTATAAATCTTGGCAGTGAATTGTTAGAAATGAATAAATTGGTGGAGGCATTTGCTGTTGTGTCCTGAGTCATGAGCAAATGCATATGCTAACTTTTGAAAGCCCAGCAGTTCAGTGCCAAGATTTATGCCGTTTGAGAAACACTCCCATACATGACTAATAGGGAATTTAACAAGGGTCTGCTGAATTTAACAAGGGTCTGTCCACCCGTGCTTCCGGTGGCGGCCCCGCTCATCCTCCCCATCACATCTGGAGCACCGCTTTCTTACTTCTCGGCTGGCTACTCAGTAGCTGTGCAGGGAGTCTCATCCTCCCTACCCCTGCCTGGAGTAGCCAGCTGAGCAGGAAGAGAGCGGAGCTCCAGGAGTAATTGGAAGGGTGAAAAGGGCTGCCACCAGACACGTTAGTGGACTTGTTAAGTCCAGCTGCGCAGAGATAGTCGTATTCATATATGAATACGAATACCCCCAACCCTAGTTGTTATGCAATAAGGAAGATGCTGAGCTGGTGTCAAAGGAGGAGATTGGCAGCTTGATCCCCCAATAGAACCCCAGATCTTTTCATGCATAGTCCAAACACTGAGAACTTGTGATGATATCTGAATGTGATTTCTGCACTATTCTACTGGAGCTGCTCTTTAATAGCATCTGGCTTCATTAAGGCACAGATTTATATCTACAGCTTGGGTCTTGCATTGTCAACTTTTCTCTTACGTTCCCCTCCTTTATTTTTAACTTGGCTATTCTAACTGATTACACCACCATGACTGACCATTCATGAGTGTGGAAATGAAGGCCTGCATTCATATATGGACTCTGAACTTCAGTGGAGGACTTGTCCTATTTGGCTTCAGATGTTTTCATTATTGCACTGCTGTCACTGCTGAAGTTCCTAAGAGTAGTTCCCAAGTTGTCTTTTAACTTTGTTCTTTGGGCTCAAGGTGGACAGAAATAATTCTGAGGGTGGTGTGTAAATCACCCCCAAATTATAGACATTTGTGTTCCCTCCCTTTGCAGAAATGATGGTTTTCCTGGAGACTCAGTAACATGCAAACACTATCTAAAATATTATCTGTCAAAGCACGAAATCCTCTTTCTAAGCAGCAATTCAGATCCTTCACTTTGCCCAACAGCTCTGCAATATGGCTGATGTAGCAGCTGCAAGAGATCTCATCTGGACCCTTCTTAGTGCCTTTGTGGTTGAAGAAAAGCTTTTGAGTTCCATTGGGAGGTTCAGTTTTCAGTTGCCTTCTCCTTTGGTAGCCAGAACTCAGTGCAGTGATTCTGATCTCCTCTTTCCTCAGTTCAGCTCACAGAACATCTGGAATAGGATAAGAACGATCTGTCGGGGTGTTGCTCTGTCTTGGTCATTAGCAGCTGCTCTTTGCTCTGCCCCATAGTCACCCTAGTATTAAACAAATCCTCCCAATTCTGTTCACATTTTTGCAAATATAGCGCCCCTGCCTAGTAATAATTATTAGTGATAGGATTTGCAGATTTTGTGGGCCAAAAATACCATAATTCTCCCTTCCGAGAATTCTGCCTACTTGGCAGGCACCTGGTGAACACCTGAATGGGATCCATCTGGGACAAAGGTTTAAATCAGAAGGCTCTGAGGCTTAGCTAGTCCAGGCTACTCCCAAGTGTCCTATTCTTGCCCTGGAGCTAGCAGGGAACTTTCTTTCTGAGCAGGATGGATGTATAATTTCAGGTACCGTTTCCCCCCCGAAAATAAGACAGGTTCTTATAATAATTTGTGCTCCAAAAATGCATTAGGAGTTATTTTCAGGGGATGTTTTGTTTATTTTTTTCATGTACAACAATCCACATTTATTCAAATGCAGTCACTTCTTCTTCTTCTGGTTGCTGCACAATGGTGGAGGGTGGGGTTTCACTTAACTGGGGATTATTTTGGGGTAGGGCTTATATTACGAACATTATGAAAAATCGTACTAGGGCTTATTTTCAAGTTAGGTCTTATTTTCGGGAAAACAGGGTATGTTACACATGCTGTATAAAAACTGAAGTGCTTTCATGTAGCATGCGCCTTTCAAGTTCATAATATTTAATAGATGCTATCTAGAATACAAAACCATGCAGAAGTTAATTTAAGTAACTTTCCCTTCTGGATGGGAGGAATGTGAGACATGGCTTTTGTTTCTAAAAGTCTGGATGTGTGTTGCAGTTTAGGGACATATGAATTGTTGCTGCTGTTGAGCCCCTTGTTCAAAAACATTTTGTTGTTGTTGTTGGAGATTTGTTTACAGCCTCACATATTGTCTGTAGTTTGAGTGACCAGGACAGACTCTTCTGGGCTGGAGCAATTGCCTATTTATCCAGCACTAACCAATCATTTCTTCACACTTTTGAAATTCAAAGACAGCCCCACCTCTCCGCTAAGTGTTCTATCTCCCTCTTTCATTGGTTGGTGGCTCTTGTTGTGGTATTTGAGACTAATCTCTGGGATGACATTTTTACACTGATCATTGCACAGCTGTAGATGTGCTGAAAATGGCTCAGCATCTGAAGACAACCCTCAGAGCTTTCACTCATTACAAAGCATAGCTAAGGAACAGTTTTTGGGAATGTCTCCATGTACTTGTGGAAGAAGTGGCTTCTGTGGTCACAGCTGTAAAAGACAGAAGAAGATCTACAGCTAGGCATCAAGTGAACAGTCACCTTGTTCTGCTGAGGTTGACCTTACTGATGTTCTGAAAGTCTGGGATGGATGTAGCTGGTGCAGACATTCATAAACAATTCACCACAGAACATCCAGAAACATCAGCCAGGAATGGCCAGGGCCCATGAAGAACATAAACCAAGAAGCAACACTGGAAGCATTAAACTGCTGCTCACAGAAAGCATTATGCACCACATAGAGTGGGCATGTCATATGAAACAAATACACAGAGCATGTATCCAGGGCACAGAATGAGAGGAACCTTATCAAAGCCAAAGCATGGAAGCCCATTGACTTCAGTGAGCTGAAATCTTATTTTGGCCTGCTGTTCCTAGTGTGGCTGTACCATGGACGACATTAATCTCAAAGGAACTGCAGCATCCAGGGTTTGGATATGGCAGCTTGAGAACAAAGAGGAGCTTGAATAGATTTTGTAAACTCAATAGGTACTCAAAAAGAAAGAGAGAGAGAGAGAGAGAGAGAGAGAGAGAGATGAGTGCAAGGAGAAAAATACATAGGGTTACTGAAAGTGTGCCTATACACTGGAATATATAAGCTTTGTTTGCTGAACAGCTTTGACAGTGGTACGCACTGAGGCTCCAACCCTTGATGAACAGCTGCTTGAGGGATAAAGCTGTATATTCCAAATAAATCATGAAAATATTGCATTAAGCATAGTGGCCTAGCAATGCTATAACACCATATCCTCTGAAGAGACAACATTTACCAGGGCAGGCAGCCTGCTGTACCACAGAAACTCCATCCTGATTATAAGGTGATGACGACACTAATTGAACCATGTTTTGACTCAGGAGGAAAAGTGGTGGGAGACCATTTCTTTGCTATCTTTGAACTGGCAGAAAGTTTAAGAACCAGAACCTAACTGATATTGGCACCATTTGACAGAAGAAGCCATATGTATCTCCGTCCCCAAAGGCAGCACAGATACTTCTGCACTAGAGTAGCAAATGAGGAAACCAGCAGACAGAATATCTTGTGGGAAATATGTTTGCAAGGACTACCATAGAAATGAAATACCACCCTCTGGTTGTCTGCAGTGCGGCTGGCACGAAAAGTGTCCCTTCCTTGGTGAAAAGCTCTTTTAGAAGAGACTATATTATTTAATTAGGACAGAAAATTGTTCTGTGCTAACGTTAAGATTAAATCTTTCCGTAAATAATTCATAACAGCTTTTTTTCACAACATGCAATGGAACTGATGGATAGCTTGGTGGACTAGGCCAGTGGTTCTTAACTTTTGTTACTCGGATGTTTTTGAACTGCAACTCCCAGAAATCCCAGCCAGCACAGTTGGTGGTGAAGGCTTCTGGGAATTGCAGTCCAAAACTCCTGAGTAACCCAAGGTTAAGAACCAGTGGTTTAGGCATCTGGCTGTGGAGCCAGGGGTTGGGAGTTCGATTCCCCCACTGTGCCTCCTTGACAGGCACTGGATTCAATGATCCATAGGATCCCTCCAGCTATGCAGTTCTATTAAGCTTAATTTTATGAATATATTTTCTGACATTGGTGTTTCAGCATTATGGGACATCCTGGATTTTACACCCATGTAAACACTTCTTCATAGCTGGGCCATTTTGATGCCCGACAAATGACTGGAATCCTCACTAGGGGCAGAAAATACCCTGGAGCAAAATCGGTGTAAGATTTTTCCCTTTCTGTTCTTTTTTTAAAAAATCCACGTGAATGAGAGCTAAATCAAAGGCTCTATTCATAATGCAAAATAATGAGAGATTATCATTAAACAACCTTTTGCTAAACTACATTCAGCTGCCATGAAACCCAAGAGCTGCAGAAGGATCTGCATGCCCTATTTCCTTGTACATGTTGGGAAAACGATAATTGTGAGCAATTTCGCATGGGGATCGATATGCTCTGACAATGGAGGGAATATCTTTCATTTATATCTCAAAGCCTTTGCAAAGTACATCTTAAAAACCCATCACAAACAGGTTGATACCTTCCCTGAGAAAGGTAAGAGAAAACTGTGCTAATTGTAAATTAAGTGCACTTGAGTGTGTCTTCTTAACATATGTTTTAGCTTCTCGCAGAAATATTACTACAGAACTACAATCCCATGTAAATCGACAATAAGGATTATTCTAGCTGGTGTATGGCACAGTGCACAACGGGGCACTTGCGTGCAAAGGCACGTACACGGCAACAATTTCTTGGAATTAACTCTTCAGGTCTTTTTTTTCCCTCTCTAAGAAAGAAAGAAAGAAAGAAAGAAAGAAAGAAAGAAAGAAAGAAAGAAAGAAAGAAAGAAAGAAAGAAAGAAAGAAAGAAAGAAAGAAAGAAAGAAAGAAAGAAAGAAAGAAAGAAAGAATAATAAAATATCCTCCAAGGGTGTGAGGATCAGGCTCAAGCCTTTCTGTTGGTACAAAGCAAGTTCTTGAAATTGCTGCTGGGTGTAGCCTCCTCTTTCTGCTCTTCCTCTCATTGTCATCTTCTTTGCTTGGCTTTTGGGGATGGCAAAGAAGGCAAGGGACAGAAGTACCAGCTATACCTGCTACTTGCTGGCTCTCTCATCCTAAGCACAATGGGGTGGTGATCATGGGCACTGTTGTTTATTCTTCAGAGGCACAGCATCTGCGTGGCAGAGCACAGCGTTTGCATCTGAGAGGTGCCCCATCTTTGGTGCACAGAAGGTATTTGTGCATTTCCACACAAGGGAGCACAGAGCATAGAGGCATTAATAGGGCTGAGTGCCCGCCTCCTATGGATCCCTTGTGTTAAATGTGGCAGTGAAAATGGGGGAAAGTGAGGGGGGAATCAGGAAATGAACATCCCTTGCCTTTGGTCGAAGTCATTGATTAAACCATCACAAACTGTTCTGCAGCCATAACATCAGTAATTTCAGATCCAGGAACAAAAACAGGAATGGTGGGGTGGGGTGGGGGAGAGAGAAGGGACAGAAAGTGTAGAAATGCAGGCTCCTTGCACTACTGTTTAAAAACAAATCAAAGATAACTCTGCCTATTACTCTTTCAAAGTCCCCCACCCACTCCTTTCTTGGTGGCTGCCTCAGGAAGCTGATTTGCACCAGTCTTGACCTGGCTTTGCTCTTTACATTTCCCCATTAACAGGGGTGAGACTTTAAAGAGACTGGAGGTGCATAAATGCTGTCATGGACCCAGACGAGGAGGGGGTCAGAATATCACCAAAAATCTATCTCTATTCCTTTTTCCCCCCTGGTATGGGCCAAGCTGAGGAGCCTATGCATATCCCTGTTTTGAATACCAAAGGTTTCCGTTTGGGTTTCTTGCATCTCTAGTTAAAAGTAATGAGATTCCACTTGTTTGGAAAGAAAATATGTGCAGGGACTGCTATTCAAACTACATAGCACTGACTAGGCGGGAAAATGATCTCCTCCGCTATAATGTGATATTTCTATCTTCCTTTTTCCAGCTGTTGAGCCGAGTCCAAAAGCAGATATATGTGAAAGTGTCAAGTTCTCATTTTCCCACCCATAGGTTTCTTCCATCCCAATTCCACATCAGACTGTGTGCCTCCCACACAGCTCCCACATAGAAATCCATGTGCATTTTTGTGTGCTCTTTTCAAATTGACTCATTTTCAAACGGGTGCAGGCCTGTGCTTCTGTAGCACCCATTACAAATTCACAAATGGGTATATTTTCAGAAGCAAATGGAGTTTGAGCTCGTATTTGCTCTGAGGTGCTTTTAATGAAGTGAATCTTTCATAGGAAATACAAAGAAAGAAGAAGAGGAAAGGAGAGTGTCCAAGTGAGTCAGCGAATGATAGGTAGCAGTAGCTACAGAGGATCTTCTTCCTCTTCCACTGCTAGATTGGACATCACTACAAAATAAGTGAGGTGAATAAAACAGGCCACAGGTAACAGTAAGAAGGAATAACTCTTGATCCATGCAGCAGCCCCAGTCATTTTTGCATATGTACAATATATGATTGTGTATAAATGAGGCCCAAAACATGCAGAGAGATAACTGTGGACTTCTTGCTTGGGACCCAGAAAAACTGGAATGCCACCATGAGAAGATCATTTCTATTCATCTTCTGGATTTTCCTTCTATGGGAGCCATCTGTCAGGTTCTGAGAACAAATATGGAGGAGCTGAAGGGCCATGTATAAGCTGCCTCAGACTTGGACCCAGCAGTTCTCACAGAAACCACAGCCTGAGATCATGTTGCTGCTGGGCTTAGTGCACCACACAGAATGAAATGAATTTCACAAGCAGGATGCCACTGTTTAAAAACTCTTTGACCCACCTACCTTGCTTCTTTTGATGGTGGCAGAGAAGGGTCTCTGAAAATGGTCTTAGCATCCAGGCACATAGATGTAAGGGAAGAACATTTTGGTAACCTGGGCCAGCTGTGGACGTTGTGGCCAGTAAACATGTTCAGGTTGTAAAATGGCTGGTTTGACTGAGATTGTTGTTGTATTGTTGAGTTGAAATGGTTCCAGTGAGGAAAAGGCAAGCCCACAGACACTTGTGCTGCCTGTACCCTTAATTCATGGCAGTCACACTTAGCTCAACGCCTATATGTTCTCTTCTCCGCCTTTGAAGTTAGCAAGTATTCTAACATTCTGTCCTTAGCAGTTTATGGAAGCTAGAAACTATTATCTTTATTCTTTCTTTTGTTCCATTTGCCTCAGGTGATGACAGTATTCACCAAAAATGTAACAGAGATAGGACGCAGTGTTGTGACTTGTTTTAAAATGCACACATTTTCCTCATTATTAGAAAGGCTACTGGTTGTTTTTGTTCAACAGAATACATGGAAATGGGAAGTCAACGTTTTATTTTTATTTTATTTTTTACTCTGGAATTGCTCCAGTGCAATTTTTTTTAATGTAAGCCACTCAAAGCGTGTTTTTTTCCACTACACTGCTGCAAATGCATCCTTAAAGCTAAACAATAAATAATACTTAAAACCAAAAGATGACATTTTCCCCCTTTCCACTGACAATTCTGCCATATTATCTGAATAACAAGAAAAATAAAAGATGCATGAGACAGAAAGGAATATTAAAAATCCTTTGCCCTTTTTACTTATTGTCTTTACTTACAAGGGATTAGATTTTTTTTTAAAATACAAATCAATGTCTTACCAAGTAGAGTGGAAGATTTACTGTTTCTAATTATATGCATAATAGTTTCTCACCCACATTAATATTTCACTGCAACCCTCAAGCACAGGTGATTACACATTTCTGCTCTGGGTTTTTTTCTTCCAAAAAATTGTTTTTTTCTGGACTGATGTAGCCAAGCCTGGGGGGGGGGGGGACTCCAAACCTTATTTTAAAAACTTGTGAAGATTTTTAATTGCACATTAAGACAGCCAGTTGCTTGGGTAGCTCCATCAATTCAATTCTCTGTACTGTACTCTGGTCTGTGAAACAGTAGCAGTGGGATCCCATGGGAAAGTATGTGTATGATGGATCTGGTGGCTATCACACTTTTCTACTTGGTCAAGAAATACATGACTCGAAGAGTTACAAGTTACATTGGCTCTGGGTCCTTAGAAACCTACTAAGGGTGCCTATTCATCCTTATTTCGTTCTCGTGCACCAGAATGGGGCACTGCAAAAGCCCATATCTTTTCTACTGGGTTTGATTAGGGTTTTCTCATTTGCAAGAATGATATTTTTGGCACATATTTTTGTACATCAAGTGTTGGTAGAGGAAATACTAGGTGACTCAAGGTGACTGCTTTGTTATCTCAGTTGAAGAAAGTTAGCACCACATGGAATAACTGATATAATTCATTAGTAGGTCTGCTGGGTGATTGATGAACCGTCAACCCTATCCCCTATATGGGGAGAAAGTGGCAGAAACGATCTGTCACTATGTGGAATGTACATGGATTGGGATGCCATCTGTGAGTGAAGCTGATCTAACAGCCACCGAGCAGGTTATGCCCCTGAAGACCATTACCCCTGAAGTCCCTTAGGGTCTCCCTAAGATGTGACATATGCAACAGAGGCCACATTTCCCCTTATCTGGTCCAGAACCAAAAAGTGCTGAAAAAATAATGCAAATGGATGGACAAGCCATATCTCCACGTCAGTATTCCCTTGTGAACGTCGCTTCCTCCACTAAATAAAATCAAGGGAAGGAGGGGTACCAAAGTATGGCAGAGTTTTGAATTTTTGATTAAAATTCTGCTTTTTTTTTTTTTTTTTTTTGATACATAGCAGAAGTATGGAGAGTCACAGAAGAGAATAGCTTCCAGGTTTCTCAAAGAGTCCACCTTTTTCTCATTCACTGATGCTTACGGTCCCAATAGCTCGCTCTGAGATGTTAGTAATAAAAAAGAATAAAAACATTTCATTACTTACAGATGAGAACAAATAACTGCAAACCAACAACCAACTTGAATAACAGACTGTAACCGGGGTGGGAGAGGGTACAACTCTCAGTAGACAGGCAGGTCTCCCTTTGAATTCTGAGGCAGGAAGGAATTATTGGTTACTGCCAAATAGATTGACAGTCACAACAGCCCAGAAAGGTCCCTCGCAATAACAAACTAGAGTAGCATGCAGGGTTGTAAGAACTCCAGCACAAAGATGGACTGCAGTGGCTTGGCAGTAAGACACTTCTGTGCTGAGCAGGTAGATTAGAAAGGACACTGTTTCCAGGTCTGCTCTGAAAAATCCACTCCTCCCGGCTTGCCAGTTCTGGGTCTGAATGAGTAGCTACTGAAAAAATGGCACAGGACCTCCTGGAGACCCACTGGGAACAGTACCACATTAGCACTGAAAAAAAAAATCCTTCTGTTCTCCGTGTGCTCTCCTAAGGGTGTTCAGGGTAAACCTGGGGCCGAGGGCTACCTATTATTAGTTTGCTCACAGAGTTTTAGAAGTTAGAATCCTAAGGTAAGTTGTTCATTGTTTTTGCTCAGTCAGACAGAGTGTTTTTCTCTTGGAGTGTGTCTGTCTGTGCTTTGCTTCAGAGAGGAAGAGGGCAGGACTTTTCTGTGGGGACACTTTGGGTGAACTGAGGAAATCTCAACAACTAACTCCATGTGCTGGGAGAGTCTGGAGGCAAAAGTCCAAAGACATCTAAGTAGTTGCCCACCTCAATTCCTTTGACAGAGGGTTCAGGCCGATGACTTATGGGGCCCTGTCACATACAGCACTGATGGTACCTGTCTGTCATGGGTTTGGAGGGAAAGTTCCATCCTATGGGGAGTGGAAGGCGGGACATCAGGGGGGAGGAGCTGTACTGTATATATATTTGGAGCTTGTGTGGAGAGTGAGGAGTTGGAGTCTGTGTGTCAGACTGGGTACAACTGTTTGTCAGTTAGTACATACCTGATAGGTTCAGGTTTCTATTTAGGTAGCCAGAACTGATAGGTTCAGGGTCTGTGCGTTACCTTAAGGTGTTCAGTGGGAACCAATCTGTTGTGTGTGTATGATTGGGACTATGCCACGTTACATTATCCTATTTACCTGATCCTTTTATTTACCCTGTTTGTTGTTTCAATAAACCTTGTTCTTTTGTTTATTAAAATCCATTCCTGGTCTGTGTGACTCCTTACAGGGAATGGTTGGTGGCAGCATAACTACAGGGTGGGATACTCCAGTAGGTCTGGGGTTGTCACAGGCCCTTTCCAGAAATACCGCATGACGGTTGTATGAGTCTATGTATTTACGTATGTATATTTTGAAAGATCAAAGGAAGCTATGCTAAGAGATCAGCATGAGAGACTGTACATAATACACTCTCTGTACAAATACCATTGGCATCTAGGCAGAACTTGGACTACATACCCCACAGTCCTCCAGTCCATATAGCCATTGGGAACTCCCCAATAGTTAATTAACTTTTTAACAGAGTGCCTGAATAGGGCCTAATTGTAATTTGAAATCTGCTGATTTTTTTTTAGCATTTAGAATTCCTCATACTTTGAAGCCTTAAGTTACAGCTTGCTTACTTTTGCTCATAAATCTGATACTGATAAAGACTGATTCTTCGGACCCAAAAGTAGTGGACTGATGTGAAGGTTATGGGAAGGCATATGGAGCCCCTCAGCTGCCAGTTGTCTTGTCTACCTCCAGCACCAAGTGCGAATATGTCAACTAAAAATGTGTCACTGCTAAAAATAATGCCAAACGGGTCGGCAGTGAGAAGTCTAAACATGCAAAAGACACACACGTGAAAATGGTTCTGGTAGATCTTGTGTAATCCTGGTTGTGTAATCTTAGTTTTTCAAACTTCTCATCTCAAGGGAAAGCATCTGGAGGAGGCTTGTGTTCACACTTACTTTCATTCCAGAAACCAATTATTGAGGGGAAAAGACCATTTGTTGGAAATGTGTTTCCTGAAGATGGTTTTAAACAACCACCCAGCAAGACATACAGAATCAAAGATGTGACACGTTGGAAATCAAGGAAAGCACAAACAAATATGGACACTGTTTAGACGACACTGTTTAGACGAATAGTGCAAATTTAGTCACATTGTTTGGTGAAGAAAGGAGTAAGTATTTAGCTAGTAGAATTCCCCATATTTGAGGATGAGAGATATGTATACAAAGTGTGGGAGCCTGTGATTCTACCATGGCTTTCTTATCTATGGAATGCTTTGTGCTTGCATTGCTCCAGAGCCTCCTGGTTCAGCACATTTAAGGCTGCTCTGCTGGACATTTAAAAAAATTCAAGTGATAAAAGATCTTCTGACATCCTTTCTCCCCAACTCCATCACCATTTTTATGAAACAATCAAGGTGTGGAAAAAAATGATCTGCTTTTTATCTTTGTTTCAGCTCAATTCTCCCATCTTTTAAGTTCACCTTGAATCCCAATTCTATCTTCTGCAGTATGAACTACCCCTCCCAGTTCAGTGTAATTTACAAATGTAATTTTTCCCTCCACACACTCACCCAAGTCATTTATAAAGTAGTGAATCAATCTGGGTCCAAGACAGAATCCTGTCACTGTCTCCTGTGTCATCTTACCCAACTTGCCACTTCTCTCCAGAATGATGTGCATTACCAAGCATTCATTGTATACATTTTATCCATCGGCTACCAATCAAACTAAATAGTAACAGTGTCTAGCGTACATTTTACCAGCTTGGTCATAAGAATACCATAGTTATCAAAAACCTTGCTGAAATCAAGATACACTACATGTACAGCATTCCCCTTGTCTACCAAGATTTTATCTCTGTCAAAGGAAGGAAGGAAGGAAGGAAGGAAGGAAGGAAGGAAGGAAGGAAGGAAGGAAGGAAGGAAGGAAGGAAGGAAGGAAGGAAGGAAGGAAGGAAGGAAGGAAGGAAGGAAGGAAGGAAGGAAGGAAGGAAGGAAGATTAGTTTGGCATGACTTATTTTTGATAAATCTGTACTAGGTGTTGGTAATCACTATGTTCTTTTCCAAACGCTCTCGGACCAACTGTTTTTAATTATCCTTTCAAGAACCTTTCCTTCTCTCCATGTCAACCTGATGGGTCAATAGTTGCTTGAATCCTCTCACCACCACTTTTTTTTTAACAATAGTGGCAACACACAAAAAATATATGTTTCCTTTCCAGGAACAACTTTGGAATCCAACCCGTTCTTTCCAGACTAGCATTTTACAACACAGTCACAGAATAAAGCACTATGTCCAAAGTTAAGGGAATGATTTATCTTGGAGATAAATGATGTCTTTAAATATTCCCTTAAGCTTTTCCAGTCACCTTCATAGTTCTTTGTTCACAGCAAAAGACTGCTCCTGTGAGAGGAGAATGTTTTCATTTTACAAGCAATGATTGGCCCAGACTAAGCCATCTTTTGCCAGTGAGATCACAGAACAAGGTCAAAGAATGTTTCTTGTTCTGGGGAGTTCATACAATGGAGTTAGACATCCTGACACTTTTCTTACATAATCCCTCACCTTTGTCTGCCAGAGAGAAATGCCTGGCATATAATAGCAATTTGAAGTGACTGAGGATGGGGATGAGGCCAGTTTGCCTTTCGTGGGGAACAATACATAGCTACAAGGAGAAATGCTGATCACATCAGGGCTTATGAAAGGATGGGAGCAGCAGCAGCACAGTTCCATTTTCAACACAGACTGTTTTATTCGAAAACATGGTTTTGGATCCTCCCATTCTCAGAAGGTTATTTTCTCTTCAGGCAGGACTTTCCTTATTGACTGATGACTTGAGAGGGTTTTTAAAAAATAGACAGTTGTTCTCTGATAAAATTGTTGTTGCAAATGTGTTTTAGTATTGATTTTACTCACCGTTCTTAATGTAATGCTTGTTTAATTCTTTCTTAAACTTTTAAACATTTGTATACTTCCTGTTTTAGCTTTTTTAATATTGTCTTTTTAATTTTATAAACTGCTCTCGGTCCTTTTTAAGGAGAAAGACGGGAAGAAATATTTTAAATGAATAATAAATTATTCAGGGGAAAAAATCGTGGAAGTACATTTTGAACAGAGATCAGACCTCCAAGTACCAAAATAATCAAACAAACAAGCAAGCCACTTCTTTTTAATATTTTTCTTTTTTTGAAGGAAGAATTCTAACACATTGACCGAAACCTACTAGTAAGTCCGAACGAGAGTAGGCCCAGTGAATCAGTGAAATTTATAGAGACATTCTACTGGATTTCAACCGTCCTGTTTTTGTTTTCAAAACAACTTTTCTTGAGAGGTGACAGGTTTAAGAGACATTGTGTCTGGGTGCAACTTGGGAGACTCTGGTTAAAATCCCCACTGATCCATGAAACCCACTTGATGTTGGACCAGCCATTATCTCTCAATTTGATGTCGTTCGAAATTTTTTTGTGAGGATCAGGTGGAGAGGAGGAGAGCTCTGTACATGAGTCTCTTAAAGTAAAGGCAGCGTGCACCTTATCTGATAGATATGTCTTTCTGGAAGTTACACCTTTCAATAAAGCTGTCTGCATATGCACTAGTGAGGTAAATTCAATAGCTGTGTATGCGGGTGCATTTCAATTACATATTTGTGAACAGACACAAAGAGTAAATTTGGGAATGATGCTTCTCATGCAACCTAAAGAGCATATTCATGGAGGATATATATGAAGGCAAAGAGAAACTTTAAGGCTTTGAAGAGTAAAGAAGAAGAAGAAGAAGAAGAAGAAGAAGAAGAAGAAGAAGAAGAAGAAGAAGAAGAAGAAGAAGAAGAAGAAGAAGAAGAAGAAGAAGAAGAAGAAGAAGAAGAAGAACTACCTCAGAAAGTTTAACAAGTATACCCCATATTTATTGAGCATGGATTGTTGATACCGGGTAGGTGGGGCTCGTCAGCCTGGGAAGGCAGCTCATCTAGGAGAAGGAAAACTCCAATTTCAAACCTCCACTGCCTTGTGCTGTATCCACTGATGGAAAAGGCTTCAGGAGTAAACCTCGAGCCAAAATCCGGAGCCGGAGTCCCGAAGGCAGTTCGTGTCGTTCTGGCAACTCCTGCGACATCGCTGGAACCAGTTGTATTGGCTCTTGCCTTTCCATTGGACTATTTCAGTGACATGGAGAGGGGGGATTTGCTGCTTGGGTAACAGCCTATCCTCCATATTATTTTACCCAGGCTTCGTGCTCTGGAGAGAACACTGCAGCTTCGTATACAGTGTCGAATTCCTCCATACAGAGCATGTTACCATAGTCTCTCAAGACTGAAGGATGCCTATGATTTTTGATAGCACCTGGAGGACAATGCTTGGGGGGGGGGGGATAACAGAGTGGAAGGAGAATAAACCGGAGTCATCTCATATTGCAACCAGGATGTGCACAATGAAAAGTTTTGCATTTGTTTTGAATTCTTTGGGTATGCAACTTTAATTTCTTTCACTGTTGTATTTTTTGTGTACCTCTACTTTTATTTATCAAGAAAGGGAAAGACTTTTTTTGGTTGTTTCATTTTGTTTTGGCTTTTGCTTTTGTGTTTCTAGCACCCACAATGCCCTAAAGAACCATTTCAAAAAAGCAGATGCAAGGCAATGGAGAATTAATCTCTGCAGGCAACAGCACATGAGAAAGAAGAATCATAAAACACACATACACACCAAAATATATATAGTTACCTCTAACAGAATAAATACACATTAAATTGATCAAATAACGTTTTTTAAAAATCAATCAAAGGAAGGGGGAAATAGTAAAATACAACACAAATACATACACCCACACTCCCCAAACCAAGAAAAACAAGCAAAGAAATTAGGCATACAATATAACTAAAGCCCTCAAATACTAGAATATGGAGAAATTTCTCTTCTCTCCTCCCCCCCCCCATTTGTTGCCTTTTATTGTGTTCTGTTTTTTAAGACCAACAAAGTCAGGCCCAGTCAACCCCAAAAATAATCCAATAAAGAAAAGGAGAAAAACCAAAACAAAACATAGCGAGGAATACACAAAACAATCCCAAGGAAGAAGCAGCAATAATAGCCCAATGAACCCCAATGGAACCGGCAGACTATCTATCACTCTTAGAAGTGAGAGGATTTAGAAGAGCTTTCACCCTAGCAAGACGCTCTGCCCTTACGTCTGCCGTCCTTGAAGGGAAATATAGGAATGTGCCTTATGCAGAAAAGCTTTGCTCCTGTTCACTAGGGGTGGTAGAAAGTATGCAACACATGTTTTTACCTGTCCCCTCTATGAGATTGTGCATAATCAGATTATTTTTCCACTGATTAAAAACATACCAAGCCGTACAGAAGAAAGTAGACTCCAGTTTCTTCTCTCAGATAAAGACCCTAAGATCACCTATCACGTTGCAAGTTTCTGTGTGGTGATACTTAGATTCCAGAAATCAAAGGATAGATAAATTTTAGATGTATAGATTTTAAATGGTTTTAAACTGTGGATTTTAAATGGATGTAAACTCTAAGTTTTAAAATGCATTTCAAACTACCGTAAGTGGCAATTTTGTTATGCTTTATGCTGAAAAGGTTGAAATTGTAATTGTTTTTGTTTAATTGGTCTAAAGACTGTAATAAAATATGTATGAAGCCCAAAGAAATGTAGGAGAAAATCTCTCCCCCCCCATCTAAAACACTCATTGGATTTGAGGCCCGTCAAGTTTCAATATTCCCCCTCCCCCCCCCCACATTCTGATTGGCTACTGACAACTCCTGTTGACCACACTACCATGTCTTTGCAATAGCCCTTATGGCTGTTGTGGGTTTTTCGGGCTCTTTGGCCATGTTCTGAAGGTTGTTCTTCCTGACATTTTGCCAGTCTCTGTGGCCGGCATCTTCAGAGGACAGGAGTCAGAACAGAGTACAGACAGAGTTCTTACTCCTGTCCTCTGAAGATGCTGGCCACAGAGACTGTCGAAACGTTAGGAAGAACAACCTTCAGAACATGGCCAAAGAGCCCCCAAATCCCACAACAGCTATTAGATCCCGGCCGTGAAAGCCTTCACGAATTCAATAGCTCTTATGATGCTATTGGATTAAAAAAAAATTAGGCAATTTGACATAAAAGGGGTGAAAGGAAAAAAGAAAGATTAAGTGAAAGAAATACATAAGAAGAGAAAATTCCAGGCTCTGCTAATATGAATCATTCTTGTTCCAAGGATCTGTTTGAAGATTTTACAAAATAACACAAAAATGTGAAGAAGGGGTTTTGTGGTTTCCCCCTTTCATGCAACCATAAATTCCCCATCCTTAGTTGCAATATTTCAGTTGCAGGGTCCAGCCAGCAGAACCTAAGCTCTTAACTATCAGTCGCAAAAATGAAGTTGCAATCTTCTGAAATGGATGTTCCCTTGCCTGAATTACTCTTTTGATTTATTTAGTAAGATCATTCCAGAAGCTGATGGCTACCTGGTAGTCCATGGCTGCATGTATTCCACAAAATAAATATTTTATGCATATTGCTTGTTGAGTGATGGAACTCTATGCATTTCCTAAAGAGCTGTGAGCCAAGGGAAATATCACTGGAGCTATAATTTTCTTTCTTTCCTGGGAAGAAAATTGCTGGGATATCAGATTCCCTGTATCTATGGTCAGGGAAAGATGGACTGTCAAAATGAGGCAGATGAAAGGGGAGCTTCCCAAAGGTAACTGGAAAGTATTTTTATTGATTGATTGATTGATTGATTGACTGATTGATTGATTGATTGATTGATTGATTGATTGATTGATTGATTGATTGATTGATTTGATTTGATTTGATTTGATTTGATTTGATTTGATTTGATTTGTATCCCGCCCATCTGGTCTATTCGACCACACTAAGTTAAACACTAGCAGTTTAGGCCTTTAATGGCAAAACTAACAGTTGCAGTTCAAATACTGGGTGTTAACATTAGAATCAGGAGCACAAAAGATACTAGCCAGAAAGTGATGATTATTGGCTCCTTCTCAAACTGAGAGTGGTAACAAATGGGTCCTGGACCCAGTGTTATTCAATATTTTTGTTAATGAGCTGAATCAGGGGATATGGGGAATGCTAATCAAATTTGTGGATGACACAAAATTGGATTAGGAAAAACCACTGGCCACTCAGGTATAATCTAAACCAAATCCCTTATGAATACACAGTGGAAGTAAAGAACAGATTTAAGGAACTAGATTTGGTGGACAGAGTGCCTGAAGAACTTTGGATAGAGGCTCGTAACATTGTCCAGGAGGCAGCAACGAAAACCATCCCAAAGAAAAGGAAATGCAAGAAAGCAAAGTGGCTGTCCAACGAGGCCTTAGAAATAGCAGAGAGGAGAAGGGAAGCAAAATGCAAGGGAGATAGGGAAAGTTACAGAAACTTGAATGCAGACTTCCAAAGAATAGCAAGGAGAGACAAGAGGGCCTTCTTAAATGAACAATGCAAAGAAATAGAGGAAGATAACAGAAAAGGAAAGACCAGAGATCTGTTCAGGAAAATTGGACATATTAGAGGAACATTTTGAGGCAGTAGAAGACAGGAGGGCCTGGCGTGCTCTGGTCCATGGGGTCACGAAGAGTCGGACACGACTAAACGACTAAACACACACAGCGAATACCCTGGAGGATAGAAACAGAATAGACGGGTTACTTACCTGTAACCATGGTTCTTCAAGTGGACCTCTGTGAATTCACACAAGTGGGTTAGCTTGAGCACGGGGCTGAAAACAATCGAAGGAAATTCAACAGGGATAAATGGAAAGTACTGAATCTAGGAAAAAGAAATCAAACACACAGTTACTAGGTGGGAGATACTTGGCTCAGTAATACTACAAGTGAGAAGGATTTTGGAATTGTTGTAGATCAAAAGTGGAATATCAGCCAATGGTGGAATGTAGCAGCAAAAAAAGACGAATGCTATTTTAGGGTGCATTAACAGAAGTATACAGTCTCCTAATCCCGTGAGGTACTATTTCCCCTGTATCTGGCACTGGTTAGGCCTCATTTTGAGTATTGTGTCCAGTTCTGGACCACACACTTCAAGAAGGAAGCTGAAAAATTGGAACAAGTTCAGAGGAGGGCAACAAGGACGATCAGGGGGCTGGAAACCAAGCCTTATGAGGAAAGAACGAAAGAACTGGGCATGTTTAGCCTTGAGAAAAGAAGACTGAGGGGAGATAGGATAACACTTTTCAAATACAGTGGTGCCTCGCACAACGATGTTAATTGGTTCCAAAAAAATCAACATTGTGTGAAACATCGTTCTGTGAAACACCATTTCCCATAGGAATGCATTGAAAACCAGTTAATCCGTTCCAATTGGAACGGATTGCCGTCCTTCAGCGAAAATCCCCATAGGAAACATCGCTGAGTGAAACCCAGTTCCCCAATTGAAATGCACTAAAGCCGACTCAATGCATTTCAATGGCTTTGCGAAGTCCTTTTTCGCTCCTGTGAAAGTGTCTTACAATGTTTGGAACCTGTTTTAAAAGCTTGCAATGGTTAGCCCACCTCCTGAAACCTACGCAAACTTATTTTGGTGTTGTTCTGACACTTCGTTAATTTGTGGTGATTTTTTGTTTTTCCCCTCATTGAACTCCATGCATTTCAATGAGGGGAAAAACAAAAAATCACCACAAATTAACGAAGTGTCAGAACAACACCAAAATAAGTTTGCGTAGGTTTCAGGAGGTGGGCTAACCATTGCAAGCTTTTAAAACAGGTTCCAAACATTGTAAGACACTTTTACAGGAGCGAAAAAGAGGCATCGTTGTGTGAAAATTCCCCATAGGAAACATCGTTGTGTGAGGCGGCAAATTTAACAGAAAAAGGCATCGTTGTGTGAATTCATCGTTGTGTGAGGTACCCGTTGTGGCTGTCATACAGGGGAGGGTCAGGTTCTCTTCTTGATCATCCCAGAGTGCAAGACATGCAAAAATGGGCTCAAGTTACAGGAAGCCAGATTTCAGTTGAATATCAGGAAAAACTTCCAAACTGTTAGAGTAGTATGACAAAGGTATCAATTACCTCAAGAGGTGGTGAGTGCTCCAACACTGGAGGCATTCAAGAGCAATTTAGACAACCACTTGGCAGATATTTGTATTCCTGCATCAAGCAGGGGGTTGGGGCTCAATGGCCTTATAGGCCCCCCTTCCAACTTTATGATTTTATGATCCCTTCTTTACCAGTAGAAGCACTATAACATCCACCGACACTACCCCTGTGTTACAGATATCCAATTTTCAGAAGGGGACAAGTCTTTGGGTCTGAGTCCCAAGTCGGAGTCGGAGTCTTTGGTCTCAAATTCCAAGTCTGAGTCCTTGTTAAAAACATGCCTTTTTTTTCAGAAAAAAAAGGAGGGGCAAATAGATTCAAAGTTCCAAGTTAAGTCTGAATCATTAGAACAAAACAAAATGGACTTAAGTCCAAGTCAAGTCACCAATGCTGCTTAGGTCTGATTTGGGAACAAGTCCCATGACTCAAGTCCCCATCCCTGGAAGAGGGCATTCCTTATCTCCTTAACACATGTAATCATCACCATAGAAGCTTTTCTCACTTCATTTAGTTTCCAAATTAGCTTTCCTTTGTCATTCTGAAAACATCTGCATGCCTAATTTCTCAGAAATGAAATTCTCCCTACAACTTGGAGCCTGTCCTACCTCATGGGACTGCAATGAGGATGGAGCATGGCAGAGGAAAACCATCGATTCCTACACAGTCAGCTTCCAGATTGTGTCCCTGTGTAGCTGTCGGTGCACAGGAGGACTTCTCCGTGTTCATCTGGACACACAATGTTGGGAGCATGGCCAGAGCCCGGAAGGATATGGCAAGCTGGTGTAGCCCTTTTTCCCTTTCATTTTTTTCAATTTCCATGAACATGTGAGATATTTTATTATGCGAGGGCCTATGGAAAGTATTTTCTGATCTGAAAGGTTGGCAGACGGAAGAAATCTCTGCGTTTCACTTCCCTTGTCCTGACCATTTTGATATAGCTCAGTGGGGAATTACTTCTTTAAAGAGGCATTGTGGCAGTTGCAGTTTTATTGTGTATGTGTGGGCGTTAACTATTGCTGTGTTCCATCACTGATTATTTCATGACAGGATTTTATCTTCTGGGATCCAAAAATAGAAAACAAAAGAAAAGCCCACATGGGAGCTCATCTCAGTAAAAGTACTGAGAACAAAATGTGAGAGAATGTAAGGGAGAATTCAGTTAACACATACACACCGAAAACCCTCTCCATTTTTCATGCGGTGTTAAGGGCTTTCTGCATTTGCTTAACTTCAAAGGGAAGACCCTCACTTATTAGAAGATGTTTAATTTAGGCATTATGGATGTAGGGTGGTATTGCATATTTGGGCTAATTCCAGCTTCACAGCTATCCCTCTCAGCAACGGGGTGATGATCTGAAATCTCACATCAATGTCTTCACTGGGAGCTGGAGGCATCTCCCGACTGATGCCACAACACTGTTCAATGTACCCAATGGGTAGCACTGGGATCCAGGCAGAAATATACACACTTGGAAGGGCATGGGAAGTTAACTAGTCCAGCTCCCTACCACAGCTAAAGCATTCAGAGTTAGGTATCCCCTTTGTGTCTTCTACTGTTTTCCCTCCTGTTTCCTCTCCAGCAGAGGAAACCTGGAATTAAACCTGGAATTAAAAAAAAAGAGGATGTGACATATTACTTAATTGGCTTGACACCCAAATGACATAAAACATGCACCAGTGGTACGTTGGTTCCATACCAGTGATAACACATGCCAGAAACGGATCTCAAATGAAGTGGACCTATCTGTGCTAAAAAAAAAAGGTAGACTGTCAGTAATCCTAAAAAGGCACAGATAGACATGGAAAAGGGCTGGGCTGGCTTGTGATTTCATATATGTTATGGCATCACAAGAAAAGGGACGGAACCTGACCATTCCAAAAGCTGTCCGAAACACAAGATCGATGGCTGTCTGGTCACATCTTACTTGCATTAGTATGAGATGACAAAAAGCACAATAGAACTCATCTGGATTTTGAAAAACATGTTCTCCATGGGCGGAGTAAAGACTGTTGACCACTAGTGGAGAAACACCCTAGGAGGTGGAATCCTGAGTTTTGGCTTGCCCATGAGGAAAACAAGGAGGAGGGTACCAGGGTAACTGGGGCTTGGGTAGGATGTTTCTCTCTCTCCCCCACCCCAATTTCTTGAGTGCCACTGTAAGTACTTTTCTGAGAGCCTGAATACTTTAACACTTATACATAAATATGGACTCATCTGTCCACAGTGTAACAGCGAAAGTTGTAAGGTGGTACTGGCTCCTTGGCACATGCCAGAATATGCTGGGTGATGACTAGAGAATCAGAAAAAATGATGATTTGTTTTGATTTATGATTCATCAAGGTAAATGAATCACAAATTGATGATTTTGTTTCTGAAGAACTGATAAATTAATTCAATTCATTTTTTTTACTTTAACACCTTATAAAGTAGTTCCTTAAGCACCTAGAGGCACCCAATTTGCAGAGGTGCTTCCCCTGGCTCTCCCCTGCAAAGTTGGTTAAGATTGGGTTCCAGACATCCATTTTATACACCCACAAAATGGGTCCCCCAGGAAAGTGCCCTTTAGCACCTGACTTGGGGAAGCCCAATCTGCACCAAAATTCGTTGTTTCACAATTCATCAGGTGAATATGAATCAATGAATTAGCAATTTTTGAACAAATATGGTGATTCATTTTTAATTTATGCCCATCTCTAGTGATGACCACAGCCTGCCTTTTTTAACCCCCAGGTAGAGAAAAGAAATTTAACATCTGTGGTGTTTGCTCATGGTAGACAAATGTATTCTCCAATCAATGGAAGGCAATCTCTCATTAACGCTACTGGAAGGTTCATGAATAAATCCTTCATCTATCAATGATGGAAGAGATTTTTCATTACTGAGCAGGACGTATCCAAGTATCATGCAACCATGCTTAAAAAAAGAGAAAGAAAGGGGCTTTTGATTGTCGGTTTCTTGTTTTTCTTTATCTGAATCATAATGAATGTTCAGGTACACTAAAAATCACTTCAAGGGGTCATCTTGATTGATGAATATATTTGATAAATGTTGGCATATTCTCTGTCTTCTTTGTCAATGACAAAGCAAATCTCATTTCTCACATGTTCATGGTTGCAAATTCATACCCATTCCTTTCAAATCACTCTGAACATGATAATCAGGGGAGGGTGAAAACTAAAAGAAATGTGGATTTAATATTGATTTCCTAAAGGTCATCTTCAGGCAAATTGACAAACACAAATTCATTAATGTTGGTGACAACTTGGGTAATGGTGGAGATGTAGGGACGATGCAAATGGGTCATTTTACTTTCTTTAAAATGTTCTTGGAGGTGTCCATAATTTGCAAAAGCAATGCTATGCAAAGCAGCAACAGAAAATTACAGTGGTTGCTACGACATAAGTAATTTTGTGCATTAGATAAAAATTACCATGGTGTTGACAGGTAGAATACTAAGTTGTATTCAATGTCACCGGTGCATATTTGGGACATTATGAATTTCATAGAGTTGTTTAATGACCACCTTTGCATTAAAATCTACTTCTAAGCTTTGGACAGTATGCATGGGACTATCTAGCCTTATCCTTACAATGCCTTGTAAAGCAGGTAAATTAATCCTTTCAAACCTCCTCTGCATTTGCAGGAGAAATATGCACTAAACGATGTTCAATGTTTCTGAAATTTTTTTAAACAACTATACAGAAGCAGAAATGAAGTGAAAAAAAATCTTCTTTTTCTCCTCTTCTACTAGAGTTTAGATATCTTTACAGCGGTCCTGATGTTCGATGCAGCAGCTCAACAAAGTTGTTTCGCATCTTCTCCAAGGTTGTTCAGCCAATACATTCTTTTTCTTTCTACACTTTTTTGATGTTTATTCTACCTTGGATTATCATCCGTAATTATCAGTACTTCCTGAGACAATCTTAACATGAAAAAATGAGAAAAGAAAGAGGCATATTTCTTCAACCTTAGAAGAAGAGAAGAAGCAGAGAAACTAACTTGCTTGGAGCACACATCATGGTTGATCTAAATCTTTTTAATGAAAACCATCTCATGCTGTCACTCAAAGAACAAGAGAGAGAGAGAGGAGAGAAGGAGAACAAAGAGAGACCTAGCATGGTCTCACCCATAAACCCTGGCTCTGAGGATGGTGTGTCCCTCCAATCACATGCTACATGTCTGCACATTGAATAGGACTGAATCCCAATATATTTAGAGTTGTATGCCTGAAGGTACTCCTTTTATACATTCAACTAAATGTGTAGACAATGAGACTATGGCAAGAGAGTGAACCAATATCAGCAGTATGGTTGCTGGATATGGTTCATCTCCTCTCCCCTGCCATCTCTCACTGGCAACATTTGTTTAAATTGAAAAAAAAAAACACTCGCAGGCTATTTACTGTACTATCCAAGACCTCAAAAAGTTTGCAAAGAATAATAAAAAATGAAATAACCATCACCATACATACAAAGCATAAATTAAAACACACACAGACACAGACACAGACACAGACACAGACACAGACACAGACACAGACAGACAGACACAGACACAGACAGACAGACAGACAGACAGACAGACACACACACACACACACACACACACACACAAGAACGAATGTGTGGTGATCAGGAAAGAGCAGAGAAAAAACAACAACATTTTAAATAGGTTCAGAAAACATATGAATGTTGGGCATCTCTCCTGTGAGAAAGGGCAGATGTTCCAAAAGACAGGCATCACCATAGCAAGACCCATTTCTGAGTTGTTACTAGATTGGGTTATAGAAATTATAGCATGAGCAACAGGATCATAGTAATTGGAAGCAATGGCTTACGAGTCTTCGTCATCCAGACTTCCCTGCCCATGTGCCACACTACCTGAGACTTTTGAACATCTAAAATATCTGGAAGACTATAACTTGAAAACCATGGATTCAAAATGTCTCTAGAGTAGAGGTCTCCAAACTTTTGGCCATGAGATAAAAACTTCCAACTTTTGACCCATGTGACCATGAGGGCCACATCATAAATCTTCAACATTTTTAGGTCCAAAGGAATGTGCATGTACGCATGTACACATGTACGTGTGATTGCATGCACATACACACACACCACATGCACAGGTACCCGTCCACCTGCCCGCATGCCTGCACACACACACACACACACACACAAACGCACCCCCTCAGATGCCCGTATACATGCATGGATGGCGCCCACCATGGGCTGTAGTTTGGATACCCCTGCTCTAGAGGGTAAGTCTGCCAGATAACCTAGTCTCTCCCAATAAAGGAACATAAAAAGCTCCCTTCTATTGCTCTGAACAATTGGCCATCTAGTCCAATATTATTGGCATTGCCTGTGTTTCAGGAAACACTCTTCCTTAGCTTCAACCAGCCATATTCTGGTCTAGTGCTTGCCTCTGTGGTGAGGCTTTTGAACATTCAAAATATAGTGAACATCACTTTGTAGGTAATGGGCATCAAACCAGTTTTTTTCCCCCTGCATAATGTTCCACTTAACAGTTTGGCTATGCCATTCTACAGTCACTGCTCTTACTGAACAGATCTCAAGCCTAATGCCCCCAGAGAGACTGCATTAGAGCAAGGCAAAGAGGAGACTGCCAGTAAAAGAGGTGCCCCAGCTATACCCTCTAGATTCAGTATGTAGTTGACATACTAAATGAATCTGATAAAAGGCAGAGTTTGGAAAAGGTTTTTTTTTGGGGGGGGGGGGCGGTAAATAAACCTTAACATGCTTCAGTTAATGGAGAAAAATTGCACAAATGAGGGGAAAATTGCAGATAAACATACACATTAAGAAAAACACATTCTGAATTTTTTAATAAGGGATGAAAGCTCAGTTTTACAACCTGGCACAGAACAAGGACAAGAGAAAAATGCAGGCAGGGTTCAGAAAAACTCAGCAAAATTGAAACTGACATTTTTTTTTTACATCTTTAGCCTTTAACTCCAGTGAACACAGCAGCATCACCTTCAAAATTCTTCTGATTCAGGTGTGAGGGGCTCTGTGGCTCTCTAGGTATGGTTGAACTTCAGTTCATGTCAGCTATAGGCAGTGAAATCAGCAGGCAGGTTTCAGGAGAGGTTAGTTCAAAAATGTCAGGATGGTCACACGTTCCGCATGCATATTTTAGCTGATGACTATTGTGGTTAATGGGAAACATATTTAGGCTTGGATCACTTGTCATCTTTAGTGCTAAATATTGAGGCCTCCTAAGCTATCAGAGCAAAAACTGCACAAGCTTCAGCTACAGGCCTTCTAGTCATGATGTTCAGGGTGACATCATGATTCATACAACACATACATACATGCATACATGCAACATTTTATTGCAAATATACATTCCCAAGCAAATCTCAGATGAATGTGTGTGTGTGTGTGTGTGTGTGTGTGTGTGTGTGTGTGTGTGTGTGTGTGTGTGTGTGTGTGTGTGTGTCTGTGATATGCAAGTTAGTACAATTGCATGGTAATAATACACCATGTTGAGATAATTCATTCCTTTTCCTATATATAAGCTGAACACGGAAATGTCCAAAGAAGTGAGCAAGAAGGTAAGAAGGAAACATCAGTGGGGAGAAACAAGCACATACATTGGTCTGCCTTATTTTCATATATCAGTACCTAGGGTTTCCACTAAGGCTGCTAAAAATGTAGTTCTTTTCCAGACAAAGTAGATTACATTGTAAAATGGAGAACATGGCCATTTGAGAGCTCCCAGGATATTGGCATCCTTGGGAAAATTTGAGGCCATGGTATGTAGCATCTGTGAAATTTCCCGTTTCATTAACACAAGGAAAGAAAGAAAACTACCATATTTTTTGCACCATAAGACGCACTTTCCCCCCACAAAACAGGGGGGGTGGAAAGTCTGTGCGTCTTATGGAGCAAAGAAAACAGATTATATTTTCCTGTTTTCTTCTCCTAAAAAATTGGTGCGCCTTATGGAAAGGTGCGTCTTATGGAGCGAAAAATACGGTAACTCTCTCTCTCTCTCACTTACTCCCTCTCTCTGTGTGTGTACATCCATGCACACACATATTTTTAAAACATACCCTTTCAGAGTATAACCTGTTTGCTTAATACATACACTACAGAAGGGCTGGGTGACTCTGAATTGTTAGACAAAGAAAACAATTTCATCTGCATTTGTTCAGAAGTAAGTCCTGCTCTGATTGGTGAGGTTTACTCCTAGGTAAGTGTATACAGGACTGAACTTCCATTGAAGGCTAATGTATGGCTGTTGGGAGTTAAGGCTGATGTTCAAATTCTAAAACTCCAAAAGCTTATTATGATAATTGTCCCTTAAAAAATGCACGGCTACTAATGAAATCGGTAAGAGCACAACTACCTCAACCCTTTCAAATATTGAATGTAACAGGTACAGGGGATGGTTCTCCAGATATTTTGGACTATAACTCCCAAAAGCCCTTACCAAAAGCTATGCTAGTCAAAAGTTCAGAGCACCTAACAATCCGAAGGTTTGCTGCTCCTAATTAAGAATGATAGGGCAAAATCCTGTTGCAGGTTACATCAAGAGAAGACAAAAACACATAATCTGCTGGACACCTCAGTCTTGCAATCTCTTCAAGGTCTCTCACAGAATTGCTGATTCATTGATGGACTCTTTTGCCATGTGAGGTTTCTGTTTGTTTGTTTGTTTGTTTTCTTTCTTTAACATCCTTGCTCTGGCTCCAATAATCTCCAGAAGAGTGAGGGTACAGAGAGTTCCAACAAGGTGGGAGGTATTATTTTTTCAGCTACCTCACACTATTTACCGAGAAAGCTAGCTCTGAATTCTGTCATAACCTCACACATGAACAGCTTGTCAGTTTGACCTATAGGATGCTTGAATTTTGCAGCTCAGAAAGCTGGCCTGGAAGATCCAAGAAGCATAGTTATTTTTTTCAAGGGTTGCCTCAGACAAGTTACTTAATTATGACCACAGTATGGTTTGGGGGTAAAAATCTAATCTCTTGCAGTATAAATTTTGTGTCAAACACTGACACATGTACACCTATTTGGGATTATTCGTTTTCTCCTTAGTATTTGAGGGGGAATTGAAGTATTTTCCTCCCCTTCTTCTCCAGGAACAGTGACCCTTGAATTCAACATTAGCACTATAGGGATCTGAGCTACATTTCTTTTTTCATCCCAGAGAGATTGGCTGTTTGTAAATAGCTATTGGTCCTTTCCCCTTACTTTTGGAACAATATGTTACCTCAGCAAACTCAGTTTCCCAGAGCCTTGTTTGTTGAGATAACACAAACAGAGGGAGCGATGGTCTGAAGACATGTGACACAGGAATTTTGCTGAAACTAGTGATGGATCTCAGTGTGGGTTTTATATACAAAAAGGAAAGGAAAAGAAAGGCTGAATTATGCTTCACACACAAATTGATTTGGAAATGAACTTCACCTCACCTCAGGAAGAAACCCCATCATTGGCTCCTTCCACATGGTTCCTCTGACATATATCTTTCGGGTGCTATTGGAAGAAGGCAAAGGGAATTTATTTCTGCCTGCTGCTATAATGTATAGAACATGCAGGATAAAATCCCAGTAAGAAAAGAAGGCTTGTACAAGTGTAATAAGACAACAGTTCTTCTCTTCCGGCTTGCCATCCATCATACTGTACAACCAAAGTTGTGATCAAGTGCCCAGCTGCTTCCCTGAACCAAAGAAGCAGAGGAACACAACTGACAGCCAATGGTGCAGGTCAGACCACTTGTGTGGTTGTCTACTTACACTCTGTGACACCAGCACAGTTCTGGCCACAGTGTCTTGAAGAAAATTCCAAACAGTGGCTTTCAGATGTTTGTCTTTTCGTGGTAAACTTGTTACTGTAAACACCTTGGACAGGCTAAGCCGCAGGTTATATTGACCACGACTCGTTAATTCAGCTGTGGACTGAACTAGTATAGATGACGAAAAACAAAATAAAACAAAATGACCACAATTGATTTTCCCTATGTCTGAGTTGCTTCTCTCCCATTCACTTAGTTAGCTCTTGAAAAAACAAGCCAGAGAGAGGAAACTATTCTCATTTCAAATATTGCCCTCCCAACCCTGGAATAAAGACGTGAGACAAGAATTATGGATTTAAAACATGGGCTACACTTTATTAAGCATAATCAATGTCACCATCCTTTTGGCAAAGGGGGGCCTGCCATAGTGCGGAATCAACTTCAAGTGCAGAGGTCTCAAAGGACCCCTTAACCAACAAATGGACGAGTCCCTGGCCCCAAGTTTTTGGTGTCTTAAAGACAGCGAGAACCTGGCCATACGCAATCTTACCACCCCCAGACCTCAAGTCAGCATCTCCTTGTTGACTGTTGGTCCAGTTGTGGCCCCAGTGCATCTTTCTCTCCAAGCACTATAATCACATGATCTGCAGCACTGGGAGGTCAGATGGGCTATAGTTTACCCGAGTTTGCAATAGGACTCAGCAGAAAACCTGTTATATCCATACTACCTGCCAGTGGGACCGAATTTCCACCTCATAACATGCCAGTGCCTTGTTCCAGTATGGGATAGGCGAAAAATCCCTGCATCCAATAGCCAATCAGGATATGGGTCAAAAATTCCTATCTGGCCCCAGAGATGACCAGATAAACTCACATTAGAATATAGGACAGGCGGGTAGGTGCCAAGAAAGGAAGAGGGCGGGGAGAGGGGGGAACATCCCTTAAATGACCTAACATTCCCCCCTTTAGCTCAACTGATCTCATGAGACAGAGGGTCTCGCGTTATCCAAGGAGGGAGGCAAAAGTGAGCCATGCCACTGAATCTCTGGCTCAGCAGCAGCTTGAGCATTATGACAAGCCAGCATCTAAATAAGCCAGTATTCGTAAACCAAGAACAATAGCTTTTAACTATGGTTTGTGGTTGGCTAAGAAACCAACGGTTTTTGTTTGGTTTGGTTTGGTTTGGTTTGGTTTGGTTTGGTTTGGTTTGGTTTGGTTTGGTTTGGTTAAGACACAACTAGCCACTATTGAAGAAACTGCCATCTGGCTTACAATTACACGCAAAGCTGGTTTTAGACTCATCTGTCATAGCACCATGCAGAAGATGGTCATGTTCTCAGGGAGGGAGCATTCATTTCATGACAGGCATAGGGCAAGCCCATTGAGAACTGCCCAACATGAACCAATGTGGCAATTCAGAATGCACACAACACTCTTCCATGAAGGATACACACTGCAAGGAATGATGGGTAATGGAAAAGAGTCTGTCATGAAAGAAAGCCATTGTCTGCCTTTACTGATCTCCTCTGGTAAATTTCTGAGGAACTCCATAGTTTCCTGAAACTGATGAATGTGTGTTAAGAGCCTCCATAGATAACTAAAGTAATTGTAGACCAGTCAACCTAGAATCAATTCTGTACTAAGTAATGGAACAGTTAATTAAAACAAAATCAATAAATATTTAAAAGAAATGTGTATAATTAATGACAATCAATGCACTTAGATGGGAAATAGGTCACACCAAGCAAACGTGTGATATGACATTTGTTGACGGTACGGAACAAGGATTTTGCTGATTAATCCCAATGTAACCCCAATTAAATATCATCAAAGGAAGTAATGTTTGAAAACGAGCTTTATTGGATGGTTGCTGCTTGATACAGGATACTGTTGCCATGAGGACTTTTCTTCTGTCTAACTAAATGGCAGAAAAATATAACAATTTGCATGGATAGTTGTGCTGGGTAGTTGTCCAAATGCTGTTTTAATTACTTTCCATTAAGCAAGCCGTCTTCTCAGTCAGAGGATGAGGAATTTGGAGAAGCATTTATTTTTGGAAAACATTTATTGCTGAAAAACTTCCAGATTTTTCTTTCTTTCTCTCTCTCTCTCTTTTTTTTTCATCCTCCAATGTGGTATCACGAGAAGTTTTTGAACCACAGCTCCTATGAGTTCCAATCAGCCCAACCACTATACAGGGATGATGGAAGTGATACTCAAAAACACATGAAAGGCTGTAGTGTGTGTAGAGACTATTTTCAAGCAAGACCTTTCAGACAGGTTGTGGCATACCTGAGGTTGAACTATAAAAAGCTCTTCATGCCCTTACTTTCTTCAGGACATGTGAAATGGAAAGAAAGAAGAAGGGGAAATGGCCACTTCTATCTTTGTCATTTTAGTGTGCTTTGGAGATGATGGCAGCACCTTGCAACCTGTTACACCAGAGAGATCGAAGACCAAGTTTGGCTTTTGTATTCAGCAGTGTGGGTGATCACGGAACAAAGGAAAGCTAATTGCCTTAGAGAAAGGAGTCAACAACAGATGTCCCAGCCAGCAGAGCCTACAGGCAACACCCTGAGAACTCTCTTTATTTACTTAGCATGATTGACATAGTGTGTTGTGAGAGAGACAGATAGGATACTAGTTACCTAATCGTAGCCAGAATTGGCTGAAATAACCCTTTGATCTTATGCTCTACCTCTAAGCGAAAGGGCAGAATAAGGGGTTACCCCGCCTGCTGGCAGCTGCCGCATCCTGCCAGGAGTGTATGCACGTCACTGGAACAGAATGCAGCTACAACCTTTAAGCAGAAGTTTCCCACACAGCAGAATCAAATTATCATTCTTTCCTCTGACACTGTAAAGCAAGCCTGTGCTGCTGGGCAGGGTTTTTCAATGATGAATGTGTCCCTCCCTTCCTCAATGCAAATAAATATTCCCTGTAGGTAGGAAAATAAGATATCAGACGTTTTATTGCTTGGGTATCTTAGGTGTTACTACTGCCAGTCTGAGAAGACAGGAGGGCCTGGCGTGCTCTGGTCCATGGGGTCACGAAGAGTCAGGCACGACTAAACAACTAAACAACAACAACTGCCAGTCTGTATGGGTCAACTGGCTCTGAGCTCTTCTCTTCTAGGGCAGGTGTGTCTTCTCTGTGTGCTTTACCTCCCTTAACACAGAAGCAACCAGTTTTCACCTGGGAGTTGTCAACCCTTGTCTTAGACAGTTTGTTGATGTTGTGAAAGTCTTCATCTTTATAAATCATTGCTAAATGAATTTCACATGCATAACCTAGGCACTGCAAAATTTAAGTTGGGGGGATGGATGATGAGGCAGACCAGTTGTGCTGCCTGGTTACTAAAGGTTACTCAACCCTCACCATTGACCAAGGTGACTGTGGCCAATGGAGCTACAATACAAGAACATGCTCTCCCTCCCCAACTCAACAGCATGGGATGGGTCTGACTTGTGGAGGTTGAAGTTTATGGGCACTCTTGTTTATTTTCAAATCAGTTTTTTTTCCTTGAGACTAGTGTGTCAGTGAAGAGAAGACGAAAAAGAAAATAGACATTATGGCATTTCCTCCTGAAATGAAGAGGAAACTTAATATACACTGGTCCTTCTTATTCTCCATCGGATATACCAAAAAGGCACATTTGGTGAGATTTTGGCAATATGTGGCATTGTTTCAATTTTATTAATTGATCAGTCTATTATAATGTGGGTGATGATTAATAAACTACCATTCTTCAGTCGGTTGACAGCTATAATTAATCTCATCATCTCAAAAGCCATATACATTAGTGACCAGCAGCACATCTTCAAGAGATTGTTCTTGTTAAAGTGTAATTAAAACTGTGATGCTATAATGACTTTTCAGAAGTAATTTAACATCCCCAATAAGAAAAGTTCACGAGTAGCTACAAATGAAGTCATTACGCTCCTGCCATTGTTTCTATTAGGTGTCTGTGTGCTGATGGAGAAGCTGCTCCATGTCATAACTGCTGACTTCCCTTATTGTTGCCAAAGGTATCCTTTCATAATCAGCAAAAGCAAGAAACACAGCTGTAATGTATTTGGAGTGGCTTTCTTCTCCTTCAGAGTCAAATCATGCTAGAAAAACTGCTCACTCCTCTCTCGACAGCGGAGAAACAGAGGCACAAAAGACAATTTATCAAAAGTGACATCAGGGCAATGGCCCAGAACTGGCCTACCCCAACCAAATCATCAATCACTGTAGCGCAAGACTGTACATCTCCTTGGCATAAATGAACTGAAATAAAGAGTGTTACCAAAGAGATAGATCCAACCCCCAAGTCCTCTGCGAAGCAGTTGTGTTTAATCACAAGAGTGTGTGTTCTCATTTCCCAGAAATGACTTTTTTTTTTCCTGGGATCATGCAGAAAAGTGTTACATCTGATTTTTGGCTACAGATGTTGTCATTATCAATTCGTGATCCCATTGACACTTTATTGTGTATTGCAAGAGAATAAACAGGGGTTAGGGTTCTGGAAGATTGTCAGAATGATCAGCTTTAGTGTATTTTCTAAAGTATCTGGGTGCACCACATTAAGTTGCAATAATTAATTGGCACAGGGCAATAAGAGGCTTGCAGCAAGATTTATGTTCTGGAGACATTAGATAAAAAATGGGTGGGTGGTTTTTTTTATTGCTTTGTTTAAAGTATACCATGCTGAAAAGGCTATAACTTATTTAAACAACCCTCATAAAAGTACCGACAAAAATATGACAGGGCTCTGTTCACCTACTACAATTCTGTCCCCTTTCTAAATGAGATGTCATTCAAGCTGTGAGAATGATTGATGGCAACTAATGAGGATCATAAACAAGTAGAAAACACCACTGAACTAGTGCGAAGGAAGAACTTTGAGTATAAAAGCCCTGCTGCTATAAGCTGGACTCTCAAGTCCCTGTAATTGTGGCATCTCGCTCTTCTGAGAAGCACAGCCATTGATCTTCTTTGCCTTGTGCAGGAGTATGAAGCCTGCTTGATTCAAAGGATTTACTCTTTAGTGAACCTGCAGAATGGATTGTAGAGTTGTTGGTTTGGGTTTTAATGCAAGAAGTTGTATTAACAGACTCAGATACGAAACACAGTCCTGACAAAGTCAGGTACCATTGAGTCCTGCTGATTTTCATGGGAGTTGTTCTACCATGCAGGGATTGCCCAAGTCATTCTATTGCCTACGACAGGAGACAAGATGGTGCCCATTTCCATTCCATGTAAAGAAGTCAATGGGACTGGCAGCTGAGTATTTCTGATGGCAACCAGCTATTATCTAGCAGTAAACTGCCTTAAAGATTGCAGGGTAGCGTTCTTAAGAGTGATCAAGACAAGCTGCATGGCAATGTCCTCCAAGATCTTCCTATCACTCTTCATTTTTTTCCATCTGTCAACAAAGGGACCTGCCTCCTTCTGCCTAATGGTAGGGCCATGTGTATTACCTGTGTTATAAATTTCCCACTAAAATCAATGGGGCTTAGGTTTGTTTGGAACCCTTTGTTTGCCATCATGACAACAAGGTCCTTATAGATATTAGTTTGGAGGGGTAAGATAATATTCCTGGGTAGGACATATGGAAGTCTAATGAAATGAGTTGATTTCCATTTAAACATAAACACACATGTTGTGTGCTCAATTGTGATTGTAGAGGTTAGGGGCTGGAAGATACTGGGGAACCCATACAACTTGTGGGCCTTACTTTGACCATCCCTGATCAAAGGATTTGGGAAACTTGTCCATTTCCCCTTTCTTTCGCATGTTCTAACACTGCCTTTCTTGTTATTTTTAACTTGTGAATTATTCAAAGATGAGACAAAACAAAAATCATTATGGAGAGAAAGATGTTGTACATGCCCACCATATAAATATTAAAGATAAGGAGCTTCTCAGTGAAAAAAAGGTGGCAACCTTAATTCAGCCATCCCATCAATATACATGGGATGTATATGCAAATATACTATATACAGAGATTAACAGGGATTCAAACCCACATCTTCTAGAGTTTACAACTTTAAAGTCTTGAGGCAGTTTATCTCATTTAAAAAAAAACTCCTGAATTTATTTTTTTTTAAGCGTCAAGATTCCATCTTAAATTGCCAATATCAGCTAGCTTCCACAAACCATTTTAAAAACATATCCTTGGGTAGTTCATAAAAAGATTTCCAGTCACATGCATTACAGCAGCCCATTGCAGACCTCCGGCTACCTAGTTACTAAAAAGCCAGCCTGGCTCAAAACAAGGCACCTGCTTTTCCAGCCAAGGTAACTATCCAGAAGGCTCATGAAAATTTGATTCAGAATAAAGACAGAGTGTGTGCTCCCCACATGCTATGTATATGTATGTGTTGTGTATGCGTATGTGTATGTGAATATCTCTGCTGCCAGCACTACAGAATCATAGCAGAGTAGAATTTTACACCAGTGTGTTTGGTTGTACCAGTGCATCTTTCTGAACCCAGAAGTTGCCCACCTCTGTTCCCCACATCTTGACCATCCACTGAGCACTAGAATCCTACTTTACTTGGCTTCCCCCAAGTAAGTGGATGACAAATCCTGACCCACAGTGACAATCACCCCATTTGGGGAAAATGCTTAAAGGGTCCATGACCATTTTAACACCGCTCTTGTGTCATATGGTGGGAAGAAGAGTGTTTTCTTGAAAGCTCCACACACAGGTCTTCCTTTTTACATACAATCAGCTTCCTTCCTTCCTTCCTTCCTTCCTTCCTTCCTTCCTTCCTTCCTTCCTTCCTTCCTTCCTTCCTTCCTTCCAACTACTGTACAAGTTCATGAAGAACTGAAAATCTATCCAGAATTCATGCTTGTCTTGATTTCGCTATTTTTTTAAAAAAACCTGAAAGTGTTGGAGGGTGATTACTTTATTAGTAGGTGTTTCTCTAACTCACGGTGTTTAGATAAAGTCAGATATATTTCATGTCAGTCCTGTATTATTCTGTGTGCTATATTATAACACTTCAACAGACTGAACTGAATCCCGACAGGTTGCTTAGTAACTGTGTAAGTGACTGTCAGATCTAATTAAAAGAGGGAATACTTTGTTTCAGGATAGTGTTAATTTTGACCCAGCTTTTCAACAAATACTCTCGAAAATGGTATGAATGTGGCAGACAGCATGAAGTGACAAAAAAAAAGTTGTCAAGATCTTTTTTCAGATGCCAATTTTTATGGACTGTTTTTGGAATGTGTGTGTTTCGTTACAGAAAATGACAATCTTGGACACATACAGCCTTGGTTTCCTCTCCCTCAGTCCAGAGTAACACCATCCAAAGTAGTCTTAATGTTCAGCCATAAATGAGTTTAAACTGAGGTAAAAAATTAGGCACAAAGTGAAGACATGATGAAGTAAAATGTTAAGAGGTGATTTGAAAGAGTTACGTTTCACAGATATCCGATGGCTGGAAGAATATGGGAAATGACAATTATTGGCTGAAATCCTGTTGTGCAGTTACCCAAATGGAATAACTTTTCCCTTAAGTTAAGAGATCTCTGTAGACATTATCTTTTGCACACCAGTTGCCCGACTCAATATGCAACACATGATACCTGCACAGGTTTCTTAATGTACGATAATATATTTCCAAGAGTTACACTGTTTGTGTAAATGTGCAATAGGATGTCCACCATGTATTTTATACATCAGTTGCATTTCTATTCACCCTCACAGTTCTATTATAAAATGAATTGAAGACTACTCCTCAGTTTATCATGTATGATCCCCACTGAGTCATAAAACACATGGGCAATCTTGGGTCAGGCTCAGAGAGTGGCTGGCCCATATGGCTCAATGAGGCTCATGGTTGAGTGAGGACTATATAAACTGGGTCTTCCAGATTCCAGTCCAACATGCTAACAGCTACAACATACTGATATCACACACAGAGAAACTATTATCATGAATTTTGACTCTTTTGTCATTCCAACATGCTGTGTGTCTCTCACATACTGAAGAACTCCTGGCGATACCACCTGGGAATCTATATCTTTCCAGAAGTTGCTTGACTACAACTCCCACAATCCTTGCCAATGGCTTTGTGGACTGGAGGAGCTCTCCTTCCCCACTACTGTTATAAAAGGTTTGCTCTATGGGACGTGGTGGTGCTACGGGTTAAATCTCAGAAGCCTTTGTGTGCTGCAGGGTCAGAAGACCAGTAGTCGTAAGATCGGATCCATGCAACGGAGTGAGCTCCCGTTGCTTGTCCCAGCTCCTGCCAACCTAGAAGTTCGGAAGCATGCAAATGCAAGTAGATAAATAGGTGCCACCACAGTGGGAAGGTAACTGCATTCCGTGTCTAGTCGTGCTGGCCACGTGACCACAGAAACTGTCTTCAGACAAACGCTGGCTTTATGGCTTGGAAACAGGGATGAGCACTGTGCCGTAAAGTTGGACATGACTGGACTAAATGTCAAGGGGAACCTTTACCTTTACCTTTACTATGGGAAATGAAGATGAAGACCCTTGCCCCACAGTGTAGCTGAATAAAGTGCAGACAGATTGGGACTGACCCATCTGTTAGGAAGAGTACCGGCTGGGTCTGAACTGCTTAGTCCCTGGGCCTGTGGCACTTACTGTTCGCCAATAATAAAAAAATGACTCCAGATTTCCTTTAAAAATACCAACAATAACAACGTTTCTGTGAATGGGGGAGAAAGATAAGCAACTATGACCCGAAAGGGCGATGCAGTTCCCTAAGTGTATGATCTATCCACTCAAAGGCCATGCAATAATTGTCCAACCATAATCATACTCACACATTCAATTCTAATACTGTGTTGAAATTTCAATGAAGTTTAATGAACTAAGCTGACAGAGAAACAAAGAGGGGAAAAAATCCAGAATACAAAACAAACAAAAAAGAAAACCTTTCCTGCCCTTTTTTTGACCTAAGTTCACCTTAGGTCAAAAGAAGAAGAAACATTCACCCCCTAGTGGTAGAGTACAGATTAACCAGCTTTGCATTAGTTCCTATGGGAACTAATGCCTCTACCTAAGAACAGCACCTCGACATACAAACGGAAAACAGCAGATACGGATTACATGGTTTTCAATGCATATCTGTGGAAAAGTTTTCCTCGACTTACGAACTTTTCGACGTACAAACACCATTTCAATATGGATTAAGTTTGTAAGTTGAGTACCACTGTATAAATAGTGAAGCAAGTCTGTATTTACCCTACCATTCTGTAAAATGGCTGGCTACGCAGCTGCAAGGGATACCCCAAAGTGACACCAGGCTGAATCCTCCCTGGCACCTCAGTTGTTGATGTGTTCAAGGGAGATCTTGAGCTTATTTTGATCATGGTGGAGGAGAATTCAGCCATCAGTTGCCTTCTCTTCTAGTGCTAGTAACATTTGTGCACTGTCTTTTACCACAAATATACAAAACCCCGTGAGTACAGTGCATATAAGTTGTATATAAGTTGAATGCATGTATGCATGAATGCATCAATCAATCCATCAAGAGATATCTGTGCAATTCTGATATAAATAGAGAGTAGAGCAAGGAGCCACTTTCTGCCCCTAAGGTGGAGCAACAGCTCAATGGGTCCTTTATATACCAATCTATATTCATAAGGTTAAATGGGGGTCAGCTATTTGAACTTAGAAAAGAGGAAATCAAAAACAATGTAGTAGACTGCACCCATGTTCCTTATGTGTTTTTCCATAAAGGTCTGTGATGACAACATATTGTAGCAGTTAGGTTTTTGGGTGGTGGGAGGTGCTTCAGGAGGTAGGAGGAATTGGTAAACATTGTCTTCCCCCTTCCACCTATGGGAGCAAGCCATGAAATGAACTCGGATCTCACTGGCAGAATATAACTCAGGTCATGTGGATAATGCCAACCATCATCTGTTGTGGCTACCAGATTTTATTGATTTTGGTAAGAATGGAGTGAGACTGTTATAGTATCTCAAGCAAAGATTTAAAACTTTTGGCTTCAGCCCTAGTTGAATTAAATCATCTAGCTCCAGATAAATCTCATTCCAGGAAGCAATAACAACACATGCAAGTATAGAGCAAAAGAATTCCAGTGAAAGAAAACTGTATATCCATCTACCTGAATGGAAGGCATTAATGGGTTCTTTAAAATGAAATGTTTTCATTACACTGAAATCTACAGACATCCCCTCCAAATGCAAGGTGGTGAAAAGAACACCCTCTTTTTGGGTCGTTGCAGGACAAATATGTCATTCCTATTCAGCTGTAAGATCAGAGTAACAAAAATACCTATGAAATGAACTGTCACAAAGTGTCAGAAATGTACATTTCAGTGGAGGAAAAAAACGTAGAGAAAATGAACGGCAAACATTTCCCAGTGTCATAACACATCCCCTCCATTAAGCCAAAATCCAAAAGATTAACATGTGTGTATGCTTCTGTCCCCCCCACAGAAATTACATGCCATATGATATTACATTTCCAGAATGGACGAGCTGTGTGCCTCTCAGGAGATGCTTCTGCCAAAATGTAGAGACTCTGTAGGCAGCTCTTCTCGAGCCTGCCTGTGGTTTTCTCTTTGCCCCTGTTTATGTAGAGTGGCTTCTCTGTTGGTATCTCTCATCTATCCAGAAAAGTGTGCTACAAGGGGTCTGAGGATGGGCAGTTGGAGGGAGGTGTGTGCCTAATAAATAAGATAAACATAGCCTGTAGATCCACCCATGGATAGAGCGGGTGACTAGAATAGTTACTATCCTGTGGGAGGTAATTATACTATCCTGAACTGAGGTGTAACCTCTTTGCCTCTCTTATTTATTAAACCCAGGTTTGATGTCTGGTTTCATTTCAGACTCACTGCTTAAGATGGATATCCCCAGGCCAAATGCAGGACGGCAGGCAGCCACCATGCTTGCCAAGAGCCAATTTTTTAAAAAAAAAAATCTATGCCAGTAGATTGTTGTGTCTGCTTCATTTAGAATCAACATTTCTTTTCTTGTTCCCTTAAAACTAAATGCGGACCCGTTTGAGGGGAAATATACCGTTATTCACAAATGATTTTTCTCCCCAACCATTTTTCTAGCACTCGTTTCTGGATCCTCAAAATGAATGCAGCAAAGTTTCAGAGGAAAAACAACCTTTTTCTTTCTCCTGGCAACACAGTGGTATTTTCTAGGAGCTAAGAAAAAGGTGAAGTGGACCTTCAGGTTAGATGTCTGTATCTTTGAGGAGATGCCAAGATGAAAGAATCAATGCTGCCGTCTCATTCGGAGAAGGCAATATTGTGGAACTGAGGAATGAAATCTTGAAATATCTTTACTTGTCATCAACTAAGACTTCACTCTCATCTCGAATGTGATAAAGTTGTGCCTTTCAAACTTCCTACCTTCAGGCTGCAATGGTTGATGAAGTTAGGAAGAATGTGAAGACAGGAAGGAGACCGCTGTGTCCTAGAGATGGGAAAGACATTTACATTAAGTGCGATTTTTAATCACTGAATCCAATTTTGTGGTCTGCAAGACTATTAATGACAGAGCATGCACATCTATTTCATTTTTTCCCATTACCAGAAGGATACCGCAAGCAACAGATGATTCCCTCCCTCTTTTTTTCAAATTATATCCAAGTAAATGTATCATGTGTATATCTGAAAAATGTGCACTAACCTGCTTCACTCAGTGGATGGGGCACATTAAAAATATCTACATTAGGAAATGTATGTGTTGTAATGTGAAGGGAAAAAATAGTCCTGCAACATAATACGTAAACATGAGATGGGATGGGAATGCTGGTGGGTCTCAGAATTTTTTGTAAAAAAAAAAAAAAAAAAAGCAAAGCATAGAAGGAATTTATCTTTTCTAACAAGTTACTTTTGTAATGAGTTCCATGTTGCAGCAACAAAGTAGAACAGAGTTACTTACAGTATTTTCCTGTTAAAGACACTGCTCTTCTATGGAACAGGAATGGGGGCTGCCCATTGCTGCCTTTTAGCAACTCCAGTTGATTGGCCAGTTGCGCCCCTACCTAGTCCATAATGTGGCAGCCAGACTGATTTCTGAGGACTAGTAAATTTGACCATATATCCCCAGTCTTCATGGGATCCCTGTTACTTTCCACACTCAATTCAAAATTCTGGTTATGAACTATAAAGCCCTTTAGGACCTTGATACTCATCAGAAATCTCTCTCAGAAATAAACTACCAGTTTTACCTGCTCCTCTCAGTCCATATGGCTACAAGTGACCACACTGAGAGAAGCCAACAAATAACTGGGCTTTTTCCATGGTGGCCCCCAATTTTTGGAATAAGCTACCAACTGAGATACACCAGGCTCCTTGCCTTCTGATGTTCAGGAAATTGGTGAATACAGAATTATACAAAGCAGCTTTCAATAACTGAATCCCCATTTTTAATTTTTGTATGAATTTTAGATCTATTCCTGTGAATTTTATTACTCTTTTTCCGCATAATGTTTTAATTACCATATATTTTTTAATCTTGCTCCTTTGTATATACACACATGTGTGTGTTCTTTAACTTGTATGCTATGGTTGTTTGCTACCATGAGCAAAATTTGTAGTGGAAAAGTGGGATCTAAATATGAAGAAGGAAGGAAAATATTCCTGGGCTTTATCTGGAGGACATGGTACAGTTTCTAACAGAATGTCCTCTGTACGCAGATCTGAGGGACCAATATCTAATGTCCATAGCAGCTTGGAACAGGAACACTTCCGCTTTATGCACAGTCCTATTCCTGCCAGCTGATACAAACTACTATATATCCTATACGACTGCTAAATTTGTTAAAAGAGCCATAGAAAGATGGAACTTATTGCTTGCATCATAAGTTCTTCAAGATACTCTCACATCTTGATTCTTTTCCCCTTGTTTGAGAATGCTATTACATTTCATTACTATTATTTTATCATTTTATGCCCTTTCTGCTTGTTCGTATAGACTTGCATGAGTACTGTTTTATGATTGGTTTTATCTATGTTCTTGCATATAGCCTGAGTGACTAAAAACCAATAAAGTACTCATATTCATATTTGATAACATTGCCTCTAGCTTTTGTTGCTCATTCACCTAGTTTAGAGACACTCTTCTCCAACAGTGTTGATACCATCACACTGAAGAGGTTGTTGTTGTTGTTGTTGTTGTTTAGTTGTTAAGTCATGTCTGACTCTTTGTGACCCTATGGACCAAACCACATCAGGCCCTCCTATCTTCCACTGCCTCGCGGAGTTGGGTCAAATTCATATTGGTTGCTTCGGTGAAACTGTCCAACCATCTCGTCCTCTCTCGTCCCCTTCTCCTCTTGCCTTCACTCTTTCCCAACATCAGGGTCTTTTCCAGGGAGTCTTCTCTTCTCCTGAGATGGCCAAAGAATTGGAGCCTCAGCTTCAGGATCTGTCCTTCCGGTGAGCACTCAGGGTTCATTTCCTTCAGAATGGATAGGTTTGTTTTCCTTGCAGTCCAGGGGACTCTCAAGAGTCTCCTCCAGCACCACAATTCAAAAGCATCAATTCTTTGGTGGTCAGCGTTCTTTATGGTCCAGCTCTCACTTCCGTACATTGCTACTGGAAAAACCATAGCTTTGACTATGCAGACCTTTGTCGGCAAGGTGATGTCTCAGCTTTTTAAGATGTTGTCTAGGTTTGTCATCCCAAATATGGGCCTCCTCCCAAGATTTCCTCCCAAGATGGGCTTCCTTCAGAGTCAAGCACCTTGCATCTACAGATAATTTAAACAGTGGTGGTCTCATTGCAGACTCCTGGGAGATGCCACTCTGCTCTCTTCTGAATCATATTATTTTGCTCTGTATGAAAATGAGGCCTAAAATAAGAGCCATTCTATGAAATGTTTCTGAATACAGGGAGAAGGCAATACAAGTAAGTGCTGATTAAAAAATTAACTTGTAACACAACTGGACAAAGATTGTCAAGGGGAACCTTTACCTTTACCTTTTAACATGAGGGTGATAACCATCAAAACAAGGGTCATATTAATTTTCGCTCCAAAAAACCAAAACGCATTGGAACTTATTTTCAGGGGATTTTTTTCCCATGTACAACAATCTACATTTATTCAAATACAGTCATGTCATCTTCTTCTGGTTGCTGCACAATGATGGAGGGCGGGCTTTAACTTCACTGCAGCTTATTTTGGGGATAGAGCTCATATTACGAGCATCATGAAAAACCATACTAGGGCTTATTATCAGGTTAGGTCTTATTTTGGGGAAAACAGGGTATATCACAGATTCTGGGTTCATTTATTTAAAATTGTACTTACTTTAAAGATAATGATCACTTACTATGTAACTAAGTTACACTGCAGCTGTAAATTCATAAGGGAAAATTAGCTTTGTTTATAGGCTTAGTGTAACTTAGCTATTTTTATAATTATGAAGTATGGGCTATGAGTTAGAGGGGTAAGATTATCAGATTGATTGACTGATTTATCCCACTGAGTTATTGGCAGAGCCACTACTATGGGCAGCAAACAAATCACAATAACAGAAAGTACCAACCCATTTTTTTTAAAAAAAGCACATGAACAACAAGCAAAAATTATAATTCCAAAAAATAAAATAACTAATAGAGGATAAAAAGGTAAAGGTAAAGGTTCCCCTTGACAATTTTTGTCCAGTCGTGTCCGACTCTAGGGGGCGGCGCTCATCCCGCTCTTCAAGCCATAGAGCCAGCGTTTTGTCCGAAGACAATCTTTCCGTGGTCACATGGCCAGTGTAATTTAGACACGGAATGCTGTTTACCTTCCCACCGAGATGGTACCTATTTATCTACTCGCATTTGCATGCTTTCGAACCGCTAGGTTGGCGGGAGCTGGGCCAGGCGACGGGTGCTCATTCCGTCGCGTGGATTCGATCTTACGACTGCTTGGTCTTCTGACCATGCAGCACAGGCTTCTGCGGTTTAGCCCACAGCGCCACCACATCCCTTAAATAGTTACCGTATATATATCAAATACAGTAACATTAGGCAGCAGAAGAAGGGAAATTAATAAGTGCAAAAGAACTCCCCAATCATTTGAGCAAGATTATCATTATCCCATGGCTGAAGCCAGTTGCTGCTCCCTTGATTGTTGTGGATATTGAGGCAATTATGAAGTGGATAGCAACAGAGTGTATTTTGTACTAGAGATCATTACTTTGTAGCATTCTAATGTATTTTCAAATTAACTATCTTAGTTGCTTTTCAGAAATGGGAAATTTAAGAGTTTCCTGGTCAAAAACTGTCATCATAATGGCAACTACTCGTTGAACACTGTAACTAATTATATCTTAAAGTAACTTTCCCAGTTCTGCATTCAAGGGGTCCAACACTATATACAACAATCTTGCTCAAGAGTACACTTTGCACGTTCCCTCATAAAACTATGAAGCTTTCTAAGGAGAGATGTGGAATTAGTTTACGTTGTTGATAACTATAGGTCAACTAATTACTATCTGTCACAAATCTCTTGTTCAATATCAAGAGTGACTAATCAGTGAGATGATAATTACAAACAATTAAGTCAATGTTGCAATAGTAACTGGGAAAAGATTAATCTTTTGACGCCACTCAGGAGACTGTTTATATTACAAATGCCTCCCAAGGTGCAACGAATAAACAAATAAATTTAAAACAAACAAAGATTTTTCATTTCTTCTAAACTCCTCTGTTGCTTAGGGACAATTTGGAATAATCCAGACAATTTGTAAGGTGTTTAAAAAAAAAGGAGTGGGTGACAGATTTGAAGATAATTCTGCCTTCATCTTTGTAGCAGAGAAAAGTCCTTGTAAAAAACAAAGGAAGGAAAGTGAATTACTCACAGGAGAGAGAGAAAAATACATTGAAGGTCCCTTGTCAAGGACAACATGCACCTGGTTACTGAGGTGAGGTGCTTGAACTTCCAAGAGGAATATCGGAGTGTTGAAATCCAGCATTTAAAATGGGTTTTGAATAGCTTCACTAAAAAAAAAAGTAGATCGCTGAAGTCAGCTGCTCTCACCGAAAAATATGCTATTTAAGGTAAGAAAAGACTGAAGCAGATGAAGTTTTAAGTTGTTTGTCTGTCTGTGTGTGTGTGTGTGTGTGTGTGTGTGTGTGTGCGCGCGCGCGCGTGTGTGTGTATGCATATGTGTGTGTGTGTACTGGAAGCAAAGGATCCAATATCTCCTAGTGTCTCACAAATTATTATTTTGCATAAGCACAAAACAACCTGCAGTGTCTTTGATGGCAAGCCTACCAATCCATCTCTTGTGAATCCTTAGAAAATACAGTGGTGCCTCGCTTAGAGAGTGCTTCGCTATGCGATGAATTCGCATAGCGAGGGGGCCCGGGCCATCGCTGGAGTGTTCGCTCAGCGATGGCCCCTATGGTGATTTTTCGCTTTGCGATGATCGCTAAGCGATTCGCTTAGCGATCTTTGCAGAACGAAGTGGGGGAGAACAGCTGATCGGCGGTTCCAAAATGGCCGCCCGAAGGTCCGCGCCACATTTTCGCGCCCTGCCCTCGCTTACCGAGGGCGCGAAAATGGCGGCGCTATGAAGAAACATCGCTTAACGGTGAGTTTTCAAGCCATAGGAACGCATTGAACGAAGTTCAATGCGTTTCTATGGCTTTTTTAGACCCGTTTAGCAATGTTTTCGCATAGCGAAGGTTAATCCGGAACGGATTAACCTCGCTATGCGAGGCACCACTGTACAAGAGATGGGGGTAGAGGAAGACTGACACAGTCTAACTAACCATCAGTCACATGATCTGTCTTCAAGGGATTCCAAGAGCCATCTATTACACTGCAGCTGACCATGGCATGCTTGGAACAGCTTGATCAGGGGCAAGTCATCTGCGTCACCCAGCAAAGTCATCAAGAGATTTAAATAAATAAATAAATAAATCACTTGTTGCATGCAGACTGTAGTAAATGGTTGTCTGTATCAATTTGCAGGAGGTAACTTCACCCCACCACACACCCTGTACTTGGAAGCTGAACATTGTCAGGAAATCACAATAAAAATTATAATGGACAAATAGCTTCAGCGGGAAAGCTCGGCTATGATCTTACCAGCAGGGTGCTTTCTGTATATTTTGGTCTACAGCTCCCGCAGCTTGCTGGCCATCCTGGATGAGGCTCATGGGCTGTGTAGTCTAAAACACCTACAGAAATCAAGCTCACCTGTGTTGATCCTATCAAACCAGGAAGTTATCCCTCTATGTTTATCCCATCTTTATTGATAATATTTTCTACATATTCATACATCAGTAGGAAACAAGGACAGAGGAATTTGTTTGGAAAAAAGATTTCTGGAGGGAGGAGACAATGATTTCCTGATTCCTACCTGCTTAGTTTCATCAAGACAAGAATTCAGAGTAGATTTTCTTGGCAGCAAATGGTAGCTGATGAAAGATAAGATGTTCGCTAAATAGAAATAATATCTGTCACCTGCCACTTGCAATAATCCAAACATATTTCACTCTACAATTCTACTGGCCATGCAAAACTATCCTTAACAATCAACCCATGGTGCACTATCTCAGCTCGTTGCCTCATTACTTTGGATAATATTTAGAATGGAAAATAAATGATACCATGATACCTCTTTGGCACTACAAGAAGGGTGAGAAATATGTGTGCCACACCCAGCTTTACCCTGTTTCCCCGAAAATAAGACTTAACCTGAAAATAAGCCCTAGTATGATTTTTCAGGATGCTGGTAATATAAGCCCTACCTCAAAAATAAGCCCCAGTGAAGTGAAATCCTGCCCTCCACCATTGTGCAGCAACCAGAAGAAGATGACATGACTGTATTTGAATAAATGCAGATTGTTGTACATGAAAAAAGTCCCCTGAAAATAAGCCCTAATGCATTTTCTGGAGCAAAAATTAATATAAGCCTCTGTCTTATTTTTGGGGAACCACAGTAGCTGGACTACATTTCCCATAAGTATTAGTCATAGATGAGGAATGCTGAGTGTGGGCCCCCAACAGCATCTGGCACTTTCCCTCCCCCTGTGGAAGACAAATAGCAGCTAACATCAGACCTTTGATCAAAATGTGTACGTGGCGTCAGCATGTACGTTTGCTGTGGTAGAAGAGATGCTCATGAAGCATATCAAAGCTGGCTGAGAGGCGAGCTTCAGGATCTCATAAGCTCACCTCAAAAGCGTCCTCAGTTTTTTTTTCTCTCCCTCCCTCCAGTTCAGATTAAAACCTGAACTGAAGAAGAGCCTTAGGCTCTTCCTCACATTCAGTTGCAGCTTCTTCACCTTCTCCTTCGCTATGCAAGATGGGCATGAACCACCATTTTGTTTTTGTTTTTTCAGCCAAACAGGTTTGGCACTTCGCAGCCCTGCCTCTCAGAAGCAGGGTGCCAGCTTCCTTGCCCCGCCTCCTTGGGGGAAGCTGCCTCTGAATAGGCACCTGCTAGAGGAGGCAGGACGGGGAAGTGCCAAACAGCTTTTGGGCTGTTTATGCCCATCTCTTGTACTGGGGAAAAGCCAACTGTATATACAGGAGTATTCTGAAGAAAAGGGCAAACCCACTTTCCATGACTTCCTTCAATAGCCAATTCTATGCTCTTTTTAAAAATTTGTATAGTGTTTATACACTGCCTTTGAATGCTATCCCATCTATGGCACCTCACACACAAAAAGCTGCATTAACTCTGGCTATTAATGTAATAATTGGTTTAACTGTATTTTAACATTATAATATCTCAGTGTGTTTTAGTCTATGGGCTTTTGTTGTTGTTGTTTTAATATTTTGTGAGCTGGATTGAATCCCAGACCTGGGAGAAAGGCAGTACATAAAGTAAATTAAATAAATAATTCAGGACAAAATTCATAGCCCTCTATTACAAACTATAAAATCACAACATTATAAAATTCAGCCGTGAACTCAGTGAAGGACAAAACAGCGGCAGCTCCTGTGTAGTGAACATGTCAATGTGCTGTGATATGCAACTTAACCTGTCAAGGCATTATCCGGAGTGACTCCAGAATTGATTGGCAAGTGATTTGGATTGCAAACCAGGCTGTCAGCGGGACATATGGGAGCTTTATGTGTCGTGTATTTTTTGTACCCCTTTGGAAGTTCAGGATTATCTCTGCCATCCATCTATACTGGTTTTCGAGGAGAATCACTGGATTCTGAATTCTGGATTCTATCAAATGTTGTCAATAACCTCAAAAGGCCTGTGTTAAATTCCATGGACTTTGGCTAGGCGATTCTTCATATGTAGAAATGGGAGACTCCCAAGGATTTGACAGAATGTTAAAACAAGCTTCCTCTTAATGGCTGCCTGACTGACTGACTGGGTTTCTCTAATAGATTGTTGTGCCTTACTGCTTTGCATGTGTTTTTGGGTGTTGGTTTTGTTTACTGCCTTTGATGTGGTATTTATTTGATCCCTTTTTCAGTATCTGTATACAGTACTTATTGTTTTTAGCTTTAAATATTGTTTTTCAATGATGTAGGCCACCTTGGGTCTTTTATAAGCAGAAAGGTGAGGTAAAAATATTTTAAATAAGTCCAGTTGCCATAACTCAACTTCCAGATAACCTCATCTGGATGTTAGAGAATCTTCACAGATATTTTAAGTAAGTAAGTAAGTAAAATGCAAACAGGCTATTGTATAAATAGCTATTTTCTTAAGTAAGTAACATATACTGTTGATCTATTGACAACCTATTTTCTTCTACTCACCAAAATTGTGTGCTACATCCTTATAACTATGCTTTAAATAATTTTAAGTGACATTTCCAAGAAACCCTTCTCAATGAGAAAAGGTATCTGATCCCACTATTGTTTAAACCATCTGAAGAAAAAGAGGAACGACTAAGATAACAATAGGAATGATTGCATTTCTCATTTGTTCTGCAGGGGTACAGCATCTTTCACAAGAGAAAATTGGGCAGATGCTTACATAACTCCTTGCTTTAATCTTCAATGTTCTAAGCAAAGAAAGATAATTTCAAAAACATTTTCAACACTTCAACATTGTACATTTTTTTCCTTTAAACATACAACATTAATATTAGCTGCTATTAAAAATTGGTTTGTGGCAATTTAATCTCCCGTTCATAGCTACTTATTGTTCTTCAGGCATGCTTACTTTCTCTCTGTTCAGTATAAAATTACTCTCAGGGGCATAACTGGATACTGAAAGGAACCCATTCATTAATAGTATTTTCTCCGGGGTGAAGAGATTACTCTAATGGCAGGATTTTCTTGACACAGTTTTGCACTCCCGTAACTATACTTGCTTCTCTCAGCTCATTCTGACCTTTGAGGGTTTAAAAAAAAACCACACACCTGTTGTTTCATTTAAGAAAGAAGCAGCACCAAGAACTCAACCTCACCAGAGAATCACTCTCTGTGGGACCCAAAGCTGTCCTTTTGTAAAGTAAATGGTTCAGCCCCAACTGTTGTTAAATTAAATTGAATGTGAACAAGACTATAACTTACATATGTCAGACACATTTTGGGAAAAGCAGAATATAAGAAAGCTAATTCTCTAATGTTAATATAATAATCACATGCTATTGAGTCAATTCTGGCTTACGGAGACCCCTTCCAGGGTTTTCCAAGTAGAGAGTACTCAGAAGTGACTTGCCATTCCCTTCTTCTTGAGGACATCCTGAGACTTGCTCAGGGCCGCACAAGCTGGCTCTACTTCATGTGAGGCACAGTGGGGAACTGAACTCCAAACTTCTGGCTCCACAGCCAGATACTAAACAACTGAGCTATCTAACTTTACATTCTATCACAATATGCATAACCTCAGAGTATACAGAGCACGTCTCAGGATACCAGCATAATAAGTTAATAACTGCACATAGCATGTACCTAAAAAGTAAGCCAAGTCAACTAATGTAATTTCTAAACTAATTGTATACATCAAAATCCATTTCCAGATGCTTCACACTCTTAAACAAATCCCACTCTTCTTTAAAGTATCTTGCTTCCCCATCAGCCCAGCTGAAACCAGTTCTCTAATTAAGCACTGTACCAAGCTGACAGTGGGTTGGCTATTCTCAAGCAATAAGATCCTGTTCTTCTAATAAATCTCCCATTTATGAATGTGGAATATTGTGCTTCTGTATCCACCATTCAAAATGCCAGGGAATGGCCTGATAGTGCCGTGATATTGCTGCACAATGTTGTGCCTGTATTACCAGCAGGAAAAAAGGATGACAATCTTTGCATATGTAGCAAAGGGCAGCCTGAATGCTGACACCAATAACAGCAGTCAAGATTATCTATAGAAGTGGTCCCAACAGTGGGTCTCCAGATGATTTGGATTAAAATTCCAAGAAGCCTTAATCACTCACTGTTCTGGCCAAGATTTCTGGGAGTTATACTCCAAGAACATCTAGGGACCCAAGGTTGGGAACCACTGGTCTACGGGATACCCTCTTGCGTTCACTACAATTCACACTTGTTGGAAAACAGTTCTGATTATTGCTTTTCGTTTGGGTGAGAAGTGGTTATCTGATGAAAAAATGAGCCAGCTTTTGCATTTTCTCTTGTTTAGTGTCACTTTATGAATGGAAGTGAGCACAGGAAGCTATCTTGTAGACCAGTGGTTCTTAACCTTTGTTACTCGGATGTTTTTGAACTGCAACTCCCAGAAACCCCAGCCAGCACAGTTGGTGGTGAAGGCTTCTGGGAGTTGCAGTCCAAAACTCCTGAGTAACCCAAAGTTAAGAACTAGTGTTGTAGACCATCTTGCCTGCTGTCATTTGTATTGTCAACATTCAGTCAATTTCTGTGACCTTTCATTGCCCTCCAAACATCTCCCTTCTCAAACACAAAGCTGCAGCGATGTATCTGCTTTGCAACTCTCTTGCTAGGTAAGCAACAGGTAAGCCTGTTCCACACGTGCTTGGTCTTATATCAAAGTGGATAGTTTCCTCTTTGAAAGTCCATTTTTGAAAATCAATATTTCAGCCTTGCAGTCTGGATTCTTTCAGAAACTTAAAAGAAAGGGAGGGGGGAAAGTAGATGGTGCCTACTATTCTCTTTCAGTAGAACCAAGATTGGTCTTTTTTATTTTTATCAGCTCTTTTAACTCTGGGGATGTTTTAAAGTCACTTGTTTCTGTATGGGTGGGGGGGATTGGCTGTTTTACTTCTAAAAATTCAGAACTCAAAAATTGTTTGTCTGAACTTCCCCAAACGCGATACAGAGTAAGAACAGACTGTCTGCTACACCTGTGCTGAACGTGCTCCGAAGTCCAATTTCAAAGGGTTCTTGTTTGTTTGTTTGGGATGTCTCCATTTTAAAAATGCCTCGTAGAACATTGATTTGCCCTGCTGCACAATAATGTTAGTATAGGTATAATGCAGGTGGTTTTGTTTTTTTCGTAGTTGCTGTTCAAAATTCTAACTGCCTCATCAAAGAGCCATTTCTCCACAAACTCAAGCCTGACTCAAGATGTATTCCATATCCCACACTCCTCTGTATCTCAGATTCTTGGCAGTGTTTATCACAGATGGTTATAACACAACACCTTCCTGGACAATGCTGGAGTCAGTATGAAGGAGAACAGTGTTCAGCTCAAGGAAAGAGATGGAGCTGTTGTGTTGTGCTGTTTGTTTGTTTTTGCTGTACTATCAATTGTCCTCCAATCTCTCAACAGTTTTATTCTCTATGAAATGAACTTTCATTTCTTTCCTTCATTCTGTGGGCCCTTTAGAACTTCTTTCAGTTACACCTTTTTCACTTCCTGTAACACTGATGGGGGCTGCATCACCCTCCTCTCATTGCACATCTTGATATCCACCCTGCAGCTTCCTTGGCTGCTAACACCTCTCTCAATCTGAAAAAAGCCCCATGAACAACTTACCTTACGACATCTTCCCTGGACTATAAAGCTGGGTCGGGGTAAGGAGCTGTCAGTTCCCACTGTGATGGTTGTATTGTGAAAGGCAAGGAAAACAAACCTGCACCTCCACCACCTAGCAAGTAAGGTACACACAAGAAGTGTCACCCATGGATTTTCTTGGTGTCACCCATGTAATTTCTCCTCCTTTGAAATTCTCTTTGAAGGCAATTTATTTTCTATCTAATTGACTGAGAATAGTGGAAATTCACATTGGGGAAACAACTTTAGCTCAGCACTAGTTAGAGTAAATATTCTTTTCCTCTTGGGGTGCACTGCCTCTGGATATGAAATTAGTGTCTTGTCTAGTGAGAGTTGGCTAGGAAGCACTACCTAACTGTGGATGGTTACAATGAGAAGTATACAGAAGTCTGGCTTTGGTGTACAACTCCCATAATTCCCCAGGCAACATGGCCACTGGCACACCTTTAATCACTGTAGAATGGCTATTTATGTATATTACAACTTCAGGTTTACATAAACAGCAAGAATATAAAGCAGAATGCATACATCAGAGGGTTCACTGTGAGACCCCATTATTTAGCTACCAGACCTAGATATTCAGAGACATGTAACATGCATGAAAAAGGAGAGGAACAATGGCAGTCTCAGAATGAATGGCTAATTTATATCAGAGCACAGAATACCAAGGGTAAAAGGTGGTTAAAAAAAAGAGAAAGAACCGCTCAGAAAGCTTGATTTTAGAACTGACAGGATAATTTCTTACATACATCTCAACAGCTGGACCTGAGCAGTAAGGTAATGATGTTCTGGGGTTTTATGAGAACACAATAAGACTACATTTCAGAATCTGAGTTATTTCTTACTACAGCAATGAGCTGGAGTGGACAGAGTGATGTACTAGGGCTCTAGAGAACAAGGTTCGACCCCCGCTCAGCCATGGAAAGTAACTGAGGGAGTAGAACTGCTAAAACCACTTCTTAAATATCTCACTTACCTTGAAAGCCCTATTAGAATCACTATAAGATGGTCCCGACTTGATGTCACAGAACACACACACTAACTTAGGCTGTACTACACCATCAAATATTGCAAGATCTGCTGCAGTTATAGGATATGTCAATTTGAAATATTTTTTTCTGAGGACACACCAGAAGGGCTGATTCAAATTGGTCTGGCCCATTTTGCTCTCAACTGCTTCTTTTTTTCCCCTTCCTCTTTGCTGCTGGGAGCTTCCAGGTTTTTTCCCAAGCTGGAATGATTCAAATGGACTTTTCTGATGTGATCAGTTGATTTGAACTTATTCTTGTAAAGATGGGGTGTGTGCCTGTCAATGGTGTTTCATTGACTCATGAGGTTTAGAACTGTGGGAATACCCACCCCCATGTCTTTTCATTCCAATCGTCCTCTAATTTTTTAAAAAATTAATGAGATTAGTTCTAGATCTGGATGAGAAAAAAATAAAAATTTTATACACTTCTCCCTTCAACAATGATGAGGTTAGGGGTGCCAGACCCCCATGTAGTTCAACATCCATGTTTAATTCTTATGCTCCCCAAAATGTAACTATAAGATATAAACAGTTGCTTAACACACACAGGGACAAGCCCCTCCCCCAACCTGCATCAGCCTCCCAGCATGCTCCGACATCCTTCCCAGCCACCATGGGGAGCCAACATCAGACCAGAAACTGCCACATTGGCAACAACAGGGCCCTAAGGGAGCCTAACATCCAGCTTTCTCAAGTCACTTCCAGCAGATGAACAGCAGCATGGTATTAAAAGCAAAGTGAAGCATTTCTGCCAACATTAAGATGATCTTTGGAATTCTGGCCCTTTTCTGGAACTCTGTACAACTCTTTTGAAACCAAATGGCTTGGCAGGAAACCATATAAAAGATCACCAGAGGCAAAACCAGAAGGAAAGAAGGGGACCTGTGGGCTGAAATGAGAATCACATCTCATCAAGTATGTACACTGAAATCCACCTCCCTGTATGATCACTGACTCCTAATTTAGCTGTAATACAGGCTATGCATAAAATCGCTCTGATTCAGCATGCCAGTGTAGTTGCAGCCTTACTGACTTCCTATGCTAAAGTACGTCACAACTGGAGAAAGCTTCTTTGAATCAATGGAACACCCAACATTGCTGGCTCACCAAATCCCCATTGATTCAATGGGTCCACTCTAGTGCAATTTACTATGCTAGGCTACAGGATTTTGGCCAGCAAGTGAGAAAGACATTCTTTTTTATCCCATCATCCTCAGTTGGGAAGAAATAATGGTTTCTAGGCACTGCCCCACTTTTTAAGGGCATTTGGAGGCCTTTCTGAGCAGTTTTGTTGTTGTTGTCAAGTTTTATCTCCACTTGAAAATGTTGTGAACATTACTCATTACCCTCCAAGAAAGTTACTTTGGGGGGAACAATGAGTAATTTATTGCCAACAGTAGTTCCATGTGCTTTTGAGATTATCAAGTGCTACTCGTGTCACTTAGATGATATTCAAGTGTAATGAGAAACACCAAGCTGTTTTCAAAAGTTATTTTAAGGGCATTCTGAAGCATTGTTAGAACTAGTAGGACAAGAGTTTTTCGGACTGTATCTTTTTCTTATGACTCCTAAGTGGCGATTCGTAAGTTTTGCATTTCCACAAATAGTTAAAAGATGAAGTGTCAAAACTGGTCACTAAAGGGAAAGCAAAGATCATTTCTCTCTTTGTTTTGTTTTTTCTTTTCTTTTCCTGGTAATGACAACACATACAGTGGCTAAAATCCTGTTTATAATGTAAGTCAAGTTGTAATTTTCTGTCCATTTTGCCTGGGTAAAAAAAAAAAGAATCCCGTCCATGATCTCCAAGGGTGCATGCGCACATGCCAAGTCAGAGTGGACATGTACCCAGAGTCACTTTGTTTGCAAGACAGGTACAGACCAAAGGTTATGACTCAGCTTATGCCATAACAGGATTTCAGCCAACGTTTGAATCACGTACAGTGCAACTTGCTACTTCTGCTATTGGAACACAATGAAGGACAGCCTGGCTGCTGAGAAATAATGAATAATGTTCCGTGTAACATATGATGTTCTGGGTGCTGCATTTTATGCTGTTCTCTTATCAGTTCCAAGGGGGCTTTAAGGAAAAAGTTTGGAAATTAATGGAAAAGCAACAACTAAGTCAACCGATAATACAATGACTTCCCCAATTTGTCATGTTACAATGCTAGCACCCATTTACTTTTCAGAGGTTTGTAATGAGTTATGTAGGGATGTGCTTGTACTTTCCATGCCCTGGGTTGAGCAAATGACAGAAGATCATGAACAACCGTAAAATGTATCTGTCAGGGGCAATCAGCTCATTTTCTCCTGGCTGTTGGAATGCCAAAATACTGACCTCCTGATTTTTGTTTATTCTCCCAGCGAAGCTCCATTCCAAGGTTGGCTGACTTTGTCAGTGGCCAACACACGAGGGCCAACCCCCGAAGAAGCCAAGACTCAAGACTTCAAGTGTTTCAGTTGTCAAGGAGCAAAAGGATGACTGGAGGCAATTTGCATTATTTATTGAGATGGCATTGCAAGCCGTTTTAAGGACAGGCAGATGCAAATCCACACTCTTTACTAGTCTTGCATTTTGCAAATCCCTTCAGGTAAATATGAATAATGTACCATCTGCTGGCTCCATATTTTCTTGAAATTGCATTCGTGAAGAATAAATGGTCTATTTGTCCGGTCTTGAATTAAAGGAGAATATGTTTGGTGGATAGCATGTTTTTTTCTCTCTCTTCCTCATAAGCTAATTGCATGTAAAGGTTTGCTCCAAAATGATCAATGGCTGGTGGACAACCACCAAAGCTGTTTAATAGTTGTAGGTCTTTTAAACGGGCTGTGTTCACTGAAAGATGACCAGCCAGCTTTATTATTCTTGTTAATTGAGTTGCTATCTGGATGAAAATGCATTTCAGCCAGCAAAATTGGCCATACTATTTAGCAAAAGTGAACAGAGATACTCATCCATTAAGGAATGTTTTCTTTTTGTTCTTGAGGAATGGAAACCTAGCTGCCATAACAGCATTTTGTGGTATCAGTCACAATGAGAAGAATCCACTAGTCAGCCTGGTGTTATGTTCTGACCCAAAGTCTCATCCCATGACTACAGTGAGGTCTACAGTTGCTGTTCTGAAGAGCACCAATCAAAGGAGGAGAGACGAATGAGATGGAAGAAGTGCCCAGTTCAACCTGGTGTAATGCTGCAACCAGCATTCCCTCTACGTTTCTATCCCAATGCGCAGGAGCCTCGCTCCACGAGCACATGTGTGGGCAGGGCTTTATTCAAAATGAGAAGTAAACCAGCCAGCTGCCAGCTGCCTGTGGTCAACCCTGGTGGAGCTCTGGGCGAGCATGCACATGCACAGCTTAGAGGGAACCTTGGCTGTAATGAAGGACATTTAAAATATTCTACCTTTAAAAAGTCCAATAGGTGAGGGCATAATCCACACCTCTTGGACAAATGCACAAATCTGAACTGAGCCAGATGTTGCACAGCCCTAAATGCTGGGTATTGTACTTGACTGTGTGTGAAAATACAAATCTTTATACATTTTAAGAGAGGAAAAAGTAATGCCTATTTAAAACAATTTAAATATGGGCCCATGAAAGGTTCGAAAGAAAACATCATCGAGTAACGTGGAAATGTAGCAGAAGTGGAATTACAGTTGAAAAGTTGTAAAGCGGAACTGACTGAGATGAATTAAAGTGAGGAACAGACATGGCCCATCTCTTGCTGCATCTGCAGGCAAGTTCCAAACAACCCGAGCCCGTGGGAACCTCTGCAGCACAGTTTCGGATTTACCCTATTTCTCTTCCTTCATCCCATGTCATGTGTAGGAGAAGGAAGAAGTATGATGAGAAGAAGAAATAGTCAATGGAGACCTGCATGTATGAAGATTTCAGTCTTGTGTTAGAAGATGCAAAGAAAAAGAATAACCCATCACATTTGATACCCGAGATTTATTTTTGTAAGAAGGGAAGTTATGATTAGATCATGAAGGAGACTACACCCCAGTTGACATTGCCCACCCAGCCCAGAAATAACGACACCAGACACAGGTATTGGGTTTAAAACTTGGGTCATAACTTTATTAACGATTTAAAGTCATCCCCTAAAATGCAAGAGGGGCTACTGTGGTGCAATATTTTTTAATGTCCAGATAATCATCACTATCCGGACATTTCCTATAGCAGGGCGAACTCCTATTTCTGAATTGTGCTGTCTGCTGTACAGCATGCCTACAGGTGCTCTATGACTTGGTACCCCCCAACCAACTGTCCCCGCAAACCTCGTGACCCTAAGCGGGGAGCCGGTTGAGAGATCATACCCTGTAAAACCCACCTCTCCTCTGACAGCCAATTGTCAGAATCTGACAGAGAGATGGCCACAATGTTGTCAACACGTGTCAATCCTTAACTCCCCCAAGCTTTTTTATCGCACTACCTGCCACGGCATGGGGCTATTTATATGTCCCATGCCCGCCACCTAAGCCAAACATTTCGGCTCGAAGGCCCAGTTGCAGGTCTTTCAGAAAAATGTCAGTCCCTAACTCAGACATATGACCGCCATCACTGCTGAACAATTCAGGCCGATGAACGTTTATGTCTTGATGTTGGATCACTGTACCCAGTCCAAACCACATTGCATGACTTACCTCCCGATTCACTCCCCGTCTAGAGTGATCTATCTGACTTCAAATGCAGACGGCTCTCCAGACCAGCCTAGGAATAATGTTTGACCAAATTATCCTCATTGAAGGAAAACTATCCTTCAGTGTCTGCAGCTCATGGACTATTGGTAAAATCAACGACTTGCCTTTTCTGATTGTCAGATCATTCCCACCTAAATGAACCACCATTACTGTAGGTTGGGAGGTGCATGCTCAAAATTCGATAGGGCTAATTCCAAGAGCTCTGGCCATAACATACCCCTCTTTCCTTTCCATTCAAGAGAGGCAAAGGCCCCCAGACCTAAATTACATCCCTAACCAGTCCTCAAGGCATGCTTCATAGCCCAGTGAACATAGTTGTGGCCATACACCTCCACTTGTAGCCAAGAAAAAGCTGCCATGAGTCCTGTAAAAGAGAAACAGAGTCAAATCTATACTGGGAGGGAATGCACATAACCTTTGAACCTAAATATCCCCAATTTCTTAATTTGCTCCTCAACGTAGCCCAGGGCAGCAGCCGTTGATGCTGTGCCAATGTGGAATGAACAAGTTCCAAATTTCTACCCCACAATGCCTGCTTCACGAAGACTTCGCAAAGTGATTGCTCAAAATTGATACCTCGTAAGGAGAGAACCGTCACTCTGATGAAATAAAACACCACCGGATCCCCCCCTCAGCTGAACAAACAAAGTGGGAGCTTTAACTGGGCAGAGCGCCTTTAGCCTTATAATTTGACCCTTGCCAAACTGGTCAGTTTTTGATCAGCAGAGAGAAACAGGTCCTCCATCTGCAACACCATACAGGAATTATCTAATTTTGATGCCTTCACCAACTCACTAATCTGAAAGGCCCCAAAGAATGTGCAAAGCGTTGCTGCCTTGAATAAAATATCCTCAAATTGGTCGGTGCAGACCACTTTCCAAGCTTGGCCTAACTGGACAAGTATCCTGGGGGTCATGGGAGTACACATGTCTTCACTCTTACCCCTCTCTTTGGACCAACCTTCAATCATCTTTTTAACCCCGAAGTCGTTGGCCAGATCTGGGTAACCATGAGCCTTAGTATAAAATGCTAGGGCAGACATCTTCCCTGAATGGTGCGTGGAGCCAAACCTTTAAAATGTAGGTGAACAGCAAAGTGTTGAAAGTGGTCTACTGTTATAGGCCATGGTCTGCCCATGGTTTCATTTGCACAAAAATTAAAAAAACTCTTCACATGCTGCTTCATAGCTGCACCTGGTACTTGGAACGATGACTAAACTCATGGCACTGTTGACTTCAGTTCTCCAAGGCTCCATACCTCTTGAGGCAATATCGCTGGTTGAAATTGATCCTCCGGGGCCAACGCCCTGAACTGGTTGATCTGTTGACAGGACAGGGCATCAGCCAGCTCATTCTCAACACCTGATACTTGACAAGCCTGAAAAACTATATTGTACTCCAGGCGATGTAATGTAAAGGCTCTCCCGTGTCTCTTGACCCTCTGTGACTTAAATGAGAGGGTGTTCACTACATGAACTACTGCCATATTGTCACACCAGAAGGTGACTGAGGAGTTGGCCCAAACCTTGGCCCACAGCCATAGAGCCCCTAGTATGGAAAAAACTCTAAAAATGTGAGATCACGGATGACTTCGGAGTCACTCCAAGCCTCAGGCCATAGACTGGCACACCAGCATCCTCTAAAGTAAATGCCATAGCCAAAAGATCCGGCAGCATCTGAGTGAACTTGGAAGACAGCTCGTAAGCGAAGTTCATCTCTCCAAAATGAAATCCCATTGAACTGCTCCAAGAAATGCAACCATGTGCGAAGGTCATCTTTCATGTCCACTGACATTTTTCTCATATGACGTGAGAAAACCACTCATGGCTCAATAAAGCCTTGCCTGGTGTGATGACCTTACAGGCAAAATTAAGGTGGCCGGCGACCTCCTGCAATTCCTTCAAAGTAACTTTTTTATGCTGCAATAAGCTTCTGATTCAGATCCTCAAATCTGTTCATTTAGCCTCAGGCAACCTGCTGGATTGCTGAACTGTATCCAGCTCAATCCCCAAAAAGGTAACAATCATAGCAGGGCCTTCAGTTTTCTCGTCCACCAAGGGAACACCCAACCCCCTTGTGAGGATCTGAAAGGTCCTCATGAGGAAATCACATTGCCCTGATCCAGGTTTCCGACAAAATAGGAAATAATTTAAATAATGGACAACATGGGTCAAGCCTACTCTTCGCTGCATGCCCACTAGACCAAATGAAATTCTGATGCTTGCTGCCTTTTTCTGCATTTTTTTAAAATATAAAGAAACACAGGCTGGTCTGGTCCCTTGGAGCTGGCTATGAGTGGTTCTGCTGAAGAGAAATATATTCATTCTTAGAGATCGGCTTTTTGGATTTGAAGAACTTCTGATCCCCCAATTCTGCAATCACATGCCCCAGGCCAGTGGGAATCCCTGTCCTCAAACCAGCAGGATGTAGAGGAGCCCCCTCACCTTCATGCTGTTCCCACACTTTCTTCATCTTCCATTGGTAAGAAAGGCACCCCACCCACCTGTTGCACTGTGGGAATCATGGGATACCACAACACTCACAAAGGTTGATGGGAGAACAAGTTCTGAGGTAGGCTGCCTCATACTTTTTTTGCTGCTGTATTGGTGGGGAAAATATCAAGAGCAACAAACCACCAGCTACTGTTGTCTTGCAGATACGCTGGAGGCAAGAAGGCTGCGAAACAGAGCATTAGTGACAATGCTTCACATTCCTAGATAGAAGGCACATAAAATACCTGACAAGAGGCAGAAACCCAGAGGAGATTGGTCTAGGTGGGAGGTATAAAAGCCAAACAAACAAACAAACAAACAAACAAACAAACAAACAAACAAACAAACAAACAAACAAACCTTCCAGGGTGCAACCAGTAGTTGTTGGAGAATATTGTACTTAGAACATTGTACTAAATACAATACTTAGTATCAATATTATTTCTGATACCGTAGGACCCCTATATGATAATATTATTCACAGAGAAATTTTCTTAATAAAAATTCACAGATCAAGGCAGAAATATAACAGAATGGAATGAGCTGTAAAATGTTAGAATGACACAGCCGTAAAATAGCTTTCTCCTCCCCTCTCTAAAGACTAATGATAGGCACTACCCTATTTGTGTGTGTGGGGGGGATGCTGATTGCACAAAGAATCTTCAACTGATTAATCACGCTGATTAATTGATTAGAGCCTGCTGTGCCACTTCCATGCGATAGATTTGAGAATGTCACATGTCAGTTCCTATTCCGGGGTACAAGTGCGGCATTAAGGAATAAAATGCATAACTTCTATCAGAGCTCCCTTGTGTCTACATGGTTTACTGCTTTCCTCCTTTCAGCTCCCCAAGGAAGCCTCCTTCTGCCCTATGACTGTTTCCACGTTTCCTTTATATTTACCATGGCAGACTCTTCATTTCATCCAGCTTGTATGAGCATCACATAGACACAAAACGCACACGTACACACGCTCACATGAGAGTACTTTATTGAAAAGTTTGTGGAAACATGAGCAAGGCTGGTAGAACTGTGAAGGAGACTGCAACGAAGAAACATGAGTTGCTATTGCCCGGAGCAATATGTCAAAAGGACAAATTTATCTAGACATGGCAGTATTTTTTTATATGTATGCTGGGATGCCTTTCACTCAGATGCACTAGGTAAAAAGATTACATGGAAAATAAGTGAGGCTGCATAGAAATAAATTTTATTGTCCAGATGTTCAGAGCAGATAAGAGTCTTTTATTTCATTTTATATAATTTTAAATGATAGGATTTTTTTTTTTTAAAAAAAGTAATGATATTAATGGAAGGTAAGAGGAAGAAGAATCATGTTCTCTGTATATTTTTAAGCAAGCCAACCTTTTATTCCATTTTTGAGCTAATATGAGGATAGGAGCCAGGTTGGTGGGGCTTGTTCGACCCTGGAAGGCAGCCCATCTAGAAGAAGGAAAACTAGAAGATTTCAAACCCCCACTGAGGCGCTGCCGTCGTCGTCCATGCCATGAGGGAACAGGCCGGGTAGGTGGGACTCGTCAGCCCTGGAAGGCAGCCCATCTAGGAGAAGGAAAACTCTGACTTCAAACCTCCACTGCCTTGTGGCTATATCCACCAATAGAAAAGGCTTCAGGAGTCAACCTCAAGGCAATATCTGGAGCCAGAGTCCCGGAGGCAGTTCATGTCATTCTGCCAACAACTGCGACGTTGCTGAAACCAGTCGTATTGGCTGTAGCCTTTCCATTGGACTATTTCAGTGACATGGAGAGGGGGGATTTGCTGCTTGGGTAACAGCCTATCCTCCATATTATTTTACCCAGGCTTCATGCCTTGGAGAGGACACTCCAGCTTCGCGTACAGCGTCAAAACACTAGACGATGTTCCAAGTCCTCCATACAGAGCACGTTGCCATAGTCTCTCAAGACTGAAGGATGGCTACGATGCAGATATTTATTTATTTATTTATTTATTTATTTATTTATTTATTTATTTATTTATTTATTTATTTATTTATTTATTTATTTATACCCCGCCTATCTGGGCGACTCGTCCTCTCTAGGAACACAATTCTTCATTTTTCTGACCCTTTCCATATTTTGTGGTGCAGTATTTGAAAAATAATAACAAATATGAGAATGTAATTTTAGATTAAAATACTGAGAATGTCTTTATTTTTTTCTGCAAAACATATTGAGATGTGCATCTTAGAGTAAAATGTATTCAAAAATGCATATTTGAGGAACTATAATTTTCCTAACATTAAGATTTCTTATTGTTTTTTTTTTTAAACAAAATTTACGGATTGATACAGAAAAGATTGCAATAATTTCTTCAAATTAGCAGACATCATCTATCCCAGGATAAGATCGGCCACAAATGTTTGCAGTTCACAGATGCTTAACATCTAACATACAGGAGGGCAGGCTGACTGAAATCAAATTAACCCTACAGTCACCCTTCGTGAAATAAGGCAATGGAGCCATTCTCAAATGGAGTTCTGTTTGAAATGCAAAAGAACTGGGGAACAGATGGATCTGACCAAGGAGCAATAGAAAGGATGTTTTACCTGCCTGTGATGTGACTGTCCTCCTTTTCAGATGTAAATGGAGGCGGTAGATCAATTTTGGCTGGAGATGCACCTTGTTGGGGAAAAAGCTAACTATTGGTTTATTCTTCATTCATATTTTCTGGATGCTGCAGATGTTTCCTCCTTAAAAGGATGTTACTTATGCCTGTGCTAAATAGGGATGGAAAGGAAAATTCATATTAACCACATTTATTTATGAATGTGCTTGTTTTATGGTCCATGAGACTGCTAGTGTATGGATGCATGTATCTGTCTGTCTGCCTGCCTGCCTGCCTGCCCTGTCTGTCTGTCTGTCTGTCTGTCTGTCTGTCTGTCTGTCTTTGATCATTAGGAAGAAGAGTGGTAATTATTTCTTCTTCCTCCCCCCCCCACGTTATTTTTAAAGAAATGTATATGCCTCAAAATGTAAACATAGAAAAATGCACACATGCACGTTTTAGACAGGGAGGAATATGTATACAAAATGCCTGCATTTGAGAAAGCATGAATCAAAGTTGGTATGAAAACAAAATACAAAGGCCAAAATGTGCTTCTGCTGGATCCAGCTACTTCTGCCAGAATCAGCAAGCAGGAATTTAGCTCTTGGGCAATGCATTAATTTAACAAATAGAAATCATAGCAGTAATTTGAGACAGATATTGTGCATATTTTTTCACTTTCAAGTCTATGCACTCACATTTTCTCTTCAAAAGCAATGCAGAAAGAAAGACATCCTCCTCACACTAGATTATGTTCCTGTATCATTTTACAAATCTTCAAAGTCTCTGGAGTATTTTCTGAGAAACAGTCTCTGGAGATTTGAGAACATGAATAAGTGATGCTATATTCACTTTCAAAGTTTCCTCTGGCACACACACACACACGTGTGTGTGTGTGTGTGTGTGTGTGTGTGTGTGTGTGTGTGTGTGTGTGTGTGTGTGTGTGTGTGTGTGTGTGTGTGAACATAATCTAAGGCTTAGGTTGGCATTCAAATTTCTGCTGCAAAAAATAGACCAATGCAACCATTAATGGTAACTATCCAGTAAACCCAAATTCTTCAAATGTATCTGTGCAATGTTAGCAAAGACTTCCAGCTCTCCTAGAGTTGGGAGTTTATTTTCATAAAAAGACAATAGTGAAATTTAAGAGGCTGGGAGAAAGAAAAGTCATCTAAAACCAGGCAAATACACAAGTGCCATTTGGACTCCGTTGGTGCCCACCCGCTGCCAGGGGAGTCTAGGGCGGCTTCTTATCCATTGTCCTTTCTCCCTCACCTTTGTATTGTGATTTGCAATGGGTGTTTGGCAATTCACCTGGATGACTCAAGCAGGGACTTTCCACTTTGCGGGCAATACTTTTTATTTCGATGATATGTTTCCAAGCATGTTTTCATTGTGCTTATTTGATCTTACAGCGATTGGCTGCCTCGAGCACCACTCTTTCAGAGACAGGCAGGGTAATATGGGTTGGTAAGCAATATCTGAAATCCTGTTCCTAAACACAGTAACTGTGGAACAAGAGTGGGCCCTCTGGATCAGTGAGGTTTGGTGTGTCAAGTATAAGTTCCATTGATTCAAAGGGACCCAGTCCAAATCACTATGCTTAAAGTAAGACACAACTAGAATAGGCCCATTTGTATCAGTGCAACATACAGAGTAGCGGACTTGCCAAATCCCCATGGATTCAGTGGGCCTACTCTAGTGCAGCTTATTATACTAAGCAACAAGATTTTGAACAATAGTTGACCCTAAAGTCAAAATATTGCTTTTCTTCTATGCATTAATTTTTGTATCACATATGGTTGCTCTTTTGGTAATTTAGCTCCTAGATTTTGGAAATCCCTCCTACAACAGGCCAGCCTGGCACCATCTTTGCACCCCTTCCAAAAGCAGACAAAGACCTTTCTTTTCAGGCAAGCTTTCCCTCAATGACTGGCTGCCTGAGTGAGAATTTTAGATGGATTGTTATGCATTGCTGCTTTGACCATGTTTTTAGTATTGCTTCTGCTTACCATTTCTCAGTGTTAGCTAGTTCATTCCCTTTAAATCAGGCTTGTCCAACCTGCGGCCCGAGGGCCGCATGCGGCCCAGGTTGGCTCATAATGCGGCCCAGTGAAATTTTTTATTTTTAAAGAAATTCCAAAGTTTCAAGTTACACTGCCGGCGCTTGTGGCCGGAATGCGGCCGGGGCACGTCACAACAGTAGAGGAGGAGAGAGGGAAGGAAGGAAGGAGTGGGAGGGGAGGGGAGAGGGGGGCTGTGTGACTGCATTACGCCGTCCCCGTCAATAGGTGGATCCCCTCCCGGCCCCATAAAGCCACCGGAGTCGAAGCTGGCAGCCTCTGCTGTCTGAGATCGCAGCTGCCGGTAAGCACGCTTGGAGCAGGGCTGCGGAGGACGGCTAGGGCTGCCCCCCCATGCGGCCCAAACCAAATGTATGTGTGGCCCAAACCAAATTTTCATCTTCTAATGTGGCCCAGGGAAGGTGAAAGGTTGGACACCTGCTTTAAATGTTTGTGTATTTATTGCTTTTAGCTTTAAATAATGTCTTTCAATGATGTAAGCCACCTTGGGTCATTTTTAAGAAGAAAGGCAGGATAAAATATTTTAAATGAATAAATATAAATACATTAAAAATTCCTCAGATTTGGAAACTGTGCCTCTACAATATTTCTGCACATGTGCTGTAGGACAATATGGGAACTTGTGAGTCTGGATTGGAACCAGCATCATCTTGATCCTGATAACGATTTGGGAAGAACAGCTGATGGTCAGTGTACTTGATTTTTTTGTTTTTGTTTTTAAATCTACCTCATCAAATGTCTTCCCCTGGTTTTGTTCTCCCATATAGTAGGAAAAGTCTCCAGATCAAAAACCATGTTCTTCCACATTTAATTATGTTCATTTTGTTAAAGTTATATGCTGGCTTGCTCCCAGAAGTGGGATCCAAGGCAGAGTCCAAAATAGCTAAGAAACAGTGGAACATTAAAATACAATATAATTATAAACATTACAAACATGAAGACATTAGAATAGAATTACATTTGTTATGTTATTGAAATACAATTAAAATTAAAGCACTTTAAGCCACTTCATTAAAATAAGAAAAGAAATCTAATGCATTGGCTAAAATCTTATGAGACCCTTCATCACCAAAGGCCTGCCTGAATAAAAAAAGCCTTTGTCTAGCAGCTGAAGGAGAGCAGGGAGGAGGAAAGCCTCGCCTCTTCCGCCAAGAAATTCTAAGGTAGACATGGGAGCTTCATGCTTCTACTCTGAGGGACACGAATATTTTGTTTGTTTGACTTATATTTTCTGCCCACTACCCAAAGGTCTCTGGGTGGCTTACAACAATTAAGATACAATAAAAAAGATTAAACAATTCAAATACAATTAAAATATGTACTCTAAAAATTGCCATCAGGACCCACAGTTGATATTATTTCAATTAAAAGCCTTCTGGAAAAGGAAGGTTTTGAATTGGCACCAAAATGTCATCAGTGTCGGCGCCAGACAAATCTCCGTCGGGAGGGCGTTCCATAGTCTGGGGGCAGCTGCCGAAAAGGCCCTTTCACCACAAGCCATCCCTCTTACCTCCTTTTGGGGACCGCTCTTTCAAAAGGGCCCCCTGGCTAGATCTTAACTGCTGGGTAGGCTCATATGGAAGGAGGCAGTCCTTCAGGTATGCAGGGCCCAAGCCGTTTAGGGCTTTATACGTCAAAACAAGCACTTTGAATTGGGCCCAGGCAGCAACTGGTAGCCAATGTAACTTAAACAGAATCAGCTTGAAAAGTCCCCTAGCTGCCCCACCACTCACCAGCCGCACAGCTCAATTCTGGACCAATAGCGGTCACCAGACAGTCTTCAAAGGCAGCCCCACGTAAAGCACATTGCAGTAATCTCTATGAGATGTTACCAGTGAGTGTGTAACTGTCATGCGACTCCACCCATCCAGGTAGGGCCGTAGCTGGTATAATTTCCGCAGCTGAAAGAAGGCGCCTCTGGCCACCGAGTCCACCTGGGCTTCCAGTGTTAGACTGGGGTCCAGGAGGACCCCAAAGCTGTGGACCCTGTCCCTTAGGGGGAGTGTAACCCCATTCAGGGCAGGGAAATGGCCCTCCAGCCTGTCTGGCAAAGCACCCACTAACAGCACTTCCGTCTTGTCTGGATTGAGTTTTAATTTATTAATCCTCATCCAGTCCATTATCAGGTCCAGACACGAGTTCAGCACAGAAACTGCCTCACCTGGATTGGTGGAAAATGAGAGGTAGATCGGCATATTGCTGACTCCTCAGCCCAAACCTCCTGATGACCTCTCCCAGCGGTTTCATGTAGATGTTAAACAGCATGGGGGACAGTATCGAGCCCTGAGGAACCCCATGACATAAATGCCATGGGGCAGAGCAACTGTCCCCCAGCACCACCCTCTGGACACGGTCAGCTAGGAAGGAGCGGAACCACCGTAAAACAGTGCCCCCAACTCCCAACCCAGCCAGCCTATCCAGAAGGACACCATGGTCGATGGTGTTGAAAGCTGCTGAGAGGTTCAGGAGTATCAACAGGGTCACACTCCCCCTGTCTCTCTCCCGGCAAAGGTCATCATACAGGGTGACCAAGGCAGTGTCCGTACCAAAACCCAGCCTGAAACCCAATTGAAATGGATCCAGAAAATCTGTTTCATTCAGCAGCACCTGGAATTGCCCGGTCACAACCTGCTCTAACACTTTGCCCAAATAAGGGAGGCTCGCTACTGGTCGGTAGTTAACCACCAGCCTTGTGTCCAGGTTAGGCTTTTTAAGGAGTGGTCAAATTACCACCTCTTTCAAGGTGGTAGGGACCACTCCCTCTCTCAAAGGGGTGTTCACAGCCTCCTGGACCCAGGTGTGAACCCCCTGGCAGATCTTCCAATTAGCCAAGATGGGCAAGGGTCAAGCAGGGTGGACGTAGAATGGACAGATCCAAGCACTCTGTCCACATCCTCAGGTCTCAACAATTGAAACTCATCCATTAATACTTGACCTAAGCACGGCACACTGGACACATCCTCTGATTCTGCAGTAATGGTGGAGTCCAACCCACTGCGAATCTGAGCAATTTTTCCCTCAAAATGAATGGCAAACTCATCACAGCGAGCTGATGAGCAGTCCAGGACCTCCACCGGATTTCCTGGTTGAAGAAGATCCCGGACCACCCGAAACAGCTCTGCTGGATGACATTCTGAGGAAGCAATACGGCTGGAGAAATATTGCAATTTCGCCAGCTGTATTGCCACGAAATAGGCCTGATAATGGGCTCTAAGTCCAAGGTATGGTCCTTCTCATGTGTCAGGCCAATGACATATTCAGACAGCCCCATTGTTGTCATGGTGGCCATGAAGTCCTGAGCCGCCCCAGTCAAGGCAGCCTCGGCATGGATGTTGAGGTCCCCCAGCACCAACAACCTGGGAGTCCTCAACACTCCGTCAGCTACCTCCGTCAGCTCAGGCAGGGAGACTGTTGGTACACAGCAGGGTGGGTGGTACACCAACAGCATCCCTAATCTGTCTCATAAGCCCAACACACAATACAGGCCCTCAAGACCTCCTCTCAAAGGGATAGGAAGCCTTATCAAAGAGATAGAAATCCTATAGACTATAGCAACTCCCCCTCCCCGACCCTCCGAGCGACCTTGGTGCTGGACCGAGTACCCAGGCGGACACAGCTGGAAGAGGGGAACACCACCCTCCTCTCCCACCCAGGTCTCAGTAATGCATGCCAGGTCAGCACCCTCATCCAGAATTACACCATGGATGAGGGCAGTCTTATTTTGTACTGACTTGGCGTTCATCAACAGCACCGTGTGGCTCAAGGATTATATGAATATGAAGCTCAGTACCACAGGTGTCACAGTGGTCCATTCGTTTTCCCCCAAAACCAACCTGGTCCACTCACTGGACTACTCATAGTGCACACTTCTGATGGTGGTGACATCACACTAATGATAGATGTAGTCCTGCCAGTGCTGCCCTGCCCGTCCCTCAGCTGACTGCTCAGCAGCTGAGTGGGGAGACTCATCTTCCTGCCTTCTTGCCAGGGTGGTCGGCTGTGGGAAGAGACAGGGCAGGGCCAATGGGACTACGTCCATGATTGGCATGATGTCACCACCATCAGAGGTGCGCACTGTGCAGAGCCTGGGCTGGTTCTGGGGGGGGGGGCAGGAATGGACTGCAGTGGCACCTGTGGTGCTGCACTTCATATTCATATCCCTTGGGATACAAGTGTCTGTTCCAGAGCCTAGGAGCAGCCATGGAGAAGGTCTTGTCTCAAATCCCCACTGAATGGGCCTCTGCAGGTGGTGGGACTAGCAGAAGGGGCTCTTCAGCATGTCTCAAACCCCAGCCTTGTAAGAGTGAATGCAATCTTTCTGATAACCTGGACCCAAGTGATAAAGAATGTTACAGGTCATAACCAGCACTTGGAACTGCTCCTGAAAACAGACTGGTAGCCAGGGAAACTGTGGTACAAGGGGAATTAAAAACTTATACGTTGTTTTTGTAAGTTATTTTTGTCTTTTTGATGAAGAAATGTGCAAAGGTTGACAAATCCTTATAACAAAAATCCTTATAGCAAATAAAATCAAAGTCTCACTGACGTACATTGGCTGGATTAAATAGTACAGAGATAACCTTTTAGATCTGCTTCCGAGGAGCTGTTAAAGAGGAGAGGCCTGCTTTAAAAAAAAGAGAGAGAAGAGACAGGGACAGCCTAAATTCATGAACACAGGTGAATGAGCAAGGATTTAGAGCCAGGTTGTGGCTGTCGTTAGAATCTTAGCTCTGCAAAGCCAAAAGGGACCCTATGGATCATTGAATCCAGTGTTTGTTGTTGTTGTTGTTGTTGTTGTTGTTGTTGTTGTTGTTGTTGTTGTTGTTGTTGTTGTTGTTGTTGTTGTTGTTGTTGTTGTTGTTATGTTAAGCACTCAAAACCCTCTGTGGGAAAGGATTAACGTTTTCAGTGTTGTTTCCCCAGTCTTTTGATTTTTTAAAAAATTTCCTAACTTTTCTGTTTTGGTTAGGAAGGAATCAGGGATGTTGGCAAGTCTTCAAGTTTGAGTCCCATGTCCGAGTCTTTGGTACCAAGTCCCAAGTCTGAGTTTGTGTCCTTGATACCAACTCCCAAGCCCACAGCCCCAAGTCTGAGTCCCTATTAAAAAAACTAGCTTTTTCCCCCCAGAAAAAAGGAGGGGTGGGTGAGTTCCAAGTTCCAAGTCAAATCTAAGTTGCTAACGCAACTTAAGTCCTTCTTGACAGTGAGTCCTGCGACTTCAATCCCCATCTTGGGAGGAAGTTCACACGTTCTGATTAGTTTTATTGTTTTTAAAAAATGAACCAGATGGTATCCTTGCACTCATCTCTGCTAGAAGATAGTTCAGAAGATATTATCTAAAAAAACATTTCCATGCTTAATGACTCTTCTGTAGCTCCCTGAGCATGACCACTGGTAAATGGTTCATGAAGTGGCCCCCTTAATAGCCCCATCCAGGCATTTGTGTCGTTTTGTTACCACAGACAAAGGAGGAGTGCCCCGGTCCCACCATCCCAGTTTGATCATCCTTCTATGTGTGTGGTATGGTTATTCTGAAAGGCAGAATGTATGTTGTCCATGGAGGTTCTTTAATGAATTTGAAAAATGTGGAGAGTCCCCATGGTTAGGGGAAATTCTCCCACTCAGATTTGTCACCTCTCTTGCCGAACAGGGTGACAGACAGGATGGGAGAAGCATAATGCTAGGGCACTTCCTTCCTTGAGACTTGTGTATCACCTGACCAGAGCTAATCTGTCGCTAAACCCTACTTTCTCACAGAGTACCCATTCTTCAGGGAGCCACAGCCGATTCCAGCTATTACCTCTGTATTCATCACACTTTATCTGTATAGGTATAATGTTTTACAGCAGATGCACCAGAAAACTGTAATTTGTGAAGGCTGAGGTCCTCAGAGTGCTTATCAAACGGTTTCCCAAACAGATTCCCTTGTTTTGCTATTTAGAAAACTATCAGCTTGCTAAATCAGGGAACGGAGGCTTTGAATTCATCCTGCTCTGGAGCAAAGTGAAAAATAAGGCAGAATAACAAACCTCACATCAAAGTGCTTTGTATTTGAAAAGTGCACCATACAGCTTGATATACTAGACAACAAAATAAAAAAAAAAATTAGTGAGCTGAAGGGACAAGTCCTGTGTAAGTCAGCAGAGAGGAAATTTTTGGCGTCCCGGGTACTTTGGACTATAACTCCCAAGACCCTTTACCCCGGGCAATCTGGATAAGGCCGATGAGAGATGATAGCTTAAATCATGCTTTTTGCTTCATTTTTTTTTTCCAGAATCCAGTCTCTATAACCTGTTTTGTGGGCCTGTCATACCTATATTGATGGTGCTACACTGAAAAGGAGACGGTACTTGTAGCTAAAATCTTGCTTAATTGGATCCATTTTTGTTCTTTTTGTGCCATGGCTTTCATGAATGAATTCATTAATTAAGGAAAATTGTCTGAGATGTATTGTTTAATTAATGCAAGCTCTCTCTGTGTGCGCGCATGTGTATGTGTCTGCTTTAGAGAGTGCACTTTAAATCATGTAAGTCATATTTTCCAAAGGTTCCTCCCATAAGTAGGAATCTATCACTCTTCTAAGGCTAGCACATCATTAATCTTGGCAGCTTAATGCTCGTTCTTGACCTGCTTGTGTAGTGTGGGAAATGACGGTCGGATTAATTTGCAGAGAATCTGCTTGCATAACCACTAAAACCTTGCCTAGCCAACGAGTGATTGAACCAAGGTAAAAATAAACAGAGTAATGATAACATTAAATACTATAATGAGTCTCTGTTGAACAACTGACATTACGAGCGGTGTCTCTTTTCTCAACACCCTTCCTAATGAGTGGGCTCTTTTTTCGCAGGTCTTTTGTTTTAAATGAAAAAGAGGTGACATCCTGTAATTGTTCTCAGTAGTATATGAAATGAAGTTCTGCATTGCTGTCAAAGGCTATTGTTCCCAGCTCCATTTTATATTGGAGCTTTATATTTGCATTGTTTTATTGTACTGCAACACCATTATTAGAGCTTCCAGCCCCCTGCACTATTCTACCTCTCTGGCTTATTTTGAGACACTCCTCATATGGGAGGGGAGCACCCACCAGGACAAGGCTACAACGCTGTACCCTATCCAAGTTTGAGTCCCAAGTCCACTATGGAGGATTTTAACCTCTAACATTTTGTGTCAAGCAAATGCTCTGGGACTGGGCCACCATCACTCCTGGGCTACTCAGCATGGCTCAGTGTTGTGAGCATTCACACACCTTCTCAAGAAACTATCTCAGCAACCTATGGTCTGCAGTCCAAAGAGGTCATACACAGTCCTGCAGAATACACTGTTCATTGTGGAACAAGCTGTTCCCACATTAATTTTGTAAGGTTGTCCAGTTATGCTGCCTTACTTGGATCAGATGACTCTGCCTTCTGTTTTAAAAAAATCATTTTATTGAATGTTATCATTTCACTGACATTGGCTTAAAAGCAGTCAAATGCCCAAGCAAATTGCATCAGTTCAAGTTACCAACACAATCAATAGCAACTGTATGTGTGTGGAGGAGGAGTGTGAAATTCACCAGGGACCTTATTCCCAACCTTGGGTCCCCAGGTGTTTTTGGATGGAAACTCCCAGAAGCCTTCACCACTAGTTATGCTGGTCAAGACTTCTGGAAGCTGCAGTCCAAGAACATCTGGAGACCCAAATCTGGGAACTACTGTGTTACAGCCTTCATTGTTAATCTGGATGCTGGAAAGTTTCTGTGGGGCTTTTATTAACACAGTTAATAAAGACAGCAAAGAATGTAATTGACTCCTCAAAGACCAGCCATGCGGTTACAAACATCACAATGCAGGGTGTGTGAAGGCCACCCCTTTGTCCAAGAAAGTAAAAGAAAAAGATGATCAAGTGTTTAAGCCTGCATTAAAAAAATTGTCTTTTCAACTTTACCAGAAAGAAGGTTGAAGCGAATTAACAGCCAATATATAAGCCACTGAGAAATGGAGGGTGATTTATGAGTCAGTAAATCATTTTTCTAGTTAATTGCCTTATTGCTAGAAGCACTTCTAGTTTTTTTCCCCTCCTTTACATTTTTTTTGTAAGTATCTATTACCCTCCAATTTGTAGCCCTCAATTTTGTTTACTGATCAGAAGATGCAGCTGGAACTACATTTGACTTAATTAATTTCCTTGCAGGCTGCACAAGTGAAGTCTGAATGCCTTTAATGTAAAAGCATGTGCGCCATCATGCCAGGAATCTGAGTGTGATTTTTTTTAGTCTAGCCGTTCAAGGAGGGGTGTCTGGTGATTCGTTTCTATCACTAACTAACTAAAAAAATAAATTTAAAGAATGATCCTGTTTTTATTTAACTCCTGCCTCTCCTCGCTCGTGATCCCAACTGATGTGTGTTTTTGTCAAGGCAACCATGTCTTTTGTCAGCTCTGTGTATTGAATTGCTACATGAGAGAGCCAGTGCTGGGTTAGGAATAGGGAGCTCTGAGTTCAAATCTTTCTGAGGCATGAGACCCATTAGGTGGTCTTGGGCTAGTCACAGGGTTATAATGTGGATAAAGAGGGGAACAAGAGAACTAGATTTGAGGCTGTGAACTCATGGGTGGAGTTAGGGTTAATAAATATATAATGCAGATAGCAATTAATAAATACATAAAAATAACAAGAGGAAAAGGGGAGGAATGCAATACTGTAAGCTGGCCCAGCTCAAAAGTCATTATGGCCCCACATTTTACTGATAACATGCAATTTGCATGAGGAACATAGTTATGTGCTGAAAACATCTGATTGTCACAGCGGGAGCCACTTCCACGGTTTGTGAATTCACATGCTTTATGCTTTGATTGATCACTGTGAAGTAACCATAGGTTTCGATCTGGATGTATGACTGCTTGGTAGATCATCTCCAGAACATTAACAGATCTCAGGTTTCAATTATGGGCTATCTGCAACACATAGTTCGGCTTTCAGAAATGTCAAATTTATTTAGTGCAAGGCATGAAGTGTGCATGGGATGGTGTGAGAGGGGAGCATTTCAGGTCATGCCCCAAACCTTGGGTACACTTAGAGTAGCTTTTTCGGAATCCAGTAACTGAAAGCAAAATGCAAATAGTTAAACAACAAAACTTTGATGCCAAGAGCCAAGCACTTTTACAGAGTTTATATGTATGTTTTCAGAGGGTTTTTTTAAAAAAAAAGATTAAATCAATTCCAGTTTCTGGAAACACTCGTGCATCTGCATAACTATCCATTTGTGTATTTTACCTACAGAATGTTCCCCCTCCTTCTTAGCCTTTTCAGTACACTTGAAAAAACAAGAGAGGCACATCCTATTTGAAATACAAGCAGTGAGCAAATATTTCAGCTTCAAAAATGCAACATTGTCATTCCGTCTCTGAGATGCAAATGTTTGGTATCAATGTTGAATGATCAAATTAAAATGTATTGTACTGCCATAGCTCCTGTGTTAGAACTGTATTACCAGTTCCTCTCTTTTTCTCAGTTATCCAATAGCTCATTATTTTCTACAAGAATTGGTTATTTGGAAATGACATCATTTGTTCAGTTGTGTGTGCTCTTCCAGTTGAAACAGTAGTCTTTTTTCCTCCACTGCCAAATCTATAATTACTCCCCCCCCTTTTTTTTTGTTTAGGCTTCTCTGCTCCATTTCAACATAGTCATGCATTTGTTAAGGAATGCGCAGATGAATCAAAGTAGGATGCGCCAATGTTTCATTTGCATGCAAATACTAAACATTTATTCTGCATTTGTGCATCATTTTAATTTCCTTTGTTCTGCTCCAGGAACAAGGGAAACAACAGCTTCTGCTTAAGAGCTCTTGGACCCATTTTTTGATGGTGTGCTGAGAAATTCTCATGGATCCCCAGGTCCCATGTGCACTTCTGAACAATTTAACAGCACTTTATTTACAGAAACATAGTTCTCAAAGGCCTATGGAGGCATTGAGGCTGCTTTTAAAAAGTCAAAAACCTGTGGATGGGTGGAAAATGCTTGGCCGACTCTCACCTTCAGCACCTCTATATCTCCTGCAGTATGATTGTAAAATGACTTCTCAGAGTGCCCAGGCACAAGAAGGTTTACAAGTACATTTAGACAAATGCATTTACCATATCCCTTCAGATATTAAGTACAGGCAAAAAGCAGGCGTCGTTGTCATTTAATCGTTTAGTCGTGTCTGGCTCTTCGTGACCCCATGGACCAATGCACACCAGGCCCTCCTATCTTCCACTGCTTCCCGGAGTTGGGTCAAATTCATTTTGGTTGCTTCGCAGACACTGTCCAGCCATCTCATCCTCGGTCGCCCCCTTCTCCTCTTTCCTTCACTCATTCCCAGCATCAGGGTCTTTTCCAGGAAGTCTTCTCTTCTCATGAGATGGCCAAAGTATTGGAGCCTCAGCTTCAGGATCCATCCGTCCAGTGAGCACTCAGGCTTGATTTCCTTCAAAATGGATAGGTTTGTTCTCCTTGCAAAAAAGCAGGCAAGCACTGCCAATTTAGAGATAGGCTTCGACTGCCACTTTGGGGGTCTGTGCTGGTTCGTTTATCATCCAAACAGGTGTTGGGTAGTTTGGTGCCCCAATCCCTCTGGCGGGATTAGCAGCTGGCCTGAGGAAGTCCAACCTTTACCAAACTTGGAGGGATTGTAGAGGAGAGTCAGTGCCTGGGGGAAGGCAGAACAGGGAGGCCTGGTTGCTGCCTCTGAGTTGGCACCCACTGGAGGAGGCAGGGCTTGGAAGTGCCAAACACCTGTTTGAACAATAAACAAACTGGCATGAACCGCTGAACTTGCAGTTCGTGCCCATCTCCAAGTGCCACTTGAGGTGGTAAACTCTGGTACTGCTGGCAGTTGTAGTTCCAAACCTCAATGCATTTCTCCTCTCTTGTCTTAAAACTAGAGATGGGGACGGAGCACCAAAATGGCACTTCTTCTTTGTTCATGGGCCGTCAAACTTGACAACCCGTGAACCACAAATTGCCCCTCAGTGACTCAACAAACAAAAAATCAATTCATCTTTTCTTTCTTTCTTTCTTTCTTTCTTTCTTTCTTTCTTTCTTTCTTTCTTTCTTTCTTTCTTTCTTTCTTTCTTTCTTTCTTTCTTTCTTTTTGCTTTCCCTCCTCTTGCTAAACCCTGGGGCATAGGAAAAGGAGTGAAAGCAGGGACCAAAGTGATCCAGCAGCCACAGCTGCAGGATTGCTTTGATTCCTGTTCCCCTCCTCTTGCTAAGCCCCGCAAACCTGTAGCAATCCTGCAGTGCTTTGATCCCTTTTCCCCTCCTCTTGTTAACCCCCTTGCTAAGCGCTGCATGATCGCTTTGATCCCTGCTTTCCCTCTTGCTAAGAGGGAAAGATGGAGAAGAAATGTGGCATATAAATAAAACTAATGCTGGTTGTTGTAGGGTTTTTTGGGCTGTTTGGCTGTGTTCTGGAGGTTTTTCTTCCTAACATTTTGTCAGTCTCTGTGGCTGGCATTTTCAGGGGACAGGAATTAGAACTCTGTCTGTGTTCTGACTCCTGTCCTCTGAAGATGCCGGCCACAGAGACTGGCGAAACGTTAAGAAGAAAAACCTCCAGAACATGGCCAAACAACCTGAAAAACCTACAACAACCATCAGATGTGGCCATGAAAGCCTTCGAGAATATGTTAAAACTAATCATCATCATCATCATTCCCCACAGGGCATAGCAAGAGGAGGGGAAGCAGGGATCAAAATGAATAAAATTAACACTAGTTTTCAGAATGTCTGTTGGAAATGTGAGAAATTGGTACATACTTTCATATGTGGTGGGAATGTGAAAAAGTACAAAGATTTTGGAAACTAATCTTTAAAGAATTAAATGATATATGTGAATTTAATTCTGAGATAGCTTTGTTATCAATATTTGAGAATGTGGAATATGATATGATGACTAGAGAGTTGATTACCAATTTATTAACAGCAGCCAGATAAATAATAGCTAGGAATTTGAAATCAAAATTGGAATTTCATTTGAAATAATGGTATAATGAAATATGGAACATTGCTATAAATGACAAATTAACTTGTAATTTAAAAACTAAGAAAGGAGATAAGAAAAATAATAATTTTTATGATATATGGGGCAGATTTCTTGAATATATGCTAACAAGAGGAAAAGAGAAAGTTTCAAATCAGGAATCAATGCCGTTCTGGAGAAGAGGACAATAAAGGAAGAAGAAGAATAAAGATAGAGGAAAAAGAGGATTACTGCAAGAGGTCCTGATTAGGGTGGTGGGGAACACAGTTAATTTGTATTTTGATTTATGCATTTTATGTTTATGTTGTAGTTTAAATAATAATAATAATAATAATAATAATAATAATAATAATAATAATAATAATAAAACAAAAATAATAATAACAATAATAACAATAACAATAACAATAATAACAATAACAACAATAACAATAACAATAATAACAATAATAACAATAATAATAATAATAATAATAATAATAATAATAATAATAATAATAATAATAATAATAATAATAATAATAATAATAATAATAATAATAATAATAAATTATACATTATACATTATACATTATACATTATACATTATACATTATACAAATGAAAAAACAAATCACCAAATTCATTCAGAAAATCATTAATTCATTGATTTGTATTCATACGAATCAGTGCCCCAATGAATATGAATCAATGAATTTTAGTGTTTTTTTGATTCATTGATTTGAATATAAAACATCTCCCCCAGCACCTAAAGATACCACAATTGCAGATAAGCTTTCACTGACTCTCCTCTAGAATTCCTCCATGTTTGGTGAAGTTATATACTCACAAGGAGCTCCCCCCCAGGAAAGTTTTCCCCAGGCACCTAGAAACATCAAAATCACAGAGAACCTTCCCATGACTCTCTTCTACAACCTCTCCAAGTTTGGTGAAGATTGGGATTCCCCAAGCCAGCTGCTAAAGGCACTTTCCTGGGGGGGGGCACTTTTTTGGCATCTTTTAATTTCGTGGCTGCTGTCTCCATATGCAGTGATCATGGAGCCCAAGAAAGTAAAATCTGTCACTGCCTCTATATCTTCCCCTTCTATTTGTCAGGAGGTGATGGGAACTAGTGGCCATGATCTTAGTTTTTTTGATGTTGAACTTCAGACCTTTTTTGACGCTCTCCTCTTTCACCCTCATTAAGAGGTTCTTTAAATCCTCCTCACTTTCTGCCATCAGAGTGGTATCATCTGCATAGCAGAGGTTGTTGATATTTCTTCCAGCAATCTTAATTCCATTTTGGGATTCCTCCAGTCCAGCCTTCCGCATGATGTATTCTGCATATAAATTAAATAAGCAGGAAGACAATATACAGCCTTGTCGTACTTCTTTCCCAATTTTGAACCAATCAGTTGTTCCACATCTAGTTCTAACTGTTGCTTCCTGTCCCACATATAGGTTTCTCAGGAGATAAATAAGGTGGTCAGGCACTCCCATTTCTTTAAGGACTTGCCATAGTTTGCTGTGGTCCACACAGTCAAAGACTTTTGCATAGTCAATGAAGCAGAAGTAGATATTTTTCTGGAACTCTCTGGCTTTCTCTATAATCCAACGTATATTAGCAATTTGGTCTCTAGTTCCTCTGCCCCTTCGAAATCCTGAAATACTTCTGGGAGTTCTCGGTCCACATATTGCTGAAGCCTACCTTGTGGATTTTGAGCATAACCTTGCTCTAGCGTGTGAAATGAGTGCAATTGTATGGTAGTTGGAGCATTCTTTGGCACTGCCCTTCTTTGGGATTGGGATGTAGACTGATCTTTTCCAATCCTCTGACCACTGCTGAGTTTTCCAAACTTGCTGGCATATTGAGTGTAGCACCTTAAGTGTCATCTTATAAGATTTTAAATAGTTCCACTGGAATGTCATCACCTCCACCGGCCTTGTTGTTAGCCAGGCTTTCTAAGGCCCACTTGACTTCACTCTCCAGGATGTCTGGCTTAAGGTCAGCAACCACACTATCTGGGTTGTCTGGGACATCCATATCTTTCTGGCATAATTCCTATGTGTATTATTGCAACCTCTTCTTGATGTCTTCTGCTTCTGTTAGGTCTCTCCCATTTTTGTCCTTTATCATGTCCATCTTTGCACAAAAGGTTCCTTTAATAGCTCCAATTTTCTTGAACAGATCTCTGGTTTTTCCCTTTCTATTCTTTTCATCTCAACCGTTGCACTGTTCATTTAAGAAGGCCCTCTTGTCTCTCCTTGCTATTCTTTGGAAGGCTGTGTTCCATTTTCTGTAACTTTCCCTATCTCCCTTGCATTTTGTTTCCCTTCTCTTCTCTGCTCTTTGTAAGGCCTCGTTGGACAGCCACTTTGCTTTCCACCCTTTCAGCAAAATCCTAGGTATATTTTTCTGGAATTAGTTCCAATGACATTGGAATTGGAATTAGAATCTAGTAAGCATTATAATAATCTCATGACTCTTAGCATTAAGGTCTACTTTTCCAGATGCTTTTCTCCCATCAGAGCTCTGAAACCAGATACATGGGTGGGAGGAGTTGTTAAAAGAAAAAGCTACAGACAAACCCACATCTAAACATGCAGCTTTCCTGTGACCATAACATGTGGTTTAGACCTGACAAGACATATGAATCTTGGAAAATACAACTTGGAATGGAGAATTTAAGTGGGACAATGCATTATAAGTTTGATGGAAAAGTAGTAGTGGAAACATGTACTAGCTCCTATAAGCAATGTAGATGATGAGATGCATTAGGGAAAGTGTGCTAGAAAGGAGATGAAATAAAAATTTAGATTGGTCTGGTTTATCTGTGGCTCCTTTCTTAAAATACTTGAATGTATAGCACATGTTATTTATACAAATATGATTTAAAATATGTGTGAACCATGGCTTGACATAGAATATTCAAAATAATGTCTAACTTGTTTGATTTAAAATGAATACCTTAGATTTAGTGAAGAAAATAGTGGGCATCCAATTTATATTGTTCAATGAATTTAATTGTAATTGCTACATGTATTTCTCTTCTACTTTAACTAGCAAAATTAAGGGCTGAACCGTACATTACAGATGATCTGTCATTAGAAGCGTCAAAAAATGCATGAATGTCACAGTTGCAACTGTCCTTATTTTCTTATATCTTGCAGATTACAGTAGCTTGTTCTGTTTGAGATTGATATTTATGAGTTAAACATATCCTTGTTTACCAATCTGTGCTTGGAAAATGTATGTGGAACACTAATAGGGTTTCAGATTCAGTGATGTGTTACTTGCAATGTACAGTTTCATGCCAAGTGTCAGAATCTATTCTACATGCTTTCTAAATACAAAAAATCAATCTATACTCATTTATACAAGCATGTTTTCAGTTTATACTTATATTTCATGGAACTTATTGGCTGTGTTTTCCAAGTGGGAGTTCAACGCTGTGTTCTCCTTCCTCGTGCTCTGTTTTCAGTTCCTTCTTTTCCCCTAGTTTCTTAAGAAACCTACTCCTGGGAATACGTAGTTTTTCTCTTTCTCTCTACTCTTTCATTCCTTCAGGTTCCAAAGAAACTGAACGCTTGTTTTTGAAATGCAGTTGCCTCTCAAAAGATTCTGAAAACTCCTGGATGGAGTTTGATCAGTCCCACCACTTTCACAGGTGTGTTTGGTGAGGGCATGGGAGAGGGCCTTCTCTGTCACTGCTCTCAGACTCTGGAACTCCCTCCCACAGGAAGCTATGCTGGCCCCACCTTTGCTGTCATTCCACAAGCAGGCAAAGACCTTTCTTTTGAGGCAGGCTTTTTCTTAATGGCTGGTGGTCTGAGAGGGTTTTTTAATAGATTGTTGTGCTCTGTTGTTTTAAATGTGTTTTAGTATTGAATTTATTTACTGTTTTTCATAGAATACTTGTTTAGTTCTTTTAAAATATTTGTATATTTACTGTTTATAGCTTTTAAATATTGTCTTTTGAATGATGTAAGCCACCTTGGGTCCTTTTAAAGAAGAAAAGTGGGATAACATATTTTATAAACAAACGAACGTAGGGTCGAATAATGAACGAATGAATGAAACAAGAGAGGGATGGAGGTTCATCTACCAGGGCCCAGCATTCGTTCGAGTTACAGTTCCTAGTTTTTCAGTGAAAGGGATGGTGGGTCTTAAATTACAATTGCTCTACAATGGCCATGCTGATATGGATCATGAAATGTCTTGCCCAGTACATCTGAAGGACCTCAGTATGAGGAAGACCTCTCTACACTGTTCTTGGCTATTGTTTCCTGATGATATATTTTTCTCTGCCAACAAACACTGCAGTCTCTAAAAGGGTAAGCCCCATTTTTGTACTAATATGAAGTTAGAAGAGAACGGCCTTCTCCTTTCCTTTAGTTTTTCAAATGATTTTAAAAAGTGTGACTTTCCAGTTTGCAATAAATTCAGTCATTCAAAGCCACAGAAAACAATTCGTTCAGCGCAGGAGCTGTCATAGTCTATTACCGTTTTTTAAAAAATGAAGTACTGCTTCTGACTTCAGATCACCACTTCATGTGAACACTCTCCCATTTCTCTTGACAGTCGTGGACATTGAAATAATACAAAGCATAACCCAATCAATAGAGTGTGAAGAATCTGAAAGCGAAAGACAGATGTTCAAAAGCAATCATCACCTTTCCAATTTAATTATATCAACATGGAACAAACAAACGATGAATCACATCTTTATGATGCAATGCTGCTTTTTAAAAAAATGTTATCCTAACACCAATTTGGAAGGAATATGTCTTGCTTTGCCCATGGATGGTGTTCCCAGAAAATATGTACATGGGTGAAGATCCAAAGATCTCCATGTAATCCTATACTTACTTACCTGGGAGCGTTGTGTAGTTTTGCATTCAACTGTTGTATAATTTATGGAAGGGATCTGCACAAATCTGGTGGGGCTTTGTAACTGTTTCTCTGAACATCCCTTCTTCTATCAGGAACTGTTTTGTGAAACTGTGGGGAGTTTCAACAGTAGATTCTTATCAATGGAGAAAAGATGGAGAAGAGATAAGTGCTGTTCTTGGTGGTGGTGATACGGATGATTCGAAAGCTCAATAGTTTTGTAAAAGATTCTTCATATCGTGGTGACTAAAAAGGTGCCCCCACCTGCCACGTTAAACACATGAGGCTGTGTTGGATGCTGCTAGATTGCCCTCCCTTCCCAGAGAAAGGAGGGCACGTTTTAGCATGACCACATCATGATACAGCAAGCGGGCATAACAGTTCTCCCTGCCTCATTGTAAGCCTGTTCAGTTGGTCTGCCAGCCTTGAGAGCCAGTGCAGTTGGTGGATGGTTGCTTTGAAGAAGAATAGAAATCTTTGGCCTGGGTCACCCGATTCAATGAAAGGTGGCCAGAACCATTTTGTCTATCTTTCATTGATTCTCTCAGGGCATTATGGGCAGGTTTAGGCGAGTCGTGTCTTAAATATTTGATCGCAAAAGTTAGAGGGAGTGCAGATAATTATAGGCAGAGATGGTGAGCCCCCAAGAGTACAGTTAGGTGAGGAGATGTTCTTCAGACCAGCGCCTCAGATCATATGATTCAAAGGCTGGGCCACAGTAGGTGGGGTCATCCTTGGAGAAAAGTTATAGACTTCTTAAAATCTCAGGAAATGCCCAGTTCTTTCAATCTTTCCTCATAGGGCTCACTTTCCAGTCCTCTGACCATTCTTGTTGCCCTCCTTGGAGCTTGCTCCAGTTGTTAGCATCCCTCTTGAAATGCAGTGTCCACAACTGAACAAAGTACTCTAGACGAGGTCTAACCAGTGCTGAATACAGGGGAACTAGTACCCCATGGAGTTTGGAGACTATACTGCTGGTAATGCAGACTAAAATATTTCTTTTTTCCTGCCACATCGCACTGTTGGCTGCTATTCCATTTTTTAATCTACAACAATTCCAAGATCCTTCTCACTCATAGTATTGCTGAGCCAAGTAACCTCCATCTTGTAACTGTTTGTTTGCTTTTTCTTAGGTGTAAAATTTTGTACTCATCCCTGTTAAATTTCATTCTGCTGTTTTCATTCCACTGTGGAAACCTATCAGTATCTTTTTTGGATTTGAAGTTCCTGTCTTCCAAGGTATTAGCTATTCCACCCAATTTTGTGTCATCTGAAAATCTGATAAGTATTCCCCGTACTCCTTCAGCCAACTCATTAAAGAAAAGGTTGAAGAGTACCAGGCCCAGGACTGAACACTTGTTACCTTTTCCCAGTTTGAGAAGGAGCCATAGATAAGCACTCCCTGCGTATGATTCTGTAACCAACTGTGTATCTGCCCGACACTTCTTGTATCTGGCCCCCACACCTAGTTAGCTTGTTAATCAGAATATCCTGGGAGAGTTTGTCAAACACTTTACCAAAGTCAAGATATATTGCTTCTTCAGCATTCCCACTGTCTAGGTAAAGGTAAAGGTTCCCCTTGACATTTGGTCCAGTCGTGTCCGACTCTAGGGGGCGGTGCTCATCCCCGTTTCCAAGCCAGGGAGCCAGCATTTGCCTGTAGACAGTTTCAGTGGTGATGTGGCCTGTGCAACTAGACACAGAATGCTGTTACATTCCCACCGTGGTGGTACCTATTTATCTATTCACATTTTTACATGCTTTCAAACTGCTAGGTTGGCAAGAGCTGAAACAAGCAACGGGAGCTCATTCCGTCACGTGGATTCGATCTTATGACTGCTGGTCTTCTGACCTTGCAGCACAGAGGCTTCTGTGGTTTAACCCAGTGGTTCTTAACCTTTGTTACTCAGATGTTTTTGAACTGCAACTCCCAGAAACCCCAGCCAGCACAGTTGGTGGTGAAGGCTTCTGGGAGTTGCAGTCCAAAACTCCTGAGTAACCCAAGGTTAAGAACCAGTGGTTTAACCCACAGCGCCACTACGTCCCACTGTCTACCCAGTGATTTTTTTAAAAATAAGATAAGATTAGTCCAACAGGATTTGTTCTTTACAAATCCATGAAGGCTTCTAGTTATTACTGCATTGTTTTGAAGGCCCTTGCAGAGTGACTACTTTATAACCTGCTCCAGAATTTTCCCTGGGATCGATGTCAGGCTGACCGGTCTGCAGTTCCCACGTTCTCCTGACGATCTTAACACCTTTTTAAAGAATGGGACAAAGTTAGCTCTCCTGCAATCATCTGGTACTTCACCCATCCTTCATGATTTTAGCTGTCACTAAAATCTTTGTTATTCTTTGTCATTTGAATTATATGTTTGCTTTTGGCTGGGGATGAGGTGCAGAGTTCTTCCACTCCCTGTAAATGGCTCAGAGTAGTGGCTTGACACTAGATGAGTGTTATATGAATGAATGAATGAATGAATGAATGAATGAATGAATGAATGAATGAATGATACACAGCTTTTTGGATTCACTAAAATTAGCATGTATATGATAATATTCGTATTCATATTCACATTTGTATTTGTAGTGTTGACCTATATAGATCTGGGCCTATGGGTCATCAATAAGTTGTACATGATATTTGTTTAGGAGGTGGTGCAAGATTACTAGGTACTGACTGTCTCTTAATCTCACTTGCTGTCTGACTGCCTCCCTCCCCCTTCCTTCCTTCCTTCCTTTGCTCACTCACTCACTCACATGCATGCCTATTTTGTAATTGTTACACAAATGTCTATCCCTTGTGAATTCTGACATTAGTCTTTAGCCATGAACTCTCAGGGAATCTGGTGACCCTGATTAGGACTCACAGATGATTGGGATAGTTCATATTTTCTGGTCCTACCACATTGGGCTGGTTCCATTATACTAGGAGCCTCCAGAGCTTGTAAACAGGAAGGCTACAGGGGAGAGTCCTGGGATTTAAAGAGAAAAAAGCCAGGCTTTTAAGGCCCTGAGAAGAATGAGAGGTTGAACAGTTTTACCCTCAACTGAGTACTATGGACACTGATAGAATGTGGGCCCAGGTTCTAGGGCCTCCTCTCTCTCTCTCTCTCTCTCTCTCTCTCTCTCTCTCTCTCTCTCTCAGTTCACCTTTTCTAAGGACTTCACATAGGAAAGGTGGATTTATTTTCCCCTTCCAAGGTCCATTGGCTTAGCAGGTGACATTCAGAAGACATTTAACCAGCATGTTGGCCTTAATTTCAAGATGATGGCTGGAAGTAAACCTGTTACAGTGGTGCCTCGCAAGACAAAAGTAATTCATTCCGCGAGTAGCACCGTCTAGCAAAATTTTCATCTTGCGAAAAGCGGTTTCCCATAGGAATGCATTGCAATGCATTCCTATGGGAAACCTCGCAAGACGAATGAATTATTTTCGTCTTGCGAGGCATCAGTCTTGCGGAAAAAATCGTCTTCTGAAGCATGGCCATAGAAGAAGCCGTCTTGCGAGTCACCCACACGATTGCAAAATGCTTTCATCTTGTGGGTTTTTTGTCCGGCGAGGCATTCGTCTTGCGAGGCACCACTGTATTTTATACAATGAATTTCACCTTGGCATTAAACAGCAGACCAGATCAATACCTGATCCCTTGTTCACTTAATGCTTGGTCACCTAAAAGTGTGCTGAATGGACCACTGGCCACCATCTTCCCACTGCGGATGGGAAGCTCTGGAGATGCTGTCCCAGAGACAGCTCCCTTTGCAGGTGCTTGTGAGAGTTTTGTCAGCTAAGGTACTGCATGTCTTTAAGATGGTTCAGACCACTGACTGGAGTAGCTTTCTGCAGAACTCCTGCTGGAAAATCAACTTTCCACCAGAGTAAGAGATATCTAAGCCATAATAGCCAAATCTGGAATTTCTTCATCCAAGCATAATTATAGCATGGCGCGCGCGCGCACACACACACACACACACACACACACACACACACACACACACACACACACACACACAAGCCAAAAAAAAAACAAACAAACAAAACCACCACCCACAGCAAAAAAGAGGCATAATCAAAACACTGGTACACTGTGCAAATCGAAATTGTGAAGCTCAGTTTCTCAGCACTGAACTCAACCATCTGAATTGGGCCCTACAGGCAAATGGCTACTCCAAAAATGAAATCACAAGAGCTGTCAAACCAAGAAAACAACACCGAACTGAAGAAGAAAAACAGCCACCCATAAATAAAGTATTTCTGACATACATCAAAGGGGTCACTGACTGCATGGGGAAACTTTTGAAAAAACACAACCTACAAACAGTATTCAAGCCCACTACAAAAATACAACAAATGTTATGGTCAGCAAAGGACAGAAGGGACCCCCTCACCACTGCAGGAGTATACTGGATACCTTGCAGTTGTGGCCAGGTATATATTGGAACCACAAAACGAATCATCCACACGAGAATCAAAGAACATGAGAGACACTGCAGATAAAACAATCAGAAAAATCTGCAGTAGCTGAACATGCCCTAAAACAAACTGGACAGGAAATTCTATTTCAAAATACTGAAATACTGGAGAACACCAGCAATCATTACCTCAGACTGCACAGGGAAGCCATTGAAATCCACAAGCACCAGCAGAACTTCAACAAAAAAGAAGGAAGTGTGAAGCTCAACAAAACTTGGCTCCCAGCTATCAAAAAAACAGCGTGAAAAAGGTCAACAAACTCTACCCAGCCACAAGGAAAGGGGATCACTACACACAAAAGACCAGCTAATGACACCCATCAACCACAGTGACAGATAATCACTTCTCCTTATCACAACACTACACCCACAACAAGACACACTAACCACCCATCTACAGAAAAAGACAAAAGCCCAGCTCATAGCCATAAATACTGCACTCCCAAGCCAACTACACCAGAGCACAGAGTGCTGTCCTCTGAAGATGCCGGCCACAGAGACTGGTGAAATGTTAGGAAGAACAACCTTCAGAACATGGCCAAAGAGCCCAAAAAACCCACAACAACCAACCAAACAAAAAACAAACAAACAAAAAACCCAACAACAACAACAAACAAACTCAAAATTTGAAAGTTTCTAAAAGCCTCTGTCTCTAAGCCAGCATGTGCCCAAAATGTGAGTGGAAATTCTTTGTTAGCCAGCTAGGAATAGACCCCAAATTATATATATTTACACTAAGGAACAAGATTGCAATTGTTGGCCCAAATCCTGTTGCTGAGCATAGTAAATCACATTAGAGCAGGCCCACTGAACCAGTGAATATTTGTTGAGTCAGCTTCTCTGTAAGTTCCATTGAATAGGATGGTAGGTCATAGTTAGAGTAGGCTCATTTGAATCAGTGGGAATCACAAAACGGTTGATCCATTATATTTCCATTGATTCAGTGTGCTTACTCTAGTGCAAAAGGATTTTTGCCATAGAGAGCAAAAGAACTTGATTTTCAATAGATATATATATATATGATATGCAAACATCTATATTGTACACAAATCTACAAACTGTTTTTTGGATCATGGGGCATTTTGAAGAAAACTACATTGTATTCTCTAAAATCGTCTCTAAGGCTATATTCCTTGGCATAATTCTAAGAAGAAAAATAAAAATGCAATTAAAGGGGACATAAATTTCAAAATGAAGCACAAATGCAATAACTGAGCTGGAGAGTTGGGTAAAGTAATAAAAGCAAGCCCAAAATGAAAAATTACAGTACAGCTTGTTTCAACTGTGCCAGCCCTAAGGACTACAAAAATCAATAAAGGGAACTAAAGAATCCAGAGGGCAAACAGGATGTCTGTGGAAATATACTAGAATTTCACAGAGGAAGTCACAGAGGAAGTTGCCAATAGCTCAGTCTTACAGTCAAGGTATAAAGCTTTAAAAGTTACCAAGAAGTTTTCCTAAGCAGAGATGCATGTATTTTGAGCACTGACAATAAATTTGTGACAGAGCACGAATAAAAGGAGTATCATTCAGCCCCACAAGATTTGATTACATTGGTGCCTCGACTTATGAACACCCCAACTTACAACCATTTCTAGTTACGACCAGATCCGGCCGCAAAATTTTGCTTTTACTTGTGACTGGAGCTTCCACTTACGAACAGGAAAAGGCAGGGGGAAAAGGCGGGAAATTAAAATTTCTAACTGTAGGTGGCGATAAGGCTCCTTCTTTGTAGCTCTTTCGCCCCAGCAGTTAGAGAGTGTGCGTCACTGTTGGAGGCTTGGGACTAAAATGTGTGTGTGTTTACAGGGAGGCTTCGGTCTGCCTTGTAATGTAAGGTGTTGTTTTCTGCTTTTAAAAAACTGTTCTGGTGTTTTTGCAGCGTAGTTTTCAGCTGGGGGGGTTATGTTTCTGTGCTGTGATGGGTCTTGGGGGGTTTGTTTGGTTTTTAGTTTTTTAGTTCCCCCCCCCATTTCCGATGGGTCTTGGGGGATTTGGTTGCTTTTTGGATTTTCCCCCTATTTCCAATGGGTCTTGGGGAGTTTGTTTGCTTTTTATTTCCCCCCCTTTCCAATCTTGCATGATCTGTTTGATCGCTTTTTCCTTTGTCTTGTTTGCATTTGCAATGGGTCTTGCATGGTTGATTGCTTTCCCCCCCCCTCCTTCGGCTGGAAGGGATTAAACACGTTTCTGACTGGTCTTGCAGTGTTGGGTTTTTTGTGATTTTTTTTCCTTTGGCTGGAATGGAGTAATTACATTTCAATGCATTCCAGTGAGAAATGGTGTTTCGACTTATGACCATTTCGAGTTACGACCATCTTCCTGAACCAATTAAGTTTGTAAGTTGAGGCACCACTGTACTGTTCTCTGAAACTGGTATTTATTGGCCCAAATCCTATTGCTTAATGTAGTAAATCACACTACAGTAGGCCTATTGGATGAATGAGGATTTGGTGAGTCAACTCCTCTGTAAATCCCCTTGATCCAAATGGACCTACTTTAGCTGTGTCTTGCTATGCCAAAGTAAATGGCAGGTAGAGCAGGCCTATTTGAATCAATGAAACTTGTGAAAGAGTTGCCTCACCAAATCCCCATTGATTCAATGATGTAAAGCAATTTACTACATTAAGCAATGGGATTTGGGCCACTGTAAGGTTAGATGAACATGGGATGTTTCATGTATTCGCGAAGGCTTTCATAGTTGTTGTGGGTTTTTCAGGCTCTTTGGCCGTGTTCTGAAGGTTGTTCTTCCTGATGTTTCACCAGTCTCTGTGGCCGGCATCTTCAGAGGACTGGAGTAGGAACTCTGTCAATGCTCTGTTGGTGTTTACAAACACCAACAGAGCAGACAGAGTTCCTACTCCAGACTGGTGAAACGTCAGGAAGAACAACCTTCAGAACACAGCCAAAGAGCCTGAAAAATCCACAACAACCATGGGATGTTTCACTTATTTTTTTATTTTAAAAATACAGCATAAATATAAATTATAAACATAACTCAAATATACAGTGTAACCCACACCCATCGGGAACATAAATTTGTGTGTGTGTGTGTGTATAAATATACATATATATATACATACATACATACATACATACATACATACATACATACATACATAAATAAATAAATAAATAAATAAATAAATAAATAAATAAATAAATAAATAAATAAGTGTGTGTGTGTGTGTGTTCTCATCAATACATTTCATCTTAATTTATATTACATGCCTGGTATCTTTCCAAAAATACAATGATTCTTGTGTTGGGGTATAACCTTTATGTTTTACAAGTATGTGCTCTATATAATGCTTCCAGATCCCATTAAAAATATTTTCTTTCAATAAATAATCCTTTTCAACTTTCAATTCACAAGTTAATTCATCATTAATAGCTAGATTCCACATCTCATTTTACCATTCTTCTGACTATTATTTTTCCAATTCCTTGCAAATATCAATCTAGCTGCTCTTAACACAGATGCAAGTAGGATCTTTGTTTGTAGTAGTGTCCTCCATCTCCAGATTTAAAATAATCTCTCTCTCTCTCTCTCTCTTTCTCTCCGTGTGTGTGCGTGTGTGTGTGTGTGTGTGTGTGTGAGAGAGAGAGAGAGAGAGAGAGAGAGAATCACAAACATTCTCAAATACTCTCAGCAATGTCAATAAGATTGCCAGCTGCTGTGAGATTTTTTGTTCCTACATAACAGTGAAAAGGCTAATAGTTTTTTTGTTTTTACCACCAGCAGCTTTGGAAGTTGGTTCCTTTTTTTAAAAAAAGTTCCATTTTGCACAAAATACAATTTTGCAGGAGGATTGGGACAGAGATGGAAAACAGAGAGTGAGATAAAGGCCTCTCCCCCCCCCAAAAAAAAAAAACCACACCAGGGTTTATGCAATTTGTGTTAAAAGGCATCAGAATTAGATGTGGGGACGAATAAAAAAGGATCACGATATTTGTGAAAAATTGCTGATTCATTAAATATTTGTCCCTTCATATTTGTCAGTCGCAGAGACCCCGATGAATACAAAGGGATGAATATTTTCCCATTTTTATTTGTCCCCCAGAGGAAGAGAGGGAAGGCTAGCCTTCCTGTTCTGCCATTGGGCCCACCAATGAGCTGCTTGGCGAGCTGATAAGCAGTCAGGCAGCCCCACAGCCAGATAACCCCCACAGCCTATCCCCCTCCCCATTCCACTCCCTACTTTAGCTGCTCCTGCCACCCACCACTGACCAGCACTGCCGTCGTCTACTTCTGCCCACTGCTGCTACCATCCATCGCCACCCACTGTGGTGGCCTCCGCAGCCATGGCTTGCCTTGAGGGAATCCAGGCTGCCCTTTGCAAAGATGGTGGCTGAGGCTTCTTTTAGGGCAGGGAAGTTACAGCTGCCATCTTTGCAAAGGGCAGCCTGGATTCCCTTAACCTGCTTTAAAAGAATCCAGGCTGCCCTTTGCAAAGATGGCGGCTACAGCTTATATTAGGCAGGGAAGCTGTAGCCACCATCTTTTCAAAGAGCAGCCTAAGTTCCCTTAAGGCAGACCATAGCGGCGAGGCCATCACAGCAAGCAGTGCTGTATGGTGGTGGTGGTGGTGGCGGCAGCAGTAGCAGCAGTGGTGGCAATAGCGCAGATTGCAGCAGCCAAGGTAGGAAAGTCACAGGGGTAGTGGGAAGGGGGGCAGGGGAGCAGGGGAGCAGACTGTGGGGTGGATGGTCAGCTTTTTTTAAGACAGCCTCCAGCTGTCTACCCCCCCCCCACAAACCAACAAATAAATTTGTGTTTCATTGGGTCATGGGGAGGAGATTCATGCTTCATCAACTTTGACAGTTCATGAAGCAGGACAACTCACCAAAATGGCGATTCGTCCCCATCTCTTTTCAGAATTCTTTCTCTTTGAAAAGCGAAGTGCACAGACATGTACATCGCAAGCACAGGAGGTCATGTTATTTGTTACAAAAGGTTCCAACTACTCATCTAGTGTTTCAAATGCTTAAATAAAGCAGCATCTATCCTAATATGGGGCCATTTGCACCACTGCAAGTGTCACAATTTTGTGTAAGTAAATGGCCAATTTTGTAGGCATAAAAATGGAATCTTAGCACAAAACATCAATCTTGCTAATGTAAGAACTCCATTGAAAACCTGTAGTAAACCCTACCAACTTTGCTGGCATGTAGGATACTATAGGTGATTAGAATAATGCAGTTTTTGAAGAGGTTGCTGTGTTAGTCTGTGCTAGGATGTCAGGCAAAAACAAAAGAAAAATAAGGAAGACAAAATTGGTGTGCCACCTTTAAGACTAACGGTTAAGACTAATTGTTTTAATGTGAGTTTTCATGCACAAGTGCACTTCCTCAGATACAGAATAATCTAATTGTCATTGCCTGAGAGGATGAGAGAAGCAAGACTTTGCATCTTTGAAGTGGGCAACCCTAGTAAAACATTCACAGTGATTAGAAGAAAGAGCTGCCACTCACCTGGCTTCCACTCCCTCCCTCATCTCTCCACCCAAGTGTTTTTCTCATGCGCAGAGCCCCTTTCAGTTTCAAAGAACATGCTGTCAGTGACTCTCTGTCCTCTGGATCCAGACTAGTAATGAAAATGCAGGCCTGTTCAAATTCAGATTCACTCTCATTTCAACAGGATGCCTGTCTGAATCAGCTTGATTTGGTTCAGGATTTAAGCATTGTCTGATTGAAGTGCGACCCTACTGTGCATTATCCTGTTTCTGAGGAACTTACCATGCTTTTCATGTGAACATCAATAATAGGATTGATATATTTTTTTAATGATTTGTTATTCTCAGGGGAACAAAATATAAAAGATATGATATTTGCAACATGTGCAATTTCTCGGGGGGGCCTTTATTGATCGTTTTTATATTAAAACCAGCTGGAGATCAAAATATGCAATGCAGAAGAAAACAGAGGCAGATGGATAGTAGTAAAACAGAGGTATACTGAGAGAAATTAAAACAGTCCTAAGTATACAAACATAAACAAAACGAGAAAGGTAGGAAAAAAATGATGAAAGATGGATAGCCATTGCCCTTGAACATGATTCAGGAATATAGCGCATAAGGGAAGGCAGTTGAAAGATTAGGGGGAAAGAGGCATGTTGATTGAGTCTTGAACCCACCTCTCACCCTCAGTATCCCATCTCACTCACTGCAGGTTTTAAAAGAAATAGCATCCTGTCAAGAATCCTTTAGCTGTAGATTTCCTGCTTCAGCAGAGAGTTAGCTTGAGATCTTTGGGGTCCCTTGTAGCACTACAATGCTACTATTCTACCTGAATTCTAGTAACCCTGGACATTTGCAATGTTATTTGGCTTATACAATCCTGATTTGACATTTTTTTCATATTGTGTTTATGACTATGGCCAAAAAAGATTGAGAATGGCTTGTCTAGTTGATGTTATTCAGTCAGATTTTGCATTATACTCCCTAAGTGCTTGTGCAATTTCCTCTAAATTTGTTATGCCAAGAGTGTCATGTCAAGAAAAATTATCCATTTCATTAGAAACAGCAGCACCCTGTGTTTGTCCTCACTAGATGATTCAATACCTTATGTCCTGGGGAATTTCATCTATCTTATTTATTTTATTTAATTATTTATTTATTTGATTTATATCCCGCCCATCTGATAAATCTATACCACTCTGAGCGGCTTTTCCTTTTGGGGCCATCTTGTCATATGGTTTTGAAATCATCAACACCACTGTCTGTTCAGTACTAACAAGAATTAGCTGCAGTGTCACTACCATTGTTTACAAATGATTCTCTACAAGTGTAAATTCCCGCTATTGCTGCCCAGCAGCTGCCATTTAGAAATGCCTCTGCCACCATCACCATTGAAACTACCAATTCTCTTCTGCTGGTTCAGCTTTTAGGTTTTAGAGCAGGGGTCTCAAACATGCAGCCTGGGGGCCATTTGTGGCCCCCCAGATGATAGTTTGTGGCCCTCACCTTGCCTGCCCCCCCAAAGTGCCCACACATCCTCTGCTGTCAAGAGTAAAAAAAAAAGCCTTGCCTCGCTCGCCGGCTCTCTCCCAAGACAGCACCTCTTGCACCCTCCATCCAGAACTGCAGCCTGCCAGCCAGCCTACCTGTCTGTCGGCTAAGGAAACTCCTGGGCGGCTTCCTCGGGCTCTTGCTCCGCTTGGTGGAAAATCTGATGCGGCCCAGCCTCACCCAGACTCTGCCTCTAGCGACCCCCAGGTAAATTGAGTTTAAAACCCCTGTCTTAGAGGCAATGGGTATGTTTTAATCTGGTGTTTGAGCTGAAAACATTCTACTTTGGGAGACCCTTCTATAACTCAGGGGTCCAGCCATCTCAGTAACCAAGCTCTCAGTAACCCTGCCACACTCGAAACTCTCATTATGATGTGCAATCAAAAGGAGGAATTTTGTCTTTACTGTTATTAGATGGTTATTACTACTGCCAGGGTGTGGACTCACCTCCCTCTATTACCATCTCTACACAAGAATTGGAGGTTGTTCATGATTTTGTGTACCTTATCTCAATGATCTCTGACACCATCTCTCTAGATGTCAAGCTGGATTGCATTGGCAAAGCAGCTACCATGTTTTCTAGACTCACAAAGAGAGTACGGCTGAATAGGAAGCTGACGGCATATATCAAGATCCAGGTCTATAGAGCTTGTGTTCTGAGTACATTCCAGTACTGCAGTGAGTCCAGGACCCTTTGTGCATGGCAGGAGAGGAAGTTGAACATGTTCCATATGTGTTGTCTCTGACACATTTTTGGTATCACCTGGCAGGACAAAGTTCCAAATAGAGTAGTCTTACATCAAGCAGGAACTTTTAGCATGTATACATTACTGAAACAGTGATGTCTATGTTGGCTCGGGCCTGTTGTGAGAATGGCTGATGGTCGGATTCCAAAAGATCTCCTGTATGTAGAATTAGTGCAGGGAAATTGTCCCAGAAGGAGACCACATCTGCGATACAAGGATATCTGTAAGCGGGATCTGAAGGCCTTAGGAATGGACCTCAACAGATGGGAAACCCTGACATCTGAGTGTTCAGCCTGGAGGCAGGTGGTGCATCACGGCCTCTCCCAATTTGAAGAGACCCTTGTCCAGCAGGCCGAGTCAAAGAGGCAGTTCCGAAACCAGCAAAATCAGGGAGCTGGACAGGGGGCAGACTGGATTTGTCCTCAGTGTGGAAGGGATTTTCACTCTCGATTTGGCCTTCTCAGCCACACTAGATGCTGTTCCAAGTCCTCCATTCAGAGCACAATACCATAGTCTCTCGAGACTGAAGGATGCCTACTATACTACTGCCAATGATGCTTAGCTTTCAAAAACAAAAAAACCACTTGCTTTTGAACATAAAAAAGAGAGGTGCCAACATCATATCACCTACATACAAACAAATACATACTAAGTCACATCCAGAATACCAGGTATACCTCTGGACATCCCATCCAAAAAAAAAAATGATCTGGTAGATCTGGTAGACCAATCAAATTAATTTGAAAACTTGAGCAAGTGTTCTATGAAGAAAGATTACAAAGTTTGGGGTTGTTTAGTTTAGAAGAAAGTGATTAATCGGAGGGTTAATAGAGGTGGATAAAATTATACAAGATGTGGAAAATAACAGAGGGAGAAGCTTTTCTCCCTTTCGCACCATACCAGACCCATCACTATCCATTGAAGGTGAACGATGAGAGATTCAGAACAAATGACAGGAAGTACACGTTGCTCTGCTAAAACGGTGGAATTCATTTCCACATGATGTAATGATGGCTTCCAACAGGTACAAATTCAGAGGGGGATTAGATAAAGTAATAGAGGGCCATCAGCAGCTAATAGTCAAAATAGCCTTATATCACCTGCAATATCAGAGGCTGTATACTTCAGTATATCAGTTGCTGGGCAACGGGAGATTGAAAGAAGTGGGTGGAGAGAAAGATTAAACAGAGCACCAGGATTAGGGGGTAAGACTATTGGGTTTCTAAGCCAGGCAAAACCGAGGACTTTTGTAACTTTAAATATGAAGAAATAAATTGTCAGCTAAAAGTTGATCTAGAATGGAATAAAATACATCTCCCCATCTCATTTTGGCTTAGCATCTGTGACAAGTCTTCAAAATTTGAAAGAGCCTTCTTACAAAATTTCCCATTGCTTTCTACATGACTCAGGCTGACTTTGAACAATCTGTTCAACTGCTTGGCTGCCCTCTTCCATCTTACAGAAAGCAAGATCATTTTTTTTTAAAAAAAAATCCTGTCTGTGTTAACCTCTCCACATCTACCAAAACCATGCAACTGGAAGTATTAGTATTAGGAAGTATTAGATAGGGTTGTCTTTGTGAAATGCAGGGATGAAAAACACTTTCAGAATGGCATTAGGTAAAGGTTCCCCTTGAAATTTAGTCCAGTCATGTTCAACCCTAGGGCACGGTGTTTCCAAGCCATCGAGCCAGCATTTGTCCGAAGAAAGTTTCCGTGGTCACGTGGCCAGCACGACTAGACACAGAATGCCATTACCTTTCCACCAAGGTGGTCCCTATTTATCTCTTCGCATTTTTACAAGCTTTCGAACTGCTAGGTTGGCAGGAGCTGGGACAAGCAATGGGAGCTCACTCTGTCTCATGGATTTGATCTTACGACTGCTGGTCTTCTGACCTTGCAGCACAGAGGCTTCTGCGGTTTAACCTGCAGCACCACCACATCCCTTGAATGGCATTACCTGAACAATATTTACTACTTGAACAATAATACTTCCATTCTTACCTGTTTTTCCCCCTTAGGTTTTGCTCATATGCTTTCCTCTGTCTCTAACACACACACACACACACACACACACACACACACACACACACACACACACACACACTTATTGTGAGGATGAGTAAAAGTGTTGGGGAACACTTCCCCTCACAGAGCGAGGTGGATTTTACGAAGTCTTAATAATCATTTTAAGTAAACCTTCTAAGTCAATTTGGGGGGGGGGGGGAGAGTATGTCTTACAAATGCACCAAGCATGTCATCAAAGTGAGCTAACTCACCAATTAACTTTTACATGTGGAACAAAGGGCATTACATAGTATTGTAACAAGAACTCCGATTGATGTGTGTCTGCCTTCTGTGAACAAGGGATCACATTAAATATAGCTGATGTGGAGTGTTTTCCACTGGATTCCCATTATTCAATCACCTATCTGAAAGTGTTTTGCCTTTCCTCCTTAGGGGAGTTCAAAAGTCGCTTCCAATGTACAAATAATTTTGTAGAGTGTTTGTGATGAAAAGAAGCTACGACTGTAATAGTAGGGGGTGGACAGAAAATATAATTTTAACGAAAGCAATTTCTTATGCCATTTTGCCTAGCACTCCTGCTGTCAGCCAGGGGAAAAACCATTTTACATAAAGCCTGCAGTTTCTGGGTCAATAGCCTCGTGCAAGTGGCCATTTATGCACAGAGGTTTCTCTGTAGCTGAGAGCTACTTTGCCCTATGCAACTGTGCTCTCTCCAGTGGCTGCAAATCTTCAGTAGAAATATTGTAATATCCCCAGACACTGAGACTGGAAACTTTACTTCTTTAGATTAGAGCTTCCAGAAATCATCAGCCAACATAGTCAAAGGCCTGCTTCTGGGGGGATAGTCTTCCAACACACAATCACTCTGGGTTCAGTTGTAGGACTAAGTCATCTGTCAGTCCTATCTAATGCATATACAGTGGTGCCTCGCTTAACGAGTGCACCGTTTAACGAAAAATCCGTATAGCGATCCCTTTTTGGGGATCGCTATACGGATCAGCCCCAATCGCCGCACTCGCTTTGCGACGATTGGGGCTCCGGCGGCCATTTTGGAGCTGCCGAACAGCTGATCGGCGGCTCCAAAATGGCCGCCGCATGACCCGAAATGGCCCCTATCAGCGTTTTCGCGCCCTCCCCTTGCTTAGGGAGGTCGCGAAAACGCTGATAGGGGCCATTTCGGGTCATCCGGCGGCCATTTTGGAGCCGCCGATCAGCTGATCGGCGGCTCCAAAATGGCCGCCGGAGCGAAAACATCGCTGGAGGGGGTAAGTTTACACACTTATTGGAACGCATTAAACTAAGTTTAATGCGTTCCAATAGGTTTTCCTGCCCCGCACAGCGATGTTTTCGTATAGCGAAGGTTAATCCGGAACGGATTAACCTCGCTATACGGGGCACCACTGTATATATATATAGAAATGAAAGGAGTGTGAGCTACAGCTAACTTAAATCCCATTGATTTCAAATATAATTTCTTGCTTGTTTGGTGAGATTGTAAGATTTTTCCCCCCTGTCATTTGTGACATGAGTTTTTGCATTGGTGAGACCCATTTTTGCTCAAATTGCATGATCGCACAAAAATAAGCTAGCTGCTGCCTCGTTATATGGACCCTTAAAAAGCAGAAGCATTGAATTGGTTGAGTGTGTCTTTTGATCATTCAGCCAGTCTCCCTGTGCTTGCTGTATCTGTTCTTTGCTTCACAAGGGGAAAGAACAATAGTTCTGAACAGACACATCTCATGAGAAATGGGAGGCAGGAAGGTGACTATCAACAGGTCGGTTAATATGTTAACTTGACATATTAAGACAACCAATCTAAACCCAGAATGAGAAATGTAGCCAAAATTCTTCACATCTTTGTAGATAGGATTAACACTGGATTTAAGTCACTAAGGCCATGAATCCAGACTTCCAAGAAGAGGCGTTATGACAACTCAAGAGAAACTTCTCTAGTGATGATGAAGAATTTCATTTGGTTTGCATTTAATAAGAAATTCCTCATTTCCCACATCCTGGCTCTGTACATGATTTATAATATTCCTTCAGTATTCTCATTTCTCAGACTGTTGTTAGGCAATTTACCAAATACGAAAAAAAGTTTACAAAAATAGCACATGTTTAATGGGAAACAACCCATAATGGGGAGGAGGAATAGCCACTGATTTGACAGCAAGAGATGTAGGAAACAGCAAACGATGGAGGAAACATGGAAGAACCCAATGCTTTTGATTGATTCCTTTGTTACAATCAGCAGATCCAGTAGCCAATGTTTTTGTAATCTTCTCTTTTGTTCAGGCAAAGCATTTGGATTTCAGAGGTTTTCTTTTGGAAGCCTGTTTCTTATTTTCCCCGTGAGTGATAACCCGAAAGTCCCATCTCTAGCAGTTAGCAGAAATGGAGGGATCTGGAACAAAGATGACACTGACTGGTAGAAATTTCTCTTACCTCTAGATCAGCAAGTGATAATTAGCTATAGAGGAAGGGGAGAGCAATCGATATACTGCAATTCAGAGAACCAAAGAGATAGATGTCCAGTGAATGGCAGTCAGTAGACTGATAGAGTCAGGAGGCTTGGGTTTGAATCCCTGTTTAGCCATGGAAGCTCACTGGTGGTTTGGAACAGGTAAGAACACTCGTTATACATCCCACTCATCTTGAAAAGCCTATTAGGTTCTATAAGTTAGTCTACTGGGCCTATAAATCAGCTCTGACTTGAGGGCACACAACAACAACAATTCAGAGGGCCAGGATGACTAAAAAAAGAAATGGAAAAGAAACCACAAGAGCAGCACAGAAGGAAGGGCAATATCTTACGATGGAGGGGCATCCATCCAAATACGAAAAGGTTACGGGTGCTGTGGAGTAGAGTATATGAAATAGCAATCCAATGTAGTTATTGTGTATATTTTAATTAGTAATGGTTGAGATTGACACCTGTGCTTCAGCTCAGACTTTCTCTTTTCTTTTCTTTTTCATTCTTATGTCAACTTCCTAACCCTGAGAAACATAATGTAACATAACAAAATCATTTGACAATTTAAAAAACAAAGCCATGGCCTCCAAATTCAGAAAAGGCATGTTGTGAGTGTTCATAAAAAATAATTTGTGTTCTAACTTTTCTTTGTCTGTAATAGTAACTCCTGTAGGCGTTGTTTATGTGTGTTATTGTGGCACTCCTCCCCCTTGAGTTCAGTACTCATCTTGTAGCATTAGACATCACGGGAAGCTTGGAAAATACTCTCCTCTCCCCGTTTCTCTCTTCCCCTCTCTTCCCTCCCTTTTTCTCTCCCTCCATCCCCCCCCCATTCAGGAAGAGAAGGCTTTCCATTTGGATAGGGATTGTTGCAACCAAACAAAATGGGTGAGAAAAAAAGACCCATCTAGACAATTGACCCGAATCAATAAGATGCTCACCAAGCAAAAGCCGCTTCATCAAATGTTCCGATCAAACAGTTCACAAAGCAATTCACAAGAGTTTAATTGAGAGCCAGAGGTTGACATTAAAGAAGTCATGTGCATTGATCAAAGCAGGTGGATTCAGGTACCAGGCCTGCAAAGAATCTTGTTTAATGTTTAGAGTTTAGGAAGAAGGAAGAGAAAGCAGAAGAGGAAGTGAAGGAGGAACTGACGTAGTCTTCGTAATATAGCCAAGTATTACCTGCACCTCTTCCTTTATGACTGTGATTTGTTTATTTGAGTGGTAAAATCTGTTTATTTTGTGGGAGTCTCTGTGTTTTTGGTAACAAGACATCACTGTTTTGGGTTTGGTTTTCAACTGCAAATCTGGAGATTTTTAAAGCATCCTAGGAAGGTGTTGCCAATAATAGGAGGAGAGTGCGTAGACCAAATCAGTATGAATGGGCAAGAATTGGCATTCAATAGTGTGTGTATATGCTTGCATGAATTGTATCAGTTTCTTTAAAAAGAAACTTCAGAGGTGCCTAGGACACAAACCCCTAAAATTAGTTGTCTGAAATTTGGCAGAGGTGTTCCTCTCTTCAGTTTTTAAGTTGTCACAAAATTTAATGTACATCAAAGATGGAAGCTTCGGATTCATCTTCTGGGGGAGACAAATACAAAGCTTACCACCACAAGTGGCCAGTCCGATTGAACCCTCCCTCCCCAAATTGGGAGTCCACTTACCTCTTGTGGCACAGGTAACTACAGTCCTTTGCACCATGCCAATCACAGAAGTAGTCTGGCTTGGGCTTCCCCACCTCCCTGTGTTGCTGGCCAATCCGGTGAGAGGGTGCAATTACAAGGCTCCCCACTCAGCTGCTGATTGGTCAGCATCACAGGGAGGTGGGGAAGCCCCAGCTGGGCTACTTCTGCAATTGGCACAGCACAAAAGACAGGCCTGCGTGCCGCACCACAAGTGGTAAATGGTTGCTTGTTTCAAGGGGGAAGGTTCAATCAGACTGGCCAGCTGGGTTGGTGAGTTTCGTATTTGTCTCCCTCAGGAGACAAATATGAACCTCCTGTATCTAATGTACAGCCATTAAAAAAGAACAAATATGTTATATTAATTTTGCTTTTCCAGTGCAAGTCAATAAGTAGCTGGCAATCTGAATTTGCACACTGATTGAGATCTGGGACACCAATCTAATTACAAGGGGGGCACAAATCACCTTGGCTACAATTAGGTTACATCCTGAAGCCCCAAATGGCCTTCAAACTGTATTAGGCAAGTCATAAAAATCCCTAGTGTGTTTATGGAAAAAAGAGATTTCTTATGAACGTTGGTGAAATCACTAACATAGGGGTTGGATCCAGGTTAATCAAACTTTAAGCAAACTACTTAAAATGAAGGGGATTTAAATTAAGCATGATTATCTTAATGCACTTTAATTTCAGTAATTCTAATAATAATCATATGCTGTCAAGTCCCTTTTGACTTATAGTGACCCTTACCAGGGTTTTCCGGGTAAAGAATACTCAGAAGTGGTTTGCCATTCCCTTCTTCAGGGGGCATGCTGGGACTGAGCAGCTTGCCCAAGGCCATCCAGGCTGGCTCATCTCCCAGGAAGGCTGAGTGGAGAATCCAGCTCCCAACTGCTGGCTCCACAGCCAGATACAGTGGTGCCTCGCTTAACGAGTGCACCGTTTAACGAAAAATCCGTATAGCGATCCCTTTTTGGGGATCGCTATACGGATCAGCCCCAATCGCCGCACTCGCTTTGCGACGATTGGGGCTCCGGCGGCCATTTTGGAGCCGCCGAACAGCTGATCGGCGGCTCCAAAATGGCCGCCGGATGACCCGAAATGGCCCCTATCAGCGTTTTCGCGCCCTCCCCTTGCTTACGGAGGTCGCGAAAACGCTGCGGGGGGGCATTTCGGGCCATCCGCGGCCATTAAAATGGCCGCGGATGGCCTGAAATGCCCCCCCGCAGCATTTTCGCGACCTCCGTAAGCAAGGGGAGGGCGCGAAAACGCTGATAGGGGCCATTTCGGGTCATCCGGCGGCCATTTTGGAGCCGCCGATCAGCTGATCGGCGGCTCCAAAATGGCCGCCGGAGCGAAACCATCGCTGGAGGGGATAAGTTTACACACTTATTGGAACGCATTAAACTAAGTTTAATGCGTTCCAATAGGTTTTCCTGCCCCGCACAGCGATGTTTTCGTATAGCGAAGGTTAATCCAGAACGGATTAACCTCGCTATACGGGGCACCACTGTACTTAAACCACTGAGCTATCCAGCCAGCTTGATTTTCTTTTATCAATGGCTATATCTGGAAACCAATATGTAAAGAGAAATGTATGTCTCCCTTCCCTCACCGCACTTTTTTGTATTGCTTGGAGTGGTCCAAATAGCTCTTCAAATCAAATCAAAGTAAATTAATATACAAGAAAGCTAACACTCAAGTGTAAGTATTCTCGGAGCCTAGCTTCCACATTGGTAAAAGTTTTTGAAGTGGTGCAATCCTACTTTCTTGCTGAACATTCTGCTCAGCATAAGGTGAATAAAATACTTACACTTATTCATAAGAATTGACACCAGAGCACAGAGTACTATCCTCTGAAGATGCCGGCGAAATGTTAGGAAGAACAACCTTCAGAACATGGCCAAAGAGCCCGAAAAACCCACAACAACCATTAAATTTTTGGCTTTAGTTAAATTCTAAACATTACTAAAATGCCATTGACTTCATGGTATTTTTTCTTTAAAAAAAAAAATCCTTAAGAAGTTTTGAAAATCCAGCAATCCAAACATGACATTCTGCAAGCTAACTTGCACACACGAGCTGAAGGTTCATCTGACATTAAATGTGCACCAATTACACATTTAGAAATAGTATGAAATATAAGAAACATATGGTGCATATGTATAGCATCTCTATGTACAAAATTTTTTTAAGCAGGTGTGCACTTGACTCTGATCTAGCTCACAGAGCACCATCTGTACAACTGAATTTTTAACGATGAACACACTTAATAATTTGCTTAATACTGCTGAGATTTCTCATGAACATTATGGTCCTGTCCCACTAAGACCTTCACAAGACTCTCATGCTGGACATCTAAGCCGTGGACTTTGAATGTTTAACTCTTGGAAGCCCAGCTTTGAATCACTTGTTTGTTTGTTTGTTTACCTGCCCATTAGTATAATGCACTATTCTGGGTGATTTACTGTGAGAAAAACATGGGTAGCAAGCTAAAATGTGCAATCATCATATAAAATAAAATAGTAAAATTGTTTAAGTAGTTAAACAAGTCACAACCAATAGAGCTAAGGTTACTCCCTCTTTTCTGAAAGAGGTTCCTTTAACAGGCAGACAAAACTTTGCCCTTTCCATGCTGGGAGTAACTATACTAACTGGAGCCTGATATGGTTTGGAGAGAGAAAAACATGGACAGAATTCAAGCACTACTATAAATCTTCAGGCACTATTTTGCAAAATAGACACCAATCTTCTTCCCGCTGCATCTATCTCATAAACTAGGACATCTATATCTGTAAAAATATGTGCAAAACCATAAGCTCTAGTGAACAAGCAAAGCCGGTGTTATTGTCCTCAAAAAGTGAATCATCCAGACTTTTGATTTTTTTTTTGTCTGAAGAAATGGATTCTATAATCCATAAAAATGCACATTAAACTAAGTTTGTTCATTTTAAGGGCGACATTATGCTTCCATTTTTTTTCGTTACTCTCAAAACTTTTCAAGTGACACAGCAAGGAACCCATAAGTGTTATTGTGCACCTGCCCACTGCCTAAAAGATAAGAATGACATCCCCCTCTCCAAATGATGATGGAAAATTGTTTGCTAAAAAAATACACCCACCCAAAACAAATAAAGTTAACTATTCATTTTACTTTTTTTTTTTTACTTTATTAATAGTAACTTTATTAATTTTGTTAATAATTAAAATTATTCACATTTATGTTTATTAACAAAGCATTACACGTGTGAGCTGAATATTATGTAAATATAGTTATAGACACAGTATGCAGAATTCAAAGTGTAGAACATTATTAACCTGGGATTAAATCAAGTACGATGCCCCTAGTAGCTTCCAGATGTGTACTAACCCCCTTTTCAGTGTTCTGCAAGACCTTTCAGTTTTCCATATCAATCTTCTACAGCAGTGGTCCCCAACCTTGGGCCTCCAGAGGTTCTTGGACTTCAACTCCCAGAAATCCTGGCCAGCAGAGGTGGTGGCAAAGGCTACTGGGAGTTGTAGTCCAAGAACATCTGGAAGCCCAAGGTTGGGGACCACTGTTCTACAGTGCAATACACAGTTACTGAAGCCAGACCACTAAACAGGTAGGCCAAGATGCAACAAATATGTATTTCTAACTCAGCTCTAAAATACATCTATTCTTAACAAGTTGAACATCTGTGCTTGTCTACAGAACACATTTCCAAAAAATGTAAGTTGACTTTTTTCCTCCCCCTTCGTCTTGTCTGCTGAGCATCCTTCGATGGTGGATAATTTTGAGGAGCTCATTTGAATACTGAACACCCACCTGCTTTTAATTACATGCGCAGGGTCACCTGGCATGTTTCTGTTGCCTGAAATGAGGAATATAATTTGTACAATCAGGTTTCAAGAATGAGGAAAACCATTAAGCAAACATTTGACTGATTTCGGTGATTGCCTTGGACTATCACTTAATGCATCACAGAATATTCTGATTCAGAAAGTTTGCTCACCAGAATATGTGTTAGATTAGAAAAAGAACAGAAGGGTGCTCATATATCAGCAGGCTTCCTTTAAAAGCTAGAACAGGTCTGCAGAAGCAGGCCTTCTCCCTTTTTGGTTGGAAGCCAACCATTGTGCTGTGGGTCTCCTGTTTTTCTGCATTTCTTAGAAGCAAAAACAAAATGGATGCCAGTTTCAGACCAGCTATCACCCATGACTGATGGGGCTGCATTCCGTTTGCTCAATCAAAAATTATTCAGGCCTGAATTCATCTTGATACAAGGAATTGTATGAAAAGTATTTTAATATTCACCCTTCTATTTGACGGAGCTATTGAAAGAACAGGGAGAGTGGTCACAATGGGTGTAAACTGCAAAGTTGAATTATTTGCATGTTGACATCTTGAAATTCCAGTCCAGTGCCATCTTATTGGTCCTTAAGTGTGGACGTTCTTGCCTTCTGAGGGGATACTAAAATGGATTGTATTTGTGAATACAAATAGCACAAGCCCCATAGATTTATTGTTGCTGTCCAATGCATTTCCTTTATTGATTTGATTTGTAGATCTTCTTTCTTTGCAAGCTATGGGAAGCCTACAAAGCTTAAAACAATACCATCAACATATTAATAAGTTTCATGAAATGTACTACTACTAATTTAAAAACTAATCCTATATCAACAATTTTAAACAAAGGCACTTACAACTAAAGATAGTTGCAGGATATCCACAAGTAGTTACTCTAAAGTTGAAAATATAACTAAAAGCCAGGGAAAACAGAGGAGTTTTTAAAACTCTCTGAAGAGCCACCAGGGACAAGGGAAGGTATTTCTCTGTCAAAAGAAAATTCCATAATATATTTGCTGCCAGTAGGAAGACCTTGCCTTTATTGCTCACTAACTGTGCTGATTTTGGTGCCTGCCAAAGAAGCATGGGAATCATGTCCTTGAGCCTTGGACTTTCCTTCCAGTCCAACCAGCAGCAATGCCACGGAATGTCTGGAAGCACTGACCCCCCGACTCTCCTGGGGTCAGGTTTGTCAGCCAGTATGGCAGTGTGACAGCTGCCATTTTGGGCCTCGGAGTTGTGTTTCCAGAAGCTTCTCTGATTTCTGGGAGGTTTTTCCCCTCTGAGTTTATGTTGTGTTGTTACATGCTGTCAAGTTGGAACTGACATATAGTGACCTTAATGGGGCTTTCATGGTAAGTGAGATATTTAAGGAGTAGTTTTACAAGTTCCACTCCCCAGTAAGTTTCCATGGCCAAGTGGGGATTCGAACCCTGTTCTCCAGAGTCCTAGTCCATCACTTTATCCACTACACCACAATGGGTATGAGTTTATGCTTGTGGCTAATCAGAGAAGCTGGGGCCATAATATGTTTCACAGTCAGACCAAAGGGAGGGGATTTCCACTCTGGTCTCTCTGTGAAGTATAAAAAGGCCAACACCAGCAGAGAGCAACCAGTCTCCTTCAGAAAGTCTCTCACCCACTCACTTTTGTATACGCTGATTGTTTAGGTCAGTGGTTCTTAACCTTTGTTACTCGGATGTTTTTGAACTGCAACTCCCAGAAACCCCAGCCAACACAGTTGGTGGTGAAGGCTTCTGGGAGTTGCAGTCCAAAACTCCTGAGTAACCCAAAGTTAAGAACCAGTGGTTTAGGTAAAGGTCAAAATTGTCCTGCCAAGGTTCCCCTTGACAATTTTTGTCCAGTCGTGTTCGGCTCTAGGGGGCGGTGCTCATCCCCGTTTCCAAGCCACAGAGCCAGCGTTTTGTCCAAAGACAATCTTCCGTGGTCACATGGCCGGTGCGACTTAGACACGGAACGCTGTTCCCTTCCCACCGAGGTGGTCCTTATTTATCTACTCGCATTTGCATGCTTTCGAACTGCTAGGTTGGCGGGAGCTGGGACAAGCGATGGGCGCTCAGTCCATCATATGGATTCGATCTTACAGCTGAATATCTACAGACCTTACAGCACAGAGGCTTCTGTGGTTTAACCCGCAGCGCCACCACGTCCCTCTATGCTGGTTGTTTAATGAGTTAAAAATGTGTGCACTGCAATCTGCAAATTCTCTTTGTTCCAACTTAGTTGGGGTATTTTTAAAGCATGACGATGGATCTGGGCAATGGCAGAAAGGTCAAGCAGATCAGTCCTCACCATCTCTTGGGGTGGGGTGGCTTGCTCATAGACAAGCCCAATTGGAGAAGAGCTTTGTATTCTCTGCTCCTAGGTCAAGCCAAGCCACATATTTTGCCCTGGGTTCCTTCCACTTTGGGTAACATCAGAGCGCAGGTGGGTCAGCTGAAACATGCTCTCACCAAGGCTAATGGCAGCTGTAAACAATAAAGGAATGAGCTTTTAACCTCCAATCTTTGCAATGTTGTGTGGTTGTTTCTGTGCTCCAGACACTGCCATTTGAGCTTGGCTAATAGATAGCCATTTACATGGCATCACTTTAATAACTAGAGTTCAGTTATTAATAACCAGTTACATGTAGCATAGCTACATATAAGTATATCTGGAAGTTGAGTCATGGCAACTGAACTTCTCTCTTATTAGGCTGAAACGTTTTGCTACTCATCCAAGTAGCTTCTTCAGTCTGAGGACAGTTGGTAGGATTGTTAACAACCCATGATAATGGATGGAGAAAGACTGCAGAAGTGGGATTTTCACTCCTCGCCCTGCCCTTTGTCCTTCTAACGAGCCTATTCAGACCAGGGGGAAGTGAAACCAAGGTAGAGGATACATCAGGGATCTCCTGACAACTTTCCCCAGACTGAAGAAGCTACTTGGATAAGTAGCGAAACATTTCAACCTAACAAGAAAGAAGTCCAGTTGCCATGACTCAATTTCCAGATAACCTCACCTGGACATCTGAAAATCTCCACAGATATACTACATATAAGTAGTTACTTTTGGGCAACAGGTAATGTAACTATTAGTCACAAAAATACTTTTTACATCCAAAAAAGTATTTTTAAGCATTTTTAGAAGAATGTAAGGCAGACATTTTTCAGAGCTGGCTGTTTCAAGGCATTGTTCTATACTTTTTTGACCTGTTCATAAGGATAATTCAATGCATTAATAATAGCTAAAGCGATCGATCACTTGAGTGATGGGAACAACAATAATCATAACTCCTACCTTGTTGCTCAGAAATAATAAGTAAAACAATGGCTGAAATCCAGGAATGTGTCACAACTAGACTTGGGCCCAATCAATCAATGGGACTTATGGAGGAAATACCCACTGATTCAATGGGCCTACTCTAGTTGTATCTTACTACTGGATTTCAGCCAATGGGTTCCTTATAAAAATGTATAAAAAACAAAAACAAAAAAGCTGCCTCTACCCTTTTTATTTTCAGCTTTGATATACATGCTGAAACAGACACAGTCACTTTACTGAAAGCTTTTAAAACATAAGGTTCCAATGGTCATTTTAACTTAACAAAGGACAATATTAGTTCTTATGCAGTTATGATGTGTGATGCTTTGAGAAATCCCTGGAGTCCTGTGCTTCAAAAAGGTTTAATTCTGGGGTGGGTGATGTTTTGCCAGCAGAGAAAGGGGGCTTTTAAAATTAAGCCCCCTTTTTAAAAAGGTGTCAAGACCCAATTGTAGCAACTTTGCAAAATATAGGAGTTATCCGGGCTAAATTATTCATTCAGAAAAGTTATGTAGTACAACCCTCATGGAATTGAAGAACTTCAGAGTGAAGCTGAAACTGCAGAATTATCACTACATGAGAGTGCAGTGATGTTATTGTGCTGGCAGAGCAAATCAACATTCTACAAAGTAATTCTAAAAATGGGGGCATCCCAAACAAACCAAAAAAAATTTGAACTGGAGTGTGGATCAATTTTGTCACAGATATAGTAGACATTCTGCTCTTGCTCTGTGCAAGAGTTGGAGAAGTTTGGATAAGGAGTTTTGAGGTATGATTTTTTTAAGTACAACTGTTTTGCCCCTCATGGAGAAACAAGCAACCTTAAAAGTGTAAAACTGATCAAATAAATTAAAAAGACCAATTGTGCTTATCTTGAAAGAAAATTGTTGGCCCCACCCACTTTTTGTTATTTGGAAGGAATCTAGGCTGCAGGGTCTGAAATACTGATCCTCAAAAAAGCCTTTTAGAAGGTTAAAACAGTTACTTTCTTATAAACTGAGTGTCATGATGATGGGATATGTAGTTAGGGAAGTGTCATGATGATGGGATATGTAGCAAAAGAAATGTAAAATGGAGTCAGACAGGTTCTATGTCGAGATAATTTGAAAGGCATTGAAATGTGTTTTTCTAAGCGACATGAGAGTATTTTCCTGAAGACCGTTACATCCTGGTCTGAAATAGCATGAAGACCAAATTCAGAGGCCCATGGAAGACAAAACATTCCAAACTAGTTGGAGAAGAGATGAACAACACCTGGGCTGTCATGGGAATAAGGGGAGGAGAGAGTTGGTACAACCTCTAAAGGTTAATTGGTTAACAACCAGATAGGCCATGAAGAAGGAAGGAGTTAGAAAGCTAGAAAATGGATTATGTGAACTGATGAAAAGTAATGGAATGTGGTTCAATGAATTCTATTCTGTTCTGTGGTGGATTCGATTCCATGAAGGAGAGAGAGGATGTAAGTAAAGAGAAAGAAGGAGGTGGGGCTAGCTCACTATAGCTCACTATAGCCTACCTTAGTTTAGCTTTTTAGTCTTTATTATTTTAAATGGGAAATAGTTATCTTATTTAACTGCAAATGATCTTTGAATATGTTCTTGATGCTAATGCTTATGCAATATAAACTGATTTCTAATGAAACACTATTTTTCTAATAAAAATTAATTATACTTGTAAAAATTCTACCAAAGGTCTGGTCTCTTGATCAGCAGGGTCTGACTAAATCCAGGAAGTGGAAAGGGCCACAAACTAGCTATCATTTAAGAGTCCTAGCTAACTGAGCTTTGGTGAGTTCTAAGGAATCACAAAGCCCATGTGCCTGTACTTGTAAAGAACTGAGTAACATAAAGTATTCTTTTAAGGTCAGATTTGTTCAAAGGGCTTACGCCACGCACTGCTGAGGTCTTGAGGCTTGCCCCAGTGCAAGGGTGGTAGGTAAGTGGCCTGTCAAACTCTCTGACCGAATGCCAGTGGCTCTTTAGGGGGTCCGGTGCATCCCACTGAGCATGTGTGGAATAGGGTTAGAACAGTGAGAACTTTCCAAAGAAATTACATTGTTGCAGCTTTGTGGTCCAGGAAAAGAGATGTTCAGATGGCAATGAAAGGTAACAGAAACTGACAAAAGGCAGATTTTCTTCAAGAATCAAAAAACCAAGCTTGTTTTAAAGAAGAAGAAGAGTCAGTCCTCCAGAAAGGGAGACATTTTCCATGTATCCCCAGTGAGCAGCTGTGTTTGTTGCAGCTCTTAGTGCTTTCAAGTAAACATTCTATCAAGATTTCTGAGACTAGGCTCCTGACACAAGTCTTCAAATGGGAAACCAGCTGCAGGTCTGGGACAATCTGAACTTTTCAATCTTTCAGCCAGGACCCAGTTAGCTGACTCTCAAGAGGAAAACCTTTTAATTCCTTCCTGCCAAAGGGGCATTGGTACTGGGAAAGAAAGTCTGAGTTTGGTTGTAAAAATATATTTTGAAAAAATATTTATTTAAAAAATAGAGAACAAATATTCCCAAACTTGCTTGTTTAAGCTGTGAAATTACTGTTTGTTTTTTGCTTTGTGGCCAGCGATGGACTTACTTGATGTTAGCAGAGCTTTGGTGGCTTTACCCAGGCATAGTTTCAACTGTTCTACCCATTTTGTTACTATACGATTTTTGTTAACTTAGATAATCCACAAAGATGTTATGTACCATCACATCACTTCTGATGTGCAGTGACTATAGGATTTAATGACTTCCAGAATGTCATATAAGTAACAGCAGTGCTCAGATCTTACAAACTAACATCTCATATGAGTTTGTTCTTTCCTGCAGTTGCCCCTCCTTCCTAGAAATACAGTGGTGCCTCGCATTACGACGTTAATTCATTCCAGCGAAATTGCTGTAGAACGAAAACGTCGTAAAGCAAAAATTAAAAAGCCATTGAAATGCATTTAAACCTGGTTAATGCGTTCCAATCGGCTAAGAACTCACCGTCCAGTGAAGATCCTCCATAGGGGCGGCCATTTTCGGGTGCCTGTGCAGGGAAAAATGGCTCCTAAACACAGCGGGGAGCCATTTTGAGCACTCGGTGGCCATTTTGAAAACCCAACAATCAGCTGTTTTGATCATTGGGAAGCAAAAAATCGGTTCCCAAAACAGGGAACCAATCATCGCGCAGCGAAATTCCCCCATTCAAAATGTCCTTTTGCGATCGCAAAAAACTCATCGTAATGCGGATTCGGCGTTAAACGGAGCACCCGTCTTGCGAGGCACCACTGTATTGTCTTTTTCAGTAAGTTCTGCTCAAGCCTTGCAAACTCACATCACATAGGCATCCTTCAGTCTCGAGAGACTATGGTAACATGCTCTGAATCGAGGAGTGTCCTCTCCAGAGCATGAAGCCCGGGTAAGGTAATATGGAGGATAGGCTGTTACCCAAGCAGCAGATCCCCCCTCTCCACATTGCTGAAATGGTCCAATGGAAAGGCAAGAGCCAATACAACTGGTTCCAGCAACGTCGCAGGAGTTGGCAGAATGACACATGCTGCCTTCGGGACTCCAGCTCTGGATTTTGCCTCGAGGTTAAACTAAGCTTCCTTTATTAGAAAAATCTGCCTCATATTAGGTTTATCTTTCTTCTTACTGCCCCCTCCCCACTTTTCCTGGTCATATCACCTTTTTCGGTCAGTTCTGTAGTCTCATTATATATGCATGGTAGGGTTGCCTCAGTTTACTCATTTTTGCTCAGGTGAGAGTTCAGCCTTGACTTGATTGAGCACCCCTTTCCCTGCCTTTCTGGCTGTCTGTGGTAACTGGATGGCCCTCCTCCAACATCACATTTCAAATGAGTTGATTTATGTCCCTGTCTTTCTTCACTGTCTCCCTTTCACATAGTGTGCATGATTTTGACCTTGCTTTCCAGTGACATTCTTTGCTAACTCCAAGCTCTCCCCCACTTAAAAAAAAATCAGAAGGCAATGAGTCCTCTTTTGGAAAACATGTCTGTAGAGCCAATATAGCTTTCCTTCCTCAGGTTGCCTACCCCAGGGACGGGGTTTGGAAATTAGAACATAGCTTCCTCCTTTCCATTCTGTAGAGTAAGCAAGGCACCAATCACTTGAGAGGTTAAAGAGTGTGTACTGTATGTTTCTCCATCGTATATGTTACACTTAAACTTTTGCTTCACCATTTTGTTAAGTCCAAAACAGGCCTTCAAAATATTTTGGCACAGAGGGACTACAGCTACATCCAAGCTGTTCTCGCTTCTGTCTGTTCTCAGCAAACATAGTTCAGATCATATGCTCATCTTCTGAGATCCTCTATCACTGGATAATTCTACATGAAGGAAGCTTCTATTGGAATGTGTGCATAGTGTACAATTTCTTAGCCTCCTGTTTTTAAAACACAGGAAATTTAATTCCAAAAAATTCATCACCATATTATGGATGTGGGATATTGTGCTTCTGTACCCACAATTCAAAACGCCAGAAAATGGGCCCATATTGCTGCACATTATTGTGCTTGTGTTACCAGCAGGAGAAAGGATGCCAAGCTTTACATAGCAGAGAGTAGCCTGAATGTTGACGACACCAATGGCAGCAGTCTAGATGGTCTACAAGATAACCACTTCTGGTCACTACGATTCACATGTGTGAAAAAACAGCCCTGATACTTTCTTTTTGGGTAAGAAGTGGTTAACTGATGAAAAAAGGAGTCAGTTTCTGTGTTGCTTGGTGTTACTTTTTCAATGGAATCAGATCTTTTCTAAGTCGCTACCCACTACCTGATATTGTCTGCAAATAGGGGCACATCTCAGAGCTTCATTCCTGGCACTATTTGGCAAAACACGGCATTCTTTGGAAAAGCAAAGCAAAGCATGCTGCTTATATTCCACCCCATAGTGCTTCAAGCACTCTCTGGGAGGTTTACACGTTAATTATGCCGGCTACACATTGCCTCCCCCCAGCAAGCTGGGTACTCATTTTACCGACCTCGGAAGGATAGAAAGCTGAGTCAACCTTGAGCCGGCTACCTGGGATTGAACCCCAGGTCGTAAGCACAGTTTTGGCTGCAGTACAGCGGTTTATCCACTGTGCCATGAGGCTCTTATTTCAAAACTAGAGCTTAAGTTTTTCGTATTTATGTTTCTACAACTTTTTACTGTTTGTCCTTAGTTTGGAAGCATACTGGCTTTTTAATTGGCTGCTTTACATGTTTACACACTTGTAGCTGTGATCCTATGCATGCAAACTTGGGAAGAAACTTCACTGAATTCATTTGATTTACTTCCAAATTGATATACATCGAATCTCCCTGTAACTGGTGTCTTTCTTTCTTCTTTTTCTTTTTCAGTATTCCAGGTTTTCTAATAAATATAAACCACACTGGTTGCCACTTCAGGGGAAGAGGATGCAAGGTATCAATGTTAGATGGATAAAATAAAGTTGTGTGATGTCTTTTTTATCTTTGTCTCTTTTCCTTTCACTTAGAGAGGAATAATAAAATAATGCTGTTTAGAAGCTGAGAGGGAGAAAGACACAAAGAGGTGTATAGGAAGTTGGATGTTTTGTGTTTGTTCCTTATTAGAAATGGCAGGTTTAATGCCTTTTTAATTGCGGCATCTTCCTATGCTGGAATGCTGGAATTCCTCAGGGAGATAGCTACAACAGTATGCAGTACAATAAATGAATCAAAACATATACTTAATTTAAATGGATGCAGCCCAGACTAAGGTTGCTAAGATGTTGCTGTTGTGCTTGTTGTTGCTGCTGTAGACTTTAGTGATGTGATCTCTCCCTTGTGACATTCACATAGAAATGGCCGGACTAGCTCGATTCGGGAACTGGGCCCGCCACGTTCAAATTGGTATGTTTTATTAATCACATTTCTTAAAGATACGTTTGCACAGGAGGGGGGAGAAGGCCAGAGAATAAATAATACATACAACAGAAATGGCCCTGAGATGAGTAGCTGTTCCCTTTATAAATATTACAAGCCTTCCCTGCTCCCCCAGGTAAGAATACAGCATTCGACACATTTAATGATGATCCAAAAAAAAAAAAAGCAATTTAATTTTATGTGGGAAGGAACTTCCAAGTTTTATTCAGGGAAAGACACAGCTTAAGACCGTGTTTCTCTAAAAATAAGACAGGGTCTTATATTAATTTTTGCTCCAAAAAAACATATTAGGGTTTTTTTTCGGGGGTTGTTTTTTTAAATGTATAACAATCTACATTTATTCAAATACACTTAACGGTGGCTTATTTTCGGGGTAGGGATTATATTACAAGCATCCTGAAAAATCACACTAGGGCTTATTTTCAGGTTAAGTCTTATTTTGGGGAAAACGGGGCACTTAATTTCAGTCCCAAGATAGAGATATTGTGGGCCAAATGAATGACTGGTAAGTGTGTGGTTACTAAGTCGAGCTAGGTCAAGCTATGCTGATGTCAAGTTACGATGAGGCCAAGAAGCAGTGATGGCCATTCCTCATTTCTGAAAACATCAAGGCTTGCTGTGTGTCAGAAATTTGTCCCTTGATTGACTAGGTAACACGACATTGCTGCCAAACTTCTTAGAACAGAAAAATATCCTGGAGGAGACTAGAAAGATATCTGTTTCCCACTCAAGCTGGTTGCGCCACATAAGAGCTCTAAGTACACTCCAGTGTAAATCTAGAATTCTTGCACGAGGAGACCACTAGGTTTCCTCTTCTCTGAAACTTGAGACGTGAAAACACTGTGATGTTACAAGAGACAGACGCTTGTGTAAAAGTTGCAAACTAGTATTATATATTTCTGGTGTGTAAGAGAGTGAGCTGACCACGTAGGTCCCCTGCTGTACTTCCTAAACAAATATTATTTGCACAACACAGAGGCAAATGCTTTTGCACTGACCCGGTGAGATGCATTAAAGCTCACATGATAAAATCCTTTCCCTCTCCCTCCAACACTGTTTACCCAGGGATTTGTCTTGCCCCCCGGAGTCCTGAGGTAATGCAGCCCTGAGGTGGTATAGCAATCCTCTGAGAATTCAGTCAGTGCCCTGAAAGCTGCATATTTAATGTGGGTAGAAGGCAACTCTTGCTTAATCCCTTTGGTATAAAATTAAACGGTTACCCTCCATTAAAGAGACTTGGGTAGACCAGGCATACTAATTGTGGACAAGCTGATCTTCCTACCTATACTCATGAGAAAAAGACACACCACTACAATGGGGTGATGCAGTCAGTATTCAGTATAGCTGCACAGGTGAGGAATGTGAATCTTGCAGCCTCTTGTTTTCAGTGAAAAACCAAGAAAAAAACTCAATTCCTTTCCTTTTCACCTGTGTAATCTTTCGGGATTTCTCAGATATTCTCTGGTCATTTTCTTCCAGAAAGAAGAGTGGCCTATGCAGAAATACGACACTTCCTGTGTAAAAAAGTGTATTTCCTGCACAAGATTCTCTGCAAAGGTCACCGTGTTGCACTGTGCAGAATTGGGTGCTTTCTAGTGTGACATTTTTTAGTTCTATAGAGCCATTTGTTTACTTAGATATCTATTCAAGAAGTTCAAGTGTCCTTTTGAATTAAAATCCAGACAAAAATCCAAGGTATCTTCCTCAACTGGAGTGGGTATCCATAAAGCAGAAGAATCAGCTCCACATGCGGAGGTCTTCAAAACCCAAGAACAAAGTATCAATTCAATGGCATACGTATGAATTCACTACAGTGGGGTCTCTACTTAAGAACGTCCCTACTTAAGAACAGTTCCACTTAAGAACAGCTCCATTTGCTAAATTTTGCTTCTACTTGAGAACAAAAATCCAGATAAGAACAGGAAAAAAAAACTTTCCTGCTCTTTTTTTAACCTTAGGTCATCTTAGGTTAAAAAAAGTTCTCCCCCTAGTGGTAGAGTACGTATTAACCAGCTTTGCATTAGTTCCTATGGGAACTAATGCTTCAATGTACGTACGCACCTCTACATAAAAAGAACAGCCAGAAGGGATTAATTGGTTTTCAGTCCATTGCTTCAAAATTAGCTTCGTCAGAAGTGCTTTTAACACTGTTCCCTGACCTAAGGGGAAAAAAAGAAAAAATCCCCCTCTAGTGGTAGAAGGCGGAATAGCAGCTTCCCATTAGTTTCTATGGACGGAAAAGAGCAGATACGGATTAAATGGTTTTCAATGCATTCCTATGGGAAATGCAGATTCTACATAAGAACTTTTCCACTTGAGAACCACCTTCCAATATGGATTAAGTTCTTAAGTAGAGACCCCACTGTATATGGATTCACCCCTCCAACACAAGCATATAGGAATTATACCTAGACCAAGTTGGCAAGGACCTTAGGAGCCTAAGTAGCAACAGCAGCTCTGGCCTCTTCAACTCTCCTGCTCTTTCTGATTCAAATCTCTTACTTACAACTTTGCTCTCTCTTCATCCCATCCCTTTGGGCTGAACCAATATTTCATAGGGGCTACACAAATACACAAGGGGGGAAAGGGGGAGAAGATGGGGAAAACAAGAATGGGTTTCATTTTTCTTTCCTTCCCATTGTTCAGGCTGGCCCCAGCTTCAAAACCATCCTCTTTTTCTTTCTCATATATTTCCCTACCCTTCCCTGCCACTTCAGTCCTGCCACCCACTCCTTCCAGTGGAAGGAGCCATTTTGCCTTCTAACTTGCCTGCCTGATTTGGATGCTGTTTCATTCATTCATTCATTCAGTCATTCAGTCAGTCAGTCATTCAGTCATTCATTTATCACTCATCTGGCTAATAAGACCACTCTGGGCAGTTTATATGGTCAGACCATATATCATTAACAATTATAATAATATAAATCAAAATTAAATATAACCATATCAACAAAAGTTAACTAATAATACTAAAATTATAAAAAGCTTGGCTTCCTGCACCCCAGTTTTTATCAGCCTCTGCATATGGGTTCTCAGTTAAAAACTGGGGAAGGAGCTATCCTGCAACTCACCCATAAGGCTGCTTGGAAAACTCTGTTTCTCTCCTCCTTCCTCCCCCAGCTCGTGTGTGTGTGTGTGTGTGTGTGTGTGTGTGTGTGTGTGTGTGTGTGTGTGTGTGTGTGTGTGTGTGTGTGTGTGTGTGTGTGTGTGTGTGTGTGTGTGTGTGTGTGTGTGTGTGTGTGTGTGTGTGTCCCTGCCCGCCCCATAGTTTAGCTAAGTTCTCATTCGGAGTGTATGAATGTGTGTGCATGCACATTCAGAAAGGAAAGAGTTGCATATGTTTGCGTCTGGTGTAGAGACCTTCACTTCTGAATGTGTGAGCGTACTGTTGAAGGCAAGGAAAGTCCTTTCTCACTAGCTGTTCCATGAAACTGGAGATGCTGAGAATCCCAGAGGTAGCGGGCACAGACTCTATCTTTGGGTTTGGAAATATTCCCAATGTGATGTTGCAGAGCAGAAAGGAAATAACGAGGCCTCACGGCGGCTGTCCTGTTGTCATAAGTCTAGACCACCCTCCCAAGAAGATCAGCTTCATTTTCCTTGCCAAGGTGGGCCCTAAGAAAGAGACAGCTGCAGCTCTCCAGAGTCAGCTGACCTCGCTGCCTCAGAAGCGTTGCTATTACAAAAGGCTGCTGAGAAGTCCAGGAGGACTTAGCAGGATCACACTTCCCTTGATTATCAATCAGGACAATGATTGCTGGAGACAATTTTAGTCTCCAAACCAGAAAAGCTGCCACTGTCTTGTTTGTTCCATGCAGTGAACAGATAGCTGCACGAGACGAAGTGATTGTCTCACAGAAAGACAGTTCCACAAGTGAGGGACGTATACATGTTCCTGCTTCAGCAGTTACACAGAGAGTGTGTGCCACAAGGAAAGAGATACTGTTCACATTGCGTTCCTCCTTATTTGAAAAATTTGGGAAAGTGGTTTCATGCTTGCCAGTGGCCATGCTGGCTTGAGAGTCCAGGGACTTGTGGTTCTAAACAGTAAATTTTCCATGTTTTGCACCTTTCCTTCGTGTGGAACAAGCAAAGTCGGGGGTGGGGCGCGGAGGGAAAGAAGGAGAATGGAAGAGAAATTAAATATGAAGAACACATTCAGACTCTAAACACTGCTTCAGTCGATGGGTGACAATAGCTGAGGACAAGGGAAGATGGACTTCTTCACAGCTTTTGCCTGAGAAAGTCACTGTGTGACACATTTTACTGAAAGTGAATCCTCCTTGCCATCTTGGGCGTGGAAATGTAATTTACACCTCTCTGAGGGAAGTTCAGCAAATCCAGCCCACAGCGTGGGGTTTGCTTTTGAATATTTCATCATTCACCTCACACTCTTCTGCTCTCCCCTGACCCTCATTTCTCCCAGACTTCAAAACACAAGCTAAAAATTCTGTTTTATATTTCAGCTCTTGTTTATTTTTGCCCTGATTCCTCCAATTATCTTTCCAATGCAACTGCCAGTCTACTTCAGGGTATGCCTTGTATGTGTGTGTGTGTGTCTACATGATCAATAAATCTATTTTTCTGGAATGCCTTTGATTGTACATGTCCACAATAGTTGATAGTTGAACTAGAGATGTAACTGGCATTTTTTTTGAACTGAATGATTTTTCACACTTCTATGGAGAATCCTTTCTGGACCCCCACAGAAACTGGGAGATGTCCTGGAGTAGCAGAGGGGAGAAATACTGAACATTGTCCCTCTCTCCTCTTCCCTGTTTCTTGCACAAAGTTAGAGGTGCAACTGCAATGCAATTTGATTTGCAGCCTGTATTACATTTGAAATTGCAACCAGTGCTCACACAGGCTGCAGTTTGATTCAGGAGTTCACTGTTCATACTAGATATGATGTGAGTCACATTCCAACCCACAGCCTTCCCTTTGTTCTTCTCTCTGGTCCCTCCCCTGCACATCCTTCCTTCCTCTGGTCCTGCCTCTGTCAATTCCTTTATGGTTCGTTGTGAATCTGCTTTCTCATTTAAAGTTTCAGACTACTACATTGTGGGCCTATGGCTAAGCTGGCCCAGTACCTCCCACAGACGATAAACACATGGCACACTTTAAACTGGAAGTAAAAGGCCACAACTTTATTAACTAAATTACAGCCACAGTTCCACTGGCTAACACTGGGGTTGTTATCTGTATCCATCCGGAGGCCTGAGTTCATCACTGAAGTAGCATCCACTTCCCAGACCCCTCTAGGAAATGACCCGGGGTGACAGATCCTCAGAGACCACGTGGGTGTATGCCACTCCATGGCTCCCTGTCACCCAAGTTGGGGCAGCCCTGGGCCTTACCCCTATCCCTGCAAAGGGAGAGTGTTCAGTGACAGCGGCAGGCATTATCCTGCCCACCCTCTATCACTCCCCCGCTGGATCCATTCCCAATGCTCCCAAACTGCCAGCAAAGCTGTGACATGGATACAAATTGAGTTGCAATAACAAACCACACAACAGTATAATCCATTCTTAACAACTCTTAACTGTACCAAGCATGGGGTGGGTGGGGAGGGTGAATGCTGCCAAGGCCTGCTCTGGAAGTACCCCCTTTTACCTGGGTGTGTGTGGCCAGACCCACTCCAATTAATGCCATCCAATCTCTGGCTGCCAGTGCAGCCCTTCATCTTGCTATCATTCTCCCAGGCTCCCTTGCAGTCTGTCATGCAGCAGTCACCATTACAGAGCCGTGGGGGAGCGAGGAAGACCAGGCCACAACACGGGACTGAGGTTAGCCTCAGGTCCATCCTTTGTATAGAAAAATAACAAGGAAAGGTACTTCACAGTCTAAGAGTATAGAACATCAAAAGTTTGAGTACATCATAATTCGCATGTCAAAATGATTCCATAACAGGGATCACCATCTTCCCTTTCTCATCGGTTACTTTTTCCCCCTTACTTTGAAGTAATGCATGTAGGAATTACCTCATCTCTGGTCACAGTTTATCATGACAATAGTTTAAAACCATTTGTGACCAGAGATGAAACAATTCCTGCATGCATTACTTCAAAGTAAGGGGAAATCATCATAATCTTAGAGCTACAGAACTGGAAGGGATTCTATGGATCATTGAGTTGAGCCCCTATCAAGAATGCATAGGGGCAAATTACGCTCCCAAACTCTGGCTCAGCAGCCAGATACCTAAACCACTGAGATATCCAGCAGTTCAACAGTAACAGATGAGAAGGGGAAGGTGATTTTAATTATTTAACTTTAAACCTATTGACTAAGTAATTGGCAGCACTACATTTTTGCTTCATAACAAAATGGCCTTCCCACATGATGTGACAGGATTCAGGACTAGCACCCAGTCCCCCACATTAAAGCCACAGTTCTTTGCTTTTGCATGTCCACACCAACATCACACCCCCAACTGTCTACATCACGAAAATACCACCTATAGACACACCCCTATCTTCACAAGAACATACCACAACTAATTGCATGGGGGAAAGCTTCTTTCAATTGTTCTGGCTTGAAAAAGTAGAAGCCCCCCCCCCGCCCCCAGTGTAGGAGGGGGAAAAAGGCACTTTGGGAGCCAAAAGGCCTGGATTGATTCAAATTAGTCTTTGCATCATGTTAAAATCCTGCAATATATGACCATATAGTCAACTCTAAGTTAGACAGTAGAGCACTGCTTATGCCTGTTATCCTTGTACTTGTCAATATCGGCTTGTCGGTCAGTTGCAAATAGTGCTGCTGGTCAATATGGGGAATAATACCTGACCATTTGAAACTGAACAGCCTCAGAGCTGAAAATTGATGAAACCAACAAACTTGTGCAAAAATTCTGCAAATGACAATACTTCAAACACACAACTGTCAAACTTAATGTTGCACAGGAAGGGGGTAAGATTCAGCTAGGAACTCATATAGAATCCTGCGGAGCATCCATTCCTGCCTTGGATTTTGCAGGGAGAAACTGAGGACATGTTGCAGGCAGGCGAGCAGAGAAAAGGCAGAAAATCCAGCAGAAAACTGTTGGACCAGGAAGCATTTACATTTGCAACCTTAAACTAGCAAACAACTGGAACCTGGAAAGTTGTAAGCTGGGTCTTTCGGATTTGAAATGTGCTTTTTTTTGAGAGAGAGAGAGAGGCTGTTTCTTTGGCAAGTGTCTTAGTGATTATCTTGTGTGTATTCTTTTTAAAACTCCAAATATTCCCTGTGAGGCCATTCACCTCTTTCCAGTAATAATGAGGGGGTCTCTGTCTAGATATGCACACATTCTGTCCCCTATACAGTTCACCTGTCATGGGCTACATGCAAGAACAGTAAGGGTACTGAGTTTCTGGGGACCACCATGCCAGGGCAATAGGATCCTTTCAGCTTCCTGATTCAGAGATGTTCGTGCTCCATTTTTGTAAAGAACAAAAGAACATGGCAGATCCAGTTCTAATCATTCAGAGTGAACTGAATCTCAAAAACATGCAGGGATAAACGACTTGTCTCACTTGCTTTAACAAATGAATAGATAGGGGTGGTTGAGGTTCACCTTGATTTGATGGTCTACTTGAGCGCCCTACCAAGCTGCCCTCCCTTCCCCCCCCCCATTTTTATTTGCCTTTGGCTGTTTGTAGGACACATCTAATTTCAACTTGCTTTTTGTCCACCAGTATCTTGAAAGTAACGGTGGAAGGGGTGACGAAACTGGAGCTGATGGGAGATGGCCTCTCCTGGGTAAAGTTCACGGCATTTCAATAGAGCAGCGAAGATGAGAAGAGAACTGCAAAAATGCTACAAAGTTCTTTAAAGGCTGGTGGGCTGGGAGGAATATTGATGAGTCCGGGCTAGGAGTGGGAAATTGGTCAGCTCTTACTGAAGGGAATTGATTGAACAGTTCTGTAATGCAAAGCGTAGTGGAGATGGGGGAAAAAAGCAGCCGCTTCCTTTGTCTATACTTAGATGCCTGTGTGGGGGCCTGTGATAGTTATGTCAATTAGTGCAAATGGAGGTCCCATATGAGCAGCTATTCCAACTGCAGAACATTACTCATTCAGTGTTAAAAGATTTCAGCGGCCCATCAATCTTCCTAGAAGTAGAAATATCTGCCGAGTGCAGCTGAATTGCAGCACACTACAGTAAAATTGCCCCTCATATTTCTGTATTCCTCTTTTACAGAGAAATGCTGGAACCATCTTTCTCCAGCAAGAGGAGTATCTCTGTTGGACATCTTCTGTTCCCACAGTCGCCACTGCGATGTTAGGGAAAGAAGTTAGGAAAACCAGGAATGGGGACCCGAGTCCCAGGACTCACTGTCAGGTTGGACTTCAGTCGCACCAGTGACTTGACTCAGGTTTTTTTTTTCAGCGACTCCGGCTTTTTTTCAGCGACTCCGGCTTGATTCATGACTTGGAGCCCTCTCACCTCCACCCTTTTACCTGCGGGGGAAAAAAGCTAGCTTCTAATAGGGACTTGGACTTGGGACTTGGGATTTGATGCCAAAGACTTGTACAGTACTTTGGATTTCTACCCAAAGCCTTGTCGACATCCTTAAGAAAAACCTGCCATTTTGCACTTTTACTCTTTTTCGCTTTCCTCTATCCATCAATTAATTCTGTCCCCTTTCTTTAACAGTTCGCATATTTGTTTGCTTATTGAATAAATTCTACGAAAGATGAACAAAAAGGCCTGCATGGACATTTGTATGCATTTTTATACATTTCTCTTTGAACACACACATTTTTATATGCCCTTTTGCCAAAAAGGTATATATTTTTTTCCAAGCACTTGCCTCTTACCTAATGCTTCTCATAGTTTTGTCAATGGATGAATGTGAGCATAAATTATTCAAATACACCAATTTTGTGCATGGAATTTCCCCTACTATACATTTAAAAAAATGGAGAATGGCTTTGCCCAATCTGGAGAGGTCTGGCTACCACACTGCAGCCCCATACACAAATGGTCCAAGAAAGTGCAAATACAGGAAGTTCACCGTAAAATCCAAAGTGAACAGAATCTTTCCCTCTCTCCCCAGTATAGCCATTTCCAGCTTCAACTGCTTTATGGTTAAGATTAAGGCTGCAGCTGTAGGCAGAAGTATCCTCTGAAAACCCTCTGATGCTATCTTTGCAATAAATATGTGTAAGATTTCCCTCTGATTTGATGGATTTGCAAGGATGAAAGATTAGAAACAGTTGGGAGGAACAGGATATGGTTTGGTTCAGGAGACACTGTATTCATCCAGAGGGATTTATAACTCCAGGAATCTGGTCACTAAGGGTTTACTTTATAGCAATAGGATAAGCAGAATGGGAATGTATACACTGTGTGGATGGGTTTCCTTGAGTCTCAAAGGAAATGTGTGTCCTAATCCTGCAACTGAGAAGAGTTGAAATCTATTTAGCTGAAAGCGGTAGTCACTGAACTACACCAGTTTTTGTCTTATGATACTGGTTTGCCATTGCTCACTTGATGACTGCTTGGATCTTGACCATCTCATGGCAAATGAACATTCACCTTTTTTTTTTTAAAAAAAAAAATCTCCATTCAAAATCAAAACCTTTAATGAAAACATTTCCCATTAACCTCATGCTATCTTTGAGAGTTTGTAGCTTTCTGCTGCATTTAATGGAGGTTTTAAAAAAATTGATTAATGGATAAATGTACGAAATATATTTTGTAACAAAACTCCTGGCTTTTCACTGAAGCAATGTTTAATTGAGAATGCACTACACTCCTCATGATAATGCAATATTTTCTTTTTCACATTAAGTTTAGATGATTGCTTCTCAGTGTTAACTTTTCCAAATGTGGGAAGATATTCAGCTAGAACACTGCTCTCTCCGATTAATAAAGCAAAAGAGTGTCTAACAATGCATTCTGATGATCTCTTTAAGAAAAGAAGAAAATTGGTCCTAAGCACTTTGGAAAGGAAAAAAAAAGAGACAGCGGGAAAAAAATCAAGTAATGATGAGAATTAGAAACGAGACGATACGGAAAAAAACCACAGAAAATATACTCAGTGCTAGATATCATCCTGCAGTAGTTAAGGCTATTTAGTTTGGGTTTCATAATACTACTTGTTCCAACAACATGTTTCTAAAGATCTTTTTGTCCTCAGTCATGCTTTCCTGCCCACCTCATTTTGTGCCACTGAACAAGGACTTAAGTAAATTGTGCCAGCCTTCACTCACAGAAGGTACTTCCATCCAATCTGGAGTGATCCTCTCCCCTCCTCCAACACAATATAGCTTCCCTTGTTCAGTAGGGTCTTGTGAACCCGTATGCAGCATTTTAAAGGCTGCTGTGAGGTAGAGGGTTTGGGATGTCGATTCACCTAGTCATTTGAATTCAGCCTGGCTCATGAGATGGCAAGTGGGGACTGTACTAAAGTGTGGCAGTGTACAGAGGTATTGTAAAGCATTCTAGTGACTCCCTATATCCTCTGCCATTCCTCCTTCCCAGAGTTTTGTCCCCACTACCACTGTCACTCAATACTCCATGACAAAAGGTTGACTCTTAGGGTGTGATCATACGGGCGGACAGTTCATATTTTGGACCACTTGTGGCACAATCCAGTGAGAGCTCTTTCCTAGCAATCACACAATGTACAGTACAGCAAAGAGTGTTCCAGCCCAACCCCAATCCATGTCCAAGCTAGAGCCAGGCTGGCAAATGGAATGGTCACTTCAAGACAGATAACTCCTAGCAAAGCAAACCTTTCTGGTGTGATCAAATGTGCACCATTTTTATTTATTTATTTATTTATTTATTTATTTATTTATTTATTTATTTATTTATTTATTTATTTCACTTATATGCCACCCACTCTACCCAAAGGTCTCTGGGTGGCTGACAACTGAAAACAATTAAAATACAATAAAAGATAAAATGATTAAAACACAATTAAAATACAATCTAAAAATCGCCATCAGGACCCACAGTTGATGTTATTTCAATTAAAAGCCTTCTGGAACAGGAAGGTTTTGACCTGGCACCTGAAATGTCATTTTTTTTTTACCATCTGATCCCACTCTTAGTCCTTTGTTGGCTCTTTTCAGGGAGCTCCCTCCCATTAAAGACTTCGCCCTAAAAATATTTTCCTGCAAAACTTTGTGTTTCTGTGAGACTGCAGATGGTTCTGTCTGGATGGAGCTGCTGAACAGCTCAGTGATTTAGGTACACCTTCCTGTGGAGCCAGAGGTTTAAAGTTCGATTCCGCACTGTGCCTCCTTGACAGGGTCTGGACTCAATGATCCATAGGGTCCCTTCCAGCTCTGCAGTTCTAAGATGATGATGATGATGATGATTCAGTATAGGTATTGTCATGTGGGCCACATGAGCAATGGCACTCACTCTGTGGGACAAAGCCATGCTCCTGGGGCTTTGGTCAAAGGTAATAGTACATAATAAGTTGGGAGATGTTAGATTTTGATATTGGTGCAGAATATTACATAGTTGGATAGCTCACTGCTTTAGGCTGGGGAGCCAGAGGTTGAAAGTTCAATTCCCTACTGTGCCTCCAAGGAGAAGACCCACCTTATGTGGCCTTGGGCAAGCTGCACAACTCCATGATGCCCACAGAAGAAGGGAATGGGAAACCACTTATGTGTATTCTTTACTTAGAAAATCTCAGAAAGCGTCACTAGGTCAGAATTGACTTGACAGTGCACAGTTATTTATTTTAACATGGAATATATCAAGTCATTTCTAATAAGGTTTTATCAGTCCCAGACTATAGATCCACCTGGTATAGGCTAGACACTGTAATCTTTTTCCAAGCAGTTAGCCCCCATTTTCCTAAAATTATTTCAACTAATAAGTGTGGGTAGGACACTTTGAGGCTGATGCGGAAACTTCAGATGTTCCAGAATGTGGGAGCCAGTTTACTTAGTGGGGTGAGAAAACACCAACATGTCTCCCCCACTCTGGCTGCACTACACTGGTTGCTCATCTGCTTCTGCGTCGACTTCAAAGTGCTAATGATCACTTATAAAGCCCTAAACGGTTTGGGACCTCAATATTTGGCAGACCGTCTTCTCCCACCCAGATCTACCCAAATCACCCGTCATTGCCAGCAGGGACGGCTGAGGGGTCTGACGCCGAGAGAGGCTCGGAAGGAAAAAACTAGAAACCAGGCCTTCTCGGCGGTGGCCCCTCGGCTGTGGAATGCCCTTCCAACAGAAATTTGGCTGGCTCCCTCGCTGGGTGTTTTGAAAAAACAGTTAAAAACTTGGCTATTTAAGCAGGCCTTCCCTCCAGTCAGCTAAGTTTTTTTTTATTTTCTTTCTCTCACCTCATTCCATTCTGCTAATTTTAATCTAATTGTATTAACTAATATATTAATTGTATTTTATGATTAGTTATATTTTACATTGTCTTATTTTATGTTGTAAGCTGCCCCGAGTAGACATGGTATAGAGGGGCGGAGTATAAATTTAATAAATAAATAAATAAATATCCTAGCTTAGCTGTTCCTTCATTATGCTCAGAAAGTATGGAGAATGTAGTTTCTCTTTTTTTGCCTATATTGACCTATGGTAGCCTTGGTAAAAAAAAATTGTTGGCTTTGCAGATTTGTATGTGGGATCCCAATCCACAACTTTCGGAATAGATATGGATGAAACAGACTTAGTCAGGAATTTGCAATTCTGCAAAGTTACAATGTCAGGCATGGCTGGTACAACAAATGAAAAATGCATTTCAAAATGTATATGTTTGAAAATGAAAGCATGTACATTAGAACAACAACAATAGTAATAACTTTAGAACTACAGAGCTGAAAGGGATCATATGGATCATCAAGTCCAGTCCCTATGAAGGAGGCCCAGTGGCGAATCAAGCGCCAATATCTAAGTAAAGGTAAAGGTTCAGCAGTTCTATGCATGCAGACTCACTTTAATGCACAAAATGCCATTTTAAAAATATGCAGGAAAATAGATGTGCAAACTTTTCACGTGAAACAAAAGTATACCAACAAAGAGTGGAACAGTTCAATCAAGAGTTGACACAGTGGGTCTACTGTAGCTGAGGGGTAACCAATTGGCTTTATGTCAGACGTTCAAAATGTGATACAGATAATGCCTGCACTAATCAGTGCAGTGTCTGCCCATCATCCAGACAGCAGACCAGATGGGGTCGTTTGTTAGCCTTCCAAAGCAAAGAGGGGGTTTATACAGGGACTGTTTGTGCAGGTGAGAAAGAAAATTGCAAAAAGCATGCTAGGCATTGCTCTAACCTCTTCCTGTTTCCATTGTTGATTGCTAATCTACCCGTCCTTGTCAACAAATGCATATTGAGCCTGTCGAAACCTTGAACATGCCCGTAATGTTTCCCCATAACTTTCAGCAATATTCAGAAAGAGAAAAGCAAATGCTAATAAGGAGATATTCTCAATTTGAAAGCTGGCGATGAAGAGCTGACAGCTCATGCATCCTAAGCTTTGAGTGAAAGCCATTTTCTTTAAACATTTCTCCCTCACTCCCCACCTCTCTCTCTCTCTCTCTCTCTTTCTCTCTGTTAGTTGCCACTGAACATGCCGGCAGACAGCAATAAAAAAAAGAGCCTTTTCTGATGAAGCCATGTGCTGTCCCTTTTCTCAGCTTAATAATTTTGTACTCTGCTAACCTGTCAGTCTTTCCCACCAGCAATATTGAAAAATGTTGGCCAAAAGAAGGGCCTGACATGCTAACTTTTCCATCCAACACACTTCTGTTTCTTGCTCATCAGATCATTAAGGAACTGTATTAGCACAGGATTTGCAGCTTCTGTTCTCAGCCATATTCTGGAGCTAATGGGTCCATGAAGTGTTTCCTTATCCACTCCCTGTTTCTAGAGCACAGTCCCAACAAAGTCTATCCTGCTGGATTAATGCATTAGACAGATGAAAGTGCATTTTCAATAAGAGACAAGGAAGTCATCTGAGTGAATAATGTCATAATAATGTCATACTGCTTTTTACAGAGCCCTGTCAGCAGAACGACTGACCCTCAATGTCTGAAAAAGTACAATCCTGTTTTTCAACCTATCCTTAGGTTTTGAGAGCCACAGTCTGTTGCAGAACAAGACTCCAATTTATCAATTGGCCCTATTTTTATCTATTTCATTCAATTGTGGGTTTTTTTTCCATTTTGTGCCTTGTTGTTGTAGTATGTCATCAAGTTGCCTCTGACTTATGGCAACATTATAAATGAGTGATCACTAAAATGTTCTGTCCTCAACAGCCCTGCTCAACTCTTCTAAACTCAAGCCTTGAGGGAGTCAATCCATCTTATATTTGGGCTTCTTCTTTTCCTGTTGTCTTCTGTCTTTTCCAGCATTATTGTCTTTTCCAGAAAATCTTGCCTTCTCATGATGTGCCTCGGTTTTAACATTTTTGCCTCCCGATATCATTCAGGCTGGATTTGATCTAGGCCCCACTTAATCAAAATTAGTTCTGGCTAAGGTTATGAAAGGCCTGCTTAAACACTGAGTTTTAAGTTGTTTCTTAAAGCTAAGGAGGGAAGAGGCCAGTCACACCTCCAATGGGAGAGTGTTCCATAGTGATGGGGCCACCACAGAGAAGGCCCAGCTTTGAATTGCTGATTTCTGGGCCACTCTCATTACAGCCACCCATAACATCCCAATATGTGAGGTCCAGGCTAGTGTCATCCCCTGTCTGGATTTGCACTGTGTTTTCTTGGTGTGCTGAAAGACTCAGTTTGCAGACACCATTAGATTGTAAAGATTGAAATAGGCTTATTTTTTCCTGTATTAAACATTCTCCATTTTCAATGTGTATAGAAAAAAAAAAACATTGTCATCTAAGGGTGAGGCACTTACGTTGCATTGCAAAACATGAACATATAGAACATCATTCAGAGTATTTGCACTGATTCACTGGGCAGTTGACCTGTTAAAACTCCAGTTTCATTTCCTTTTATACTCATGGAGTCGCCATTGCTAATTGAATACCAGTATTCCCATCTGTGATGGAAAAATACTCTCTTTTGCATGTGCAATGACTGGTACATTCTGAATCAAAGTTCCAATTATTTGATTTTTGTTCAGAATAATAAGCCATGCAAGCTCTCTGCTTAAAACTCTCCCTGGCCTTCTCTTTCATCTCTCTCATGGAATCAGGCTTCTCATGCTTCCTTTGACCTTTGTCTCAGAAGTGGTTTTGTTAGTTCTGGCTGAGGAATCTCAGGGGGAATGGGCATTCTTTGCCAAGATGTTCTCCTCTATAACAATTCTAGAAGCAACATGGTTGGCTTTTGGATATGACCTTTGTATTGTCCTTCCCATTCACAGAATAATTCAAGTCATTCTGATCTGGGACTGTCTCGGGACAGCTTCTTCAATCTATGCATTTCTCCCTGAGGCAACTGAGGGCTTCTTGCAAGCTTAATTCCTTGTCATTCAAAATAGATATAAAGGCATCAAATTTTTCAGCTAATGCTGCTGAAATGAAGCCCACATTTTGTTTATCATTTGGTTAAATCCATTCAGGCTTAAGTTATTAAATATAGTTTGCAAACCAGCTATCTTTTTCTTATAGTTTTTCTTAGAATTAAGCCTCAGTCTCACCAACTCCCTTGTGGGAATGTACGCCATAGCTAAACATATAAACACATTTCTTGTCATGTTAATGTCCATGTTGTATGAACCACGTTGATGTCACGTTGATATCCTCGTGTGGTGGGATATGGTGTGTTACTGAGCAGAACACCCTATTGGCTCATGTAAACCTGACAGTTAATGTTATGTAACCTGTAAGAGAATAAAAGGAGGTTCCAGGCATCACTGGGAGAGTGGTTATCACAGAGAGCAGTTATCACAGAACAGTGATCAGAGAGCCATTGGAACAGCAACTTCAGCCGATGATCCTGAGCATGCTTTGTAACAGTTAATTCGACTGCAGTTTCCTTATTTCAGAGGTCTCTCCCTCCAGAACCTTTCAGAGATCTCTCCCATCACTACAGGTTGTTGGAGCCGGATTCCAACACTCCCTAACCCAGATTACATGTGATTTAAAACTAGTGAAGCCATAGAATATCTCTAGGGCATTTAACATTTCCTTTGCAATTTCACATTGATCTATAAAAATCATCTGCTCACCTGAAAGGCTTTTAATTATACAAGCTTAAATTGGCAATGAGATTCTGGCCAGCTTTTTAAAAATATCATATATGCCTTCTTGCACCGTCTAGCAGCCGAAAACATTTTTTTTAAAACAACATGCTGATACATAGGAGCCCAGGTATGTTGGGACCCCTCAACTCTTGGCAAAATTGCTGCTCATGCCTCTTAGGGGACACACAGGGACATTTTATTTAAAAGTGATTATATTTCAACAAAAAATACTTTGGAGGTATTGAAGGCCAGCAGGGGTATGGGTAGCTGCAGAAATGGCTGTGGGAGCTGCATGCAGACTGTGGGTGCATGTTGCCCACTGCTATCTTAAAGCTTCAGAAAAGTGCAGGTCCTCCTGATGTAAATAACTCTGTTTCCTTAGAATGAAAATGAGATTTCCCACTGTGAAAGCAATTTTCAGTGTGCATATTGAAACCAGTGCCTGAAATGAAAAAAAAAGTTAATATAGGATTTCCTCGTAATTATTGTTTTAAAATTAGGATATTCTGCAGCTTTGAATTAAGGACTAAAAGTATTTCTTTGACAACCTGGTACTGCAGGCAGTAGTTGTCCGCAGTTATGATGTTTCCCAGCGTTCCCTGAGTAGCCAGCACCTGTAAAGATCCTTCTTGTTTTCCTTTTGGTTCCTCAAATATTAAAAACCTGTGTGACAACACATAAGAATTAGGAAAAAAAATACTGGAGATATTGCAACCTTGGTATGATGCCTTTAAGAGGTTTTGCCTAGGAAGGAGCTTTCTGGATTGGGGTGAATGTCCATCAATCTGGTAGCAACCAATTGTTCCCTGTCTGCCTCAGAATTTTGAAGAGAGCCACACTCTCTATTAAAGTCTTCTTTTCCTGTTCTTTTTAGTCAGACAGTCTGAGATCTGTCAGAGTTACAGCCATGGAGTCAGACAGTCAGTCATGTAGTCAGCATGAAGCTAGTTAATAAATTAAGCTCTGTTCACACAACCGCATTTTTCTACATAATGCTGTTTGTTTTCATTATGAATAACTGTGAGTAAAATGGAACCTTTTGTTCTTTTCTCCTAGCATTCTCTGAGTGAATTATTGAGACAGTTAATTGCCAGTAGAGGAAACTAAACAATAAGGAGTTATCTACTCTAGGGAGACTTGAAGCTAATCCCTCTCTGTAAGTCTCTGAACTTTTTCTGCTGTATATCTAGAGTTTTTAAGCCACAAAATTTACACACTCTACCAAGAAACCTCCACCTGCATACATGTATAGGTAACACCAATGCTTGGAAAAGTTTAACTATAGTTTCCAGAATCTCCCAGCCAACGTGACTACTGGAAGCTGAAGTTCAAACAAATAACTTGTCAAAGCTCTGGGTGACACCTTTATCTTTATTGGGGCTATTCCATTTTTACACATCAGAATGCCATCATTTAAATGTTATCCATTCAGGTTTTGTTCAGATTTTTAATCATATTCGGATTATGCCTTAATCGGAAATTAAATCAAGGGAATGAAAGGGTAGAACAGACAGAGGAAAAGGAGCCTTGATGGATCAGACCTAAAAACCATGTCGTCCAGCATGCTACAGTATTCCTCCAGTGGCCAACCAGATGCCTGCTGGAACACCCCAGACAAAATGTGAGTGTAAGAGTAGTCTCCAACTCTTGTTTAAAGGTAGATCATCTTGGACACTGGATGTAATGGCAGAAATCCTGTTGTGCTGCTCTGTGTGCCCAACAGTGATGATGCTGGCAGCAATTAGCAGAAATTACAGCTGATTTAAGCATTCCTTTGGTGACTCTGGGTGCACGTAACATTGTTGCATTGTCTATGAGCCATGTACACCCCAAAAGTGCCTTTAATCCGTGGTGATTTGCCCAAGAGGACGATATCATCACTGTTTTAACCTCTATATCACTACCATCATTTGTACCATTAATAGTTTTATCCAGGGCTGGCTCAAGAGCTCCAGATGCTTTTAATGTCAAGAACAAGGTGGTGCTTCTGGTCCACATTCCACCTACAAAGGCCTGTACTGGCAGCTGAATCTTATTTCAACAAGTGCCCTTAGGACAGCATTGGTCAGTGTACTTAAAAGCAGCAGGCTAGCCTAAAGTGCTTCTAGGCACTCCTCTCCCCTTGTTCTCTGAACAGAAGGTGTGGGTGGGATAGTGGAGGCTCAGGCTGAGTACTGGCAAACTGCCATAGCTGTCCCCCCCCCATTGCATCTAGTGCCTGTGGGAGCTGCCTGAATTTGTCCAACAGTAGATACCACTCTGCCTGACAAAGTACTGTATTCTTTCCCAGGCTCTTTATGGCAACACTGGTTATATACCAGTGTGTACAGTGGTGCCTCGCTTAACGAGCGCACCGTATAACAACGAAATCGCATAGCGATCCATTTTTTGGATTGCTAATGCAATCGCTCAACGAGCTTTAGATAGGGAGAAATTCGCTTTGCGAAGATCGGTAAGCGTTTCGCTTACCGATCTTCGCAAAACGAAGCTCCGACGATCAGCTGTTTGGCGGACAAAATGGCTGCCGGAAGCCCCAAAATGGCCGCACACAGCATTTTCGCGCCCTCCCCTTGCTTAACGAGGGCGCGAAAATGGCTGCCGGCCATAGGAAACCTCGCTGAACGGTGAGTAAAGGAGCTTTTTGGAAGCATTAAACAATGTTTAATGCGTTCCAATGGCTTTCCCTGTCCCATTCAGCGATGTTTCGCTATAGCGAAGGTTAATCTGGAACGGATTAACCTCGCTATGCGAGGCACCACTGTATATAACTGTACAGTGCTGCCTCAACTTACGACCATAATCCATAACTCGATATGGTTGTAAGTCGAAGCACCATTTCCCATTGAAATGCATTAGAACGCAATTAATCCATTCTGACAAACAACAACAACAACAAACACACAGGCACACACACAAAATAAAGCACACAGCAAGCCCGGTTGGAAGGTGCTGGGGCTTTAAAAAGACAAACAAACCAAAAATAAACAGCAAAGCAAGCTCTGTCGCTGGGGCTTTAAAAACAACAACAAAACCCAAAATAAAGCACACAGCAAGCTCCATTGCTGGGGCTTTAAAAAATCCTAAAAATTAACAGCAAAGCAAGATCCGTCGCTGGGGCTTAAAAAGAAACCAAACCAAAAATAAACAGCAAAGCAAGCCCCGAAGGCTTTTGCTGGGGCTACAAAAAATCACCAAAAAACAAAACAACAGCACAGCACATAAACATACCTCCTCAGCCCAAAATGACGCTGCAAAACCCACTCAGAACAGTTTTTAAAAAGCAGAAAACAGCACCTTACCTTACCAGGCAGCCTTCTCCGATGGCACACTCTCTAACTGCTGGGGCAAAACAGCTACAAAGAAGCAGCCTCTTCGCCACCTACAGTTAGAAATTTGAATTTACTGCCTTTCCCCCTGCCTTTTTTGTGTTCGTAACTGGAAGCTCCAGCCGCAAGTCAAAACAAAATTTTGCAGCCAGAGCTGGTTGTAACTCGAAATGCTTGTAAATAGCGACAGCTGTATGTTGAGGCACCACTGTATATAGTTTATGGCTATATACAGCTGCAAGTAGTGTTATTTGATTTGTGACAGCATCCATACAGCTCCCCAGAAGTTTCAGCTCAGGATGTACAGTAAGTGGCAAAGCAGAGCAACTGCATTGTCTGTTTGACACTGTGGCCATAGTGAATTACGCACCTCTGTATGGGCATAATGTGGAAACCGAACCCTCTTGACATTTACTCACAACAAGCGATCCTCTAATGAGACCTTCTAAGAGTGATTTCCTTCTGCCTTGAGTATCACTTCATTGTTTCGTTTCTTTCCTTATTTCCTGTTTATTGAACACCAGCTGCATGCCTCACTCAATCGAAAAAATGAACAGAGGAGAGGCCTGATTCTTACCTCTGTTTGCGCTGGTGTAACTTGGCTGAATTCTGAAGAGTAACTTTGGTTAAATCAGTCTGACAAACAATGAACAAGATACTTTTCTCCGTCTTCCGAAGTTGGATTCAGTCCCAACGTCACAGGTTATTTGAAGAATATCTTGTTCATGCCTGGAGTTCGTGGCCTGCCATTTAGCTTTAATAAGAGTTCGGGCCCAGCAAGGAATGTATCAGAAGTCCCTAAATTAACTTCCATCAGTTCTCCACACTATTGTCCTTAGAGAATTTGGCAATTTGCTTTCCTATTCTATGGGCAGCTGCTCTTGCTAGATGGTTCGGTGGCATTTGCTCTTCATTTTGAGGCTGGGGGATGAAGCACACAGCCTGCATATCCTCACACTCAAGTCGACGGCCGATCTCCTCCATCTCTCATTGTTCACTAAAGTGGGTCGACCTTCTGTAATGTGACACATGATAGGAGAAGTAATGCGACAAGACAAATCAGACAGGGCAGCTCCGCGTGGGAGATATATGACACGTTTCATCTGAAACAAATGTAGCTTTTAGTAAAGGTAGCACTTGAGAAGTCTCTCCCCCCCCCCCCCCCGCTTGCTCTCTCAGTTTCAGTTCTTTGGCTGTGAGGGAGGTGAAAAAAGGGATGATAAACACCTGTCACAGACATTTCCTAGGGATCCTTTTTTGCAAAAAGAACCCACAAAGAAATAAAAACAAGAGTTCCTACAATCAAAGCAAAGTTCAGTATATACACCTTTTAATTTCTCAAGGCAAATGCATGGTAGATGGGAAGATTCAAATTTCTGGATTTGGATTTGGATTTGAATTGGATCAGGTACAAATTCTTCTGAACTGAATCAGATCTCAACCAGAATCACACAATTGGTCCTAGATCAAATTCACGTGAATTTTCCCTGTATTTACTAATTTTGTACATTGTTTGGACCACCATTTTGGTTAGGCTTCCATAATTCTGTTTATATAATTCCCTATATTTCATATTGTCTTTTCTTCTCCAGTTTTGTTTCACTTCCATTAGTTTGAATATTTCTTCTGAAGTCCACTTCTGATTTTCACTGGCCCTTCTATTATTACATTTGCTGTTGGTTACATTAACGGTTATATCAGCTTAGTTTAGGTAGCATTTACTCTGAGCTAGCTGAATGTGTGATCTTACTGATACCTTCATGAATCCCCTCCATAATTTCAATATGTGCAAGACGAATAACTTGTTTAATATTTATATACTTATTTTGCTTTTCTTCACTTTATTTAATTTGGGGGGAAAACCCCACAAAGACAAGGTTGTGTTTTAACTTAACACGTGAGATGGGCATGAAACAAACCACAAACCAAAAAAAAAAAAATCATGAACTGGGCTGGTTCATAGTTCATTGTATAGGTGGTTCACAGAACTGAGATGTCATGAAGCAAAACAAAACACTGCTGTTTTTCATCACTGGTGTCTCTTTTTGCTTTGTTCCCCCCTGCCTTCATGGGCCCCAGCACCTATCATACTTGTTCCGGGCCTTCCCCTCTGCCCTGCTGCCCAGCTGAGTAGGACAGTAGGCTGTCTGGGGCATACTTCCTACCCCAAGGCCTCCTGGGAGACCCAGGGTATTGTGGGAAGTGTAGTCATGCTCAAAGAACTACACTTCCCAAAATACCCTAGGCCTCTCAGGAAGCACTATGACAGGAAGTAGGCCCCAAACATCCTACTGTCTTACTCAGCTGGGCAGCAGTAGCGGAAGGGAGAAGGAGGTTGGTAGCAAGGATGATAGGAGTTAGGGCGTATGAAGTTGGAAACTCATGGAGGAGGGCTTTCTGTGTCACTGAGATATACAGAAAGTCCCTCTTCATTTACAGAGGGGTCTGAACCAAATGAAGCATGAACCAGTTTGTTATATTAAAAAATTCGGCATGGTTTGTGGTTCATGGTTTGTGGTTCATGGTTTGTGGACACCAGCAGACCGCAGACCACCAAAGCAGCTGTAGCGAAATGGCAACAGGTGATGTCATTCCTGCCTGTCCATCACAGAAGCTCGTAGGGGAGGAGCCAAGGATAGAGCAGGAGGGGCGGAGTCAGAGAGACAGTTGGAGATGTGGAATGGCAGTTAGGGTTTAGGAGAGAGAAGGAGAGGGTTAGTGAATTGATCTGAGCGTGTTAGGAGAGGGAGTTGAGAAGGTTAAAATATACTGAACAAGCAGGAATGAAGTTACAAATACTATAAGAGAGATATTGATTAAAAGTATATAGTAGTTTGGAATAAAAGTGATTGCATACATAATCCAATCCGTGTTAATACCTGATACAATTCTTATGTGATTTACCTTTATGATTAACTTGACAATAAAAGAATATTTGTTAATTAAACCTCTGATTCTGAAGTTCAATAACCCTTAAGTTTGGCAGCACACGTGTATAACATAATAGGTATTAGGAGACTACCTGGTGGCAGCTAGAAGAGAAAAAGGACGTGATCCTTTGTGAGGGCCAAATAAACAGGGACAACAAGGTTGATCGCCACAGCAGCATACAGAAGCCTGTAATTTCAAGCAACTGTATTTTTTAAAAAAATTCTTTCTTCTACAAATGTCTCAGAGTAAGTTATTTAGACTTCAAGAGCCAGTTAATGAGAAATGGGTTGGCCTCTGGGGAACTTGAAGCTTTTCTCCTCTGTGGCTCTGCTTACATCTATGGTTAAAAAAAGAGAAGCTTACCAGAAATTTAAGGCTATGCAACAGTTTCTGCATACAACACACAGATTATTGTGATAAACCTGACGAGAGGGTGGAAGCTCTCATCGGAGTGCCATCCTTGGGTAGGGCCCCCAAAGAGGTAAAAGCTACCCCTTCACCATCACACACCAAAAGAAAGCAGGAAACGGTTAACCGGGAAGTGCAGACCACCCAAGAAAGGGTCTCCCACAACGCCCCTCATACCCGGGGGGGGGGGAATCTGAAGCTAAGGAGTGGAGGAGACACCTGAAAGCCGAGAAAGAAGTGGTGGAAAGAGAAGCAACTGAGAGGAGAGCATGGCGAGCTGAGGAGGCGAGGAGGAGGATGGGCTACCTGGTCCGTGGGAGACTCCTGCTGGAGAGAGAGACCCGATTTGGAGAATCGGAGATGATGACGAGACCTCCCCGCTTCCGAAAGGGGACATGGGGGACTTGGACGGGGAGTTTGGATGACCCATACTGAGTGGACCTTGGGACTTGAAGTCGCTGAACCCGTTCGAAACAGTTTTATGGACACCCTTGCATGCCCCGTTGGCAATGCAAAAGAAGTTAAGGCAAGCCCGATTGAAAGATGTTTTTTTCCTCTGTTGACAAAATAAAGGACAATCCAGAGTTTGATGAAAAACAGCCTCATGGTTTATCGGGATTCACAGAGGGGAGGCAAAGCGGACCCTTACAATTATTAAAAGCCAAAAAAGAGAAATAAAAGGCTTCCCTTTAAATATATGGACTTTGGATGCAGAAAATACATACAATGCAAAAGAGAAAATTTTATTATCCTTCTAATTTACTGAAGGAGAAATGGCTAAGATTCCAATGCCTCCTGTGCAGAGTAAAACATCTCCAGAAAGGTCTGTGATTGCACTGAGTATGAAGAGTTTTCCTTCAATTAATTAAGCATTATTATGCTCCTGACTGGGTATTAAGGGCTGTTGCTGAGAGTGTACATATTGCTATTGCTTGGATTTAATAATTCTTTTTAGTTGGTGTTCTTGGAGCAGTTAGAGCCTTATGTTATTCAGGAAGTATAATCTGGGAATAATATTTTTGTTTTTCATTTTTATGTTTAAAATTGAGTGGGGGGGGAAATAATACAACTTCCAGGGCTTTTCTTCATTGTATCTTGATTACCTACACAAAAGTCATTGGGTTGGCTGTAGTTACACTAACTGGAATACTATTTGCTTCCCTGAGCACAATGGTCCTTTGCCTAAGGAGACTGATGTATTCTGGATTTGCATCCAGGACCTCCTTGTGCAAGCATTAAGCCATACTATTTCTAACAGAATGATCTCCACTTGCACATCAGCAGGATGGAGGCATTGCAGATCAAGGCAGGTGGAAAGTACTGTTCTGCAACAGGATTTTGGCCAGTAAATATAAACACCAACATGTTCTTCCTCACAGTTTAAGAATTCTTCAGAGATTATTCAAGTATTGAAAACAAGTGGTACAGTCGTGCCCTGCTTAACGATTACCCCGCATTACGATGAATCCGCTTCATGACAATGTTTTTGTGATCACTGGTCTAAATGGTTTTTTTTTCACTTTGCGAAGATTGGTTCCCTGCTTCGGGAACCGATTCTTCACATTACGACGATAAAAACAGCTGATCGTTGGGTTTTCAAAATGGCCGCTGGGTGCTCAAAATGGCTCCCTGCTGTGCTTACAGGCACCAAAAAATGGCTGCCATATGGAGGATCTTCACTGGACGGTGAGTTTTTAGCCCATTGGAACACATTAACCAGGTTTTAATGCATTTCAATGGGTTTTTTATTTTTGCTTCATGACATTTTTGCTCTACAGCAATTTCGCTGGAACGAATTAACGTTGTTAAACAAGGCACCACTGTATGAGGAAGTGGAAGAAGTAACACGTGGGAAGAAACATGTTAGCTCTCCTTCAATTCCACAATGGAGGACAAAACTATAAGGACATAAAAAAGCCATGTTGAGTCAGCCAAAGCCCTCTGTACTCTGACATGGTGTTCCATTCTCTCACTTTTATTCTCCAGAAACTGATATCTGTAGGCATACTTTGTAACAACAGAAGGCAGCCATCATGTCTTGTAGCTGGGAAAAGGTGGCATACAAAGGAAGATAGATAGATAGATAGATAGATAGATAGATAGATAGATAGATAGATAGATAGATAGATAGATAGATAGATAGATAGATAGATAGATAGATAGATAGATAGATAGATAGATAGATAGATAGATAGATAGATAGATAGACAGAGACAGACAGACAGACAGACAGACAGATAGATAGAGCATTCTCTCATTAAACATATATCAGATTCTTCAGAAATCCTTTAACCCAGTGGTCCCCACCCTTGGGCCTCCAGATGTTCTTGGACTTCAACTCCCAGCAGAGGTGGTGGTGAAGGCTTCTGGGAGTTGTAGTTCAAGAACATCTGGAGACCCAAGGTTGGGAACCACTGCCTTAACCAACACTACCTAAACAGTGTTCTCAAACAGACTAATTAAAACAGACAGGCTGACTCTCAACTGCCATTATCCAACACGTTTTAGTCACACCCACCAATCAACAATCAGCTCTGCATTCAGCAATCCATCAGCCATCTGCCAGTCATACTAGCACTTAGCCTATGCATGTATATTATTCAGGCATGCACAAACATTCATCATATAGACTTATCACCCAATATTTTTACATTTAGGTTTACAAACCCATATATGCTTCTGGCTCTAATGGGCAGAATTGCCAAACATTGTGTTTGAAATGACCTCAAGTCTGAGGAGCTCCAGTGACAGGAAGAAGATCAAGGAATTAAAAAGTCCCTAAGATTATTAGTTCATCTGAGTCCAACATGTGGTGGAACGTGTTTCATTAAGTTTTGATGTTTAAGGCATGATTTTCATAACAGAAATAAATAAATGACAATATTCCAGAGAACAAAAAGTCCCCACCTTGTGAGGAGCTCCTTCTGAGATGTAGATATTGTCCATTATGATCCTTTGACAGTCATGGTGAATGAAGAATAAAGTCTACAGAGACCTTTGGAGGAAGAGTCCTGAGTATTGACATTACTAATTATTACGTTTGTGCAGCACTGCTTCAGCATGACCCTCCAGCTCCCATCAGCCTTATCCAGCACACCAAATAGTGGGAGATGCTCCAAGTTGGAGCCAAACTTTAAATACACACCCCAGAGAGGAACCAGTTATCCTCGGCTGCTTCAGGTGGAAGATGGGGCTCACGACCATTGACAGAATTTTGAATCAGGCCAGTTGGGTTTACTTGTACTTTGATCTTAAGGTCTCAGCAGTCCAGAGATGCTGCTGAGCTTAATCACTAGAGGAGGATAGCATAAAATCAGACCACAGCATGCCTTGTCTTTTCTAAGTGGTTGTCCCACCTTGCAAGCCATAAAGTAGCAGGATGTGTGGTTCTGTAAACAGCCTTTGCTCGGAGGCACAGGTAAACAAATGGGGAACTGGGTTGGTGGGATGTTAAGGAAGCCATCAAGACTGGTGGGGTTTTTTCAATGCACAAATAATCCCAGAGGTTGTATTCCATAACCCCAGGCATTTCCAATAAGAGATGCAGTGGTTACTGTTCCCCTTTCAGGTCCCATTTCAGAAAGACCATACACTTCACAGCTCCCTCTGATAATGAAGTGAGCATGCTGATTTTAATGACCAAGGCTCTGAATATATGCAATTTGCTTATCAACAAACACACCCTGTAACTATGAAGCACTGTAGCATATTTCATTGACTTGGCTGCTGAATGCAAATGAACTTTCCAGCAGATAAAGCTTCGGAGTGTTGCTTTTTATTTCCTCTGCCTTTTTGAGTGTTTTTCCTAGTAATTTTGCTTTTTAAATACTGCTACTAACAATTAACGGGCTACAAACAGCCATCTTTCCACTGTAGGTCTCTAGCTTTCAGCTGCGACTGCGAGTTATTCCTCTTCTTTATTTCTCTTGAATCACAGGATAATTAACCTATCTGAAAGCAGCTGGTTCTTGCTTTGCAGGATTTCTACCAACAAAAGCAGAACATTGACACCAGAAGTAATGTATGAGTTTTGTTCCCCTCGGTACCGTTTCGGTGTTGTATTGCATAGCCATACTCTAGGCTTTCCTTAGTATAACAGTTGTGTCCTTTTGTTAGAGAACCCTAGAAATTGTATTTATTTGTGGAGAATTAAGAATCCACAATTTCTAAAGCCCCTTGATAGAAACATTGATGGTAGGGGTTGATGAGAATATAGTTTCACTTGGTTTTTTTTTAAAAAAATAAAAATTTGCTGACATTTACAAATTGCTTCGTATCTGGAAGAGAAAGAACTTGACGTTGTCAATTTCTTTATATGGGAAAAACAGAAATTGGTGGTGTGGATGCCCTCAAAGGGACCAGTTTTTTAATATTCAGAACCACACCTTCCCTCAAATGGGAAAAAAATCTATGCACAACCAAATGTAAATGTTGCCAGAAATCTGCTTTGGATCTGCAAGTCAAAGAAATTAGATCTTCTTATTGCAGATCTATTGCTCCTAGAGGCTTCAATGGGTGGGAAATGCCTGTTTTGTGGGGGAGGGGTTTGCAGAGGGCCATCTAAGGATTGGCAACAATCCTTAGAGGCCAACATGTAGTCCCTGGGCTGGACTCATTACTAGACATGGGGACAAATTAAAAAACGGATCTTGATATTCATAAAAACAAATCATTGATTCATTAAATATTCATCCCTTCATAGTCATCAGTTCCAGAGACCCTGATGAATATGGAGGGACTCATATTTTCCCATTTTTATTTGTCCCCCATAGGAAGAGAAGGAAGGCTAGCCTTCCCTCTCTTCCTATGGCCTTCCCATTTTGCCTATGGGCCCATCGATTAGGTCAGTGGTTCTTAACCTTTGTTACTCGGATGTTTTTGAACTGCAACTCCCAGAAATCCCAGCCAGCACAGTTGGTGGTGAAGGCTTCTGGGAGTTGCAGTCCAAAACTCCTGAGTAACCCAAGGTTAAGAACCAGTGGATTAGGTCATCGGCAGGCTGATAGGCAGCCAGCCAGCCCCATAGTCACCCCCCACAGCCTATCGCCTGCCTCCTACCCCTCCCTCTTATAGTCACTGCCACCACAACCCAGCACTGCCATCATCTACTGCTGCCCACTGCCACCACCCTCCATTGCCACCCACTGTGGTGGCCTCCGCAGCCATGGCCTGCCTTAAGGACTGGCTGCCCTTTCAAAGACGGTGGCTGCAGCTTCGTTTAGGGCAGGGAAGTTGCAGCCTGCATCTTTGCAAACGGCAGCCCAGATTCCCTTAGCCTGCTTTAAGGGAATCCAAGCTGCCCTTTTCAAAAATGGCGGCTGCAGCTTCTCTTAAGCAGTGAAGCTGCAGCCACTATCTTTGCAAAGGGAAGCCTAGATTTCCTTAAGGCAGGCCATAGTGGCAGAGGCCATCGCAGCAATCACTGCTGGATTGTGACTGCGGAGGCCACCATGGCACAGGCCTCCATGGATGGTGGTGGTGGTGGCAGCAGCAACGGCGCAGACTGTGGCAGCCAAGGTAGGGAGACAAGAGCCTCTGGTTGTCTAAAAAAACCCCACAAACTGACAAATCAATTCATGTTTTATCAGTTCATGGGGAGGAGATTTCTGCTTCTTCAGCTTTGATGGATCATGAAGCCGGACAACTTGCCAAAATGACGATTCGTCCCCATCTCTACTCAATACCATTCACACTGGTTGAAAAACAGCCCTGACAATTGGTTTGTGTTTGATTGAGAAACAGTTAACTGACTTTTAAAAGGACTCCACTTGTGCAGTGTCACTTTGTGAATGGTAGTGAGCAGAAGAGGGGATCCTATAGACCAGTGGTCCCCAACCTTTGGCCTCCAGATCTTCTTGGACTACAACTCCCAGAAGCTTTCACCACCACCTATGCTGGCCAGGATTTCTGGGAGTTGAAGTCCAAGAACATCTGGAGGCCCAAGGTTGGGGACCACTGCTATAGACCATCTTGATCCTATAGACCATTGGTGTCATCAGCATTCAGACTGCCCTTTGCTATGTAAAGCTTGGCTTCCTTTCTTCTGCTAGCAACAAGGGCATGATATTGCACAGCAATGCTGGCCCATTTCCTGGCATTTTGAATCATAGATACAGAAGCACGATATCCCACATTGAAAAATGGTGAGTGTTTTTTTATTATTATTATTATTATTATTATTATTATTATTATTATTATTATTATTATTATTATTATTATTATTATTATTATTATTATTATTATTATTATTGTTGTTGTTGTTGTTGTTGTTGTTGTTGTTGTTGTTGTTGTTGTTGTTGTTGTTGTTGTTGTTATTGTTATTGTTATTGTTATTATTATTATTATTATTATTATTATTATTATTATTATTATTATTATTATTATTATTATTATTATTATTATTAAGAATTGAGTATTTCAAGCCAGCTATAGTAACCATTGTTTATTCTCTTTCTCTACATATTCATTTTCAGTAGTTGAATGGGTCGGGCGTTTGCCTCCTTGACAGGGGTTGGACCCGATGATCCATAGAGTCCAGGGTATCCGCAGAGCTCTCCCCCACATTTTAAACAAATCAGTTTTCTTCCTGTCATCTTTCTTAACTGTCCAGCTTCCAGACCCATACGCGGTGATCAGAAATACAAGAGTGTGGATGGTCTGCCCAGCATAAACTGCTGCACTATGTGTCACACTTGGAGTGGAAATGTCTTAGACAAATTAAATATTCTACTTTATGTATAGTTGAATTAGGCACCTGATTAATTAATTCCACAATTTTCACTGTCCTCTGACTTATATGACTTCCTTTTCACTCTGTCTAAAGTGTCCTTGTACCATTTCTTGTTACAATCACTGTGTCATTGAATGACTGATGTTTATATGCTTAAACAGTTTCATAACTTATTGAAAAAGCATCAGAGACATTCAGACCATGACTCTCTAATATGGACAGAGTGTGACCAGCAGTGACAGGTGGCTGTGTTCTCTTTGAAAAAAGAAAGCGAGAGCTTAGCCAGCTGGCCATCACCTGGATGCTCTTCTGTTTTTGTTTGCACATTATGCCACCAGCCCTTCCTCCCTTCATTTTGTACCAATCACGGCTAATTTAATGACGTGTTCAAGTGCAAATGATTTTGGTTTTCTCAGGCAAACTTGCAAGTGATTGCTAATTTTCTTCATAATTTGCTTATAAATTGGAGAGATTTTAAATTAAACTACACAAATTGTTAACATATTGTCTTTGTCTGCATAATGCACAGCACATGGCCTGCAGGAGCTGTGAAGCATGCTGTTAGCTCCATAACTCTCGCCTGAATGCCTTATTCGTAGCTTAGCATCAGAGAGTGAAATTTGGGCTGTGTTATGTAATTGAGGATCCTGTTCAAGTGGTTCTCATAAACCAGAATTATCCATTGACAGTATAGAGGCAAAATGAATTTCATAGATTAGATCTATGATCAACCCATTTATGGCTGATTATATTTTTGTGTACCAGTCTACTAGACAGCTGAATTACATTTGTCTGAAAAAGAGTACGCATCATCACTACATCATTGACTTCAGTTAATATACATTTATAGCATGAATCATAAGGAGATGTAAATGTTTTGATCTGGTAGATAACTGCAGCCTTCCGTATGTTGTTGGCCTACAAGTCCCATCATCCTTCACCCTTGTTGGCCAGCAACATCTGAGGGACCTAGTACAACATCTGCTGGGCCACAGTTTCTGATGAAATGAGAACCCAGCTCACGGGGGAGGCAAAATTATGCTGTTTGCATAATTCTGTTGTAAACCAGATAGAGTGTGCTTCAAGCCCTATGAAGCACTATGTAAGTCGCAACAACAGCAACAGCTTCTGCTCTGTAATGTATTATGACTATGCAAGTATAATAATATAAGTGACAGTGGAAAATCTCAGCTCAGAAATTAAAGGGGAAAGAGGCCATCCAAAATGAGGTTTAGAAATATTTACAAGAGAACTTCCTATTTTGGTGCACTAAGCTTTCCTTTTCTGCCAGGACTAATTTCCTTAGTTAAAGGACAAATCGAAACGTTACAGCCTTCATCCAAGCAATTCAATTAATACAGATGTTAGGAAATATAATGATTGAGTGGCTGAAATCCTGTTGCTTATCATAATAAGGGCATATACAAGTTAAGCTACAACTGGAGTAGACCCCTTTGACTCAATGGAACCTATGTGGGAATTGACCTGCCAAATCCCCAGTGATGTAATGGTCTACTGTGGTGTAATTTATGATGCTAAGCAAACAGATGTCAGCCATTGTTTGTACAATATATTTGCAGCATTACAAAAATACTCCTGGGGTTTTAGCGAACACTCTGGGCCACCTTGGATGCTCTGTTAATCCTTTCCCACAGCTATTGCACTCTCCTTCTCTGTGATCTTTCTGTGTCTCAATTTATTTATAGATACCAATCTGACACACAGCCTCCATATTGTTCATTTACTTTGTCACGTTGGCCCTTTCACCTCCATCCCTTACATTCCTAGGGTGGCTTCCTGGCCTCTTGAAACTTGCAGAAATCTATTTATATTGGAAACCAGTGATGGCCTTACGATCTTCTCTTTGCTTTTATTTTCCCGTGTGCCTCTTTCCATAGCTTTCACTCATCCAACAGCAGCATCGGGTCATCCAAAGGAGTCCTGCTCTGTGAAATGACTTGACCTTTTCTCCTGTACTGCTTCTCACAGCTGAAAACACCTTCCTCAGTGCCACCATGAGATGGCCTCAGTTAACTTCTGAGCCTGCCCAGAACCAGAGGTTGGAAACGTTACATTTTCTGGACTGCAATTTCCAGAATCTGTAGCCAGCACGACCATAGGATATATTGACTGGGGGATTCTGGAAGTTGTAGTCAAACAACATGTTTCAGCTCTGCCAAAAACTCAGCTTTTCAAGAAAGACTTTGGATCAGACCCACCTCTTCAAACCCTTTTTAAAAACTAAGCCAAAGCATGTCTATTTGAAGTGTGAACCATGATTGCCCGGTCAGCAATATCCCACTCTCAAAGCCAAAAGCTGAGGGGAGGCAGTGAGCTCTCATGATGTGACCGAGGCAGAGTCCTTGTTATATCACATGGTATGGTCTCTTGATAATGAGACGATGCAGATTGCCTCTATCGCCCTCAAACAAATATCTACATAGAGAAGGTCCTGCTCAGCCATGGAAACTTCCTGGGATGGTACTGGTAGTAATCTGAAATACCCAATCGGGGTGACCATAAGTTGAAGCATAATGAATACATAGTCATTCTAGGATAGAGCCGTGCCGTATGTCAAAAAGATAACCATGTAGTTAAGAAATGATGGATTGTAATATAAAAATGCCCCACAATCAAAAGATCACTTGTGTTTTCGGAATCCAGCATGTTTCACCTAAATACCCAGGCCAGGAAATGAAATGAAATCATTATAATCATCATCATCATCTTAGAACTGCAGAGCTGGAAGGGACACTATGGATCATTGAGTTCAGTCCCTGTCAAGGAGACACAATGGGGAATTGAACTCCCAGCCTCTGGCATTTCAGCCAGAGACCTAAACCACCAAGCTAGCATTGAAACTATTTTGTACCGTTTGATATTTTCCCACCCCAGTGAATTTCTCTGTCCCTGGCAAGGAAACCTTATTGCTGGGCCACAGCTAGCCACAACCAGAGGACCTCAATTCATGTTCTCTATTTAGTGGTTTTTCCCCTATAAAAGAAAAAAAGAAAGGGGACTTTTCTCCCCCAAATAGATTATACCGAGTAGGACAAAGAAAGTAATCCATATTACAAAATTCAATTCCTTTGGAGGTATATTTCTTTTTACCTCCCAACAGGTTCTTGTGAATGACAAAAGCTCAAATAAAGAGATCTTTTTTATATACTACTGTACAATTGACAATATCTCCAAAGGAATGCATAGTAGGACTGCATGTATGTACATTTTGCAACAAAAAGGTGCATCTCAGGGAGAAGAATATCTTGTCCTAGCGCACGAGGGAAACAAGAATCCTCTATTATTATGCCTTAAGAACGACACACGCGAATCCAAAACAGCACTGGAGTCTTTGGCTGAATTGTGTATAGGACACTGTGGCTTGCAGCAGCTGGTGTACAATAAACATTTTTTGAAATGAAATGGAATGGTTGGCTCTCTCAATGAACACAATACTGTGCAAGTGACTGAAGCTATGACTGACTGCTCAGAAGGCTTGGAAATAGAGAGTTGTGCTGTGTACAGGGTGGGTTAAATTCCCCTCTTCCCTTATTTAAAGTTTGGCTCACAGGAAAGCTTGATCCTTCTCCGAGGTTTCTGCTTGAAATGTGAACATAGCCGCAAAGCTCGGTTGCCCTCCCTAGCCTCCACACCGGAGCTACATGGCTAGATTAGTTTATTTCCCAATCCTATTTCATCTTCCTTGGTTCTCTCGGGTGAGCTGCAGTGATTTATGAGGATAAGAGATTATTTATTTGCACACTGTCGATCTGAGCTCTTCAACTTCTCTCTCTCTCTCTCTCTTTTTTTTTTTAAGCCGGCAAATTCTTTTATGCCTTCTGTGACCTGAATTAACCCAGATGGTGATTATCTGCTTTTATTAACTTCTTGCATAACACGGATAATAACAGGCTTGATAACATCTGAAAGGCATTGTGACCATTTAGCAAACCATGTTGTTTTTTTTAGTGAATAAATAAAAAATCTCCAGCAACTTTGGCCACATCAAAAAGAAATCAAGTCACTTATCAGGGATCTGAGACAGGTTCTTCCCCCGCCCCCCAAATGAAGGTAATTTTTTAAGCCCCTTGAATCTGGAAAGCAGTGATTGTATTATCTAAGGGGCTTTTTAATCTTTTTTAAAAAATTGAACCTGATTGTTTGAGTTGTTTGCAGGATGGCAGATTAAATCAGGCTTGTTTAAAAACATGGAAATCCTGGTGGGAACATTACATGGCTTGCAGGCTGTATTACTGATAGAAATTACAATCCAATTCCGTTGTCAATACAGCATACCATCCATCCATAGCAACCCATCAACATCTCTTTAAGCCTCCTATTATTGTTTCTTGCCTAGGAGTGGGGAGAAAAAAGAATGAGAATATCAAGAAAAAAAGAAGGGGTCGTAGCATGTATGGTTGGTACGCTGTGTTCCGTTTCATGGGTCACATGTTGTGAAGATCTGTAGAGAAATCCGAACAACTTTGCTACATCTAAAGAATAAGGAGCTATGACCAATCTTATATGAGCAGAAATTGGTTCACAGAATAGGACTTTTCATTGCTCGGGAGAGGTATAGTACTTTTAACCAGTGTGATGCAGTGGACAGAGCCGTAGGTCCCAAACTTGGGTGTCCAGATGCTCTTAGACTATAACTCCCAGAAATCCTGGCCAGGACAGCTAGGGGTGAAGGCGTCTGGGAGTTTCAGTCTGAGAACATCTGGGGACCCAAGGTTAGGAACCACTGGGATATAGTGACAAGTCAGGAGACTTGGGTTTGGATCCTTGCTTGGCCATGGAAACTTACTGATGAAGTGGTGCTGGATAAAACCACTCCTTAAATATTTTACCTACCCTGAAAATCCTACTAGGGTTGGTGTTAGCAGATAGGACTTGAGGGCACATAAGATATAATAGGTCTTTTGCAGGATGGGTGGAAATTGGTGTGGTTGGATGCTGCTCCTCTTGTGGACAGACAAGGCTAGATGGAACCCAAGAAATGCAGGACTTGGAGAACATCAGAAGGAGGTGTTGGTAAGAACTGCTGAATAACTAGAACCAAAACTGAAATCATGTCAAAACAAGCTCTACTTGGGTATGAAAATGCAAAACACAGAGAGTGCTGAATAGAACTTAACACTTCTTTACACAGGAGGGGCAAGTGAAAAAGAAAAGTGTTAGGCTCCACTTGATTGCTAGGTAACACATCTCCTTGTCACTTGTATTTTTACCAGGACTCTTAATTGGTTCTCCATCTTGTAGGGACTGTGCAATGATGTAACTACAAAACATAACCAGAACTCCCATCTAATTAACTGACCTAGTAATATGCCATCATGCCACATGCCACACATTCAGAGCATTGATCAATGGATTAAAATCAAGGAACACCTGTGATAAGGAAAGAGGGGGTAAATCTCAAACTCCCAAACGTATTTTCTGCCCCTTTGAGCTATCATAGCTGATGCACCAGCTGTCTCTGCCGGTGGAGCTGGTTTTCGTCACAAGGGATGTAAAACAGCACTGCCTTCTTCCAAGAGGAGTGTTATTCTGATTATTCTTACCCTGGGTAGGAAAAAGGAGAACTAAAAATGGCTACATATCTTTGCATAAGATACAGTGGTGCCTCGACTTACGTACGTCCCTATGTATGTCCATTTCGAGTTACCACCAGCTCTGGCCTCAAAATTTTGCTTCAACTTGCTGCCGGAGCTTCAAATTAAAACCAGAAAAAGGCAGGGGAAAAACACGGGGAATTCAAATTCCTAACCGTTGGTGGCAAAGAGGCTGCTTCTTTGTAGCTCTTTCACCCCAGTGGTTAGAGCGGGGGTCTGGGAACTTTTTTAGGGTCGACATTACCTCCTTGATTTGAAAAGAAGGGAGCGGCCACTGCAGGGAAAGGGAGGCAGCGGCAGGGGGCATCCCTTGGTGTTCCTCGCCACCACTGCTGCGGGGTACCGGTCCTCAACCTCGGTGCAGGGGGAGGGAGCCCTGATCCTGGCTCCTGCGCCACCACTTCTTCCTCCGCCTGGTGGGGCCATGCTTAGTCCTTGGCCCCACAGGGGTGACTCCCCTTCTCTCCTGGGCAACCATCGAAAAGCAGCAGGTGGCTCACCTACTGGAGGTACCAGCTCCTGCTCCGGCACCAGCTCTGGCGGCTGCTCTCCAGGGTGGCCGTGTCGGGGCTTCCGCGGGCCTCGCTGTCAAAGTGCCATGACAGCTGCTGCAGAGAGGATGAGAGGCTCCACCAGGCCCCGCCAGCTGGCATAGAGGCAGTGCCGAAGGAAGCCGCGTGGCCGGGTGAGCACTGCTGCTGCCCGACGGGCTCCGACAGGGATGAGGCGAGGGGGGCTGGCAGCCTGGCCCTGGGAGGCTCAGCCTGGCCCGGGCCACCATCGTGGGAGAGATCATCAAGAAGATTGGGCTGAGGAGTCAGCAACATGCCGACGACACTCAACTCTACCTCTCATTTTCCACCAATCCAGGTGAGGCAGTTTTTGTGCTGAACTTGTGTCTGGAGTTGATAATGGACTGGATGAGGGTTAATAAATTGAAACTTAATCCAGACAAGATGGAAGTGTTATTAGTGGGTGCTTCTCCGGACAGGCTGGAGGGCCATTTCCCTGCCCTGAATAGGGTTGCGCTCCCTCTAAAGGACAGGGTCCACAGCCTGGGGGTGCTCCTGGATCCTGATCTGACTCTGGAAGCCCGGGTCGACTCGGTGGTCAGGGGCACCTTCTTTCAGCTGCAGAAATTATGCCAGCTATGGCCCTACCTGGACGAGCGGAGTCTCATGACAGTTACACACGCACTGGCAACATCCCATATAGATTACTGCAATGCTCTCTATGTGGGGCTGCCTTTGAAGATGATCCGGCGGCTACAGCTGGTTTAGAATCAAGCTGTGTGGCTGGTGAGTGGCGGAGCCCCTAGGGAACACATGAGGCCGATTCTGTTTAAATTACATTGGCTACCAGTTGCTGCCCGGGCCCAATTCAAACTGCTTGTTTTGACAAATAAAGCCCTAAACGGCTTGGGCCCTGCATACCTGAAGGACCGCCTCCTTCCATATGAACCTACCTGGCAATTAAGATCTAACCCTTTTGAAAGAGCAGTCCCTTAAAAAGGTAAGAGGGACAGCTTGTAGACGCTGATGATATTTTGGTGCCAAGTCAAAACCTTCCTGTTCCAGAAAACTTTTAATTGAAATAATACCAACGGTGGGTCATGATGGCAATTTTTAGAGTACTGTATTTTTAATTCTATTTTAATTGTTTTCTCTTTTAATTTTTTTACTGTATTTAAATTGGGTAGTGTGGGCGGCATATAAGTTAAATAAATAAATAAATAAATAAATAAATAAATAAATAAATAAATAAATAAATAAATAAATAAATAAATAAATAAATAAATAAATAAATGCTTTTTAAACACAACTTATGGGTGGGTTTAGCTTGTAGTGTGCAGTTCAGTTACTACTACTCTCTTTCTCCTTCACTTCAGCAAAAGAAAAGAAAAATGGTCTAACTCTGATACAACGTGTTTGACAACAAAAAGAGGTTGCCACATACCAAAAAAAATCCCTTTATGCATTGCAAAACTTCAATGAATGAACAAGATGGCATTGGTAATGCTATCTTCCTATGCAGTGGTTTAGTATTCCACCTTTAATATTATTGCCCAATGCACTAATTTCTGTTTGCAAACCTTTGTTAAGATATTTACAGACAAGGCACACACAGCCTCACAACACCTGAAAATGGTCTCATTATATTCTGATCCACTCTTCCCCCACCAGTGAAATCACCGCTCCTCAAATGTGGAAATACATTTCCCCTTTTAATTATATGATAGATTATTATCACTTCCAAGTAGCTTGCAGGTTTTCTCTCATTTGCAAGACTCATTTCCCACCTTCCTGATGCTAGGTATCACTATTTAAAAAAAAAGAAAGAAATGAAATGAAATGAAAAGGCAACATGGTTTGAGGGCTCATCAGGGTGCTTAGTCTTGCCCATTCAGACTTGTTCTTGGAATGTATTAAGTATCTTGGGCTGCAGATGGGAAATGCATGGCTTCAAAAAACACCAACCAAACTACAAATTACATTACATTTGAAATATAACCTTTTGAGCCTTTGAACTATAGAGCCAGAAGGGACCCTCTCAGTGAGGCACAGTGGGGAATTGAACTCCCAACCTCTGGCTCTGCAGCCAAATAAAAACTAAATACACAGAGGTGGAAGGTCAGAGGCTTCATAGACTTAAGTTGTAGGTCCACTGAATCACTGGGGATTTGGTCAGTCAGCTCTTCCATAGGTTCCACTGATTCAAATAGGCCTATTCTAGTTGTGATTTTACTCCACTAAAGCAAATCTCAGCTAGAGTATGTTCCATGGATTCGAATGGGCCTGCTTTAATTGTGATTTACTACTCTAAAGTAAGTCTCAACTACGGTATGGCTATTGCAGTCAACTGAACTTGTGGAGGAGTTGACTCATCAAATCACCACCGATTCAGTAGGCCTCCCCAAGTGTAACTTCACTGGAGGGGGCTGAAAAATGTCAGTGTGTTGTACTTAGTGTTATAGTACATTGTGATATAAGCAGGATATTTTTCTCAGGTAAAGTTTAAACTAGTCCATTTCGAAGGCAACCCTAGTTGACCTCTAATCTACAAAGTCAGGTATGGAGGTCTCATGGACTAAATTCAGAGCAACACATTTGGAAGCAAAAAAAAAACTGAAGCAATAACATAATCAATAATGTTTTATTCTGAAACAAATATTTTTAACAACGAAATAACAACATTCTTTTTATTCAAGGAACAAAGTTTCCCTTAACGTTTTATATGTTTGGTGCAATGACTCATTTTACTTCCAAAATGTCCTTGTGGGAGCCATTTCCAGAGAGTTTTGACAGTTTTACAGCATTTAAAAACAGTAAAGAAATTAGTTTTTATGAGGGTTGTCTGATGGGACACTTTGTATTCAATGTATGGCTGGTTCTTCTTTATCACTCTAAGTTATGCACCTCCTCAAGAGTGAGTAAGAGACTAGAATATATACAAAGTTTTAAAATGTGGAAGTAAGATTGGTTGCTGGTTGTTTGGGTTCAATTACTGGACTCCCAGGGCACTAGCCATGCTGCCTGGGAGATGCTGGGCATTGTAGTCCAAAAAGCATGGATAACATTTCCAGGTTCTGTATATTTTGCAATGTCTTCAAAGGTCAATGGAAAAATAAGGTGTGTCTTTGGCTTGCTGTGTCTTTACAATGTCATATTGCCGTAAAGCTTATTAAGAAGCTTATCGCATTGCAACCTAACTCAAAATCATTCAGGCATTACTCGATTGCTTTTTCATTAAATATTTCATTACAAATAAATCCCCTGATTATTATACTTTTCTGGCTTCCTGATAATCTTCCTTAAAACAAATTATTTAACACTACATTGACTCTGAATTTGGTTGGTGGCAAGTTCTGAAAACTGAAGGCTAAATCTGAAAGGAAGCATATCAGATTATATATAAGAAATGATCTAAATAAATTACAAGGGTTACTGTTTATATACTTTTGAAGAATGGTAGAAGGACTATCATCCTTTGACCTGATGCACAGTATGGGCAAAGAAGAAAGGTTAGTTACAAGTTACTTAGGTCAAAATTGTTCTGGAATTCCACATTTGCAAATAGACTTGGGAAAGAATTTTGGGCCTTTCATTATTTTAACAGTGAAAAATTAGACATGTTTACTTTGAGTAAATCCCATTGTATTGAATGGTCCTTACATCTTGTGAGTTTTTATATCTCAACTCAACTCATTCCCACAAAGCAAAGATGGGCAACTCAGTCCACCAGATAATTTTGACTTACAGTTTTAAACACCCACAGTTGGTGTAACCCAACATTAAAGGTTTGTGAGCATTAAAAAAGGTAAAGGTTCCCTTTGACATTTTTAGTCCAGTTGTGTCCAACTCTAGTGGGCGGTGCTCATCCCGTTTTTCAAGCCGTAGAGCCAGCGCTTGTCCAAAGACAGTTTCCCTTGTCACTTGGCCAGCGTGACTACAGAATGTTAAAAAATAATGGCATTAGTTTAGAGCTAATGGATTTACTTCAGCTTTTGTGAATTACAAACTACTTCCTTAGGCACACAGAATAGAATATTTAGGCCACAGTCTTATATACATGTTTAACATGATTGTGGGGAGATAAACTGGAGAAGGAATCACACACAGGGAACGAAATTTCAAATAGCAAGGTAAAGAACTTTTAGTGTTGGCTATATGGGCAGCTTATTGTTACATACAAGCTGAAGTCCAGTAGCAAGTTGCAACTAGATAAAACCTATTGAAACAAGGAAACTTGCAAAAGTATTCACTCACGAAATTCCCACTGATTCAATGGGCCTATTCAAATTGCAACTTTCTGCTGGATTTCAGTCACAATGTTTTTTTAAAAAAACCTACACTTTATTTAAGCCTTCAGATGGATACTAGAATTTATGGATATAACCCTCCTGGATCTCTCTATTATATCTCACTTTGTACGTCCTTATTTCCTTATAGTTTGAGGTCAGCTCAATGGACTACTATAGGATAAAGTGTGTGGTCAGGATTCCCCCACTGTTTTGATAAATTCTGTCTTCTGGGCTTTGACCATTTCAAAAGCCTGTCTTTCTTGTTGTGGGCTTTTTGAATTATTACTATGTGCTTTCCCTTCAGTTTTCTAGAATAGGGTTGAAAGTAAAAAAAAAAACTCTAATGTAGGATTGAGAATTTCATTTGATAGTTTAACAATGCTGAATGTTCCAGTGAGAATCAGTCTGTGGTGGAAGGGTATCAGCAATTATTTCTTGAATACATGTTATAATGTAGTCCCCCAGTATAGAAAGTCATCCCCACTCTTATATCTATAACATCCTATGACCAGGGAGATGATGATTAGGTCTGTGATCGCAGAGCATTTATCAGATAGCTAGTGGGGAGCTCATATCTGTTACATAGGACAATGGAAAGGAAGATGTTTGGACAGTGTCATCGAAGCAACCAACATGAATTTGACCCAACTCCAGGAGGCAGCGGAAGACAGGAGGGCCTGGCATGCTCTCTGGTCCATGGGGTCACGAAGAGTCGGACGTGACTAAACGACTAAACAACAACAACAGAAAGGAAGAAAGGGTTAACTTCCTCTTTGCCATGGCCCTGATTCTTAGGATATGAAAATTCTATTGACTTAACATAGTGAGAGAGCCTTTCCAAACAAAACTGAGAGAACCAATGAATTTTTTCACATCGTAAGAATCAGGACCATAGCAAGGTTGAAGGAGAGGTTAACCATTTCTGTTGAAGATTGTCCGTCTACTCTCTTAGAGCCATTTCACATTGTGAAACTATGCACTCGCAGACAGATGCATACTCGTTCACACACACTGCAAGCACAAAGGGATTCAAATATCTGAATTTGAATGATGACTTTGAATCGTGTCACTGATTTTTCACCGGAATATATATTTTATTCATGCAACCTAGAACAGCCTGGTAAGTGTCACCATAAATCAGAATTGATTTAACAGATGATGGTGGTGGTGGAATACATTGCTGTTTGATAGAACAGATGCAAGTAACCTATTCAGTGCTACTGTATTTGTCAGTTTATGTAACTATGATTATATTGGTCTACAATTTTTTAGATGTAGTTTGCTTCAGAGATAAAATATGCTATTTATTATGTATTTTGATGGGCTGAATTCAAATATGACTGTGGTGGAATGCCCACATCACTCCTGTCCATCATAAGGAGTTAAGTACAGGAGCCTATGATGGGACAGGAGGGGCGGACTTAAAGTGACAGAGAGTTAGAGAGGAGGAGATAGGGAATGGAAGTGAGAGAGTTAGGACATTGAATTGAGAGTGTTAAGACTGAGATTGGAAAGTTTGGAGTGTTTAGAGAGAGAACAGGAAAACATTAAAAGGAACAGAGAATAGACAGATGGTCAAAGAATATTGTTAATGTGGTTATTGTGAATAAAAGCACATACAAGCGAACGTGTAATCAAATCCAATTTAATGAATGACCCTCAACAACTGTGAATGAATGGACACTCTCCACTCATCTGGATCATGAACAGTGTTGAGGGCTGCCATCACACCATCAATGTTACAGGTGAAAATGGTTCTGCTTAAAAAGCAAATACCATTGAAATCCAGTCATAGATTTATTCATAGATCCAGTCAAAGATGTAGTTTAGTTGCTTCTGGTTTAAATTGAGATCCCTTCTCTTTATAACTCACTTATTCTCGATCATGGGCCATATATACTGATTCAACAGCATATTTTGAAAACTTGAGTCAAACAACAAATTTAAGCATCATTTCAGTCTCAGTGACCCAGAATTAGTAAAGTTTGACTACATATATTTGGGGAGTATTTTGGCCGTAGGCCAGTGTTACATATGCTGATCATGTGGCTTTTACAAAAACAAACAATAATTTGAGAAATGCATAAAGAGGGCATGCAGCAGCTTATCCCTGAAGTGATTCTGAACTTCAGCTTCAAATCCTAATGTCCAGTAGAGGTAGAATACAAAGATTAATGATCAAGTCACAAATTATATGACATATGTAGTGTGCAGCTACTCTTCCTGTCTTGGTTTGCTGATTTCTGCTTATTTACTTTGGAAGCCAAACAAGCAAGGTCCCAATGTGGCTCAAGACCACCACACATAGGGAAAAGAAGTTCCATCTTTATTTCCACACAACCTTGCCCTTACTGAAATGCACACATGACTCAGGATTTTAGCAGGGGGTATCCACATCTCACAGAGGGGAGGGAGAGTGAAGCATCTTCTGGTTTGTTCTAAGGTTTAAATCTGACCCCCCCCCATACACACACCATATATTAAAAAATGAAAGGGGGGGAAGGCTTCTATTGAAACAACTTGTGGCCTGCTAGAAGGAAATGGTGGAGAGGGAAGATTTCATCATCCGATCCCCACAAGTAGATGTCTTCATCAACCTCCTCTCCATCTGAGTGATAGTTCTGAGCACTACCAAACACCCTTTCATTTACTTTCAAATAACAAGGTATGAACATGAACTCATAGGCATAGTGAATAGTTTGACCGTAAAAGTAAGTTTCTCCTTCTGCTTCTCTGCCTAAATGCTGCCTTGGACAGGTTACCATCTGAGGCAGTCAACATTGCTTTAAAACAGGCCTGCTGCTGTAGCTGTTTTGCTGAGGTGCTGCTTAATTTCAGCAATGGCTAATTTAGTATGAAAGCAATTAGCATCCCTGCTCAAACAGCTGTCAGTTAACATCTCAGGCTGCAGTTGCAATTTGTTAAGTTCATTCCAAACTAATTTGGAACCAAACACACTTTGTGTGCCTGTCTGGATTTTCGGACAAGAAAGACTTTATTTTTGGCATCTAAACTGAGGTGGAAAACAAAGATCATTTAGCTAGTAAGGCCAGGAGTGAGGGAATTTAATTTCTAGTTGCTCGGGACTTGTTGCTATCACATCTGTTAGATCTAAGAGAAATGGAAAGGAAATGTTCCACTAGTCTTAAACATGTCCTCTGAAGGCACTTCTGTTGCCTATAATGGATATTATATCAAAGAAAGGTATTTGAGGGTTGAAAATTCATGAAGAAGTCATTAAAAATTAAGACTTAAAGACATTTATTAGAAATTAAGCTCCACTGAAGACAGTGGCCTCCAATGCGAAAGGAGGGTTCACAGGCTACCACTGTGAATAATGACAAAAACATCCAAATGAATCTGGTTGGTGAGTCTCTCTCTGTGTGATTTCATAGTATGTGGGGTATTTAAGGAGTGGTTTTACCATTTCCAGTCCTTCATGGAAGTGGGGATTCGAAGCATGCAATCCAGAGTCCTAGTCTGTCACTCTATCCACTATACCATAAATCATAGGTTACCAAACTTTTTTGCCCCATGGACCACTTGCTGACATTAGTTTTCCATAGACCCCCTGCCTACCCAATACAGCATTTTTCTAAACCTATTAACTTCAAACATGTTTTAAGGGGTTTTTTAAAGAGTGCACAAGTGTATAAAAAAGTACAATTTTTATTCATACCTTTATTGAAAAAACAAAACAAAATGCAACTAAATACTTGTATTTGAAATGAAAAAAAATCAGAACTTAGTAAAATTGCTAAATTAATATGCAGCTAATGATGTTAATGAGAGGGATGAACCTGATGTTCTGATAACAGTTGTTCAATATTTGGTTTCAAATTAGTTAGGTATAATCTTAAATCTACACGTTCAGTGATTTGCAATCGACTTTTTTTTTTTTTGCAAGAAGACTGGAAACCACACTAAAACCCCTTTCCACAAGGTATGAAGATGGAAAAGCTGTCAAAAACGTTCTTGCAATAGTCCATAATGCAGCATAAACAACAGGTATATCTTTCTGAAGCCAGAATTGCTGGACTCTACCTTTCTTTCTTTGTGACTGCTTATTCTGGCCAGTTCTTCTTGCAGTATGACATCCGACTCTTCAATCTCACCGTATGGATTGATAATCCACTATGGTATTTCCATAGTCAACACATCATCAAATCTGGTTTTAAAGACCGTATGAAGGACCTGTAAATGTTGAACCTAGACCAAAACATCATCATTGTGGATGTTTCTCAACTTTGCTTCATCAAATTCATACTGGCAAGAAAAGATGCAATGACAGACTTTGTTTTTATTAAATTTAGATTGTCACCTTGCAACTGCAAGTTAATCTCATTAAACTTACTAAACAAATCTGTTAAGTAAGCAATGTCTGATTTCCATTTGATTAAGTTTTATTTCAAAATAATATCTTTAGCATCCAAAAGCTCTAAAATAGTCGCAAAAAGTGAAAAAAATCTTGTCAAACATAAGCCTTTCGACAGCCAGTGTACTTCAGTGTGAAGGAGTAGTCAATGAAAGTCCTCGTCTTTTTCATCACACAATTGCGCAAATAACCTAGAATTCAACACATTGCTGCAAATCTTGTTTACTGCATTTATGACAAATTGAAGAGACTGATGCAACCTAGCACTCAGATTTTTAGCTACTAAATGTTGTCGGTGAATAATGCAGTGAATTGTAAACAACCCTGGTACATTTTGTTTTAAATGGCTCATAAAACCTCAATAGCGCCCAAACATAGCTGGTGCTCCATCTGCTGCTGCCAAAATTATATTTGATAAAGGGATCACTTTTTCCATGAAATAATCTTTCAGAACTTTGAGTATTGATGCGCCTTTAGTATCGGTTGTCAAAATCCTCGCGAATAGCAGATCTTCGTGGATTTCTTGACCCATAACAAAACAAACATGTGCCAATAATAGTGCTTCATTCCCAGGTAACGTTGACTCATCCGGTTGAATCGAAAAATGGTTTGTTTGCAGATAATTACTCAAGAAGCTTTCAACATCATGGCTCATTTCATCAATCCGTCTTTGAACTGTATTGTTGCTCCAAGGAATTCTTTTGAGTATATCATATGCAGGCTTGTGTAGAACAGTTTTTAAAACCTCTTCAATGGCTGGCAGAATCAGCTGTTCCCCAATAGTATGAGACTTTCCAGATTTTGCTATGAGTGGTGAGATATTGTAAGAAGCTCGCAATCCATCGTCGTCTCTTTTTGATATTGAAGCAAATGTACTCTTCACCCTGGTTCTCTTCTGAAGTTTTCTTTCAGTTTTTTAAAGTATGTCAAATCTTTCGTTCTCTCATCAGGGTGACACCTTCTCAAATGATCCTCTAGCTTGGACGGCTTCATAGCATCATTACTTAAAACTCTGTTGCACAAAAGGCACATGGGCAGATGCAAAGAAGCCGAACTTCAAATAATCAACGCTATACTGCCTACATTTCTTTTTATCTTCAGCCATGTTGGGTAGAAGTTAACTGTGAACAAAACTGAAGTTATTTAAATATGCTAAGACAGAACAATTCAAACTTGATTAGTGTCCAGACAGCACAGAAATATTTTTTAAAACAGTTTTTGATAATACTGAAAATATTTTTGTACAACACCATAATGGTAGTCAAAATCAAAAATTTACCAATTTTTAGTTTTTGATCTTAAAAATTTAATCAAACTTTCCGCTTTCTGGCAAACCTTGTTTTATCGTTCTATCCATCCTAGAAATGGTATTATTACAGTTCTTATAGTTGCCGGCAGCATGCATTTTTATACAAGGCATGGTTGGGGTAAAAGTGGGTGTTGCCGGCGAGTGCTTTTGACATCATCTTGTGAGTACATTGGATTTTCTGTTTCTGGACTAGATTCTGTCCTATTCTTAGACACATTTTCTGTGTTAAGGTTGCTTATTCTGTTTTTCTTTGTGACAAAAGTGTTGAGAACAAAAAAAAGTCTTGTGTTTATATGGTTTTGTTTTACTAAATTGGTGTATTGTTGGTGACAGTTATACTTTGAGTGTATATCTGGTGACTCTGCCTCTCCAGTACTCTCATTGGTACATGCAGATAGTCTATTAATATTCATGACCTGGGTGGATGCCACATCCCTCACCCCTTAATAAGTTTGTGATAGGAGGGTAAACTTCCCTCATAAACATATGAAAATACATGGAAGAATGCACATATTAATCTCTTACATTGCTTACATTACTAAGGATACGTTATTTTCATTAATAAGGATTACGTTACATTGCTCTTACATTACTAAGGATTAGAGATGGGGATGACTCACCATTTTGGCGAGTCGTCCTGTTTTGTGAGTCATCAAAAGTTGACGACTCACGAAGCACAAAGTTGCCCCCATAAAGTGATGAATAATGAAGTTATTTGTCGATTCTTGGGGGGTTATTTTAAAAACACACACACACACACACTGCCACCCCCAATACCACTGCGCCACTGCTATTCTTCAACACCTTTTAAGTTGTGCCCTGCTATTTCTAAGGATATCCCTGGAGGAGAGCAATGGAGCTCTGCACTGCCAAAGTGCACTCGGCAGCAGAAACAGCAAATGCTAGATAGCAACAACAATGCATGCTTGTCTCTTTGGGCAATACCCATGCAAAATGGCTAGAAAATTGGCTGTGACAGGAAACACAGTGTGCACTGACTTCAATCTGAGCCGCCTCTTTTACTTTAGTAGTTGGAGTGTCAGAGAGCTTTGTTGCTGATTTTGGAACTGTGGTTCTGCTCTACTTTCTTCCTAGTAGTCCAATATTTTCCATTTTCATTTCCTCTGTTCGAACATCGTAAGCTAAAGCATTTGTAACCTCACAAATACCATCTGGAACACATAGCATGCATGGAGGCATCGCCACGCCCAGTGAGTGGCTCATGGCTCTTTGTTCTGCCCCAACTGTTGCTCAGGGGTCATCCAAAACCCACAATGTGGCTTCATTTTGCGCATTTGCCCCCAAATAGTACATAACCCTAGAAAATACTTCTTGATAATGTCTCTCTTCCTCTCAGCTTCCATCAGCCAGAACAAATTAAGGAAATAATTGGTCTCAGATACTCCGCTCAGAGAACAGCTATTGAGAGATGCCAGTGGGATATTTGAGAAGCACTGGGCTGTGCCATTTGTCATCCACCTCCTAAGCTAGTCTGTTTCTTTCAGATTTAGTACTGATTATTTTTCTATTGCCAATGTTGCAGAAAGAGTAAATTGCCAGCCCAGTTGGATTTTCTACATAGATTGGGACAGGTGTTACCTTGTTTGTTGCTTCAGGCAGCAAAATATCTTGGTTTGGCTCTGATTCATGCCCTTCTTCCAAAGGGGAGTCATACTATCCATGGCATTTTCCTGAACTTCTTGTTCGAGAAGCAAAAAAACAACAAAAAAAGTTTCAAACCAGTTAAGGCAGTGCTGATGAACTGTACCTCCTACAGAAAACTTTTTAAAAAAACATTTAAAAAATGAAGACTTCCTCCCTAAAGTAGGAGGAGTTAAAAGGGTAATTTATTTTATTCATAGCTTTTCTGTTCTTAACTGCTTTACTTAAAGGATGCCTGTGTAGTCTTCTCCTCCCACCCTCCTTGTTGTCTTAAATATTTACCTCTCTGATTACCAGCTTGACAACTTCTAGAAGAGGACTGGAAATTCCACTTTTGAAGATGATCCTGTCCCTGGTAAAGCAAGTTGGCTTCTCTGGCTACAAAGAAATGTTCCTCACATTTGCAGTTCAAAAGCATGTAAATGCGCGTAGATAAATAGGTACCACCACGGTGGGAAGGTGACAGTTTTCCGTGTCTAGTCGTGCTGGCCACGTGACCACGGAAACTGTCTACGGACAAACGCTGGCTTTATGGCTTGGAGACAGGGATGAACACCGCGTCCTAGAGTCGGACATGACTGGACTAAATGTCAAGGGGAACCTTTATCTTTACCACCACAAATCCATCTGACCCCCTCTCTGGGGACTTTCAAGAAACCCCTCAAAACCTTTTTATTTCAGCAGGCATTTTTTTAAAAAAAGCCATCTAAATAGCCACAGAGAATATCAGCCTACCATTTTTAATTGCCACCTGTTTTTAAATGTAATCTTAATCCTCATTTTGATTAAAATAGCTTGTATGTAATCCAAACAGGGTTCCTTTTTTAATGCTTAACACAAAGAGAGGACAGACTGCAACCAGAGTGCTCACCATTCTATACCCAACCTTTCAATTCCAGAAGATTTTCAGTCTAGCAGGCAAAATATGTGTGGAATTTCAAAAGTCAGCACCCGCTGATTTATTCAGTTGAATAACAAAACTGATTGTGAGATTTGGTTCTCAAAAAAGGAAAAACTGCATTCTGCCTGCCAAATTGTAACATTTGGCAGCCCAGTTTAGGTATTTGGTACCAACTCAGAACACATCAGAGTGCTGTATGTACAATGAGATGATCAGTATGGTACATATGAAAGAGGCAGAGCTGCTGAGCGCAATAAACACCTTGGAACCCTGGAAGGACAGAGAAAGAAGGAATGACCATTCAGAGTGACACATGGCATTTGTGATATTTCCACCAGACGTTGACTGATTAAATAGTTAGGCACTGTTTCTGCCATTTCCACCTTTGGCGGCAGTTGTAAGCAATTCTAGGAAACACAGTCCACTATAATCAATGCAACTTGCTTCCAAGTAAAGGCATGTAGGATCAGGTGTTTATTATGCATTCCTATCATGAGTACAGGTCTGGTCAATCTCTTTCCAAGCCAGCTGGAATTGCCCCATTCCCTTCATTTAGATATGTGTCTCTGCATCTACAGAGTTGAACTGTGCTTGACCTGTTCATTATATACTGATATGCAAAACTGTTTCACATTATCCAGGCTCTTCCAGATGTTTTCTGTGACTGCAATGAGCTACTGCCTTTTGTAGAGATTGACTGTTAGCAGAAATAAACAGAGTTAGCCAACAGAGTCAAGTTTGTTAGGGTAATAAGTCAAACCTCTGAGTGAAATGGCCCTTGAATTGATTGAAGATGGGCAGGGGAAAAGCTGACTTTGACTTCAAATTTCACATCTTAGAGTTTGCAGATTTGGAGGAATGAAGTCTTTCTCCTTTCTTCTCATCTATATCAGGAATCTTCCTTTTCTTTGCTGAAGCATGGTCCTGACTGAACTTGATCATCGCTGCTGCTCTTGTTTTGGAATCTGGATGTTGCCAATGTTTCAAACACAAGGGAATGACTTAGAAATTCTAGTATTAAGAACAAGGCGGGGAGAATAAGGACAATATTTACTGCTCTATATATCTTGATGTAGACTATTGAGGCACACTCTACATGGGGCTACCCTTGAAGGTGGTTCAGAAGGTGGAGCTGATGCAGAATCTGCTGCCAGGTTGCTCTCTGGAACATCTCAATATGACCATATAGCTCGTGGTCTTGTCTGTCTGCACTGGCTGGCTGTATGATTCCAGGCCAAATTCAAGGTGCTTATGTTGGCATTTAAAGCCCTTCCCTATTTAGGACCTTGTTATTGGTCTGAGCATCTCTCGCTCAAAACATCTGCCCATCCCACCTGTACCTTGTATATAGGGATACTATAGGTGGCCACCCCAGGGGAGGCCTGGAAGTCTACCACCCATAACTGGGCCTTCTCTGTGGTGGCCGCTTCACTCTGGAATTCCCTTCCACCAGAGGCTAGCCCCATCCCTCCTGGGTTTTGGGAAGCAACTTAAAACCTGGGTGTTCTCCTGAGCATTTCTTTAGCTTGTTCCAATGTAATGTAATGTATCCCTCTTGGCCTGCAGAAGACAATTATTTCTTTTGCAGCCAATGTGTCTGTCTTGTTTATTCTATCCTAGGACCATGCTTGCCATGGTTCTGGAATTTGGATTTCTTTCCTTTTGATTTTTTTTAAAAATATATTTTATTCTATTTGTATAAACATAAATACCTAAGTAACTTGTTGAAAAACAGCCCTGAAATTTCTTTGTGGTTGGATGAGCGGTGTTTGACTGACACAAAAAGCTTCTGGGATTTCCCCCCTGCTTCGTACATCTTTGTGAATGGGAGTGAGCACAAGAGGGTATCCTATTGCCATGGGCGTTGTCAACATTCAGGCTTCCCTTTGGTATGTAAAGCTTGGCATCCTTTCTCCCACTGTAATGCGGGCACAATATTTTGCAGCAACATCAGACCATTTCCTGGCATGAATCATGGAAACATAAGCATAATATTTCACAATCATAATCTGGAGGGATTTTTAAGAATTGAATTTTCTCTTTGTTCAGCTAGGAGCATGTACATACTGGAAGCACAATAGGACAATATGACAGGGCAGAAAGACACAAATGACCCACCCAATGCTTGTACTGTTATAAGACTGTGCAACATTGCAGCACATATAGCACTTTCAGGTTTTGCATATCAATAGATATAGAAAAGCACAAAATGCACAGAACTAACTTGCAAATGCACAAATTCCTTCCAAGACAAGCAATTAAAAAACAATCCTATCGTCTTACTGCAATAAAAAAATGCTTGTGCTTTCTCATTGATCACAGCAGAATGAACAAGAGCAGGATTTATAACTCTGTAGTGAACTAGGATAAAGCATAAATCAGAGAGGTCAATACTATTGGTAAGCAGTATCTTTTATTATTCTGGGGGAATGTTTTCAGGTGCCTTGTACTGCATGGTTTTGAAAGCTGTTGCTCCCCCATCCCCGGCAATATTTCCAGGTTCTGGTGGCTGTATATGAAAAAAGTGAAGGATAATTTTTGTTCTGCATTGCCTGAGAGTTGTTAATTAGGCTGGTTCACTTAAATGAGGAAACTGAACAAAATCATTAAACACCATTAAGTATTAATACATCAAGTAAAGTCTAAAAATGCAGAGGCTAGCAGAATAATACAGCAATAAATATTTCAGAGTCTGAGAAACATGAATCCCAGCAAAGCTTGACACAAAGCAGTAGCCTTAGTGGTGTAGCACAAACAATTTTTCAAGAGGAGGGTACTCTGCATTAAATGTGTTTTAATATTGATTTTATTTACCATTTTAATATAATACTTGCGTAATTCTTTTTTACTATTTGTACATGTGCTGTTTTTAGCTTTTAAATACTGTTTTTTAAAAGATGTGAGCTGCCTTGGGTCCTTTTTGTGGAGAAAGGCAGGATAAAAATGTAATGGATGGATGGATGGATGGATGGATGGATGGATGGATGGATGGATGGATGGATGGATGGATGGATGGATGGATGGATGGATGGATGGATGGATGGATGGATGGATGGATGGATGGATCAATTAATCAATCAATCAATCCCAGACACCACAAATTAAAAGACCCTGTCCTGAGGCACTAGCAGCTATGTCTCTGATGGTAGACCAAGAATGACAAAGACCAAGATCTCACTGTATGTCCCCATTTAGTGGATACACATGATGTATCCACTAAATGGCCTAAATTATATAAAGCCCTAAATTGTATAAAGCTTTGACATGCATGGTTCTACTAGACATTTAATTTGGAATGAGATCTTTTGGGGTTTTTTGGTTCAAGTTACCTGTTATTACTTTGGGTGAAAGTAAGGGATTACTCATTACAAACACAGTGGCAAACACCCTTTTTAGAATACAACAAGTTGCGTAAGAATTTCCCTCCTCTGGCAACTCCCCTGCTGCACAAGCAACCGCCCAACTGGTTGCACAACGTGTCTCACAAGCAGTGCGACACTGGACATGCAAAAGAAGCCTGCTGGTGTGAGGGAAATGCTTATGTAATTGTCCTTTCTCTGAACCATCCCAGCAGTTCTTGATTGTGCAATGCAACAGGATCCTGACTGTTTGTAAAAATACGTTTGCAGAACAGAGAAATGGCCCAAGAAAACCTTAGAAATGACTGGCCAAACACCATGTTTTACAAGTGAGTAGATAATGACTCATTACCCTCCCATGAGGTTATTATTTTCTACTTCACTACAAAAAGAAATGTTCTTATACACTTTTACCAAAAAGTAGTGTGTCATAGGTATCAGTGTTACTTCCTAGCTCTGTGCGGGAAAGGAAGCAGTTGTGTTTCTGGTAGCACTGGATGAGGTTAGAAGTTCTAACCTTAGAATGGATGAGAGAGTAGGGATGGGACTCACTCTGATGGCTGACTTAAGTCCCACTGATGGGACTTAAGTCAGACTTAAGTCCCATCAGTGATTTGAACTCAACTCAGTTTTCTTTTCATTTTTCCAATGACTCGGATTCTACTCGTGACTCAGAACCCAGCCACCCCTCCCTTTTTTCTTGGGGAAAAAGGCTTGTTTTTAACATGGGGCTTTGGACTCAAGACTTGGTGCCAAAGACTTGGACTCAGACTTGGGACTTGGACCCAAAGATTTGCCAGTATCCCTGTAGGAGAGTATGAGTCGCAGTGAAGTTGATTCCAGCTAAACACTAGTACAGACACCTTAACATAAAGACCTTTTAGATAACGGAACAGATTGTTTCAGGCAGCAGTGGGTTCTCCCTCATTGAGGGTTATCTTAGTTGAGGATGATCAGCCATCCATCAGGGTGCTATAGCTGCTTCCTACATTGCAGATCCTGCAGCAAACACTGCATGGAACCAGATGATATTGGAGGTTCTTCCAACCTTATTATTTAACAATTGTTGTTGTTGTTTAGTCATTAAGTCATGTCTGACTCTTTGTGAACCAGAGCACGCCAGGCCCTCCTGTCTTCCACTGCCTCCTGGGGTTTGGTCAAATAATTTAATTATTAAATGTAATTTAATAATTACAGCTGGACAATTTACAGTTTACCAAGTAGTGCTATGAAAACTGTGGCAGCTGCTGGATTAGTGGCGCTCTGCTTTTATTCAGAGATATACTGCTTTGTTCACCAGTGATTTCTGAAGTGGAAGTGCCTTGCAACTGCCAGACAGATATATATGTCTTTCCAAAGTTTTACTTACTAGAAAAATAATCAGCATCGATCTAGTGGCTTTGTATGCATTATTAAGCATGCTGTTTACTAACCATTATTTTAGAGTTTTGAAACTTTGCTAGAAATACATTCAGCTGTAATGGAAAATGAACCTAAGGAATTTAGTGGGGAAAAGGTGAGTGAGGTTCACTTAATTAAAATCCTGCTAGAGGGTGTGTAACTCTGGGAGATCAATTTTTAAGTTAGTGGAAATTACGCATTGATATTCAAGCTTAAAGCTTCTGCATCTAATTGTGGAGTATAACAAATGTGACTTGTATATTTATGAAACCTTCAGTACCCTTTTAAATACCACTTGATTAGGAATTTTTTAAAAATAAAAATTGCAAGTTGTATTGTTCACTTTGAAACGATCAATACTAGATATATAACATAAAGTTCAACATTTAATTCTAATTGAAGTGGTAGCACAATGGGAGATAAGTGAATAATTTTATGGCTTCAGGGCAGGGAAAGCTGGCTTATAAAAATTGCCTTTTTAGTAATGAATCTTGTCTGGATTTTTTTAAAGGATCATAATTTATTAAATAGGCTGCAGAACAGTGGATTTATTTATTTGTAAATAACGTTTTTGGCTGACTTTTCCTTTCCCTTGAATCTGGGAGCTCAAAATGATTTACAATAATCCCTTTAAGGCCATTTTCAGAGTTTTAATAGCATTCATAATATTAATAACAATTAATGTTCACATTATTATCACTATAATCATCACTATTATCATTATCATCTAGACCGCTATTCCTTTTATTGATATTAATGCTGAAGAAATAATGAACATTCACAATTTACTGCAAAACTGAAGCTCCTTCCAACTCCGGAAGAGAAAGATATTCCCCTCATTCGTTAACTGTTTCAGGAGGAAGGGAAAAATTATGGCATATATACACAAGAGCTCTCATATTCTTCTACCATGTTTCCCCCAAAATAAGACAGGGTCTTATATTAATTTTTGCTCCAAAAATGCATTAGGGCTTATTTTCAGGGATGTTTTATTTTACAGTCATGTCATCTTCTGTTTGCTGCACAATGCAGCACAATGGTGGAGGGGGGGTTCACTTAACTAAGGCTTATTTTCGGGGTATGGCTTATATTACGAGCATCCTGAAAAATCATACTAGGTCTTATTTTCAGGTTAGGTCTTATTTTCGGGAAAACAGGGTAACACATTGAAGTCACTGAGAGAATTCACTCCAACTAAATATATGGGGTCCCAAATAAGAAAGTCTATGTGTAATGACTGAGAAATTGAGGGACATGGACAGGGGAACCTTTCTGCAAAAACGCAGACTTTGTTCAGTGCCTGGGAACAGGTGGCTGAGAGAAAAAGATGGAGGCAGTTTTCACCACAAAAAATGGAAGCAGAATAGGCTGTGATTTATCTGTTGTTCAATGCTGTGTTGGCTTGTTCCCCGGTACTATATTAATTGGGGAATTATTTCAGCTGAAATGAAGAGGCAGAAACTACTCTTCTTGAACATTTGAAGTAATTTTAAGCCTGTTTGGTGGACCATTTCAAAAAGCCTGGGAGGTAATACTGATGAATAAGCTCTGAAAAGTTCAGAAATTACTTTAGTTGGCTTAGCCATCTCTTAAGAGATGCTATGCTCAATTGCTGTCCTGTCATGCTGTGGTGTGAGGGATATACTCTGTGCATGCTCTGAGAGCAAGCTGAAGCTATGCTAATGTGTTAGTACTAAGAAGTCTAGTTAGCTTTCCTATTTTCTTGCGTGTTTACTCTGTATTACTCCTGCCTTCATTTCTTATTATTTACATCTTTGGTCCAGGCTATCTGAAGGACTGTATCACGCCACGTGAGCCTTATCAGCTTTTAAGATCTTCTGAGGAGGCCCTTCTCTTGGTTCCACCATCTTGCCAAGATCATTTGGTGAGGACAAGAAAGAGGGCCTTTTAAGTGGCTGCCTCCAGGCTTTGAGATGCACTGCCCTGAAAAGCCAGGTTGTTCCCCCTCCCTCTTGTCCTTCTGTCAACAGGCAAAGACCTTCCTCTTCAGGCAGGCTTTGAAACACTAAGTTACCTCAGGAATGCTAGTTTTTAACTTTTAACTTTTAAAATTGTTTTTAATCTTAATATATTTTATTTGGTTTTTCATATGATATTTATATTTTTAATAGTCAACTGGTTGCTGTAACCCCTGCTTGGGTCACCTATGGAGAGAAATGCAGGATATGACTAATAAAAATAAAGGAAAATAAAAATAATTTGCTTCAGAATACTTTTAATGCTCTTTTTGAAATGAAATGTTTGCCTTTCTGCCTTTTTCCCCCACTATCTTTAATAAAATATATACAAAAAATCTATTCAATTGTCTAAGTTTTTTTCCCCAAAAATGAGCTTATGGTACTTAAAACCAGACCTTGCCTTGTCCATCTACTGGGAACCTGTATGTTTTGTGGGTGTGGTGGCAGTTCTGCCTTGCTGGGTTGGCATGAGAGTTAAAGCATTTAACCTTGTGTGTGTGTGTGTGTGTGTGTGTGTGTGTGTGTGTGTGTGTGTGTGTGTGTGTGTGTGTGTGTGTGTGTGTGTGTTTGTTTGTTTGTTTGTTTGTTTGTTTGTTTGTTTGTTTGTTTGTTTGTTTGCAGCTTCCTGGAAGCATTTCTGAATCAAGTCATACAAGAGACTTGGAAAGTTACCAGGATGGGCAGATTCCCCCTGGCCAACATTAACATTAAACTTTTGTGGCCTCATTCACTCCAGGAAGAGCAGGGCAGTGTGGCTGAGTTGCAATCAGATCTGCTTTGATTTGGATCCCTGCACTGAGCAGGGGGGTTGGACTCAAAGGGTAGGCCCCTTCCAACTCCATTATTGTATGATTCTATGTCCCTTGCATGAAGATGACTGTTTATAAAATCCAAATGGTCATTCCTTCAGGTAACCTCCACTGTTTTTCTATGCTCTGGGTCTTTTCTGATTCTCCAGTTCATTTTCTCTGTGAAGGTGGCTTTGGCATTCCTCCTCCCATGTACATGATCTTACACTCTGTTCTCATATCTGTATTTTCATACAGTGGTATCCTTTTTGTATTGCAGCCAGAGAATTTAACACAAAATATCCCATTCTTCCTCCCACCCTTCTCCTAGCCATAGCTCAGACTCTTTTTTACTACTGGTTATAACCCTGGCAAAACGGCTAAACTAGAATTCTTAAAGCTATTCAAGAGGAGAGTAAATGTTACACTAGTTTGCAACTAACTAACTTAAGTCATTTTGTTAACACTGTTGGGCCCCAGTTAGCTTTAAAGTTAATAGATGAGCTCAATTAGTTAAAATAATTAGTGTTTTCCAAAACTTGCCCATATTTCATATCTGACAGCAACTGTCAAAAATGACAGTTTTATTTCATGTTTGACAGCCATCTCTGACACTTTTGAAAACCTGTCATCTGAGAGCACCGAGGTTGGGGCTTATAATTATGCCTGTCCTCAGTTAGAGCTCTGGTAGCAACAGTAAAAAAGAACATTTGTCAAACAATTTCTGTTCTTTCATTCCCATGAATCATCTGTATTTTAGAAGCCCTGTTTCAGGAATCAATGAAAGACCACAAAAATAGGGGGAGGGGAATTGCCTCTTTTGTGTCTGTGTGTGTGTGTGGGGGGGGTTCCTTTGATTGAAACACAAAGGTCCAACCCCTATTGATTGAAACACAAAGGTCCCACCCTATTAGCTCTATTGACACATTGAAAATTGTGTAGAATAGTCATGGGGAGAAGGGAATATTCTAAACCCACCTCATCCCAGTTTTTTTTATCCTTCTACAAAAGGAGTATGACGGGGCTAAAGAGGGAGAACCTGTACTGACCATGGGTCCCTTCACACTAGTTAGGACCCCAGAAAACCAAGGAACTGGCTCAGATGGAAAGGCCAGTAGATAAAATTAGTGTTCCTCTTCAGGCGTGTCAGCTTCCTCCACACAGAAGAGTCCTTTGTGTCAGAAGCATCACTGTGCAATTAATAATTTTCACCCACTAACAGGCAACATCAAGAACATTTGGGGCAGCTGACATCATGGCCTCCATAGTACATGCTGCAGGGTATAGAATACACTGACGTAGGTGAGGAATGCCTGTTCTTTGCAATGCAAAGGACCATGTTGATGAAAAGAAACCTTTCTCACCTTGGTTCTACCAACTCCATTCTGTGACTTACACATCACCCAGTTCTCTGCATGAGTGGGACCCAGTGGCATTTCATCTATTTTAAGAGGTGCACAGTTCTTTCTGTCCACATTATCCTCCTGGCATTCTCTATTGTTCCCACAGGATACAAAGATGTTCTGGAGAAAATATTCCTTGCTTTTAATTTGGGAGAGAGGTGACGGTCGCTAAAGAGTGGATGTGCATTAGATGTGGACACTGTGTCTTTCCATATGGTACTGGCCGCAATAACTGCTAGGTAATTGATTTTATCCATAGGGATTGGCATCAGGACCCCAGCAATGATTCTACAGCTTTCATTGAGTGGTACACCTACCTGTTTTGCATAACCTGAACTATACCACAAGGGGCTGGCATATTCACCTATGGAATAGCATGAGGCCAAGGCGGTAGCTTTCAGTGCTTATCTGCCCCAATTAGTTCCTTATATCTTTTGAAGTTTGTTGCTCCTTGTGAAGACTTATTGTTTTGTATTTATGCATTGTTTCTTATAAGTCAGTGTAGCCATGTAGTGGCATCTAATTTCTGACATTTCAGGGCCAAAACCAGGGACAAGGGGCTGGCAACTTGCAACATCGCAAGGATGGGTCCTTGTAATGTCATAGGCAGGACCTTGAGATGTCATAGAAGCAGAGCAGCCAGCTTTTGGAGGACGGCCAAAACTGCTTCTGGATCAGCTAGTTATGGAAATAGCCATGAGGAAATCCAGGTAATTGGACTGAGAATCTGAATAAATCCTTGGTAATTAAGTCATATGGCATTTCAGAGTGAAGGGATATGTATATATGTATTTATATATGCATGCATTTATTTATGTCCACGAAAATTGAAAACGGAGCTGCAGGGGTTGCTGCCATTCCTGGTACAACTCGTCTCACATGGGCCCTCCAGAAGATAGATGGGGAGTTTTAAAAGCTCTGTTGGAAATGTCAGTATCAGCCCATGGGAAGGTTTCTTTGCAGGCTCTGTACTCCTGCTGCCAGAGTTTGGCAAAGAAGTCTCACAAGTAGAGATGGGCATGAGTTAAAAAATGAATCACCAAACTCATTCAAAAATTGCTAATTTCTCAATTCGTATTCATATGAATCAATGCCTCTGATGAATACAAATCAATGAATGTTTAGCATTTTTTGATTCATCAATTCATTTGGCTATAATATGTCCCGCCCGCCGGCATCTGGAGATACAAAAATTGCAAGGAAGCTTCCTCTGACTCTCCTCTACAAACCCTCCAATTTAAGTGAAGACTGGTTTTCAGATGTCTGAAAGGCCACCCACAAAGGCCACTCTCAAAAAAGTTCTCCAAAACACCTGGAGACACCAGAATCACAGATAAGCTTCCCATGACTCTCTTCTACAATCCTTTCAAGTTTGGGAAAGACTGGGTCTCCCCAACCCAGATGCTAAAGAGCACTTTTCTGGGGAGACCCAATTTGTGGGTGCATAACTTGGATGTCTGAAACCCAATCTTCAACAAATGTGGAGGGATTATATAGTAGAGTCAGTAGAAGTTTCTCTCTGATTTAGGTGCCTCAAGGTGCCTTGAGAGGGACCTTGCAGGGGGGCTTCCTTGTGGATGTATAACTTGGACATTTGAGACCCAAACATCACCAATCTTATAGTGCTTGTAGAGGAGAGTTGGGGAAAGCTTCCTGGTGAAATTGGTGCCTCTAGGTCCTTGGGGGACCATTTTATAGGCTTTTAAATGAAAAAGAAAATTTTAAAAATTGATTGGTCAGAAAAAATATCATTAATTTCTGATTTATGATTCACTGACCTTGACATATCATGAATCAAAATGAATCACCATTTTCCTGATTCGTGCCCATCTCTACTCACATCAGATTCCTTTGACATTCAAAGTGGATTGAAATGGCTGTGTCCTCACCCTGACTCTGTTTGGGATCTTTTTTGTTGTCATGCTGAAGCACGCTCTTGGAACTGTAACAGAAGGTGTATATCTCTGGACTACATCAGATGGAAAGCTCTTTAATCTCTCTAGATTGAGAGCAAAGACCAAAGTCCAGCTGAAATGCATGTGGGACTTCCTCTTCACCGATGATGCAGCCATTGTTGCCCACTCTGCTGAAGACCTCCAACAACTCATGCATCATTTTAGTAAGACCTGCCAAGATTTTGGATTAACAATCAGCCTGAAGAAAACACAAGTCATGGGCCAGGGTGTGGACTCACCTCCCTCTATTACCATCTCCACGCAAGAATTGGAGGTTGTTCATGACTTTTTATACCTTGGCTCAACGATCTCTGACACTCTCTCCCTAGATGTCGAGCTGGATAAACGCATTGGCAAAGTAGCTACCATGTTCTCTAGACTCACAAAGAGAGTATGACTTAATAAGCTGATGGCATGTACCAAGATCCAGGTCTGTAGAGCCTCTGTCCTGAGTACACACCTGTACTGCAGCAAGTCCTGGACCCTTTGTGCACAGAAGGAGAGGAAGCTGAACACATTTTTGGTATCACCTGGCAGGACAAAGTTCCAAATAGAGTAGTCCTAGAATGAGCTGGAATTTTTAGCATGTATACGTTACTGAAACAATGACGTCTACGTTGGCTTGGGCATGTCATGAGAATGGCTGATGGTTGGATTCCAAAAGATCTCCTGTATGGATGATTAGTGCAAGGAAAGTGCCCCAGAGGGAGACCACAGCTGCGATACAAGAACATCTGCAAGCCGGGTCTGAAGGCCTTAGGAAAGGACCTCAACAGATGGGAAACCTTGACATCTGAGCATTCAGCCTGGAGGCAGGCAGTACAGTATGGTCTCATCCAATTTGAAGAGACCCTTGTCCAGCAGGCGGAGGCAAAGAGGCAGTCCTGAAACCAGCAAAATCAGGGAGCTGGACAGGGGACAGATTGTATTTGTCTTTGGTGTGGAAGGAATTGTCACTCTCAAATTGGCCTTCTCAGCCACACTAGACACTGTTCCAAGACCTCTATTCAGAGCGTATTACCATAGTTTCCCAAGACTGAAAGATGCCTACAGATGTCTACTCACATATCATAGTGCTGGCAGTCCATTCTCTGCCTTACGCTGAGTTCTATGATTGGTCCGCTTTCTGGCACTCTCCCCAGTTCCTCTCCCTTGTTCCTGTTTTATTTTTTAAAAAATTATTATTTTTTAAGTGCACTGATATTGCATAACACACCTAAAAACACCTTCATGCCAAGTAAGTAGACTCTCATGACAGCTTGGAATGGGTGGAGGTAGATACTGAAGTCTCAAAGATACCTCACACTCAGAAATCACAGTTGGCCCTCCTCAAGCACTATTCATGCTGAGCTTTGTCTCTCTGGAGACCAGGAGAAGCTTGGCAAACTCCTGACACTTCAGGCTTTGCCCTAAGTCCTGGTAGTTCTGCTCATCACTATTTTTGTCTTACCCTGTCATCATTATTTTCCCTTTTGTTTGGCATGTTTCACGTGTTTGGCAAATGTAAGCCTTTAAGCAGGACCTGTCTTTTAAAAATGGATTGTATGTAATCTGCCTGAAAGATTATTTTTTTTGGCTGAGGAGGGAGGGAGGTTACAAGACCAGCCTAACAAGATATCTCATCACTGATATTTTCCTTTTTCTTCAAACATTTCACTGCATTGAGTTCCAGCTAGTCATCATCCCCCTCATGTGTGGAGAGTTATTTGTCAGGATTGGGAGCCTTGTCTGTTTAACTTGAGGCTCACCCAGACGTAGCCCTCTGGCGTTTTTCTTTCCAGGGATGTTGTTCCCAGGAATTCTCCCATCCAGGCAGTTTAGAAGCACAGTCATTTTAGCAACTGAAATGTATCATGGTGTGTCTTCAGACCATTTTATTTGTCTTGGAAAATGGTCTGAAGACACACCAGGCAGACTGAAAAGATGGAAATGGCATGGCAATGCAAGTTAATATGAGAATGCATAATTCATACTATGTTTTGTAAGTGGATTTGTGAAAAGCATGGTGGATTCAGGGATCTCAGGCAAGGTGTTCAAGACCTGTTCTGGCCTGGAAGTACCATTCTTTAAGGAAAACTCTGAGGAAAAGTGTGATTTGTGATAGTCCCATTGTCAGGTTCAGTCCCCAGCACCTCCAGATAAATCCAAGCCCTAGACAGCCACTGGATGCTGATCAGTCCAGGAGGTATAGACAAAAATTGGTTTTATGGACATGCATCCTGACTTGGTATGTGGAGGCAGTTATATATGCCCACATAGTTATCAATTCCAGCTGATTTAGTATAGCATCCCTGTATTTTCAATTCTTTCTCCCATTGATTTATGGCTCCTTTTTAAACACTCTATACTTGTCTTAAAATTAGAAGACTGTCTTCTTAATCTTTCAAATATTATATTCTCTTTTGTAAAGTAGACAACATAACTATTAAATCAGATTGTTTAACAACAGATTGTTTGCCATCCCCCTGGTCTTCCTCCTCCTCTTCCTCTTTTTGCTTTTTGTTACCAGACAATGGAAGTCCAAATAGACAATATCTGTCAGATTACCACCCACCCCTCTTGTTTATTAACATTCAAAGAACTGTACAAAATTAGTGAAGAAGCCATGTTGATCCATGTTAAATAGGGCTTCTATATTCTCTGTGCACTTTTATTAATCTCTACCATCAATTTACCTCAGAGAGATGTCATATTAACCAGCCCATGATTTTCCACATCTCCTATGTCCTTTAAAAACAACACTCACTCACTCACTCACTCACTCACTCACTCACTCACTCACTCACTCACTCACTCACTCACAGATAGATAGATAGATAGATAGATAGATAGATAGATAGATAGATAGAGAGAGAGAGAGAGAGAGAGAGAGAGAGAGAGAGAGAGAGAGAGAGAGAGCACCCCACGAGCCAATCTCCTGTTCTCGTACAAAGACCACTTTGAGGGACCTCTGGTACAGTTTTGGTAGAAGATAAGTGTTTTCATGTTTGAGTTCTTCAAAAGCTCTCATTGGCTGACCCAGTACACACTTGTACTTCAGCGTCAAAAAGAGTCTCTTGGAATTCTTACTTAAAACACATTATTCATCTGGTAATCAGGGATCTTTGCCCCACCCATGTTTGGTCAATTCACATCTTTGGAGTATGCATCTTATGCCTTCTTTTCTGCCATATAAACACAAATCCTTTTGATTTGTCTCATCATTGCCTTCTATCTTTCAAAAAAAAAAAGATCAATAGCAAAACAAAACAGGTGTAAAATGCCACAAAACCAATTTGTTACTGTTTTTGTAGGCAGTTTACAATTATATAAATGACCGCTCATTCTTCAGGACAACCCTGAATTGGAACCATTGACTTGATTGCAATTTTCAACCTCTTTCCTATAACTGAATCTATAATGACAGGCCTTTATGTCCATGTAATGACGCTGACAAACACAACAGAATAGACAATCAGTTCTTGAAGGCATTTCCCACTCCTGTATCCACAATGACATTTTAAACCTGTGCCATGCGGATGTAGGGGTTAAGTTGAAAAGATGCTGGCTTCATAACTGTCTGAGTGTGTCACTTTAAAGCACTAGAAAGCCGAAGCCAATTAACTATGCACTCTGGCATACAGTGACAGAACTTTCCTCATTTCCTGTACACTGGGGCAGAAGGTCATTTTCATCCATATGTGTAAGGGCAGGGGAACATCTCCCTCTGTATTCATGTGTTCATTTTCCAGATGTCACAAAAGAACTGAGCGTGTTTCAGCCTCACTCTTTCATCTGCTTGTAGAAACAGCTGGAAAATACTGGCAAACGTTTTTGTTGTATGGCCTACAAGGCAGTTACAATTTAGAATCTGATTTAATTATCATTTCTTATATCACCCACAATATAGGGGTTCTCTCCCCTTGAAAGTCCTCCTGTGTTTTTTTCCACCAAAGAAGGAACCTTCTAATTCACTTCATTGTTTAGTTTGGATGAAGAGAATGGCAACTGTACTGTATTTCAATGGAAAGTTGATGAAGGATGGGGGAGACGAGCTTCTCTTTACATCTACTGTTTTCAATTCCTAGTTCAGAATTATAGAATCTGGCAGATATGAGAGCTATGGACATCCTGCAGTTTTGTGATCATACCACCAAAGTACAGAGATTAATATCTGGTGCATAATGCCACATTTTGAAATATTTCTAAGATCTTAAAATACATCTTATTGCTCTGCAGTTTAAAAGCAGGTTTTGGTCCCTAAGACTGCAGTAGTTGGCTTGAAAAGGTTTGATCAATATGTGATTCAGGAGTAAGAGAGAAGTTCACTGACCAGACAGCAAGACTTTTACATAAGATATTTCTGTTCACTATGAGCCAGGCAAAGTACAAAAGTGTCAATATTGCCTAAAACTTAAGCAAGAGGAAGCCAGTTGATATGACAGTATGCCCTACTTGACATAAGACAAATATTGATTTTAATCTATAAAGCCCTTAACAGTTTAGGACCTTGTTACCTGACGGAGTGTCTCTTCCTCAAATGGTCCACCCAGGCCACCTGGACCAGCCAGATGTCATGTTTGTGGGTGGCCACCCTGAGAGGCTTGGAAAACTACCAGCAGGAACCAGGCCTTCTTGGTGGTGGTCACAACACTATGGAATGTGTTACCCGCTGATGCACACCTCCATCCCTCTTGTCCTTTTGAAAACAGCTTAAAACCATACTGTTCAAAGTGGCCTTTGGAAACATCTTACACCTTAACGTTGTTTTGGACCCATGTACTGAGTTGATTTTGATTTGCTGTCCAGGTTTCCTTCATTTGAGCGACATGTCCTAGGTTTTTAATAATTCTTGCTTCTCTGTTTATGTCTTTGTGGGTGGCATTGGGTGTTTTAATCATTGTTAGCTGCCCAGAGTAGTGCCTCAGGACTAGATCGGCAGGACATAAACGTAATAAATAAATAAATATACTTGAAGGACTGTTCCGAGCACTCTCTGAGGAAGGATCCTCTGTTTGATGTATTATCCACTAGAGACAAATAAACCACTCTAGATGTTCATTGCGTGGCACCACACTATGAAAAGTATTGTCTCACCTGTTGTATTTCTCAGGTTAAGAAAGTGTAGGGAATACAGAGGACAAAAACGTGATTTTTAAAAAACATGTAACACACTGTAACTTCTGTTGGCATTCTTTGCAATGGAGTCACCTTCTGACTCCATATTAATTGATTATTATAGCCCTTATCCGCTGGCACACAAATTATTGGTAGGCCATTCCAAGGATTTGCACAGGAATAGCACATCAGGGAAGTGGGTCATACTAACGGTCATCCCCTAGTGGAACTTGTGAAAATTTCATCCTCTCCCTTTCTCCCTGCAGCTTTCCAGGCTAACAGAAAACTAGCTAGAGTGGGGGCTTCCCAGCTTTCAACAGCCAGTTTGGAGGGGAAAACAAGAGGAGGCTGCAGGAAGACAGGAGGGTCACTCCCTTCCCAGTTTTTGACAGGTTCTGCTATTTCATCAGTGGAAATGCACCACTGAATCCTGCACAGTGTTCCTGCTATAGGAAGTACGCTGCTTCAATAAATCACCTTTCAAATGCTCTTAACTTAATAAACAGCAAGTTCTGCTAGCAATTTCACAGTGTGAGATATGATCTCAGGTCATACTCTCTTTCCTGTTTTCATCCATATATCATGTAAAGATATTGTAGCCCACCACTATGTAACTATGCTATTTATGCCAGGGAAATGATTCCCAACATTGAGTCCCCAGATGTTCTTGGACTAAAACTCCCAGAAGCCTTCATCACTAGCTGTGCTGGCCAGAATTTCTGGGAGTTGTAGTCCAAGAACATCTGGGTTACCCAAGATTGGGAACCACTGTGCTAGAGAATGACTGTTGTCCTAGTAGAGCACCACTGGGACATCTTGGTTACCACATGATATCCATCATCTCAGAAGGTGATGCAACTGTAATTCCTTGTCATTGATTTTACAAACTTGCCAACAGCTCATAGAAGCAAGCCTTAAGAGGGCAATAACTTTGACAGGCATTACTACAGCAAAAGAATCATTTCACTTTTTTTCTCTCGCTTAAAGAGACGGTGAAAATCTGCCCGGGTTATGTGAAATAAATATCAAAGATTAATGAAGGATAACAAATAGGGAGCAACCTGTCCAAAATCTTCTAATGGCAAAATCCTATGTCTACTTGGTAGTAAGACCCACTGAGTTCATAGGGGCTTACCACAAGGTAAGCAGATATGGGACTAGACCTTTAGGATAGTTCATATCATTTCCAGCCTATATGGTCTTTAGGAATGTGATTGTTCATTCCAAAGGCAGCAGTGCACGATAACACATAGAAAATGAGCCAGAAAAAAACCTGAAATACTCTGAAGAACAGGAGAACCACAGATTAAATAACAATCCACAAGATAAACCACCACTGCTTCTTGCTTTCTTGGACAGCAAAAGTAGTACAGCAAGAGCTGAGCAGATGTAGCCCAGTTTTATCAGTGTTTGTGATATTCTTTGTGGAATTTTTGTGAATACAAGCTCAGCCTCAGTAGCACCCTGAGCAGGGGAAGTACACATCATCCCATACCGTTGTGATGAGGCCCTACAACTCCAACAGGACTGTGAGGAAATTGGGTTATGTAGTTCTGCCCAAGTCTTTTGCAGGTGGTGGTTATTTACATGAGAAAGAAGATTTGTCTTTGCTCTGTGCTTAGCCTGCCTCAAAGTCAGGCTAAGAGGAGAAAAGACACCACATTCCGTCTTAATTGCATGTCAGCAGAAGCTCTCATGGGAAAGAAGAGGCGGGGACTTCTGGCTTGACGTTGCGATGAGACAGCAGGAGGAGGACGGAGCTCCGTCTCCTGGCTGAATTCTGACCTGTTTGGGACCCCCCCCGGGGGTTAAAGCCACCCCAAAGAGGTGGTAAAATGGGGGAGAAGCCTGATGATCTTGGGGGGATGGTGGTAACCCACGTTTGATCCAGGAAACTCCCCACTCAACCAGCGGGCAGAAACAAGCAGCTGAATAACCCTGCTTGCAAGTCGTCCACAGCTGGCAAAAGAAGAAGCGATAAACCAGCTAAACTAAACATTGTCATTATCACTGGGTGAGATACAAAATCTTAATTATATTACTTTATAACTATTCCTAGACAGAATAATCCCTTTAAGAGGAAAAAAGAGGGTCTCTTAGCCCCAACTCTAAATTAAGCAGCAGTGGATCTGGAGAAAGGGAAAGAGACACAAAGAGAAGCAAAGAAAATAAATTGGACATTAATTAAACACTTAACTATACTGCAAGGAAAGAAGTTCTGTATTACTTTGGTGTTAAACTTAAGAAATCTTCCTCTTAAATTTGTTTTTGCAAATAACCCTCAGAGAAATGTCTATCTACAGTGTTGGCAAATAGTCTAGAAACACACACCTTGGAAAAGTCTAGAAGCCTGATTAGAAACTCTGTTTTGTCTTTCTGGTGTTTTCTTTTTCTGAGAACTGACTAAAACATAGACAATTAACTTTGGAAACTCTAATACAAACATCGAGTGAGCATGACTGCCAAACTACACCAGAGACTGGATTCAATTAACCCTATAGGTGATCAACTTACTGAGGCAACTATTGATGGAACTGGACTGATTGCTCTAAGCTACTGGACATTCTTCACCTGAAGTGCAAGTGCCTTGCATCCGAAGACATGATGTCACAACAAGGGTAATTTTGGGAAGAGGCAAGATCTACCCTGCAAGCGATCTTAGAAATAGTGGGATCCCAGAACCAAGACATGCAGTCATTCACGGAACAACTTAGGAAGGATTATATTCAACAAGAGACAGAAAATACTGAACAAAGAAATGTGAAGGTGGAGGACAATGTATGCCAAGGAGAAGAGGGACTGGAGGAAATCAGAGAGCGAGGCTCGGGAGAGCCGAGGAGAAACTTGGCTGTGTTGGGGGAAGATAAGGGGGGGGAATCACCAGCATTAATTAAATGGCCTAGAGCAGTGGTCCCCAACCTTGGGCCTCCAGATGTTCTTGGACTTCAACTCCCAGAAATCCTGGCCAGCAGAGGTGGTGGTGAAGGCTTCTGGGAGTTGTAGTCCAAGAACATCTGGAGGCCTAAGGTTGGGGACCACTGGCCTAGAGGACCTATTGGAGATGGATCCAATGCATAAAGATCTGTTAGAGATTGGTCATGTGTTCCAAATATTTTCAGATTACACAAGGGACAGCAGAATATTTAGGGATATAGAAACAAGAATTTGGGAGAATACAAATAAGAGACGGAATCACTTAGAAAAGACAAATAAGGGGAAAATATTAAGGTGATCCCACTGTTGAAAGCATGTATATATATTTAACTTCTGGAATTGTAAAGGGGCATATCTTATATATTTAAAAAGGGAATTAAACTGAAATAAGGGATCATTAATCAGGGTAAAGGCATAACATGGTGGCTTTTAAGGTAAATTGATATAAAGATGGGGCAAAATAAATAGTACTTAATGAATATATATTAGATACGATGTTGATATAGACATGATAGAAAATGTGAAGATAGAAATGACTAAACAATTACATAAAGAAATTTTGTATAAAAATAGTCAATATTGTATACTAAAACACCAACATGAATGGTTTAAATGTTTAAAAAATATGTAGATTTTGAAGAGACAACTAAGATGCCAAGACACAAAGAACAAATGGTTGTTAGCAACCCATGTAACACAATGTTTAACAAGCATGATTAAACATAAATAGATTCGCTATGATTATTAAAAGGAATAACACTAACTTGTAACCTTTGGCAGGGTTTCCAATGGCAAAGGGAAGGGACTGAGTAAGGGAGACGATACAGAGTCAATGAAGTGAATTCACTTTTCCTAAATATGACACATGTAGCAAGTTGTAAAGAGAGGGGGGGAAAACATTTGTGTGTTCATGCATGTGTGTGTGCCTGTGATTCCAATTTGTGGGGTGGTGAGCACACTCCAGTTTTTATTCTGAACTTTAAATGAGTTGGCCAAAGTGTTGAACCCTATCCCCAAAATAGGTCAGCACCTTGGCCAGCTCCTTAAAGGCTCAGGCTAAATCCTAGAGGGGATTCATCACTCCAATTAAATTAGAGTCACTGGCCTTCACTGTGTCTGTGTGTATTTGAATACTTACAACAACAACAACAACAACAACAACAACAAAATCACTGGACTTCTTGACTACTGACATCTCTAATGTTCCTCCCATATTTCATTCCTTTGATTCCAAAGATTTTTAATGATTCAAACTGACCTGACAAGCTTTTTCTGTGTCTTTTTGTCTTCTAAAGTGAATCCTCTAGAAATGAGCACATTTTTGCGGCTTTAAAAAAAAGGAAAAAGGAAAAAGCCAACACACCACAAGAATATTTTTCTGGTTCTATCAGCATTTTCACATTTACTGCTGACAGCCCTGCCTAAAGCTTCCTCCTAAACTAGTTTGAATTATCAACATCTGCTTGGAAATATTTATTTATTTTCCTTTGCAGAAAATTGGCAGCTCCAATATCCCTACAAGGTGGATAATTGTAATTATCTATGATGCTGTGTAAACGGCTTTAATAGCTCAGCAGTTCCTGGGGCTATGCTATATATTTATTTATTTTGTTGTGCCATACAAGGTATGCCACACTTGTGGTAAATCCACAAGTGTGAGTCTTCCTCATCTTTGTTATTGTGAGCACTGAGGGAAATATATAGACAATGAGCAAATTATATGAGGTATGCCATTAACATTTGGGAAAATCCCAGGCTGTAGGAATTTGTGGTGATTATGTTAGCAAAGTGGAGCAGTCTAGTATGGGATCTTATGCCTCTGATTTCAGAGAAATCACTCAGGATGCTCCTGTTCAAGAAATTCATTCAGGACACAACAGGTTGAAACCTAGACACCATTGCAGCCGCCCCTCCAGCTGGCTGCTCTATGTGAAAATGTGCTGAAGGTCAACATGGAGGCATCCTCATGGCTATTCTTCTGTTATAGACAAATGAAGGACAAAGACTACTTCTTTGAAGAAGGAGGAAACAATCTACAGGTGGTCACTTGAGCAAAGCAAAGTGTGCTGCTTTACATAGTGCCCTATACTGCTTTAAGCATTTTCTGGGTGGATTTTGTAGGCATTGCCCTCTCTCCAGAAAGCTGGGTACTCTATTTACCAACCTCAGAAGGATGGAAGGTTGAGTCTACCTGAGCCCATCAGGATCTAACTCAGGGCATGAGCAGAGTTTTGACTGCAGTCACCTCAGTTTAGCCACTGTGCCACTTATTCTACCACCCCCTAAAGCCCAACCATAACCACAAGAGATATAAGATCTCATATTGAGCTATGACTATCACCCCGTCACTCCTTACTCTAAACATAATATTGCTGCACTTATTTTGACACAAAACGGTTACTTTAGTTTCCTTAATTTAAAAAAATAAAAATAAAGTGCCCCAAATAACATTGGAGTACAGCCGCCTCTGCTTTTAGATCTTTGTTGAACATGTTGGGTTCAGAGAGCTAAATCAAGAGTCATTGAGAGATGGCTGGAAATGTGAGCTTTATTTACACATTTGGTCTTCCACATGGCTAAGACACACAGATACTGTATGGAAATCAGTATGTTGCACTTCTCATAATCCCACCAGCAAGGTCACTCAGCCCTTTGGAGCAGCTTTTCTGGGAACGCTGAGTATGCCAGGGTGATGGGAAATAGTTAACTTCTGACACCTTTAGTTTTTGGTGACAGAATTACGGGAAACCACTTTATACTTTCACAATATTTCTTTGAGCACCCTGAATCTCATCTGACTTTCAAAGCCAAAAAGGGTCAAGCCTGTGGAAAATTTAGCCTGAAGCAATGGAAAGCTACTACCAGTCGGATTGATTAACAGTGGACTGGATGAATCAAAGATCTGCCGTCCTATGTTTCCCGTTGTATAATCACAAGCTGGCCAACCAAATGAAGGAGATTGAAGAAACCGTGAAGGTTTTAGTCCAGCAACAAGACATTAAGTGAATGCCATGTTGGAAGAGTTTTCTGTTTCTGGAACCTCTCCATTTTGTGGTCTTAACGCTGTTGGAAGATATGACCGAAAATTCAGGCTGTGCAATGCGAAATGCTAATGTAACCCAAATACATGAGCCATATAATTCATAGCCTGGAGGAAGGTCTCTCATCCTCACATCTGGGAGTGTATTCTTTTGTACTCCTGGATTGATTTTGCTAGTAAAATATGGTAGCTCTCTTGCTGTCAAATCCTCCGTGTGGATCATTGCCTGCTCAAGCCTCTCCTGAATTGCACAGGCCCATGCACGCCTTTTGCTTTGGGGAGGGAAAAAAAGGAGGGGAGTCGTCAGGGCACTGCTACAAGGTGATATTCCCCTGCATTTAAATCCAGACAGACAACAGCATAATACTTCTTGATAATACTGTCAGATGGGGAGAGAAGAGGGGGAACATACTTTAATGATGTTAAAAGCTGCTAGATGAGAGCTTGGCAATTGGCAAGCATAGTTCTTTTAGCTGAAAAGATTAGAGGGTTTATTAAAGTCCCACAACAGTGAAGCGAGTGGCTTGCTTTCTGGCCCGCCTGCTGTGCCCTTTCAGTCTGGCTGCAGGCCTTGTCTTTTATTAGTGGCAAATGGCCCAGATATTTTAACATATCAGAACACATAAAACAGGTCAAGTAATATTTGTTTTGAGGGTACAGGGGAGAGAGGAAACATCCCATTTTAAATTGCCCATTGTTGTTCATTCGTAGGTCTCTCGGTACCTCAGAATTGACTTGTCGGCACATACTGTAAACAGCAGCAACAACAGCTTTCCTCACCAAATGATATGGCTGGGCCGGCTGCTGAACAGTTGAGGGCAAACGTAATGGCAGGGAGACAGTCAAAACAACAAATACTCTTCATAAAGAGAGGTGGACAACTGGGATCCTGTGCATACTGTACCTAAGTCCACTTTGTTCCAGTATGGCTCCCTCTACCTCCTGTTGTCTTCCAAATTAGAGGTGTGAGGAAATATATTTTGACTAACCAGGGTGAAAAGTTCCTTTTAACGGAGTAGTTCCCAACCTTGGGTCCTCAGATGTTCTTGGACTAAAACTCCCAGAAGCCTTCACCACTATATGTGCTGACCAGGATTTCTGGGAGTTGTAGGCCAAGAACATCTGGTGACTCAAGATTAGGAAGCAGTGTTTAGCACCATTTCATAAGCATCTTGTTTTTCAGTCAGGGACTCCCTCCACCAGTCATTACCAGGCATAGGGACTCAAGTCATGGGACATGCTATCAAGTTGGACTTAAGTCACACCAGTGACTTGACTCGGACTTGACCAGCGTTTGTTTGTTTGTTTCCAATGATTTAGACTCAACTTGCAGTTCAGAACTCAGCATCCCCCCCTTTTTTTGTCCTGGGAGAAAGGTCTGTTTTTAATACAAGCTTTATCTAATACAGGGACATGATGGCGCTGTGGGCTAAACCGCAGAAGCCTTTGTGTGCTGCAGGGTCAGAAGACCAAGCAGTTGTAAGATCAAATCCACGTGACGGAGTGAGCTCCCGTCGCTTTGTCCCAGCTCCTCACCAACCTAGCAGTTCGAAAGCATGTAAAAATGCAAGTAGATAAATAGGTACCATCTCGGTGGGAAGGTAAACAACATTCCGTGTCTAAGTCGCACTGGCCATGTGACAACGGAAGATTGTCTTTGGACAAATGCTGGCTCTATGCCTTGGAAACGGGGATGAGCACCGCCCCCTAGAGTCGAACACGACTGGACAAAAATTGTCAAGGGGAACCTTTACCTTTACCTTCATCTAATACAAACCACCTTTGGTTCTTTTTAAGGAAAAAAGTAGGATAAAAACAAGCAAACAAATAATACAGACTCAGGACTTGGTACCAAGGATCCAGACTCAGACTTGGGACCCAGACTGCCAACATCCCTGGCCATAACCTTGGCCAATCCTGTACACAGAAGGTATTTGGCCATGTCATTTTTGACATTATGCTCAGAGATAGCCACAGGAGCCCAACTGAGATCTAAATTTTTATCCACCAAAAATAAGTCACACCGGATCCAGGGAGATCCCCTTCTTGCAGTGTCAACCATTTCAGTTTTCAGGGGAAACCTCAGGAGCTGCATCATTAGTTTGGCAAACTTCCTTCTTCATGTTTTCTACGTGCTAAATAAGGCTCATTTTTTTAAAAAAATATTTTCTTTAGCAAAGGTGAAACTAGCACAAAAAAACATCTGCTGTAAATTCCATTGGCATATTGAGCAGAACTTGTTAAGCTTGAAGACTCTGAAATGAAGCAGATTTGGGGGGGAAAAGCTTCCAGAAATGTTCCAGACAGGAGACGGGGGGCGGGGGGGGGGGGGAGGAAGAGGCAATGTTAACTGGCTGATGATCACTGTTGTTAAATTGAGCCTCTTGGGAATTTCATACAATTTACCAGTAATAGGAGAGCCACCGTCTTTTAAGAAAGCTTTGTGAATTATTTCTTGTTTCTGGATTCTCTGGTCCCTGGGCTGAGTTCTCTGTCACTTTCTTTGCAAGGAAAGCTATTGTATGATAACAACTGGCTGATTAGCCACGGAAATTTAGAGAAGGCAAAAGGCCATTTTCATGGCATGGTCCAAGTTTCAAAGCTCTGCGTACACAAAGCCAAAATTTCGAACGAATGCTTTTTTTCTTCCTTAGATGTTAATAGAATGACTCCAGATGGAAACATGTTCTTAGACAAGGGTGGGCAAAGGGTGGCCTGTGGCTGCCTGTTTCAGCGGCTTCCAGCCTTCTTGGGGTCTTCCACTTCCATTTTCATTTTGTGTAGGAATTTCTGTTGATCTGTGTGTCCTTTTCCCCCACCTCAATTTCAAGGGGCAGAATGTTAGCCCCTGTACCCACTAAAGCTGATCACGCCTCTTTTTTAAAAGATCTTGGTCTTTAAAATATGGGAAAGGAATATTAAAATGACAAAATCAATGAGTCTTAAAGAAAAAATATATAAGATGTTTCACAGGTGGCATTTAATGCCGGAAAATTTATCAAAAATGTATAGAAATATATCTAATAAGGGGATGGAAATGTAATGACAAGATAGGTAGTTTTTATCATATGTGGTGGATGTGTAGGAAAGCTAAAGATTATTGGAAGTTGGTACATGGGGTATTACAGAAGATTCTGTTAACTAAAATTCCATCGATACGAGAACTTTTCTTAGTAAACATTGTACCAGACTCAGTTGATAAAGGGAAGGTATACATAATGCTCCACATTGTGACAGTGACAAGAATTATATATGCCAGATACTGGAAGACATCAAGGACACCAACGAAGGCCAAACTTTTGGGGGGGAAATCCTGGAAATTGCAGAGATGGACACTTTAACAGACACACCAAAATATAGGACGTGTGAGACAGATAAGAAGTAATGGGAACCAATCTACATCTGGAGTGAAGAGAAAAAAAAATCAAAAAAGCAAATATTGTATAGCGAGAAAGAAATAGTAATGATGTACAGATATGAAATTCGTAACACACCCTGTAATTTTCACCTTTCCCCCAAACCCACTTCCCTTTTCCTAACCCTGTACCATTGTTTTTATTTTATCATAAAACAACAAAATAATAATAATAAAAATATAAAGATCTAGATCTCTGAGCTATATTCGAAGCTCACCCTAACTGTAACAATGTTATTAGGGTACCTTTCCTTAGAGATCCAAATGTGCATTTCCCCCCTAACATAGAAACAACAAAATAGTTGGAGAGACCACATGGAAAGGATATCAAGGCTTCGCCTAAACTTTGCCCAGTTTCTTTTAAATTGATCACATGAATAGCCACATCTGGCTACTGATCTGAACTCTCATCAAAGAGGAAAGCACTTTTTGTTTTGTTTCGTTTTACTGTTTTTACTACCAGAACAGTGACGAAGCACCTGTGAGATGTTTTACCACAAGAACCAAAGCAGTTTCTCTACTCTGGGGTATTCAGCTGTTTCATCTGGGAGACCAAACTGTCATCTGCTGCACAATATCTTGGTTAGAGCCTCTTTTCCAATCCATATTTACTTAGGATTGGTTTGAGCCTGTTTTCCAATCCATATTTACACTCCCACTGAGTGCAATGGGATTTACCGCCAGGGAAATGTGTTTGAGAGCACGGCTTCATTCTACTCCCATTCTGCCCAACAAGCTGCACCAGCCAAAATTTATCACAGACTTAAGGAGTTTTCTCTGTAAAGTATCTGGCATATATAGAAACTGTAGCAGAATTAGAGCCGGCGGCAGAAATCCTGTGACACAACATGACACTGCTCAACAAGGATGATGTCATCAGCTACATCCATACGAAGGCCATTTCAGTGCAATAAAAAGCTTCCAAACCCTGCACTTAGCTTTTGGGAATCTCAAGGGATCCGCTTCATCTTGCTCCTCATCTTTCTCCTGTTCCCACCACAGTTGATGCTGGTGGTGGGAACAGGAGCAACGACAGTGATTTTCCCCTCTCATTCCCCCAAAGGCTGCTGCAAGACAAAAGAGCTCCCTAGGGATCCCCAAAACATGGAATGTCTAGGAAGCTTTTTATTGCCCCAAATGGTAGCCGCATAGCTGTGGCTGAGGACATCACTCTTGTGGCATGGAGCACCACTGCGCAACAGGATTTCAGCCACTGTCAAATCAATGAGCTGTGAGTACTAATATGACAGATTCACAGAATGTGCTCAGTATCCCTCGTTTACAAAAAGCTCAAAATGTAAATAGCACTCTTCTTCCCTTTTCTGTTCAAGTGTCAGAAAAGGCATTTTCCTTCTTGTCTCCCTGAAATTAACTCATATAAGGAATTAATTCCTAATATGGAGAGAAATAGGATTGTTCAGATCAGGTGGTCCTGTTTAGACCACTGGCCCATCTAAAAGCAGCTCAGTAGGTTTCCAGACAAAAGTCCTTCAAGGTACAGAAGTGCGAGCAATCTGTTCCAGCATACATTCAGGATGGATTTTATTCACACTTCCTTGGCTATCCTTTGGCCAGATGGAATTTGCACACCAGACTTTATACACTGGCAGATTGTTGTGAGTGTGTCTGAGAGATTCCCAGTGTGGTACAGAGGACAGAGTGATGGACTAGGACTCTGGAGAACAGGGTTTGAATCCCCACTCACCCATGAAAACCAACTGGGGGAGTAGAATTGGTAAAATCACTCCTTAAATATCTCTCTTACCTTGAACACCCTATTAAGGCCATTATAAGTCAGTTCTGATTTTATGTAACAGCACGGAACAAACACATACAGAGACAGAAAAGTAGGAACTGAGGGAAATGTGGCCATTTCTACGATGGAGAAATACTGCTTAGGCTACATTTCAGTCAACAACAAAATACGTGGTCAAGCAATGGGCACAATTTCAAATGGGCACAAATTTGCATATGTTTTCAGAAAGCAAAGCAAAGAAATGAACCTGACCTGGAAAAGAAGGCAGGGGGCAAACATAAAATGATGGAACCAGGCACAAACTGGATATAGAAGTGGTAGCTTCATTAGAAAGGCCAAAATTTGAAATTTGTGGAATGATTGTGCTGTATTACTAAGCTCCAAGGTTATCCTCAAATATTCAATAACTGGATTCTTCTAACGGTGTATGTTATTACTATCAAAGAATTTTGGGGGTTGTTGCTGATGATTAGAAGGTATGATGAAACACCTTTGCAACTGTTGAAGTGAGCAATCATGTAATATGATCACTTTCTGAAAATAAAGCTGAAGATTAATCTCTGGTCAAAAACTGGTTGTATATCCCATCCTGAGATCTGTCAATATAGCATGAGTCAGAATTAGGTTAATAAATAAAAAAATAAGTAAAAAGTGTTTGTGAAAGAAAAATGTCTTTTTGTTGCATCATCTGTCAAATCATTTGGCAGATTTTGACCCGAGTCAGTCAATATTAATAACAATAAATCTGTCCCATCAAGTCAATTCTGATTTATGGATATTCTTTCCAAGATTTTCTACCTTTTCCAGGTAGAGAGTACTCAGAAGTGGTTTGCCATTCCCTTCTTCTGGGGGCCACCCTAGGACTGTGCAGCTTGCCCAAGGCTACACAGACTGGCTGTTCTCTCAGGAGGCACAGTGGGGCTTTATACCTAACTCACTGAACTATCCAGCTAGCCATTCGGGGATTGAATAAAAATCTGTGTTTAACTTTCTCTCATACTCCAGCTTTTAAAAACATGAAATTTGTTCCATCCCAAATATTCATCAAAGACAATGTTAAACAAAATTCTACCTGATTTGCACTGGCCAAATTCAATAGGTATATGTGTTGCTTTTGTTACATACTATAGTCTTCCTCTTACAAAAATTGCTCTGAGCAATCTCGGTTCTGACTTACTGCGTGATTGTACCTCCAATATTTATTCAACCAGATGCCAAGGTGCCTACATTTGTCAATATACTCCACACTTTCACTTGAGATCTTTAAGTGCATTTGTTGAGCTACTTTTCATTGACTGTATTGATTAACCTTTTGACACCATCTAAATAATCAGCTAACACCATTGTATCATCTGCATGCCAGATATTGCTGATAACTTACCCATTGTCATTGATACTGTCCTTTGAATCAGCAAGTGCTTCTCAGAAGTCCTTCATCATCTGATCTTCAAATTTCACTGCAACTTTTTGTTGCCACTATAGGTTGTCAATTTTTTTGTTGTTGTTAAGATTTTTCATTACCAACAATTCATAGCGTATGCATCTTGGCTGATATTCACTGCATTTCCTCTGGTAGCAAAATGTATTGGGATGGTCCTGAGATCAAAGCCAAGGATGAGCAAATCTGTGAGTGGTCCATGTCCCTTCTTCATGTTTTAAGTTATTATCTCCTTTTGTTTATATTTTAGAACAAACCCTCTCAACCGTGTCTGCATTTCTCACACTTTGAAACAGCCAAAAACAGAGTCTAGGATGGCAAGAAGTGCAAAATCTCAGAATTATGGAGTGAGTCATACAGTAGTCCAAGAGGTGAAGAATAGGCCAATCAATATAGGAATTCATAAATTATCAATTTCTCAAACACCACTAATCAGTTCACATACACAGAGGAGTAACTCTGTTAATGTGTCAGCATATTGGGAAGGAGAGGAAGAGGGGGACCCATAAGGTGGGGGGGGAGTTAAAGGAAATATATTGTGGCACCTTAAAGACTAACAAGGTGAGTTTTTGTGGACCAAAAGCCACTTTTTCAGACACAAATACAAGAAACCTACTTCTTTGGGCCTATGTATACACATTTTGGCATCTACACATTGTGTACTAGGCAACAACAGTGGATGGGGGGTGGGGCTGACTATCTGGTTCCAAAGTGTATATGCATCCTGAAATGTTCCACTGCAAACCAAAGTTAAAAAAAAAATCCAAGGAGCCAGAAGCTGTTAAAGCTGTAGGGCAGCGCTGTGGACATTTACCCTACCACTTATGCACTTATCAGTCAACAGAAGCCAAAGCTGCTTGGTTACTCATCATGTAGAGATTGGCAGGATCATTGCCTCTCTAGGCTCTGTTGTACTGATTTTTAGAAGCTTCTAGGTTTTGGTTATTTGTTTGTTTTGTTTTTTAAGTCAACTGTGTCCTAACTTGTTTTTTCACAACAGCCTATCCATAGGAGAAGGGAAGATTGGAAGGTAGAGCCATATTTTTTAGCAGTGTGTCCTTGACAGCTTTGCTCCACTGAACTTTGAATTTCTTCTAGATTTGGGTAGATTGGTGGAAAGGCATAACCATGACAAAATAGCAGTGATTAATGAGCCATTCTCTATTTACAATAGCATTTAGCTCCTTTTAGGTGTGGTTACCTAGAACTACAGTATGTAAGACATATTCCAACAGGGGATGGTAGAGCAGCCTGGTTTGTGCTTAAAAGCTTCTTATATTTAGTGCAATCTATTTTATCTCTTTTTTGAATGATCCTTCCATTCACACTAATCAATATTTTTTTTCTCCCATGAGAAGGGTCCACACAGGTCTTTGGATCATGCCAAATTGTTCCCCTTTCAATTAATGACAACCCCCTTCTCGCCCCTTTCCTGTCTTCCCACGGCTGTCATTCAGCAGCACATGGTGATAATTTTTTTTTCGTAAAATAAAGTAATTGACAGAGAAAAACAACAATGCATCTACCTAGCATGGCACACATAACATCACCAATGTATCTCAAATAGTTCTGCATCAAAGGGAAATACATCATACACATTTAAAATGGTAGAGTACATGACAATAGAGGTTTTCTGCCATCCCTTTCAGTAACACAACCCACCAAATTCATCACAGGGTTGTCCCCTCAGATAACACCACCCACAGTTCTATTTCACTATGAAGCATGAGCAGGGACTACAGAACAGGCTCCAAATTACACCAGAAAAACTCTAAAAAAGGGCAGGATGGATCACTCTTAAGTCAGAATACACAATTCTCTCCTGTGTCAGAATTCTAAGAGGGCCCCACCTCTATGCTAAGACAGTTGCCCCCCCCAAAGAGAATGTGTTAATGTCCACTGAGAGTGGTTAGTTTAAAAAAGTCTGTTAAAGTATAGTGAGTTGTTAAAAGCAACCATCTTGTTAGTTTGTTGTTAATATATTCAAATTTTAATAAAACTGAGCATTTTTATTCTTTATACTAACATCTTAAAGTTAGTCATTGAGACTGTAAGTGCCAGTTAATGAGGGAGGGGGTGGATTTTCTGTTATGCTCCATGAGCCTTCACTTCTGTTGTTCAGCTGAGGAAAGTTAACCACATAATTTCAAAACTCTGAAACAGGAAGGAGGGACTAGAAGATAGCAGAGGGGCAGAAGGACCTCATAGCAGAGGAGTAAAGAAAAAGAGAAAAATCAGGATTCAATAGGAATATGAATACTTTATTGCTTTGTAGCCAATCAGGGCTATAGACAAGACATGAAATAATATTTGCTAAATCCGAATTCGAAATACACAGGCCGTTGGATTTCCAAAACAGATGCGCTCTTGACATGAGGATCAACATATACACACATAGAGATCTATGTATAAGTGGGATATTTGACATCTTTATAGTCAGAGAATATCTAGTGTTCAATAACACTCACTTTTCCGGCATATTATCCACCCAAAGATAACAGCAGAGGTTGAAGTTTGATTTTCAAGTGCCACACTCTTGTTTTGCTGTTGCACGAAGAAAATCAGTGACAACCTTTGTCATTTTTTGTTATCATCTGAAAGACCGCAAAAGTATGTGGTTTTGTGTGGTGTGAATTGAGTTTTGGGGTGATAAATGTTCTGAGTGAGGCTGCAAAGGAACAGGGAGGAGGCTGAAGAGATCTGTTTTATCTCTGCTCACCTTCATTGCTGCTTTGGGTCAAGCGTTTAGTGCGCTTGTCTGCTTCTGCAAATTTTCCTTCAGCACCCACAGCTGGTTGGACTAAAAATACATCTTTAAGTGCAAGCCAGTTAAGTGCTTTATGGTGTCTCGTATGAACACTCTGTGATATTTCCTTAAAACATGGAAATAAAGGGCTTAGGTAGAGGAAGTCTGCATGGATCTGTCACACAACCGGAAATAATTAGCCCTTGTTGCTATTTGTTATTGGCATTGTTCCTGGTATTAAAAATATTATTATACTGCAATGTGATGATGGTGATGTTATCAGTATTTTATAACAACATGTTTTAGCAATGTTCACAACACAGTGAAAGAATTTTATGAGGCACAGAAAATAGATGCAATTAATGTCTTTGAGATCGGCACACCTTTTGCTTGAGATGGGCACTAAGCTAAAAAAAAAAGGTGGTTCATGATGGTTTGTAGTTCTTGGTTACCCATGACTCACCATAAACCAACTGGAAAAGCTAACTAGTTTGTGTTTCTGGTTTTGGTTTATGCCTGGTGAAGGGGAGATACCTGCTCCTGTTGTGCCACTGCCACCACTGTTGTGCCACTGCCATACAGAGATCTATATATTGTGTCCTCATGGATGCTAAGATGGCTCTTTGACATTTCCTTTGTGTGAGGATCGCCTAATGGCTGAACCTTAATTAGATAAGAAGGGAGTCTTTCTGCTATATGTAAACAGAAAGGGTTGAAAGAGGCTGGCTCATACTCCTTGCATGGACAGCAAACTGAATTACTGATCCGTTGCATAAATATAGGATGGGGCCACTCACATAAGGAAGCCCGCAGGAGACAACATTCCTTTGTTCTCAGCATGATGGCAAGCTAGCCATACTGAGATTTGCTTTAAGTAGTAGTTACGATGGAGATCCATCAGTATAATGCAATTTAGCAGTTGTGCTCTCCAATGAAATGCAAACCCGGCTCCAGTTAAATTTAGTTACTCTTCATTGCACCTTGTGGTGCACTAGGTCCCCCTAAGGGGTGCCTGGCCCTCGGTCAGAGAGTTCGACAGACCACTTACCTACCACCTTTGCACTGGGGCAAGTCCCAGGACCTCAGCAGTGTGTAGCTTCAGCCCTTTGAACAAGTCTGACCTTAAAAGAACACTTTACTCTTACTCAGTACTTTGCAAGTACAGATACATGGGCTTTGTGATTCCCTATAACTCACTAAAGCTCAGTTAGGTAGGACTCTTAAAGATAGCTAGTTTGTGGCCCTCTCCACCTCCTGGATTTAGCCAGACCCTGCTGTTCAAGAGACCAGTTGTTTTGTAGAATTTTTATAATTAATTTTTATTAGAAAAAAAGAGTTTCATTAGAATCAGATTGTATTGCACAAGCTTTAGCATAAACAACGTATTCAAAGATCATTGCAGTTAAAGAAAATAACTATTTCTCATTAAAATAATAAACACTACTAAGCTAGGTTAAGGTGGGCGATAGTGGGCTAGCCCCACCTCCTTCTTTCTCCTTTACTTAAATTCTCTTTCAATCAAGTTGTTTTCTCTCCCATCATCATGGGATCAAAATCCAGAACAAGACAACAACACAAACCAACGAACTACTTTCACATAACCCATTATCCATTTTTCTACCTCCTCTAACTCCTCCCTTCTTCTTGACAATTCTGGCTGCTAACCAATTAGCCTCAAGAGGCTGTACCACCTTCCTCTTTCCTTAATTCCCATGACAGTCCAGGTGTTTTACCTCTTCTCCAATTAGCTTGGAATGTTGAGTCTTCCACGGGCCTCTCAGTTTGGCCTTCAGCGCTATCTCAAACCAGGCTGTAATGATCTTCAGGAAAACATTCTCAAAGCACTTAGAAAAACACTTTCCAATGTCTCTCAAATCATCTTCACACAGAACCTGTCTGACTCCATCTTACATTTCTCTGACTACATATCCCATCATCATGACACACCTTTCCTTGGTGGATTCGTTGGTAGGGAATCAAGCTAGCACATTCAGGATCACCATTCTTGACTGAAACACTTAATGGAAGTGGTTTTGATGGGTCAAAACAATGTAATCCATATCCCAGCTGTACCAGTTAGCTCATCCAAAGTGGCTTGTGTTCAACATATTGAAATGCATTATTGTTCACATGAGGACTCAGCAAGATAATAAAGAGATTAAACCCTCTGCAATTGACCAAATGGGAAAGAATCTCTCTCCCCTTCTGCCCTCAAACCAATTATTCCAGCATTTTAGATTAGCAACCCAAAACCTCATTGTGGCTCTCATCCTTGAGATGAATACATTGATAGTAACTGCCACCATAATTTTATTTAATAATCCCAGTGGGCAAGTTACATGAAACTTTAATGAATAATTTGTCAACATGAGGCATAAATCTCTCTACTGGTGCATATCTTTATTCCTTTCATAATTTCCAGGTCAAATTCCCTTATTCTTAAAGTTGTGGGGAGGGGGATGTATCATAGCAATATTAAAGACCCTAAGTTCAGGTGGGTTTATTGCCATCTTCTCTGCCTAGTCATACAGTACATTTTTCATTTTTGGTGAAAATAACATATTTCTATAGCAGATTTAAATTGGTACCTCTGGTTTCATTGCAAGCTGTAATATGAGATTTTTTTCCAGCCACACTTTAATTTATTAGAACTTTATTTCATGCAAAGGATGTGACTGTTTTTAATATCCATATATCAAAGTGTGTTGGAAGTTCACACTGGGCGACAAATTATTAAAATAGGGTTTATATTTTAGTGGCTAAGTCAGCCAGCTAATTTTGAAAACCTTAGTGAAAAACCTAATTGCTCATTTTCATAATTTTTAGTGTCGAAAATTAAAGTGAATATTGTGTCCATCTGTAAGGCTGCCAGAAGTAATTAACAAGTTTTTTCCCCCCACAATTTCCTAGTTTTCATTTCAGGTGCTAATACATTTCCAACTTTTCATTAGTTTATTTTCACGTATTGACACCAATGTCAGCATTGAAGCTGCAAGGTTGTTTAATGGATGATTTCACAATTACATGTTTTGTTTTGCTACCGGAAACTTTTCAATTAGCCCCCTGAGGTTGTAAGATAGAATACCTCTCTAGCAGGAGTGTGTGTGTGTGTGTGTGTGTGTGTGTGTGTGTGTGTGTGTGTGTGTGTGTGTGTGTGTGTGTGTGTGTGTGTGTGTGTGTGAATGTGTCTCTGTGTTCCTGTGCATGTATAGTTTGCCCCACTTTGCAGTCAAAATGGCATGTTTCAAGCTGCTGCTGGATAAGCTATAATTAGAGATGGGAGCTTCATGCTTCATAAAAAGCTCAACTCACAGCATCAGAGGTGGTGCTGAGTTCCATCTCCCTCCCACCAGGCCACCTGGTCCATTTATGGGGCTCTGCATGCTGCTGTGATCCTTTTTTTGGCAGAGGTGTTCCAATCCAGGCAGGAGCTGAGCCAGCCTTTTCCCCGCCTCCTCAAGGAGGTAACCACTCATTGGCTGTTCAGGGAGACTCCCTGTCCCACCTCCTCACCAGAGTGGTTGGCTGCTTGAGGAGGCGGGGAGAGGCTGGCTGGGCTCCTCCCTGGATTTGAGCACTGCTGCCAAAGCAAGACCCCATCAGCATGCAGAGTAAGTGGACCAGGCAGCCTTGGGGGGGGGGGAGGGAAATGGAACTCAGCACCACCTGTGGCGCCATGCTTTGTACAATGCACAAAGCTCCCATTTCTAGCTATAATAGTAATGTATCGTGTTCCTCAGGGATTAGCGTATTGCATGATGATTAGAGAGAAGCACACACCGAACCAGAAACCAGAAAAAAAACATGAACTGGGCTGGTACATGGTTCACTTTGTCATTCAGTTTGGGAGTCCCATTTTCCCCAAAACAAAATGGTGCACCAAACATTTTTTCCCCTCGGAGTTTCATTTTGCTTCACCAAAATGGGATGCCTGCCCAACCTCCCTCCCCTGCTCTGACCACCTCCCTACTTTGTCTTGAAGCCGCTGCTGCTGCTGCTGCCTTCACCGTCACCATCTTGAGAGACAGCAGGACTGACTGCTTGTACGGAAGCTGGGACTGTTGCCTGCGCGTATGCGCATATGCGCCTTCCTGTCAGCTGAGCAGTTTGTGGGTAGCTGCAACCCATGACCCATCATGAACTACTAGGGTTCCGGTCTCTGCCCATCTCTAATTACGATGCATTCTGAATCCTTTCCCTGTCTTTTAAACAGGTTGTGGGCCAGCAGCCAGCTATGCCTTGAAGCTTCAGACGAGAAGCTGTGACATCATCTACAAATCATGTTTCACTGAGATATTTCCCTGCTGAAAGAGATATTGCATTATAATGGGGCAGGCTTTCCTAGCTGCTTTGGAAACAGCTGTAGTAGAAGGAGTCTAAGTCCAATGACATCAATCTTCATCTTGCTTTCTTCAGAAAAGATGAATACAATTTTTTTTCTTTGTCTGTGAGATGGTATCTATTGGAATGGACAAAAGTATTTATGAAAACTACCTTAGTGCAAATTGTGTACATTCAAATTGTTGCTTCCTTGTTGCATGGACTTTTTAAAAACAGGTTTAGATGGGTTGTTTGTCTCTCTTTGGTCAGTTAGCCAGTCCTTCTTGCTACCCTAGGCAGAAACCCTGTGTGTATACAAATATACATGGTAACCCCTGGAATCAACAGAAGTTACCCATCATAAAGCTGAAGCAATTCTGTTTGGAATTGAACACATATGCCTGCAGGTAACCCACTAGGCGTGCCATGCACCTCAGTTCCAACACCACAACATGTGCCATAGTTGTGAGTGTCATCTCTTGCCGTACCTTCACCTCATGAACTCATCATTCTCCAGAAGAGATTAGACCATCTGCTCTTCAACGTTAATGATCAGAGTTCAAAACTCGGATGACACCCAAATTACTGGAGCATATTTGTGTTGATAAGGGGTTGAATGGTGCCTGTGTTGTTTAATGGGAAATTTGTAAAGCTTTTAAAAGAGAGAGAAGTATCACGTATGCCTCTTACAAGAAGAGGCTTGGAGCAATGGAAGAAATATTTGAAAAAACAATAATAACATGAAATATTTGTTAAGCAATTCACTATATTCCCTATACTTAATCTATATCAGGAATTACAGAATGCCAAATATAAAATAAATAATATACTCTCAGGGAAAACAGAATATGCTTTAAGTCGTTTCAGCCAACCATACTGGGAAAGTAGTGAGGAACTTGTGAGATTCTGGCATACCACCTCAGGCAACAAAAGAGCAATAATCAGTTCCCTTTGATCAAGGATAAGAAGAACACAATGCACACTGTCTCAACTGAAATAAATTTAATGTTATATAAATTTTACTTGGGCCGATATGGTGAAGGCAAAGAACCTTCAGAAGAAGTGTTAAAAACCCTTCTTTTCACACCTTGAGCCTAGATGTCATACAACTGCAGCATCTTCTTGATGTAATGTGTGTAAGGATGAAATGACTATGACTGTGATCTCAAGTGTGAATAAAGGTAAATCCCCATGACCAGATGGGTTTTTGAATGGTAGAAATGCTCTTCAGATATCTTCATTTCACAATACAGTATATCAGGTCTGTAACAAGATTTTCAGGAATGCTTGAGGTGACTTTACCAATTGCTGTGAATTTTAGGAATCAAAGACTATTCTCCCCCTATCACTCACACCTCATCCTGAAGCTTCTCCATGGTAAAAGAGATTCCATGAAGATCTTTGGTTTGGAGATGGGAGGGTGGATTTTTTTTCTCATTGCAGCTGATCAGCCTCATGCAGCCTGATTTCCAGAACACAATTTCAAGGATTACAGGATTTCAGCTGTTCCCTTTCTTTGAACTGAAGTCTTCCATTCCAGCATTCATAAAGGTGATTGACGCTTTAGGAGATATATTATTCAACTAACTGGGCAAAATCTGAGGTGAGGCCAATGGGAAACAGTATATCATGGAAAATTTTTGTTGACTAGCACTCTCAGTGGTGGCCAGAACTCATTATTTACCTTGGGATGTTGATTTCCAGGGATATACAAATGATCACATTGTATTTTAATAATTTGGTTTCTGATACAACCTTGGATTTTGGCAAATGAATACCTTTCCATGTCCTTACTGAGACTATTGCAGAGTGGCAATATTTACATCTGCAGTGTTTGCTGGTAACTAAATAATGTCCTGTAAGACCTGGAGTGATTAAATAGATACAGTGGACCCTCGACTTACAGACTTTTCAAGTTACAGACTTCTCTGGCTGCAAAATTTAGATTCGACTTGCAGCCGGAGAATCGACTTACAGACCAGAAAAAAACCAAAATGGAACAAAAATAGAATAAAAACTGCCAGTTATGGGATTAATCGGTTTTCAATGCATTGTAGGTCAATGGAGATTCGACCTACAGACTTTTCGACTTGCAGCCACCGTTCCAATACGGATTAATTCTGTAAGTAGAGGGTCCACTGTAGAGCAATGGACTAGGACTCGAGAGGCTTGGGTTCAAATCTCCACTTAACAATGGAAACTCACTGGGGGAGTGGAACTGGTGAAACTACTCCTTAAATATGTCACTTACCTTGAAAGCTGTAGTAGGATTCTGACATGAAGGCACATAACATAAATAAAACCCTGCACCACTAAGTGTGTCAGAACCTCCTTTACTCTTGGGAATGCTCATTGAATTCGTGCAATAAAAGAAACCTAGAATATTCGCTTACAAATATTTGTTGTCTGTTAATAAGTATCATGTTTATAGGGTTTTAGGAATGAGTACAACAGGGAATTGAATCAGCCTATTTTGCCTAATCATTGGAAAATGGCCTTCACTTCCCTGTTTACTGAATCCAAGGATCTTGAGCTGTGGCTTATTAAGAAAAAAAATATCATCTTTAATAAAGTGTGAGGAAATAATATAACCAATAGTAGAGTAGCTCATCTGATGTATGTCTAAAACATGTTCTGGTCACATCCAGTCATAGGTTCTTTTGGGGGTGGGGAGTACTTACTTATTAATCTGTGCTGGATCATTCTCTGGCATTTATTGATACCTATGAGCTTTTAATTTTATTTGCCCAATTCCTGAAGGTTAAGCACTGATCAGCAAAAACCATTTCCCATGTCCTTACTGAGACCAAAAACTTGTAATATTGGAACGACAGATGCCCACTTTCTGTCATTTGACTGACCGAGGACCTTTCAGCTCTACCAATCTATGAGTGAGTAGCATATATTCATACAATAGCAGCGGCAGATGGCAACTTTGTAGTTTGTACAGATATATTTTGTATGGATGGATGTATTTAGGCACTCAGAAGGTTCTGATAGACCTGAAATTGAATCCCCACTTAGCCATTCACTGAGGGTGGTGGAACTTAATAAAACCACTCTACTTGTTGAACAGTTACCTTGGGAGCCCTATTAGAATAGTTATAGAGTGGTTTTGACTTGATGGCATATATATAACACACAGACATCAGCTGGTCAGGTTTAGCTTCCAAATGTCAGTGTATGCAGCCTGTGAATGTTTTTTTTGGGGGGGGGGGAGTTTGGGGAGTCCCTGGTGTTTATGAGATTCCATGTTCCTGTGGTTTGATGTATATAGGACAGACAGGGAGAAGCACTGACATTCGATGCAAGGAATATTAACACTGTCTTAGACTGGGTCAGGAAGAAAAGTCTGCATTACCAAAACATGGTTAGGAAATTGGCACAATATCTCATTGAATGAAACAAAAAATCTGGTTCAGAAACACTCTCAGAATTTGAGACTTATAAGAGCATCTTTAGAGACATGTGTGGGAAATAATGTGATAAACCAGGAGGAAAGGCAAAGACTTAGTGACTCGTGGCTTCCTATAATTGATCTAATCAGGATAGCAGAGAGTTGATTAAGCAATTAGTACACCTGGAATATTTTGCGATGAAATCACACTGAGGGTATGCGTATCACTGTATGCAATGTAGTTAGTATGCCATTTGTAATCCTGAAGACGCCAGGATGTGTTTTCCTGTTGAAAGCTTGATTTCTTATTGTTTTATTAAAGTTTTTAATTAGAAGCTGAACCTGTAAAGTTTTTTGAGCCAATTCAGTTTGTTTGACTGGGATTGGTCAACTTTTTCAATTATGCTCCAAAAAAGCAGAAAAGTTTTCATCAGTTAGTCAGCTACAGAAGGTCATGTCATTGACAACCCTGCTCGTGTCTTGAAAAGACTACAGCTTGCTTAAGAGAGTCACACCATCTCACATGTGGCTTTCCTCTTTTCCTGCTGCCTTCACGTTGTCCCAGCATTATTATCTCTTCCAGTGAATCTTGGATGCTTATTGCATTTTCAAAGCCTAAAATGTGTTCTAGAAGAACATGTATTGCTGTCATTACTACTGTCATTGCACTTGTTTGCCCTTTCCAGCTGTCTGTGCCTGCCTTTGCGTGTGCATGTGTGTGACAGAGCATGTGTTGCTCTTCAGTTTTCACCATCTTAACATTTCATTGAAAGTTAGACAAGCTGATTCCATCAAGCAGGTTTCTTGGAAAACAGTGAGGGGCTGCTACCCTCTCTCCTAGGTTGGGAAAATTATAAACTGGAGACATAATCCTGGGGTCTCCTCCAGGGAGTAGAACCGCCTTCTAGCAGCAAAGCAAGAGGCACGTCACTTGTAAGGACCAGGGAGGAAGCAGCTCAGTGAAATGAGGGATTAACCTGGACTCCTCTTTGTCCACTTACACCTGACTACATCCACGTCTACTTACATGGGCTTACAAGCCACCCACATAAATCACTGTGACCAACTTGCTGAGTCAGACTGCCATTACAAGCACTATGGATGGTGTCTTATGCGCGTGTGACACTTCCAGAAATGGGAAATCTTGACCTTTTGAACAACTCCCAAGATATCAGAGTTAGCATGTTGTCACCTCTGGATGTTTCCATTTAATTGTTTGGTTCAATTTTCCCAAATTAGGGCATGGAGGAGAAATGTGCTTGAACACATATTAAGTCACTTTAACTATGGAAACAAACCAGTAGTGAATAGTTAGTTGGACTGTGTTACTTGGCCTGCGGTGTAGATGTTTGTATTTTTAGTGGGGACTTTTAGTGGGTGGGGAGTGTTCGGGGATTTTTATGTGTGTGCATGTGTCTGGACTCTGGGTGTCTGTGAATTTCATTGTATGGGTATACTGTGTATATACTTACAATGACAATAGCTAGCTAGCTAGCTAGCTAGCTAGCTAGCTAGCTAGCTAGCTAGCTAGCTAGCTAGCTAGCTAGATAGATAGATAGATAGATAGATAGATAGATAGATAGATAGATAGATAGATAGATAGATAGATAGATAGATAGATAGATAGATAGATAGATAGATAGATAGATAGATAGATGATCGCTGTATTCTTAATCATGTGTGTCAAACAGAGGAAGCACAGCTTAGGAAGCTAAGAGTGTACTGGTTCTGTCTTCATCTCCTTGGCAGTAGAATCATGATTATAATAATAGGAAGAATAATAAAAACAATAAAACATTTTCCCCAAGCAACCAGGATGGTAGTACTGTAGTTTTCATATTTGTTTTAATTCCTAGGCTCAGCATGCTGTTGACTTCCATTGCATAAATCAGAGATGTAGAAAGATCATAACAACACTCGAGTGGTTCCTTGTGACATTTCCAGCAAACAAGCATTTTTCCATTACATTTCTCCATTTGAAGCAGAAATTAACTACATCAGGAACCGTGCATTGACGTGGATACCCCATGAATATCAAACAAGACTAATCTTTCATGCACACATTTGTTTAAAGGGAGAAGCAACTATTGTCTGCACAAGCCTAAACCATTGTTTATTTTTTTATTAGGCATGCAAAAAAAATGGTGACGGGATATCAGTTCCAATGGACAGATTCTGTTCCTCTTCCTCCCCTCCTGCTGCTGTCCAATATATTTGCTACAAATTGTCACTTGAAGCAATAAGACCATTTCTATTTTAAGACCATAAAAATTGCTGAGTCAGATCAATTGGTCATTTCACTCAGCATTCTGTCTACAATAAACAATGGCCAGGCAAATGTCTCCAAGAGGTTCCCAAACAGAGCATGAAGAGGGCTAGCCATCTCTTGCTGAGAGCCTCCAGCATCCGGTATGCACAAACACACAACCTCCAAAGAAGTGAAGTTACACTTTTCACTGTCATCTCTAACAGCCTTGGACAGACCTGTCCTCACTGTGTATATATCCCATTCTTTTGTTGCAATGAAAGATAGCTTCTGTGAGCTGTGAATTACAAAACAAAAAACAAGGTTGTGTAGTAACATTTGCTTATTTTTGTCTCGTAAGGAAGCAACAAGCTACCTTGGACATCTTTATAGCAAACCAGAGCTGAATACACCATTCATGTGTAATAGATGGATTGCTTTTATTTTCACTTAGATGACATTGAAATATTCATTCATTCATTCATTCATTCATTCATTCATTCATTTATTTCGGGGCTGCTGTCAACATCTGCAGTGATCATGGAGCCCAAGAAAGTAAAATCTGTCACTGCCTCCATATCTTCCCCTTCTATTTGCCAGGAGGTGATGGGATCAGTGGTAATGATCTTGGTTTTTCTGATGTTGAGCTTCAGACCATTTTTTGCGCTCTCCTCTTTCACCCTCATTACAAGGTTCCTTAATTCCTCCTCACTTTCTGCCATCAGAGTGGTATCATCTGTATATCTGAGGTTGTTGATATTACTTCCGGCAATCTTAATTCCAGCTTGGGATTCCTCCAGTCCGGCCCTTCGCATGATGTATTCTGCATATAAGTTAAATAAGCAGGGAGACAATATACAGCCTTGTTGTACTCCTTTCCCAATTTTGAACCAATCATTGTTTCCATATCCAGTTCTAACTGTTGCTTCCTGTCCCACGTATAGATTTCTCAGTAGATAGATAAGGTGGTCAGGCACTCCCATTTCTTTAAGGACTTGCCATAGTTTGCTGTGGTCCACACAGTCAAAAGCTTTTGCATAGTCAATGAAGCAGAAGTTGATGTTTTTCTGGAACTCTCTGGTTTTCTCCATAATCCAGTGCATGTTAGCAATTTGGTCTCGAGTTCCTCTGCCCCTTCGAAATCCAGCTTGCACTTCTGGGAGTTCTCGGTCCACATACTGTTGAAGCCTACCATGGAAAATGTTGAGCATAACCTTGCTAGCGTGGGAAATTAGTGCAATTGTACGGTAGTTGGAGCATTCTTTGGCACTGCCCTTCTTTGGGATTAGTATGTAGACTGATCTTTTCCAGTCCTCTGGCCACTGTTGAGTTTTCCAGACTTGCTGGCATATTGAATGTAGCACCTTAACAGCGTCAATTTTTAAGATTTTAAATAGTTCCACTGGAATGCCATCACCTCCACTGGCCTTGTTGTTAGACAAGCTTTCTAAGGCCTAATAGCTGGAATCAGCTCCTCTGAATGGGCTTTGAACCAGTCAGCCATCTTTTTGGTCTTCTTGCCAGAAGTGGACAAGGCAGTGTTCTAAACAGCGCTCTTGAAATGTTCCCATCGTTCAGGTGCATTTGCATCAGCCGGGCCTAGAAGGGTTTCCTGAAGTGCTTGGGCATATTCCTCCACTTTTCTTTGATTGTGAATCTTGTTGATGTCTATACGTGGTCCTCCTTCCTTTTTAGTGTGATACAATCTCTTTGTTCACAGTTTTATTCTGCTAAACACCAGGGAGTGATCAGTATCACAATCAGCACTCTGGTAACTGCGTGTGATCGTACTACTAGATAGGCTAGAACGTCTAGTGAGGATGAAATCAAGCGGATGCCAATGCTTCAAATGTGGATGTCTCCAGGAAACTTTGTGTTGAGGCTTTGTATTAAGGAACATGTTGGTGACACAAAGACCATAATAACAGAAAAACTCCAGCAAGTGTTGACCATTTTCATTCATCTTCCCAATGCCAAAAAGGCCTAGACAGGTGGGCCAAGAGTTCTGATCAGCACCAACTCTAATGTTAAAGTCTCCTAGAATGAACAGCGGCTCTCTCACCATGAATACACATAGGATAAATGAAGTGGTGTCAATGATATGCCTTCTCATTAAGTTACATAAGTTAGTTACTGTGACGGCTGCGATGACGTCACCTGCCTATCATGGTTATGCTGGAACCCATCTGCCTATAGCAGAGCAGGAGGTGGGACTCCAGGAGGTGGAGCTGTGTATATAAGGGGGGGGGGAGTGAATGATGTCAGTTACTTGAGAGTTAGAGTGAGAGTTAAGAGTTTTGGAGTTAAGAGTCATGAAGAGTTAAGGTCTGAGTGATAGTGTGTATGAGGGGATACTTTATTATTACTGATTGCCTTTTTATTTTAATTATTATAGTGTTTTACCATTCCTTTTGTTATCATCAATAAACTTAAGTTTTTATTTTAAAAATCATACTGTTGTGAGGAAGAGTTTTATGAGGGAATGGTGGGTGGCAGCCTAAATAAAGTGTGAATGAGAGAGTGTCCTGACCATTGTGACGTGAAAGAGGAACATCACAGTTACATAAGTTAATTACAAGTAACTAATTATTTATAACCAGTTACTTCCAAGGTCACATGAGTCACCCTTTTTTTGGTAGTTTATGAAGTTAGATGTGTAGGTGATTGTTATGACCTTTTGACAAAACCAGGAAAGAGACCAGACCTTTGCAATTAACCAGGATGCAAAGATCCAGCTTGACTCACAGTGTTTATTTTTTAAATATATTAACTGAAAAAACTATTTCTGAAAGAAAACACAGCTCTGCTAACACAACGCCCCCCCAAAATTTAATTTCCACTAACCTGATTTCCCCACGCCAAGAATATAAATAGGAAAAATGAAGTGGTGTCAATGTTATGCCTTCTCATTAAGTTACATAAGTTAGTTACATAAGTTAATTAAAAGTAACTAATTATATGTAACCAGTTACTTCCAAGGTCACATGTGTCTGCCTCCTTTCTGCTAGTTTAACAAGTTAGATATGTAGGTGATTCTTATGACCTTTTGACAAAACCAGGAAGGAGACCAGACCTTTGCAATTACCCAGGTTGCAAAGATCCAGCTTGACTCACAGTGTTTACTTTTTAAATATGTTAACTGAAAAAAAATCTTTCTAAAAGAAAACACAGCTCTGCTAACACGACCGACCCCCTGAAATTTAATTTCCGCTCACCTGATATCCCCACGCCAAAAATACATATAGGATAAATGAAGTGATGTCAATGTTATTTATTCTGATTCAGTTACATAATTTAGTTACAAACGTTAATTAGAAGTAACTAATTATTTGTAACCAGTTACTTCCAAGGTCACATGTGTCACCCTTCTTTCTGGTACTTTATGAAGTTAGATGTGTAGGTGATTGTTATGACCTTTTGACAAAACCAGGAAAGAGACCAGACCTTTGCAATTAACCAGGTTGCAAAGATCCAGCTTGATTCACAGTGTTTACTTTTTAAATATGTTAACTGAAAAAAACTATTTCTGAAAGAAAACACAGCTCTGCTAACCCCCCCCCCCCCGAAATTTAATTTCCACTCAACTGATTTTCCCACACCAAGAATACACATAGGATAAATGAAGGGGTGTCAATGTTATGCCTTCTCATTAAGTTACATAAGTAAGTTACATAAGTTAATTACAAGTAACTAATTATTTGTAATCATTTACTTCCAAGGTCACATGTGTCTCCCTCCTTTCTGCTAGTTTATGAAGTTAGATATGTAGGTGATTGTTATGACCTTTTGACAAAACCAGGAAAGAGACCAGACCTTTGCAATTAACCAGGATGCAAAGATCCAGCTTGACTCACAGTGTTTATTTTTAAATATGTTAACTGAAAAAACTATTTCTTAAAGAAAGCACAGCTCTGCTAACACAACCCCCACGAAATTTATTTTCCACTCACCTGATTTCCCCACGCCAAGAATACACATAGGATAAATGAAGTGGTGTCAATGTGAAGTGGTGCCTTCTCATTAAGTTATATAAGTTAGTTACATAAGTTAATTACAAGTAACTATTTGTAACCAGTTACTTCCAAGGTCACATGTGTCTCCCTCCTTTCTGCTAGTTTATGAAGTTAGATATGTAGGTGATTGTTATGACCTTTTGACAAAACCAGGAAAGAGACCAGACCTTTGCAATTAACCAGGTTGCAAAGATCCAGCTTGACTCACAGTGTTTACTTTTTAAATATGTTAAATGAAAAAAACTATTTCTGAAAGAAAACACAGCTTTGCTAACACAACCCCCCCCGCAAAATTTAATTTCTACTCAACTGATTTCCACACGAGAAGAATACACAAACTATAAAGGAAGTGGTGTCATTGTGATGCCTTCTCATTAAGTTATATAAGATAGTTACATAAGTTAATTACAAGTAAATAATTATTTGTAACTAGTTACTTTCAAGTTCACATGTGTCACCCTCCTTTCTCCTAGTTCATGAAGTTAGATATGTAGGTGATTTTTTTGACCTTTTCACAAAACCAGGAAGGAGACCAGACCTTTGCAATTAACCAGGTTGCAGAGATCCAGCTTGACTCACAGTGTTTACTTTTTAAACATGTTAACTGAAAAAAACTATTTCTAAAAGAATACACAGCTCTGCTAACACAACCCACCCCCCCCGAAATTTAATTTCCACTCACCTGATTTCCCCACGCCAAGAATACACATAGGATAAATGAAGTGATCTCAATGTTATGCCCTCTCTTTCAGTTACATAAGTTAGTTATGTAAGTTAATTACAAGTAACTAATTATTTGTAACTAGTTACTTCCAAGGTCACATGTGTCTCCCTCCTTTCTGTTAATATATGAAGTTAGATATGGAGGTTATTGTTATGATTCTTTGACAAAAACAGGAAAGAGATCAGACCTTTGCAAATAACCAGGTAGCAAAGATCCAGCTTGACTCACAGTGTTTACTTTTTAAACATGTTAACTGAAAAAAACTATTTCTAAAAGAATACACAGCTCTGCTAACACAACCCCCCCGAAATTTAATTTCCACTCACCTGATTTCCCCACGCCAAGAATACACATAGGATAAATGAAGTGATCTCAATGTTATGCCCTCTCTTTCAGTTACATAAGTTAGTTATGTAAGTTAATTACAAGTAACTAATTATTTGTAACTAGTTACTTCCAAGGTCACATGTGTCTCCCTCCTTTCTGCTAGTTTATGAAGTTAGATATGCAGGTTATTGTTATGATTCTTTGACAAAACCAGGAAAGTGATCAGACCTTTGCAAATAACCAGGTAGCAAAGATCCAGCTTGACTCACAGTGTTTACTTTTTAAATATGTTAACTGAAAAAAACCATTTCTGAAAGAAAACACAGCTCTGCTAACACAGCCCCCCCCAAAAATTTAATTTCCACTCACCTGATTTCCCCAGACCAAGAATACACATAGGATAAATGAAGGGGTGTCAATGTTATGCCTTCTCATTAAGTTACATAAGTTAGTTACATAAGTTAATTACAAGTAACTAATTATTTGTAACTAGTTACTTCCAAGGTCACATGTGTCTCCCTCCTTTCTGCTCGTTTATGATGTTAGATATGTAGGTTATTATTATGACCTTTTGACAAAACAAGGAAAGAGACCAGACCTTTTCAATTAACCAGGTGGCAAAGATACAGCTTGACTCACAGTGTTTACTTTTTAAATATGTTAACTGAAAAAAAACTATTTCTACAAGAATACATATCTCTCCTAACACAAACCCTCCAAAATTGAATTTCCACTCAAATGATTTCCCCACACCAAGAATACACATTGGATAAATGAAGGGGTGTCAATTTCATGCCTTCTCATTAAGTTACATTAGTTACATAAGTTAATTACAAGTAACTAATTATTTGTAACCAGTTACTTTCAAGGACACACGTGTCTCCCTCCTTTCTCCTAGTTCATGAAGTTAGATATGTAGGTGATTGTTATGACCTTTTCACAAAACCAGGAAGGAGACCATACCTTTGCAATTAACCAGGTTGCAAAGATCCAGCTTGACTCACAGTGTTTACTTTTTAAACATGTTAACTGAAAAAAACTATTTCTAAAAGAATACACAGCTCTGCTAACACAACCCCCCCGAAATTTAATTTCCACTCACCTGATTTCCCCACGCCAAGAATACACATAGGATAAATGAAGTGATCTCAATGTTATGCCCTCTCTTTCAGTTACATAAGTTAGTTATGTAAGTTAATTACAAGTAACTAATTATTTGTAACTAGTTACTTCCAAGGTCACATGTGTCTCCCTCCTTTCTGCTAGTTTATGAAGTTAGATATGCAGGTTATTGTTATGACCTTTTAACAAAACCAGGAAAGAGACCAGACCTTTGCAATTAACCAGGTGGCAAAGATCCAGCTTGACTCACAGTGTTTACTTTTTAAATATGTTAACTGAAAAAAACCTATTTCTAAAAGAAAATACATATCTCTCCTAACACAAAACCTCCAAAATTGAATTTCCACTCAAATGATTTCCCCACACCAAGAATACACATTGGATAAATGAAGGGGTGTCAATTTTATGCCTTCTCATTAAGTTACATTAGTTACATAAGTTAATTACAAGTAACTAATTATTTGTAACTAGTTACTTCCAAGGTCACATGTGTCTCCCTACTTTCTGCTAATATATGAAATTAGATATGTAGGTTATTGTTATGATATTTTGACAAAACCAGGAAAGAGACCAGACCTTTGCAAATAACCAGGTTGCAAAGATCCAGCTTGACTCACAGTGTTTACTTTTTAAATATGTTAACTGAAAAAACTATTTCTGAAAGAATACACAGCTCTGCTAACACAACCCCCCCAAAATTTAATTTCCACTCACCTGATTTCCCCACGCCAAGAATACACATAGGATGAATGAAGTGATCTCAATGTTATGCCCTCTCTTTCAGTTACATAAGTTAGTTATGTAAGTTAATTACAAGTAACTAATTATTTGTAACTAGTTACTTCCAAGGTCACATGTGTCTCCCTCCTTTCTGTTAATATATGAAGTTAGATATGCAGGTTATTGTTATGATTCTTTGACAAAACCAGGAAAGAGATCAGACCTTTGCAAATAACCAGGTAGCAAAGATCCAGCTTGACTCACAGTGTTTACTTTTTAAATATGTTAACTGAAAAAAACTATTTCTGAAAGAAAACACAGCTTTGCTAACACAACCCCCCCCCCCCGCGAAATTTAATTTCCACTCAACTGGTTTCCCCACACCAAGAATACAAATAGGATAAATGAAGTGGTGTCAATGTTATGCCTTCTCATTAAGTTACATAAGTTAGTTACATAAGTTAATTACAAGTAACTAATTATTTGTAACTAGTTACTTTCAAAGACACACGTGTCTCCCTCCTTTCTCCTAGTTCATGAAGTTAGATATGTAGGTGATTGTTATGACCTTTTCACAAAACCAGGAAGGAGACCAGACCTTTCCAATTAACCAGGTTGCAAAGATCCAGCTTGACTCACAGTGTTTACTTTTTAAACATGTTAACTGAAAAAAACTATTTCTAAAAGAATACACAGCTCTGCTAACACAACCCCCCCGAAATTTAATTTCCACTCACCTGGTTTCCCCACGCCAAGAATACACATAGGATAAATGAAGTGATTTCAATGTTATGCCCTCTCTTTCAGTTACATAAGTTAGTTATGTAAGTTAATTATAAGTAACTAATTATTTTTAACTAGTTACTTTCAAGGTCACATGTGTCTCCCTCCTTTCTGCTAGTTTATGAAGTTAGATATGTAGGTTATTGTTATGACCTTTTGACAAAACCAGGAAAGTGACCAGACCTTTGCAATTAACCAGGTTGCAAAGATCCAGCTTGACTCACAGTGTTTACTTTTTAAATATGTTAACTGAAAAAAACTATTTCTGAAAGAAAACACAGCTCTGCTAACACAACCCCCCCGCGAAATTTAATTTCCACTCAACTGGTTTCCCCACACCAAGAATACAAATAGGATAAATGAAGTGGTGTCAATGTTATGCCTTCTCATTAAGTTACATAAGTTAGTTACATAAGTTAATTACAAGTAACTAATTATTTGTAACTAGTTACTTTCAAGGACCCACGTGTCTCCCTCCTTTCTCCTAGTTCATGAAGTTAGATATGTAGGTGATTGTTATGACCTTTTCACAAAACCAGGAAGGAGACCTGACCTTTCCAATTAACCAGGTTGCAAAGATCCAGCTTGACTCACAGTGTTTACTTTTTAAACATGTTAACTGAAAAAAACTATTTCTAAAAGAATACACAGCTCTGCTAACACAACCCCCCGAAATTTAATTTCCACTCACCTGATTTCCCCACGCCAAGAATACACATAGGATAAATGAAGTGATTTCAATGTTATGCCCTCTCTTTCAGTTACATAAGTTAGTTATGTAAGTTAATTACAAGTAACTAATTATTTTTAACTAGTTACTTTCAAGGTCACATGTGTCTTCCTCCTTTCTGGTAGTTTATGAAGTTAGATATGTAGGTTATTGTTATGACCTTTTGACAAAACCAGGAAAGTGACCAGACCTTTGCAATTAACCAGGTTGCAAAGATCCAGCTTGACTCACAGTGTTTACTTTTTAAATATGTTAACTGAAAAAAACTATTTCTCAAAGAAAACACAGCTCTGCTAACACAACCCCCCCCGAAATTTAATTTCCACTCAACTGGTTTCCCCACACCAAGAATACAAATAGGATAAATGAAGTGGTGTCAATGTTATGCCTTGTCATTTAGTTATATATGATAGTTACATAAGTTAATTACAAGTAACTAATTATTTTTAACAAGTAACTTCCAAGGTCACATGTGTCACCCTCCTTTCTGGTAGTTTTTGAAGTTAGATACGTAGGTGATTGTTATGACTTTTTGACAAAACCAGGAAAGAGACCAGAACTTTACAATTAACCAGGTTGCAGAGATCCAGCTTGACTCACAGTGTTTACTTTTTAAATATGTTAACTGAAAAAAAACTATTTCTAAAAGAATATACATATCTCTCCTAACACAAACCCTCCAAAATTGAATTTCCACTCAAATGATTTCCCCACACCAAGAATACACATTGGATAAATGAAGGGGTGTCAATTTTATGCCTTCTCATTAAGTTACATTAGTTACATAAGTTAATTACAAGTAACTAATTTTTTGTAACTAGTTACTTCCAAGGTCACATGTGTCTCCCTACTTTCTGCTAATATATGAAATTAGATATGTAGGTTATTGTTATGATGTTTTGACAAAACCAGGAAAGAGACCAGACCTTTGCAAATAACCAGGTTGCAAAGATCCAGCTTGACTCACAGTGTTTACTTTTTAAATATGTTAACTGAAAAAACTATTTCTGAAAGAAAACACAGCTCTGCTAACACAAACCCCCCCGCAATTTAATTTCCACTCAACTGGTTTCCCCACACCAAGAATACACATAAGATGAATGAATAGGTTTCAATGTGATGCCTTCTCATTAAGTTACATAAGTTAGTTACATAAGTTAGTTACAAGTAACTAATTATTTGTTACCAGTTACTTCCAAGGTCACACGTGTCTCCCTCCTTTCTGCTAGTTTATGAAGTTAGATATGTAGGTTATTGTTATGACCTTTTGACAAAACCAGGAAAGTGACCAGACCTTTGCAATTAACCAGGTTGCAAAGATCCAGCTTGACTCACAGTGTTTACTTTTTAAATATGTTAACTGAAAAAAACTATTTCTTAAAGAAAACACAGCTCTGCTAACACAACCCCCCCCGAAATTTAATTTCCACTCAACTGGTTTCCCCACACCAAGAATACAAATAGGATAAATGAAGTGGTGTCAATGTTATGCCTTCTCATTAAGTTACATAAGTTAGTTACATAAGTTAATTACAAGTAACTAATTATTTGTAACTAGTTACTTTCAAGGACACACGTGTCTCCCTCCTTTCTCCTAGTTCATGAAGTTAGATATGTAGGTGATTGTTATGACCTTTTCACAAAACCAGGAAGGAGACCAGACCTTTGCAATTAACCAGGTTGCAAAGATCCAGCTTGACTCACAGTGTTTACTTTTTAAACATGTTAAATGAAAAAAACTATTTCTGAAAGAAAACACAGCTCTGCTAACACAACCCCCCCCCCGAAATTTAATTTCCACTCAACTGATTTCCCCACACCAAGAATACACATAGGATAAATGAAGTGGTGTCAATGTTATGCCTTCTCATTAAGTTATATATGATAGTTACATAAGTTAATTACAAGTAACTAATTATTTTTACTAAGTAACTTCCAAGGTCACATGTGTCACCCTCCTTTCTGGTAGTTTTTGAAGTTAGATACGTAGGTGATTGTTATGACCTTTTGACAAAACCAGGAAAGAGACCAGAACTTTACAATTAACCAGGTTGCAGAGATCCAGCTTGACTCACAGTGTTTACTTTTTAAATATGTTAACTGAAAAAAACTATTTCTGAAAGAAAACACAGCTTTGCTAACACAACCCCCCCACGAAATTTAATTTCCACTCAACTGGTTTCCCCACACCAAGAATACAAATAGGATAAATGAAGTGGTGTCAATGTTATGCCTTCTCATTAAGTTACATAAGTTAGTTACATAAGTTAATTACAAGTAACTAATTATTTGTAACTAGTTACTTTCAAGGACACACGTGTCTCCCTCCTTTCTCCTAGTTCATGAAGTTAGATATGTAGGTGATTGTTATGACCTTTTCACAAAACCAGGAAAGAGACCTGACCTTTGCAATTAACCAGGTTGCAAAGATCCAGCTTGACTCACAGTGTTTACTTTTTAAACATGTTAACTGAAAAAAACTATTTCTAAAAGAATACACAGCTCTGCTAACACAACCCCCCCGAAATTTAATTTCCACTCACCTGATTTCCCCACGCCAAGAATACACATAGGATAAATGAAGTGATTTCAATGTTATGCCCTCTCTTTCAGTTACATAAGTTAGTTATGTAAGTTAATTACAAGTAACTAATTATTTTTAACTAGTTACTTTCAAGGTCACATGTGTCTCCCTCCTTTCTGCTAGTTTATGAAGTTAGATATGTATGTTATTGTTATGACCTTTTGACAAAACCAGGAAAGTGACCAGACCTTTGCAATTAACCAGGTTGCAAAGATCCAGCTTGACTCACAGTGTTTACTTTTTAAATATGTTAACTGAAAAAAACTATTTCTGAAAGAAAACACAGCTTTGCTAACACAACCCACCCCCCCCCGAAATTTAATTTCCACTCAACTGGTTTCCCCACACCAAGAATACAAATAGGATAAATGAAGTGGTGTCAATGTTATGCCTTCTCATTAAGTTACATAAGTTAGTTACATAACTTAATTACAAGTAACTAATTATTTGTAACTAGTTACTTTCAAGGACCCACGTGTCTCCCTCCTTTCTCCTAGTTCATGAAGTTAAATATGTAGGTGATTGTTATGACCTTTTCACAAAACCAGGAAGGAGACCTGACCTTTCCAATTAACCAGGTTGCAAAGATCCAGCTTGACTCACAGTGTTTACTTTTTAAACATGTTAACTGAAAAAAACTATTTCTAAAAGAATACACAGCTCTGCTAACACAACCCCCCCGAAATTTAATTTCCACTCACCTGATTTCCCCACGCCAAGAATACACATAGGATAAATGAAGTGATTTCAATGTTATGCCCTCTCTTTCAGTTACATAAGTTAGTTATGTAAGTTAATTACAAGTAACTAATTATTTTTAACTAGTTACTTTCAAGGTCACATGTGTCTCCCTCCTTTCTGGTAGTTTATGAAGTTAGATATGTAGGTTATTGTTATGACCTTTTGACAAAACCAGGAAAGTGACCAGACCTTTGCAATTAACCAGGTTGCAAAGATCCAGCTTGACTCACAGTGTTTACTTTTTAAATATGTTAACTGAAAAAAACTATTTCTGAAAGAAAACACAGCTCTGCTAACACAACCCCCCCCGAAATTTAATTTCCACTCAACTGGTTTCCCCACACCAAGAATACAAATAGGATAAATGAAGTGGTGTCAATGTTATGCCTTCTCATTAAGTTACATAAGTTAGTTACATAAGTTAATTACAAGTAACTAATTATTTTTAACAAGTAACTTCCAAGGTCACATGTGTCACCCTCCTTTCTGGTAGTTTTTGAAGTTAGATACGTAGGTGATTGTTATGACCTTTTGACAAAACCAGGAAAGAGACCAGAACTTTACAATTAACCAGGTTGCAGAGATCCAGCTTGACTCACAGTGTTTACTTTTTAAATATGTTAACTGAAAAAAACTATTTCTGAAAGAAAACACAGCTTTGCTAACACAACCCCCCCGCGAAATTTAATTTCCACTCAACTGGTTTCCCCACACCAAGAATACAAATAGGATAAATGAAGTGGTGTCAATGTTATGCCTTCTCATTAAGTTACATAAGTTAGTTACATAAGTTAATTACAAGTAACTAATTATTTGTAACTAGTTACTTCCAAGGTCACATGTGTCTCCCTCCTTTCTGCTAGTTTGTGAAGTTAGATATGTAGGTTATTGTTATGACCTTTTAACAAAACAAGGAATGAGACCAGACCTTTTCAATTAACCAGGTGGCAGAGATCCAGCTTGACTCACAGTGTTTACTTTTTAAATATGTTAACTGAAAAAAAACTATTTCTAAAAGAATATACATATCTCTCCTAACACAAACCCTCCAAAATTGAATTTCCACTCAAATGATTTCCCCACACCAAGAATACACATTGGATAAATGAAGGGGTGTCAATTTTATGCCTTCTCATTAAGTTACATTAGTTACATAAGTTAATTACAAGTAACTAATTATTTGTAACTAGTTACTTCCAAGGTCACATGTGTCTCCCTACTTTCTGCTAATATATGAAATTAGATATGTAGGTTATTGTTATGATATTTTGACAAAACCAGGAAAGAGACCAGACCTTTGCAAATAACCAGGTTGCAAAGATCCAGCTTGACTCACAGTGTTTACTTTTTAAATATGTTAACTGAAAAAACTATTTCTGAAAGAAAACACATCTCTGCTAACACAACCCCCCCCCCACAATTTAATTTCCACTCAACTGGTTTCCCCACACCAAGAATACACATAGGATAAATGAAGAGGTTTCAATGTTATGCCTTCTCATTAAGTTACATAAGTTAGTTACATAAGTTAATTACAAGTAACTAATTATTTGTAACCAGTTACTTCCAAGGTCACACGTGTCTCCCTCCTTTCTGCTAGTTTATGAAGTTAGATATGTAGGTTATTGTTATGACCTTTTGACAAAACCAGGAAAGTGACCAGACCTTTGCAATTAACCAGGTTGCAAAGATCCAGCTTGACTCACAGTGTTTACTTTTTAAATATGTTAACTGAAAAAAACTATTTCTTAAAGAAAACACAGCTCTGCTAACACAACCCCCCCCCCGAAATTTAATTTCCACTCAACTGATTTCCCCACACCAAGAATACACATAGGATAAATGAAGGGGTGTCAATGTTATGCCTTCTCATTAAGTTACATAAGTTAGTTACATAAGTTAATTACAAGTAACTAATTATTTGTAACTAGTTACTTCCAAGGTCACATGTGTCTCCCTCCTTTCTGCTAGTTTATGAAGTTAGATATGTAGGTTATTGTTATGATATTTTGACAAAACCAGGAAAGAGACCAGACCTTTGCAATTAACCAGGTTGCAAAGATCCAGCTTGACTCACAGTGTTTACTTTTTAAATATGTTAACTGAAAAAAACTATTTCTGAAAGAAAACACAGCTCTGCTAACACAACCCCCCCCGCCGCAATTTAATTTCCACTCAACTGGTTTCCCCACACCAAGAATACAAATAGGATAAATGAAGTGGTGTCAATGTTATGCCTTCTCATTAAGTTACATAAGTTAGTTACATAAGTTAATTACAAGTAACTAATTATTTGTAACTAGTTACTTTCAAGGACACACGTGTCTCCCTCCTTTCTCCTAGTTCATGAAGTTAGATATGTAGGTGATTGTTATGACCTTTTCACAAAACCAGGAAGGAGACCAGACCTTTGCAATTAACCAGGTTGCAAAGATCCAGCTTGACTCACAGTGTTTACTTTTTAAACATGTTAACTGAAAAAAACTATTTCTGAAAGAAAACACAGCTCTGCTAACACAACCCCCCCCCCGAAATTTAATTTCCACTCAACTGGTTTCCCCACACCAAGAATACAAATAGGATAAATGAAGTGGTGTCAATGTTATGCCTTCTCATTAAGTTACATATGTTAGTTACATAAGTTAATTACAAGTAACTAATTATTTTTACTAAGTAACTTCCAAGGTCACATGTGTCTCCCTCCTTTCTGGTAGTTTATGAAGTTAGATATGTAGGTGATTGTTATGACCTTTTGACAAAACCAGGAAAGAGACCAGACCTTTGCAATTAACCAGGTTGCAAAGATCCAGCTTGACTCACAGTGTTTACTTTTTAAATATGTTAACTGAAAAAAAACTATTTCTGAAAGAAAACACAGCTCTGCTAACACAACCCCCCCACGAAATTTAATTTCCACTCAACTGGTTTCCCCACACCAATAATACAAATAGGATAAATGAAGTGGTGTCAATGTTATGCCTTCTCATTAAGTTACATAAGTTAGTTACATAAGTTAATTACAAGTAACTAATTATTTGTAACTAGTTACTTTCAAGGACACACGTGTCTCCCTCCTTTCTCCTAGTTCATGAAGTTAGATATGTAGGTGATTGTTATGACCTTTTCACAAAACCAGGAAAGAGACCTGACCTTTGCAATTAACCAGGTTGCAAAGATCCAGCTTGACTCACAGTGTTTACTTTTTAAACATGTTAACTGAAAAAAACTATTTCTAAAAGAATACACAGCTCTGCTAACACAACCCCCCCGAAATTTAATTTCCACTCACCTGATTTCCCCACGCCAAGAATACACATAGGATAAATGAAGTGATTTCAATGTTATGCCCTCTCTTTCAGTTACATAAGTTAGTTATGTAAGTTAATTACAAGTAACTAATTATTTGTAACTAGTTACTTTCAAGGTCACATGTGTCTCCCTCCTTTCTGCTAGTTTATGAAGTTAGATATGTAGGTTATTGTTATGACCTTTTGACAAAACCAGGAAAGTGACCAGACCTTTGCAATTAACCAGGTTGCAAAGATCCAGCTTGACTCACAGTGTTTACTTTTTAAATATGTTAACTGAAAAAAACTATTTCTGAAAGAAAACACAGCTTTGCTAACAGATCCCACCCCCCCCCCCGAAATTTAATTTCCACTCAACTGGTTTCCCCACACCAAGAATACAAATAGGATAAATGAAGTGGTGTCAATGTTATGCCTTCTCATTAAGTTACATAAGTTAGTTACATAAGTTAATTACAAGTAACTAATTATTTGTAACTAGTTACTTTCAAGGACACACGTGTCTCCCTCCTTTCTCCTAGTTCATGAAGTTAAATATGTAGGTGATTGTTATGACCTTTTCACAAAACCAGGAAGGAGACCTGAACTTTCCAATTAACCAGGTTGCAAAGATCCAGCTTGACTCACAGTGTTTACTTTTTAAACATGTTAACTGAAAAAAACTATTTCTAAAAGAATACACAGCTCTGCTAACACAACCCCCCCGAAATTTAATTTCCACTCACCTGATTTCCCCACGCCAAGAATACACATAGGATAAATGATTTCAATGTTATGCCCTCTCTTTCAGTTACATAAGTTAGTTATGTAAGTTAATTACAAGTAACTAATTATTTTTAACTAGTTACTTTCAAGGTCACATGTGTCTCCCTCCTTTCTGGTAGTTTATGAAGTTAGATATGTAGGTTATTGTTATGACCTTTTGACAAAACCAGGAAAGTGACCAGACCTTTGCAATTAACCAGGTTGCAAAGATCCAGCTTGACTCACAGTGTTTACTTTTTAAATATGTTAACTGAAAAAAACTATTTCTGAAAGAAAACACAGCTCTGCTAACACAACCCCCACCGAAATTTAATTTCCACTCAACTGGTTTCCCCACACCAAGAATACAAATAGGATAAATGAAGTGGTGTCAATGTTATGCCTTCTCATTAAGTTACATAAGTTAGTTACATAAGTTAATTACAAGTAACTAATTATTTTTAACAAGTAACTTCCAAGGTCACATGTGTCACCCTCCTTTCTGGTAGTTTTTGAAGTTAGATACGTAGGTGATTGTTATGACCTTTTGACAAAACCAGGAAAGAGACCAGAACTTTACAATTAACCAGGTTGCAGAGATCCAGCTTGACTCACAGTGTTTACTTTTTAAATATGTTAACTGAAAAAAACTATTTCTGAAAGAAAACACAGCTTTGCTAACACAACCCCCCCGCGAAATTTAATTTCCACTCAACTGGTTTCCCCACACCAAGAATACAAATAGGATAAATGAAGTGGTGTCAATGTTATGCCTTCTCATTAAGTTACATAAGTTAGTTACATAAGTTAATTACAAGTAACTAATTATTTGTAACTAGTTACTTCCAAGGTCACATGTGTCTCCCTCCTTTCTGCTCGTTTGTGATGTTAGATATGTAGGTTATTATTATGACCTTTTAACAAAACAAGGAATGAGACCAGACCTTTTCAATTAACCAGGTGGCAGAGATCCAGCTTGACTCACAGTGTTTACTTTTTAAATATGTTAACTGAAAAAAAACTATTTCGAAAAGAATATACATATCTCTCCTAACACAAACCCTCCAAAATTGAATTTCCACTCAAATGATTTCCCCACACCAAGAATACACATTGGATAAAAGAAGGGGTGTCAATTTTATGCCTTCTCATTAAGTTACATTAGTTACATAAGTTAATTACAAGTAACTAATTATTTGTAACTAGTTACTTCCAAGGTCACATGTGTCTCCCTACTTTCTGCTAATATATGAAATTAGATATGTAGGTTATTGTTATGATATTTTGACAAAACCAGGAAAGAGACCAGACCTTTGCAAATAACCAGGTTGCAAAGATCCAGCTTGACTCACAGTGTTTACTTTTTAAATATGTTAACTGAAAAAACTATTTCTGAAAGAAAACACATCTCTGCTAACACAACCCCCCCCCACAATTTAATTTCCACTCAACTGGTTTCCCCACACCAAGAATACACATAAGATGAATGAATAGGTTTCAATGTGATGCCTTCTCATTAAGTTACATAAGTTAGTTACATAGGTTAGTTACAAGTAACTAATTATTTGTTACCAGTTACTTCCAAGGTCACACGTGTCTCCCTCCTTTCTGCTAGTTTATGAAGTTAGATATGTAGGTTATTGTTATGACCTTTTGACAAAACCAGGAATGTGACCAAACCTTTGCAATTAAACAGGTTGCAAAGATCCAGCTTGACTCACAGTGTTTACTTTTTAAATATGTTAACTGAAAAAAACTATTTCTTGAAGAAAACACAGCTCTGCTAACACAACCCCCCCCCCGAAATTTAATTTCCACTCAACTGATTTCCCCACACCAAGAATACACATAGGATAAATGAAGGGGTGTCAATTTTATGCCTTCTCATTAAGTTACATTAGTTACATAAGTTAATTACAAGTAACTAATTATTTGTAACTAGTTACTTCCAAGGTCACATGTGTCTCCCTCCTTTCTGCTAGTTTATGAAGTTAGATATGTAGGTTATTGTTATGATATTTTGACAAAACCAGGAAAGAGACCAGACCTTTGCAATTAACCAGGTTGCAAAGATCCAGCTTGACTCACAGTGTTTACTTTTTAAATATGTTAACTGAAAAAAACTATTTCTTGAAGAAAACACAGCTCTGCTAACACAACCCCCCCGCCGCAATTTAATTTCCACTCAACTGGTTTCCCCACACCAAGAATACAAATAGGATAAATGAAGTGGTGTCAATGTTATGCCTTCTCATTAAGTTACATAAGTTAGTTACATAAGTTAATTACAAGTAACTAATTATTTGTAACTAGTTACTTTCAAGGACACACGTGTCTCCCTCCTTTCTCCTAGTTCATGAAGTTAGATATGTAGGTGATTGTTATGACCTTTTCACAAAACCAGGAAGGAGACCAGACCTTTGCAATTAACCAGGTTGCAAAGATCCAGCTTGACTCACAGTGTTTACTTTTTAAACATGTTAACTGAAAAAAACTATTTCTAAAAGAATACACAGCTCTGCTAACACAACCCCCCCGAAATTTAATTTCCACTCACCTGATTTCCCCACGCCAAGAATACACATAGGATAAATGAAGTGATCTCAATGTTATGCCCTCTCTTTCAGTTACATAAGTTAGTTATGTAAGTTAATTACAAGTAACTAATTATTTTTAACTAGTTACTTCCAAGGTCACATGTGTCTCCCTCCTTTCTGCTAGTTTATGAAGTTAGATATGCAGGTTATTGTTATGACCTTTTAACAAAACAAGGAAAGAGACCAGACCTTTTCAATTAACCAGGTGGCAACGATCCAGCTTCACTCACAGTGTTTACTTTTTAAATATGTTGACTGAAAAAAAACTATTTCTAAAAGAAAATACATATCTCTCCTAACACAAAACCTCCAAAATTGAATTTCCACTCAAATAATTTCCCCACACCAAGAATACGCATTGGATAAATGAAGGGGTGTCAATTTTATGCCTTCTCATTAAGTTACATTAGTTACATAAGTTAATTGCAAGTAACTAATTATTTGTAACTAGTTACTTCCAAGGTCACATGTGTCTCCCTCCTTTCTGTTAATACATGAAGTTAGATATGCAGGTTATTGTTATGATTCTTTGACAAAACCAGGAAAGAGATCAGACCTTTGCAAATAACCAGGTAGCAAAGATCCAGCTTGACTCACAGTGTTTACTTTTTAAATATGTTAACTGAAAAAAACTATTTCTGAAAGAAAACACAGCTCTGCTAACACAACCCCCCCCCGAAATTTAATTTCCACTCAACTGGTTTCCCCACACCAAGAATACAAATAGGATAAATGAAGTGGTGTCAATGTTATGCCTTCTCATTAAGTTACATAAGTTAGTTACATAAGTTAATTACAAGTAACTAATTATTTGTAACTAGTTACTTTCAAGGTCACATGTGTCTCCCTCCTTTCTGCTAGTTTATGAAGTTAGATATGTAGGTTATTGTTATGACCTTTTGACAAAACCAGGAAAGTGACCAGACCTTTGCAATTAACCAGGTTGCAAAGATCCAGCTTGACTCACAGTGTTTACTTTTTAAATATGTTAACTGAAAAAAACTATTTCTGAAAGAAAACACAGCTCTGCTAACACAACCCCCCCCGAAATTTAATTTCCACTCAACTGGTTTCCCCACACCAAGAATACAAATAGGATAAATGAAGTGGTGTCAATGTTATGCCTTGTCATTAAGTTACATAAGTTAGTTACATAAGTTAATTACAAGTAACTAATTATTTGTAACTAGTTACTTTCAAGGTCACATGTGTCTCCCTACTTTCTGCTAGTTTATGAAGTTAGATATGTAGGTTATTGTTATGACCTTTTGACAAAACCAGGAAAGTGACCAGACCTTTGCAATTAACCAGGTTGCAAAGATCCAGCTTGACTCACAGTGTTTACTTTTTAAACATGTTAACTGAAAAAAACTATTTCTAAAAGAATACACAGCTCTGCTAACACAACCCCCCCGAAATTTAATTTCCACTCACCTGATTTCCCCACGCCAAGAATACACATAGGATAAATGAAGTGATCTCAATGTTATGCCCTCTCTTTCAGTTACATAAGTTAGTTATGTAAGTTAATTACAAGTAACTAATTATTTTTAACTAGTTACTTCCAAGGTCACATGTGTCTCCCTCCTTTCTGCTAGTTTATGAAGTTAGATATGCAGGTTATTGTTATGACCTTTTAACAAAACAAGGAAAGAGACCAGACCTTTTCAATTAACCAGGTGGCAACGATCCAGCTTCACTCACAGTGTTTACTTTTTAAATATGTTGACTGAAAAAAAACTATTTCTAAAAGAAAATACATATCTCTCCTAACACAAAACCTCCAAAATTGAATTTCCACTCAAATAATTTCCCCACACCAAGAATACACATTGGATAAATGAAGGGGTGTCAATTTTATGCCTTCTCATTAAGTTACATTAGTTACATAAGTTAATTGCAAGTAACTAATTATTTGTAACTAGTTACTTCCAAGGTCACATGTGTCTCCCTCCTTTCTGTTAATACATGAAGTTAGAAATGCAGGTTATTGTTATGATTCTTTGACAAAACCAGGAAAGAGATCAGACCTTTGCAAATAACCAGGTAGCAAAGATCCAGCTTGACTCACAGTGTTTACTTTTTAAATATGTTAAATGAAAAAAACTATTTCTGAAAGAAAACACAGCTCTGCTAACACAACCCCCCCCGAAATTTAATTTCCACTCAACTGGTTTCCCCACACCAAGAATACAAATAGGATAAATGAAGTGGTGTCAATGTTATGCCTTGTCATTAAGTTACATAAGTTAGTTACATAAGTTAATTACAAGTAACTAATTATTTGTAACTAGTTACTTTCAAGGTCACATGTGTCTCCCTACTTTCTGCTAGTTTATGAAGTTAGATATGTAGGTTATTGTTATGACCTTTTGACAAAACCAGGAAAGTGACCAGACCTTTGCAATTAACCAGGTTGCAAAGATCCAGCTTGACTCACAGTGTTTACTTTTTAAATATGTTAAATGAAAAAAACTATTTCTGAAAGAAAACACAGCTCTGCAAACACAACCCCCCCCGAAATTTAATTTCCACTCAACTGGTTTCCCCACACCAAGAATACAAATAGGATAAATGAAGTGGTGTCAATGTTATGCCTTGTCATTAAGTTACATAAGTTAGTTACACAAGTTAATTACAAGTAACTAATTATTTGTAACTAGTTACTTTCAAGGTCACATGTGTCTCCCTACTTTCTGCTAGTTTATGAAGTTAGATATGTAGGTTATTGTTATGACCTTTTGACAAAACCAGGAAAGTGACCAGACCTTTGCAATTAACCAGGTTGCAAAGATCCAGCTTGACTCACAGTGTTTACTTTTTAAATATGTTAAATGAAAAAAACTATTTCTGAAAGAAAACACAGCTCTGCTATCACAACCCCCCCCGAAATTTAATTTCCACTCAACTGGTTTCCCCACACCAAAAATACAAATAGGATAAATGAAGTGGTGTCAATGTTATGCCTTGTCATTAAGTTATATATGATAGTTACATAAGTTAATTACAAGTAACTAATTATTTTTAACAAGTAACTTCCAAGGTCACATGTGTCACCCTCCTTTCTGGTAGTTTTTGAAGTTAGATACGTAGGTGATTGTTATGACCTTTTGACAAAACCAGGAAAGAGACCAGAACTTTACAATTAACCAGGTTGCAGAGATCCAGCTTGACTCACAGTGTTTGCTTTTTAAATATGTTAACTAAAAAAATTATTTCTCAAAGAAAACACAGCTCTGCTAACACAACCCCCACGAAATTTAATTTCCACTCACCTGATTTCCCCACGCCAAGAATACACATAGGATAAATGAAGTGATCTCAATGTTATGCCCTCTCTTTCAGTTACATAAGTTAGTTATGTAAGTTAATTACAAGTAACTAATTATTTGTAACTCGTTACTTCCAAGGTCACATGTGTCTCCCTCCTTTCTGTTAATACATGAAGTTAGAAATGCAGGTTATTGTTATGATTCTTTGACAAAACCAGGAAAGAGATCAGACCTTTGCAAATAACCAGGTAGCAAAGATCCAGCTTGACTCACAGTGTTTACTTTTTAAATATGTTAAATGAAAAAAACTATTTCTGAAAGAAAACACAGCTCTGCTAATACAACCCCCCCCCGAAATTTAATTTCCACTCAACTGGTTTCCCCACACCAAGAATGTGTGTGTGTTTAGTCGTTTAGTCGTGTCCGACTCTTCGTGACCCCATGGACCAGAGCACGCCAGGCCCTCCTGTCCTCTACTGCCTCCTGGAGTTGTGTCAGGTTCATGTTGGTTGCTTCGCAGACACTGTCCAGCCATCTCATCCTCGGTCGTCCCCTTCTCCTCTTGCCATCACACCTTCCTAACATCAAGGTGTTTTCCAAGGACTCTTTTCTTCTCATGAGATGGCCAAAGTACTGGAGCCTCAGCTTCAGGATCTGTCCTTCCAGTGAGCACTCAGGGTTGATTTCCTTTAGAACTGATAGGTTTGTTCTCCTTGCAGTCCAGGGGATTCTCAAGAGCCTCCTCCAGCACCACAATTCAAAGGCATCAATTCTTCGGCAGTCAGCTTTCTTTATGGTCCAGCTCTCACTTCCATACATCATGACAGGAAAAACCATAGCTTTGACTATTCGGACTTTTGTTGGCAAGGTGATGTCTCTGCTTTTCAAGATGCTGTCAAGATTTGTCATCGCTTTCCTCCCAAGAAGAAGGCGCCTTTTAATTTCAGGGCTGCTGTCTCCATCTGCAGTGATCATGGAGCCCAGGAAGATAAAATTTGACACTGCCTCCATATCTTCCCCTTCTATTTCCCAGGAGGTGATGGGACCAGTGGCCATGATCTTAGTTTTTTTGATGTTGAGTTTCAGACCGTTTTTTGCACTCTCTTCTTTCACCCTCATTACAAGGTTCTTTAATTCCTCCTCACTTTCTGCCATCAGAGTGGTATCATCTGCATATCGGAGGTTGTTGATATTTCTTCCGGCAATCTTAATTCTGGCTTGGGTTTCTTCCAGTCCAGCCTTCCGCATGATGTATTCTGCATATAAGTTAAATAAGCTGGGGGACAATATACAGCCTTGCCGTACTCCTTTCCCAATTTTGAACCACTCAGTTGTTCCATGACCAGTTCTAACTGTTGCTTCCTGTCCCACATATAGGTTTCTCAGGAGACAGATAAAGTGGTCAGGCACTCCCATTTCTTTAAGAACTTGCCATAGTTTGCTGTGGTCCACACAGTCAAAGGCTTTCGCATAGTCAATGAAGCAGAAGTAGATATTTTTCTGGAACTCTCTGGCTTTCTCCATAATCCAGCGCAAGTTAGCAATTTGGTCTCGAGTTCCTCTGCCTCTTCGGAATCCAGCTTGTACTTCTGGGAGTTCTCGGTCCACATACTGCTGAAGCCTACCTTGTAGGATTTTGAGCATAACCTTGCTAGCATGTGAAATGAGTGCAATTGTACGGTAGTTGGAGCATTCTTTGGCACTGCCTTTCTTTGGGATTGGGATGTAGACTGATCTTTTCCAATCCTCTGGCCACTGTTGAGTTTTCCAAACTTGCTGGCATATTGAATGTAGCACCTTAACAGCATCATCTTTCAAGATTTTAAATAGTTCAACTGGAATGCCATCACCTCCACTGGCCTTGTTGTTAGCTAGGTTTTCTAAGGCCCACTTGACTTCGCTCTCCAGGATGTCTGGCTCAAGGTCAGCAACTACATTGTCTGGGTTGTCCGGGATATCCACATCTTTCTGATATAATTCCTCTGTGTATTCTTGCCACCGCTTCTTGATGTCTTCTGCTTCTGTTAGGTCCCTCCCATTTTTGTCTTTTATCATGTTCATCTTTGCGCAAAATGTTCCTCTAATATGTCCAATTTTCCTGAACAGATCTCTGGTCTTTCCCTTTCTGTTATCTTCCTCTATTTCTTTGCATTGTTCATTTAAGAAGGCCCTCTTGTCTCTCCTTGCTATTCTTTGGAAGTCTGCATTCAAGTTTCTGTAACTTTCCCTATCTCCCTTGCATTTTGCTTCCCTTCTCCTCTCTGCTATTTCTAAGGCCTCGTTGGACAGCCACTTTGCTTTCTTACATTTCCTTTTCTTTGGGATGGTTTTCGTTGCTGCCTCCTGGACAATGTTACGAGCCTCTATCCAAAGTTCTTCAGGCACTCTGTCCACCAAATCTAGTCCCTTAAATCTGTTCTTTACTTCCACTGTGTATTCATAAGGGATTTGGTTTAGATTATACCTGAGTGGCCCAGTGGTTTTTCCTAATCTCTTCAGTCTAAGCTTGAATTTTGCTATGAGAAGCTGATGATCAGAACCGCAGTCAGCTCCAGGTCTTGTTTTTGCTGACTGTATAGAGCTTCTCCATCTTTGGCTGCAGAGAATATAATCAATCTGAATACAAGAATACAAATAGGATAAATGAAGTGGTGTCAATGTTATGCCTTGTCATAAAGTTACATAAGTTAGTTACATAAGTTAATTACAAGTTACTAATTATTTGTAACTAGTTACTTTCAAGGACACACGTGTCTCCCTCCTTTCTCCTAGTTCATGAAGTTAGATATGTAGGTGATTGTTATGACCTTTTCACAAAACCAGGAAGGAGACCTGACCTTTCCAATTAACCAGGTTGCAAAGACCCAGCTTGACTCACAGTGTTTACTTTTTAAACATGTTAACTGAAAAAAACTATTTCTAAAAGAATACACAGCTCTGCTAACACAACCCCCCCCGAAATTTCATTTCCACTCACCTGATTTCCCCACGCCAAGAATACACATAGGATAAATGAAGTGATCTCAATGTTATGCCCTCTCTTTCAGTTACAAAAGTTAGTTATGTAAGTTAATTACAAGTAACTAATTATTTTTAACTAGTTACTTTCAAGGTCACATGTGTCACCCTCCTTTCTGGTAGTTTTTGAAGTTAGATACGTAGGTGATTGTTATGACCTTTTGACAAAACCAGGAAAGAGACCAGAACTTTACAATTAACCAGGTTGCAGAGATCCAGCTTGACTCACAGTGTTTACTTTTTAAATATGTTAACTGAAAAAAACTATTTCTGAAAGAAAACACAGCTCTGCTAACACAACCCCCCCCGCGAAATTTAATTTCCACTCAACTGGTTTCCCCACACCAAGAATACAATTAGGATAAATGAAGTGGTGTCAATGTTATGCCTTCTCATTAAGTTACATAAATTAGTTACATAACTTAATTACAAGTAACTAATTATTTGTAACTAGTTACTTTCAAGGACCCACGGGTCTCCCTCCTTTCTCCTAGTTCATGAAGTTAAATATGTAGGTGATTGTTATAACCTTTTCACAAAACCAGGAAGGAGACCTGACCTTTCCAATTAACCAGGTTGCAAAGATCCAGCTTGACTCACAGTGTTTACTTTTTAAATATGTTAACTGAAAAAAACTATTTCTAAAAGAATACACAGCTCTGCTAACACAACCCCCCCGAAATTTAATTTCCACTCACCTGATTTCCCCACGCCAAGAATACACATAGGATAAATGAAGTGATCTCAATGTTATGCCCTCTCTTTCAGTTACATAAGTTAGTTATGTAAGTTAATTACAAGTAACTAATTATTTTTAACTAGTTACTCTCAAGGTCACATGTGTCACCCTCTTTTCTGGTAGTTTTTGAAGTTAGATACGTAGGTGATTGTTATGAGCTTTTGACAAAACCAGCAAAGAGACCAGAACTTTGCAATTAACCAGGTTGCAAAGATCCAGCTTGACTCACAGTGTTTACTTTTTAAATATGTTAAATGAAATAAAGTATTTCTGAAAGAAAACACAGCTCTGCTAACACAACCCCCCCCGAAATTTAATTTCCACTCAACTTGTTTTCACACACCAAGAATACAAATAGGATAAATGAAGTGGTGTCAATGTTATGCCTTGTCATTAAGTTACATAATTTAGTTACATAAGTTAATTACAAGTTACTAATTATTTGTAACTAGTTACTTTCAAGGACACACTTGTCTCCCTCATTTCTCCTAGTTCATGAAGTTAGATATGTAGGTGATTGTTATGACCTTTTCACAAAACCAGGAAGGAGACCTGACCTTTCCAATTAACCAGGTTGCAAAGACCCAGCTTGACTCACAGTGTTTACTTTTTAACCATGTTAACTGAAAAAAACTATTTCTAAAAGAATACACAGCTCTGCTAACACAACCCCCCAGAAATTTAATTTCCACTCACCTGATTTCCCCACGCCAAGAATACACATAGGATAAATGAAGTGATCTCAATGTTATGCCCTCTCTTTCAGTTACATAAGTTAGTTATGTAAGTTAATTACAAGTAACTAATTATTTTTAACTAGTTACTTTCAAGGTCACATGTTTCACCCTCCTTTCTGGTAGTTTTTGAAGTCAGATACGTAGGTGATTGTTATGACCTTTTGACAAAACCAGGAAAGAGACCAGAACTTTGCAATTAACCAGGTTGCAAAGATCCAGCTTGACTCACAGTGTTTACTTTTTAAATATGTTAAATGAAAAAAAGTATTTCTGAAAGAAAACACAGCTCTGCTAACACAACCCCCCCCGAAATTTAATTTCCACTTAACTGGTTTCCCCACACCAAGAATACAAATAGGATAAATGAAATGGTGTCAATGTTATGCCTTGTCATTAAGTTACATAAGTTAGTTACATAAGTTAATTACAAGTTACTAATTATTTGTAACTAGTTACTTTCAAGGACACACTTGTCTCCCTCCTTTCTCCTAGTTCATGAAGTTAGATATGTAGGTGATTGTTATGACCTTTTCACAAAACCAGGAAGGAGACCTGACCTTTCCAATTAACCAGGTTGCAAAGACCCAGCTTGACTCACAGTGTTTACTTTTTAAACATGTTAACTGAAAAAAACTATTTCTAAAAGAATACACAGCTCTGCTAACACAACCCCCCCGAAATTTAATTTCCACTCACCTGATTTCCCCACGCCAAGAATACACATAGGATAAATGAAGTGATCTCAATGTTATGCCCTCTCTTTCAGTTACATAAGTTAGTTATGTAAGTTAATTACAAGTAACTAATTATTTTTAACTAGATACTCTCAAGGTCACATGTGTCACCCTCTTTTCTGGTAGTTTTTGAAGTTAGATACGTAGGTGATTGTTATGAGCTTTTGACAAAACCAGCAAAGAGACCAGAACTTTGCAATTAACCAGGTTGCAAAGATCCAGCTTGACTCACAGTGTTTACTTTTTAAATATGTTAAATGAAATAAAGTATTTCTGAAAGAAAACACAGCTCTGCTAACACAACCCCCCCCGAAATTTAATTTCCACGCAACTTGTTTCCACACACCAAGAATACAAATAGGATAAATGAAGTGGTGTCAATGTTATGCCTTGTCATTAAGTTACATAATTTAGTTACATAACTTAATTACAAGTAACTAATTATTTGTAACTAGTTACTTTCAAGGACCCACGGGTCTCCCTCCTTTCTCCTAGTTCATGAAGTTAAATATGTAGGTGATTGTTATAACCTTTTCACAAAACCAGGAAGGAGACCTGACCTTTCCAATTAACCAGGTTGCAAAGATCCAGCTTGACTCACAGTGTTTACTTTTTAAATATGTTAACTGAAAAAAACTATTTCTAAAAGAATACACAGCTCTGCTAACACAACCCCCCCGAAATTTAATTTCCACTCACCTGATTTTCCCACGCCAAGAATACACATAGGATAAATGAAGTGATCTCAATGTTATGCCCTCTCTTTCAGTTACATAAGTTAGTTATGTAAGTTAATTACAAGTAACTAATTATTTTTAACTAGTTACTCTCAAGGTCACATGTGTCACCCTCTTTTCTGGTAGTTTTTGAAATTAGATACGTTGGTGATTGTTATGACCTTTTGACAAAACCAGCAAAGAGACCAGAACTTTGCAATTAACCAGGTTGCAAAGATCCAGCTTGACTCACAGTGTTTACTTTTTAAATATGTTAAATGAAATAAAGTATTTCTGAAAGAAAACACAGCTCTGCTAACACAACCCCCCCCGAAATTTAATTTCCACTCAACTTGTTTTCACACACCAAGAATACAAATAGGATAAATGAAGTGGTGTCAATGTTATGCCTTGTCATTAAGTTACATAATTTAGTTACATAAGTTAATTACAAGTTACTAATTATTTGTAACTAGTTACTTTCAAGGACACACTTGTCTCCCTCATTTCTCCTAGTTCATGAAGTTAGATATGTAGGTGATTGTTATGACCTTTTCACAAAACCAGGAAGGAGACCTGACCTTTCCAATTAACCAGGTTGCAAAGACCCAGCTTGACTCACAGTGTTTACTTTTTAACCATGTTAACTGAAAAAAACTATTTCTAAAAGAATACACAGCTCTGCTAACACAACCCCCCAGAAATTTAATTTCCACTCACCTGATTTCCCCACGCCAAGAATACACATAGGATAAATGAAGTGATCTCAATGTTATGCCCTCTCTTTCAGTTACATAAGTTAGTTATGTAAGTTAATTACAAGTAACTAATTATTTTTAACTAGTTACTTTCAAGGTCACATGTTTCACCCTCCTTTCTGGTAGTTTTTGAAGTCAGATACGTAGGTGATTGTTATGACCTTTTGACAAAACCAGGAAAGAGACCAGAACTTTGCAATTAACCAGGTTGCAAAGATCCAGCTTGACTCACAGTGTTTACTTTTTAAATATGTTAAATGAAAAAAAGTATTTCTGAAAGAAAACACAGCTCTGCTAACACAACCCCCCCCGAAATTTAATTTCCACTTAACTGGTTTCCCCACACCAAGAATACAAATAGGATAAATGAAATGGTGTCAATGTTATGCCTTGTCATTAAGTTACATAAGTTAGTTACATAAGTTAATTACAAGTTACTAATTATTTGTAACTAGTTACTTTCAAGGACACACTTGTCTCCCTCCTTTCTCCTAGTTCATGAAGTTAGATATGTAGGTGAATGTTATGACCTTTTCACAAAACCAGGAAGGAGACCTGACCTTTCCAATTAACCAGGTTGCAAAGACCCAGCTTGACTCACAGTGTTTACTTTTTAAACATGTTAACTGAAAAAAACTATTTCTAAAAGAATACACAGCTCTGCTAACACAACCCCCCCGCGAAATTTAATTTCCACTCACCTGATTTCCAAACGCCAAGAATACACATAGGATAAATGAAGTGATCTCAATGTTATGCCCTCTCTTTCCGTTACATAAGTTAGTTATGTAAGTTAATTACAAGTAACTAATTATTTGTAACTAGTTACTTCCAAGGTCACATGTGTCTCACTCCTTTCTGCTCGTTTGTGATGTTAGATATGTAGGTTATTATTATGACCTTTTAACAAAACAAGGAAAGAGACCAGACCTTTTCAATTAACCAGGTGGCAAAGATACAGCTTGACTCACAGTGTTTACTTTTTAAATATGTTAACTGAAAAAAAACTATTTCTAAAAGAATACATATCTCTCCTAACACAAACCATCCAAAATTGAATTTCCACTCAAATGATTTCCCCACACCAAGAATACACATTGGATAAATGAAGGGGTGTCAATTTTATGCCTTCTCATTAAGTTACATTAGTTACATAAGTTAATTACAAGTAACTAATTATTGGTAACTACTTACTTCCAAGGTCACATGTGTCTCCCTACTTTCTGCTAATATATGAAATTAGATAGGTTATTGTTATGATATTTTGACAAAACCAGGAAAGACACCAGACCTTTGCAAATAACCAGGTTGCAAAGATCCAGCTTGACTCACAGTGTTTACTTTTTAAATATGTTAACTGAAAAAACTATTTCTGAAAGAAAACACAGCTCTGCTAACACAACCCCCCCAAAATTTAATTTCTACTCACCTGATTTCCCCACGCCAAGAATACACATAAGATGAATGAATAGGTTTCAATGTGATGCCTTCTCATTAAGTTACATAAGTTAGTTGCATAAGTTAGTTACAAGTAACTAATTATTTGTTACCAGTTACTTCCAAGGTCACACGTGTCTCCCTCCTTTCTGCTAGTTTATGAAGTTAGATATGTAGGTTATTGTTATGATCTTTTGACAAAACCAGGAAAGAGACCAGAACTTTACAATTAACCAGGTTGCAGAGATCCAGCTTGACTCACAGTGTTTACTTTTTAAATATGTTAACTGAAAAAAACTATTTCTGAAAGAAAACACAGCTCTGCTAACACAACCCCCCCCTCGAAATTTAATTTCCAATCAACTGGTTTCCCCACACCAAGAATACAAATAGGATAAATGAAGTGGTGTCAATGTTATGCCTTGTCATTAAGTTCCATAAGTTAGTTACATAAGTTAATTACAAGTAACTGATTATTTGTAACTAGTTACTTTCAAGGACACATGTGTCTCCCTCCTTTCTCCTAGTTCATGAAGTTAGATATGTAGTTGATTGTTATGACCTTTTCACAAAACCAGGAAGGAGACCTGACCTTTCCAATTAACCAGGTTGCAAAGACCCAGCTTGACTCACAGTGTTTACTTTTTAAACATGTTAACTGAAAAAAACTATTTCTAAAAGAATACACAGCTCTGCTAACACAACCCCCCCGAAATTTAATTTCCACTCACCTGATTTCCCCACGCCAAGAATACACATAGAATAAATGAAGTGATCTCAATGTTATGCCCTCTCTTTCAGTTACATAAGTTAGTTATGTAAGTTAATTACACGTAACTAATTATTTGTAACTAGTTACTTCCAAGGTCACATGTGTCTCCCTCCTTTCTGTTAATATATGAAGTTAGATATGCAGGTTATTGTTATTATTCTTTGACAAAAACAAGAAAGAGATCAGACCTTTGCAAATAACCAGGTAGCAAAGATCCAGCTTGACTCACAGTGTTTACTTTTTAAATATGTTAACTGAAAAAAACCATTTCTGAAAGAAAACACAGCTCTGCGAACACAGCCCCCCCCAAAATTTAATTTCTACTCACCTGATTTCCCCACGCCAAGAATACACATAAGATGAATGAATAGGTTTCAATGTGATGCCTTCTCATTAAGTTACATAAGTTAGTTGCATAAGTTAGTTACAAGTAACTAATTATTTGTTACCAGTTACTTCCAAGGTCACACGTGTCTCCCTCCTTTCTGCTAGTTTATGAAGTTAGATATGTAGGTTATTGTTATGATCTTTTGACAAAACCAGGAAAGAGACCAGAACTTTACAATTAACCAGGTTGCAGAGATCCAGCTTGACTCACAGTGTTTACTTTTTAAATATGTTAACTGAAAAAAACTATTTCTGAAAGAAAACACAGCTCTGCTAACACAACCCCCCCCTCGAAATTTAATTTCCAATCAACTGGTTTCCCCACACCAAGAATACAAATAGGATAAATGAAGTGGTGTCAATGTTATGCCTTGTCATTAAGTTCCATAAGTTAGTTACATAAGTTAATTACAAGTAACTGATTATTTGTAACTAGTTACTTTCAAGGACACATGTGTCTCCCTCCTTTCTCCTAGTTCATGAAGTTAGATATGTAGTTGATTGTTATGACCTTTTCACAAAACCAGGAAGGAGACCTGACCTTTCCAATTAACCAGGTTGCAAAGACCCAGCTTGACTCACAGTGTTTACTTTTTAAACATGTTAACTGAAAAAAACTATTTCTAAAAGAATACACAGCTCTGCTAACACAACCCCCCCGAAATTTAATTTCCACTCACCTGATTTCCCCACGCCAAGAATACACATAGAATAAATGAAGTGATCTCAATGTTATGCCCTCTCTTTCAGTTACATAAGTTAGTTATGTAAGTTAATTACACGTAACTAATTATTTGTAACTAGTTACTTCCAAGGTCACATGTGTCTCCCTCCTTTCTGTTAATATATGAAGTTAGATATGCAGGTTATTGTTATTATTCTTTGACAAAAACAAGAAAGAGATCAGACCTTTGCAAATAACCAGGTAGCAAAGATCCAGCTTGACTCACAGTGTTTACTTTTTAAATATGTTAACTGAAAAAAACCATTTCTGAAAGAAAACACAGCTCTGCGAACACAGCCCCCCCCAAAATTTAATTTCTACTCACCTGATTTCCCAACGCCAAGAATACACATAGAATAAATTAAGTGTTGTCAATGTTATGACTTCTCATTAAGTTATATATGATAGTTACATAAGTTAATTACAAGTAACTAATTATTTTTAACAAGTAACTTCCAAGGTCACATGTGTCACCCTACTTTCTGGTAGTTTTTGAAGTCAAACACGTAGGTGATTATTATGACCTTTTGACAAAAACAGGAAAGAGATCAGAACTTTACAATTAAACAGGTTGCAGAGATCCAGCTTGACTCACAGTGTTTACTTTTTAAATATGTTAACTGAAAAATAACTATTTCTGAAAGAAAGCACAGCTTTGCTAACACAACCCCCCCGCGAAATTTAATTTCCACTCAACTGGTTTCCCCACACGAAGAATACAAATAGGATAAATGAAGTGGTGTCAATGTTATGCCTTCTCATTAAGTTACATAAGTTAGTTACATAAGTTAATTACAATTAATTAATTATTTGAAACTACTTACTTTCAAGGACACACGTGTCTCCCTCCTTTCTCCTAGTTCATGAAGGTAGATATGTAGGTGATTGTTATGACCTTTTCACAAAGCCAGGAAGGAGACCAGACCTTTGCAATTAACCAGATTGCAAAGATCCAGCTTGACTCACAGTGTTTACTTTTTAAACATGTTAACTGAAAAAAAACTATTTCTAAAAGAATACACAGCTCTGCTAACACAACCTTCCCGAAATTTAATTTCCACTCACCTGATTTCCCCACGCCAAGAATACACATAGGATAAATGAAGTGATCTCAATGTTATGCCCTCTCTTTCCGTTACATAAGTTAGTTATGTAAGTTAATTACAAGTAACTAATTATTTGTAACTAGTTACTTCCAAGGTCACATGTGTCTCCCTCCTTTCGGCTAGTTTATGAAGTTAGATATGCAGGTTATTGTTATGACCTTTTGAGAAAACCAGGAAAGTGACCAGAGCTTTGCAATTAACCAGGTTGCAAAGATCCAGCTTGACTCACAGTGTTTACTTTTTAAATATGTTAACTGAAAAAAACTATTTCTGAAAGAAAACACAGCTCTGCTAACACAAACCCCCCCCCGAAATTTAATTTCCACTCAACTGGTTTCCCCACACCAAGAATACAAATAGGATAAATGAAGTGGTGTCAATGTTATGCCTTGTCATTAAGTTACATAAGTTAGTTACATAATTTAATTACAAGTAACTAATTATTTGTAACTAGTTACTTCCAAGGTCACATGTGTCTCCCTCCTTTTTCCTCGTTTGTGATGTTAGATATGTAGGTTATTATTATGACCTTTTAACAAAACAAGGAAATAGACCAGACCTTTTCAATTAACCAGGTGGCAAAGATACAGCTTGACTCACAGTGTTTACTTTTTAAATATGTTAAGTGAAAAAAAACTATTTCTAAAAGAATACATATCTCTCCTAACACAAACCCTCCAAAATTGAATTTCCACTCAAATGATTTCCTCACACCAAGAATACACATTGGATAAATGAAGGGGTGTCAATTTTATGCCTTCTCATTAAGTTACATTAGTTACATAAGTTAATTAAAAGTAACTAATTATTTGTAACTACTTACTTCCAAGGTCACATGTGTCTCCCTACTTTCTGCTAATATATGAAGTTAGATATGCAGGTTATTTTATGATTCTTTGACAAAACCAAGAAAGAGAGCAGACCTTTGCAAATAACCAGGTAGCAAAGATCCAGCTTGACTCAGAGTGTTTACTTTTTAAATGTTAACTGAAAAAAAACATTTCTGAAAGAAAACACAGCTCTGCTAACACAGCCCCCAACAAAATTTAATTTCTACTCACCTGATTTCACCACGCCAAGAATACACATAGGATAAATGTAGTGTTGTCAATGTTATGCCTTCTCATTAAGTTATATATGATAGTTACATAAGTTAATTACAAGTAACTAATTATTTTTAACAAGTAACTTCCAAGGTCACATGTGTCACCCTCCTTTCTGGTAGTTTTTGAAGTTAAATGCGTAGGTGATTGTTATGACCTTTTGACAAAACCAGGAAAGAGACCAGAACTTTACAATTAACCAGGTTGCAGAGATCCAGCTTGACTCACAGTGTTTACTTTTTAAATATGTTAACTGAAAAAAACTATTTCTGAAAGAAAACACAGCTTTGCTAACACAAACCCCCCTCGAAATTTAATTTCCACTCAACTGGTTTCCCCACACGAAGAATACAAATAGGATAAATGAAGTGGTGTCAATGTTACGCCTTCTCATTAAGTTACATAATTTCGTTACATAAGTTAATTACAAGTAACTAATTATTTGTAACTAGTTACTTTCAAGGACACACATGTCTCCCTCCTTTCTCCTAGTTCATGAAGGTAGATATGTAGGTGATTGTTATGACCTTTTCACAAAACCAGGAAGGAGACCAGACCTTTGCAATTAACCAGGTTGCAAAGATCCAGCTTGACTCACAGTTTTTTACTTTTTAAACATGTTAACTGAAAAAAATTATTTCTCAAAGAAAACACAGCTCTGCTAAGACAACCCCCACGAAACTTATTTTCCACTCATCTGATGTCCCCACGCCAAGAATACACATAGGATAAATGAAGTGTTGTCAATGTTATGCCTTCTCATTAAGTTATATAAGATAATTACATAAGTTAATTACAAGTAACTAATTATTTTTAACAAGTAACTTCCAAGGTCACATGTGCCACCCTCCTTTCCGGTAGTTTTTGAAGTTAGATACGCAGGTGATTGTTATGACCTTTTGACAAAACCAGGAAAGAGACCAGAACTTTAAAATTTGCCAGGTTGAAGAGATCCAGCTTGACTCACAGTGTTTACTTTTTAAATATGTTAACTGAAAAAAACTATTTCTGAAAGAAAACACAGCTTTGCTAAAACAACGCCCCCCGAAATTTAATTTCTACTCACCTGATTTCCCCACGCCAAGAATACACATAGGATAAATGAAGTGGTGTCAATGTTATGCCTTCTTATTAAGTTACATAAGTTAGTTACATAAGTTAATTACAAGTAACTAATTATTTCTAACTAGTTACTTTCAAGGACACACGTGTCTCCCTCCTTTCTCCTAGTTTATGAAGGTATATATGTGGGTGATATTTATGACCTTTTGACAAAAGCAGGAATGATATCAGACCTTTGTAATCAACCAGGTTGCAAAGATCCAGCTTGACTCACAGTGTTTACTTTTTAAACATGTTAACTGAAAAAAAACTATTTCTAAAAGAATACACAGCTCTGCTAACACAACCTTCCCGAAATTTAATTTCCACTCACCTGATTTCCCCACGCCAAGAATACACATAGGATAAATGAAGTGATCTCAATGTTATGCCCTCTCTTTCCGTTACATAAGTTAGTTATTTCAGTTAATTACAAGTAACTAATTATTTGTAACTAGTTACTTCCAAGGTCACATGTGTCTCCCTCCTTTCGGCTAGTTTATGAAGTTAGATATGCAGGTTATTGTTATGACCTTTTGAGAAAACCAGGAAAGTGACCAGACCTTTGCAATTAACCAGGTTGCAAAGATCCAGCTTGACTCACAGTGTTTACTTTTTAAATATGTTAACTGAAAAAAACTATTTCTGAAAGAAAACACAGCTCTGCTAACACAAACCCCCCCCGAAATTTAATTTCCACTCAACTGGTTTCCCCACACCAAGAATACAAATAGGATAAATGAAGTGGTGTCAATGTTATGCCTTGTCATTAAGTTACATAAGTTAGTTACATAATTTAATTACAAGTAACTAATTATTTGTAACTAATTACTTCCAAGGTCACATGTGTCTCCCTCCTTTTTCCTCGTTTGTGATGTTAGATATGTAGGTTATTATTATGACCTTTTAACAAAACAAGGAAATAGACCAGACCTTTTCAATTAACCAGGTGGCAAAGATACAGCTTGACTCACAGTGTTTACTTTTTAAATATGTTAAGTGAAAAAAAACTATTTCTAAAAGAATACATATCTCTCCTAACACAAACCCTCCAAAATTGAATTTAAACTCAAATGATTTCCTCACACCAAGAATACACATTGGATAAATGAAGGGGTGTCAATTTTATGCCTTCTCATTAAGTTACATTAGTTACATAAGTTAATTAAAAGTAACTAATTATTTGTAACTACTTACTTCCAAGGTCACATGTGTCTCCCTACTTTCTGCTAATATATGAAGTTAGATATGCAGGTTATTTTATGATTCTTTGACAAAACCAAGAAAGAGAGCAGACCTTTGCAAATAACCAGGTAGCAAAGATCCAGCTTGACTCAGAGTGTTTACTTTTTAAATGTTAACTGAAAAAAAACATTTCTGAAAGAAAACACAGCTCTGCTAACACAGCCCCCAACAAAATTTAATTTCTACTCACCTGATTTCACCACGCCAAGAATACACATAGGATAAATGTAGTGTTGTCAATGTTATGCCTTCTCATTAAGTTATATATGATAGTTACATAAGTTAATTACAAGTAACTAATTATTTTTAACAAGTAACTTCCAAGGTCACATGTGTCACCCTCCTTTCTGGTAGTTTTTGAATTTAGATACGTAGGTGATTGTTATGACCTTTTGACAAAACCAGGAAAGAGACCAGAACTTTACAATTAACCAGGTTGCAGAGATCCAGCTTGACTCACAGTGTTTACTTTTTAAATATGTTAACTGAAAAAAACTATTTCTGAAAGAAAACACAGCTTTGCTAACACAAACCCCCCATGAAATTTAATTTCCACTCAACTTGTTTCCCCACACGAAGAATACAAATAGGATAAATGAAGTGGTGTCAATGTTACGCCTTCTCATTAAGTTACATAATTTCGTTACATAAGTTAATTACAAGTAACTATTTATTTGTAACTAGTTACTTTCAAGGACACACATGTCTCCCTCCTTTCTCCTAGTTCATGAAGGTAGATATGTAGGTGATTGTTATGACCTTTTCACAAAACCAGGAAGGAGACCAGACCTTTGCAATTAACCAGGTTGCAAAGATCCAGCTTGACTCACAGTGTTTACTTTTTAAACATGTTAACTGAAAAAAATTATTTCTCAAAGAAAACACAGCTCTGCTAAGACAACCCCCACGAAACTTATTTTCCACTCATCTGATGTCCCCACGCCAAGAATACACATAGGATAAATGAAGTGTTGTCAATGTTATGCCTTCTCATTAAGTTATATAAGATAATTACATAAGTTAATTACAAGTAACTAATTATTTTTAACAAGTAACTTCCAAGGTCACATGTGCCACCCTCCTTTCCGGTAGTTTTTGAAGTTAGATACGCAGGTGATTGTTATGACCTTTTGACAAAACCAGGAAAGAGACCAGAACTTTAAAATTTGCCAGGTTGAAGAGATCCAGCTTGACTCACAGTGTTTACTTTTTAAATATGTTAACTGAAAAAAACTATTTCTGAAAGAAAACACAGCTTTGCTAAAACAACGCCCCCCGAAATTTAATTTCTACTCACCTGATTTCCACACGCCAAGAATACACAAACGATAAAGGAAGTGGTGTCAATGTGATGCCTTCTGATTAAGTTACATAAGTTAGTTACATAAGTTGATTACAAGTAACTAATTATTTGTAACTAGTTAATTTCAAGGACACACGTGTCTCCCTCATTTCTGCTAGTATATGAAGTTAGATATTTAGGTGATTGTTATGACCTTTTGACAAAACCAGGAAAGATACCAGACCTTTGCAATTAACCAGGTTGCAAAGATCCAGCTTGAATCACAGTGTTTACTTTTTAAATATATTAACTGAAAAAATTATTTCTGCAAGAAATCACAGCTCTACTAACACAACCCTCCCCCTGAAATTTAATTTCCACTCACCTGATTTCCCCACGCGAAGAATACACATAGGATAAATGAAGTGGTGTCAATGTTATGCCTTCTCATTAAGTTACATAAGTTAGTTACATAAGTTAATTACAAGTAAATAATTATTTGTAACTAGTTACTTTCAAGTTCACATGTGTCTCCCTCCTTTGTCCTAGTTCATGAAGTTAGATATGTAGTTGATTGTTATGACCTTTTCACAAAACCAGGAAGGAGACCTGACCTTTCCAATTAACCAGGTTGCAAAGACCCAGCTTGACTCACAGTGTTTACTTTTTAAACATGTTAACTGAAAAAAACTATTTCTAAAAGAATACACAGCTCTGCTAACACAACCCCCCCGAAATTTAATTTCCACTCACCTGATTTCTCCACGCCAAGAATACACATAGGATAAATGAAGTGATCTCAATGTTATGCCCTCTCTTTCAGTTACATAAGTTAGTTATGTAAGTTAATTACACGTAACTAATTATTTGTAACAAGTAACTTCCAAGGTCACATGTGCCACCCTCCTTTCTGGTAGTTTTTGAAGTTAGATACGTAGGTGACTGTTATGACCTTTTCACAAAACCAGGAAGGAGACCAGACTTTTGCAATTAACCAGGTTGCAGAGATCCAGCTTGACTCACAGTGTTTGCTTTTTAAATATGTTAACTGAAAAAATTATTTCTCAAAGAAAACACAGCTCTGCTAACACAACCCCCACGAAACTTATTTTCCACTCACCTGATTTACCCACGCCAAGAATACACATAGGATAAATGAAGTGTTGTCAATGTTATGCCTTCTGATTAAGTTATATAAGATAATTACATAATTTAATTACAAGTAACTAATTATTTTTAACAAGGAACTTCCAAGGTCACATGTGCCATCCTCCTTTCTGGTAGTTTTTGAAGTTAGATACGTAGGTGATTGTTATGACCTTTTGACAAAACCAGGAAAGAGACCAGACCTTTGCAATTAACCAGGTTGCAAAGATCCAGCTTGACTCACAGTGTTTGCTTTTTAAATATATTAACTGAAAAAATTATTTCTGCAAGAAATCACAGCTCTGCTAACACAACCCTCCCCCTAAAATTTAATTTCCTCTCATCTGATTTCCCCACATGAAGAATACACATAGGATAAATGAAGGGGTGTCAATGTTATGCCTTCTCAGTACGTTACATAATTAAGTTACAAAATTTAATTACAAGTAACTAATTATTTGTTACCGGTTACTTCCAAGGTCACATATGTCTCCCTCCTTTCTGCTAGTTTATGAAGTTAGATATGTAGGTGATTGTTATGACCTTTTGACTAAACCAGGAAAGATATTAGACGTTTGTAATTAACCAGGTTGCAAAGATGCAGCTTGACTCACAGTGTTTACTTTTTAAATATGTTAACTGAAAAAATTATTTCTGCAAGAAATCACAGCTCTGCTAAAACAGCCCCCCCAAAATTTAATTTCCACTCATCTGATTTCCCCACACCAAGAATACACATAGGATAAATGAAGTGAGGTCAATGTTATGCCTTCTCATTAATTTACATAAGTTAGTTACATAAGTTAATTACAAGTAACTAATTATTTGTAACTAGTTACTTCCAAGGACACACGTGTCTCCCTCCTTTCTGGTAGTTTATGAATATATATATGTGGGTGATTGTTATGTCCTTTTGACAAAAGCAGGAATGATATCAGACCTTTGTAATTAACCAGGTTGCAAAGATCCACCTTGACTCACAGTGTTTACTTTTTAAATATGTTAACTGAAAAAAATTATTTTTCAAAGAAAACACAGCTCTGCTAACACAACCTCCCCAAAGTTTAATTTCCACTCACCTGATTTCCCCACGCCAAGAATACTCATAGGATAAATGAAGTGATCTCAATGTTATGCCTTCTCATTCAGTTACATAAGTTCGTTACGTAAGTTAATTACAAGTAACTAATTATTTTTAACAAGTAACTTCCAAGGTCACATATGTCACCCTCCTTTCTGGTAGTTTTTGAATTTAGATACGTAGGTGATTGTTATGACCTTTTGACAAAACCAGGAAAGAGACCATAACTTTACAATTAACCAGGTTGCAGAGATCAAGCTTGACTCACAGTGTTTACTTTTTAAATATGTTAACTGAAAAAAACTATTTCTGAAAGAAAACACAGCTTTGCTAACACAACGACACCCCCCCGAAATTTAATTTCCACTCACCTGATTTCCCCACGCCAAGAATACACATGGAATAAATGAAGTGGTGTCAATGTTATGCCTTCTCATTAAGTTACATAAGTTAGTTACATAAGTTAATTACAAATAATTGATTATTTGTAACTAATTACTTTCAAGGACACACGTGTCTCCCTCCTTTCTCCTAGTTTATGAAGGTATATATGTGGGTGATTTTTATGACCTTTTGACAAAAGCAGGAATGATATCAGACCTTTGTAATTAACCAGGTTGCAAAGATCCAGCTTGACTCACAGTGTTTACTTTTTAAACATGTTAACTGAAAAAAACTATTTCTAAAAGAATACACAGCTCTGCTAACACAACCCCCCTGAAATTTAATTTCCACTCACCTGATTTCCCCACGCCAAGAATACACATAGGATAAATGAAGTGGTGTCAATGTTATGCCCTCTCTTTCCGTTACATAAGTTAGTTATTTAAGTTAATTACAAGTAACTAATTATTTGTAACTAGTTACTTCCAAGGTCACATGTGTCTCCCTCCTTTCCGCTAGTTTATGAAGTTAGATATGCAGGTTATTGTTATGACCTTTTGAGAAAACCAGGAAAGTGACCAGACCTTTGCAATTAACCAGGTTGCAAAGATCCAGCTTGACTCACAGTGTTTACTTTTTAAATATGTTAACTGAAAAAAACTATTTCTGAAAGAAAACATAGCTCTGCTAACACAAACCCCCCCCGAAATTTAATTTCCACTCAACTGGTTTCCCCACACCAAGAATACAAATAGGATAAATGAAGTGGTGTCAATGTTATGCCTTGTCATTAAGTTACATAAGTTAGTTACATAATTTAATTACAAGTAACTAATTATTTGTAACTAGTTACTTCCAAGGTCACATGTGTCTCCCTCCTTTTTCCTCGTTTGTGATGTTAGATATGTAGGTTATTATTATGACCTTTTAACAAAACAAGGAAATAGACCAGACCTTTTCAATTAACCAGGTGGCAAAGATACAGCTTGACTCACAGTGTTTACTTTTTAAATATGTTAAGTGAAAAAAAACTATTTCTAAAAGAATACATATCTCTCCTAACACAAACCCTCCAAAATTGAATTTCCACTCAAATGATTTCCTCACACCAAGAATACACATTGGATAAATGAAGGGGTGTCAATTTTATGCCTTCTCATTAAGTTACATTAGTTACATAAGTTAATTAAAAGTAACTAATTATTTGTAACTACTTACTTCCAAGGTCACATGTGTCTCCCTACTTTCTGCTAATATATGAAGTTAGATATGCAGGTTATTTTATGATTCTTTGACAAAACCAAGAAAGAGAGCAGACCTTTGCAAATAACCAGGTAGCAAAGATCCAGCTTGACTCAGAGTGTTTACTTTTTAAATGTTAACTGAAAAAAAACATTTCTGAAAGAAAACACAGCTCTGCTAACACAGCCCCCAACAAAATTTAATTTCTACTCACCTGATTTCACCACGCCAAGAATACACATAGGATAAATGTAGTGTTGTCAATGTTATGCCTTCTCATTAAGTTATATATGATAGTTACATAAGTTAATTACAAGTAACTAATTATTTTTAACAAGTAACTTCCAAGGTCACATGTGTCACCCTCCTTTCTGGTAGTTTTTGAAGTTAAATGCGTAGGTGATTGTTATGACCTTTTGACAAAACCAGGAAAGAGACCAGAACTTTACAATTAACCAGGTTGCAGAGATCCAGCTTGACTCACAGTGTTTACTTTTTAAATATGTTAACTGAAAAAATTATTTCTGCAAGAAATCACAGCTCTGCTAAAACAGCCCCCCCAAAATTTAATTTCCACTCATCTGATTTCCCCACACCAAGAATACACATAGGATAAATGAAGTGAGGTCAATGTTATGCCTTCTCATTAATTTACATAAGTTAGTTACATAAGTTAATTACAAGTAACTAATTATTTGTAACTAGTTACTTCCAAGGACACACGTGTCTCCCTCCTTTCTGGTAGTTTATGAATATATATATGTGGGTGATTGTTATGTCCTTTTGACAAAAGCAGGAATGATATCAGACCTTTGTAATTAACCAGGTTGCAAAGATCCACCTTGACTCATAGTGTTTACTTTTTAAATATGTTAACTGAAAAAAATTATTTTTCAAAGAAAACACAGCTCTGCTAACACAGCCTCCCCAAAGTTTAATTTCCACTTACCTGATTTCCCCACGCCAAGAATACTCATAGGATAAATGAAGTGATCTCAATGTTATGCCTTCTCATTCAGTTACATAAGTTCGTTACGTAAGTTAATTACAAGTAACTAATTATTTTTAACAAGTAACTTCCAAGGTCACATATGTCACCCTCCTTTCTGGTAGTTTTTGAATTTAGATACGTAGGTGATTGTTATGACCTTTTGACAAAACCAGGAAAGAGACCATAACTTTACAATTAACCAGGTTGCAGAGATCAAGCTTGACTCACAGTGTTTACTTTTTAAATATGTTAACTGAAAAAAACTGTTTCTGAAAGAAAACACAGCTTTGCTAACACAACGACACCCCCCCGAAATTTAATTTCCACTCAACTGGTTTCCCCACACCAAGAATACAAATAGGATAAATGAAGTGGTGTCAATGTTATGCCTTCTCATTAAGTTACATAAGTTAGTTACATAAGTTAATTACAAGTAATTGATTATTTGTAACTAATTACTTTCAAGGACACACGTGTCTCCCTCCTTTCTCCTAGTTCATGAAGTTAGATATGTAGGTGATTGTTATGACCTTTTCACAAAACCAGGAAGGAGGTCAGACCTTTTCAATTAACCAGGTTGCAAAGATCCAGCTTGACTCACAGTGTTTACTTTTTAAATATGTTAACTGAAAAAAAACTATTTTTAAAAGAATACACAGCTCTGCTAACACAACCCCCCCGAAATTTAATTTCCACTCACCTGATTTCCCCATGCCAAGAATACACATAGGATAAATGAAGTGATCTCAATGTTATGCCTTCTCATTCAGTTACATAAGTTCGTTACATAAGTTAATTACACGTAACTAATTATTTGTAACAAGTAACTTCCAAGGTCACATGTGCCACCCTCCTTTCTGGTAGTTTTTGAAGTTAGATATGTAGGTGATTGTTATGACCTTTTCACAAAACCAGGAAGGAGACCAGACTTTTGCAATTAACCAGGTTGCAGAGATCCAGCTTGACTCACAGTGTTTGCTTTTTAAATATGTTAACTAAAAAAATTATTTCTCAAAGAAAACACAGCTCTGCTAACACAACCCCCACGAAATTTAATTTCCACTCACCTGATTTCCCCACGCCAAGAATACACATAGGATAAATGAAGTGATCTCAATGTTATGCCCTCTCTTTCAGTTACATAAGTTAGTTATGTAAGTTAATTACAAGTAACTAATTATTTGTAACTAGTTACTTCCAAGGTCACATGTGTCTCCCTCCTTTCTGTTAATATATGAAGTTCGATATGCAGGTTATTGTTATGATTCTTTGACAAAACCAGGAAAGAGATCAGACCTTTGCAAATAACCAGGTAGCAAAGATCCTGCTTGACTCACAGTGTTTACTTTTTAAATATGTTAACTGAAAAAAACTATTTCTGAAAGAAAACACAGCTCTGCTAACACAACGACACCCCCCCGAAATTTAATTTCCACTCAACTGGTTTCCCCACACCAAGAATAGAAATAGGATAAATGAAGTGGTGTCAATGTTATGCCTTCTCATTAAGTTACATAAGTTAGTTACATAAGTTAATTACAAGTAACTGATTATTTGTAACTAGTTACTTTCAAGGACACACGTGTCTCCCTCCTTTCTCCTAGTTCATGAAGTTAGATATGTAGGTGATTGTTATGACCTTTTCACAAAACCAGGAAGGAGACCAGACCTTTGCAATTAACCAGGTTGCAAAGATCCAGCTTGACTCACAGTGTTTACTTTTTAAATATGTTAACTGAAAAAAAACTATTTTTAAAAAAATACACAGCTCTGCTAACACAACCCCCCCGAAATTTAATTTCCACTCACCTGATTTCCCCACGCCTAGAATACACATAGGATAAATGAAGTGATCTCAATGTTATGCCCTCTCTTTCAGTTACATAAGTTAGTTATGTAAATTAATTACAAGTAACTAATTATTTTTAACTAGTTACTTTCAAGGTAACATGTTTCTCCCTCCTTTCTCCTAGTTCATGAAGGTAGATATGTAGGTGATTGTTATGACCTTTTCACAAAACCAGGAAGGAGACCAGACCTTTGCAATTAACCAGGTTGCAAAGATCCAGCTTGACTCAGAGTGTTTACTTTTTAAACATGTTAACTGAAAAAAATTATTTCTCAAAGAAAACACAGCTCTGCTAAGACAACCCCCACGAAACTTATTTTCCACTCATCTGATGTCCCCACGCCAAGAATACACATAGGATAAATGAAGTGTTGTCAATGTTATGCCTTCTCATTAAGTTATATAAGATAATTACATAAGTTAATTACAAGTAACTAATTATTTTTAACAAGTAACTTCCAAGGTCACATGTGCCACCCTCCTTTCCGGTAGTTTTTGAAGTTAGATACGCAGGTGATTGTTATGACCTTTTGACAAAACCAGGAAAGAGACCAGAACTTTAAAATTTGCCAGGTTGAAGAGATCCAGCTTGACTCACAGTGTTTACTTTTTAAATATGTTAACTGAAAAAAACTATTTCTGAAAGAAAACACAGCTTTGCTAAAACAACGCCCCCCGAAATTTAATTTCTACTCACCTGATTTCCACACGCCAAGAATACACAAACGATAAAGGAAGTGGTGTCAATGTGATGCCTTCTGATTAAGTTACATAAGTTAGTTACATAAGTTGATTACAAGTAACTAATTATTTGTAACTAGTTAATTTCAAGGACACACGTGTCTCCCTCATTTCTGCTAGTATATGAAGTTAGATATTTAGGTGATTGTTATGACCTTTTGACAAAACCAGGAAAGATACCAGACCTTTGCAATTAACCAGGTTGCAAAGATCCAGCTTGAATCACAGTGTTTACTTTTTAAATATATTAACTGAAAAAATTATTTCTGCAAGAAATCACAGCTCTACTAACACAACCCTCCCCCTGAAATTTAATTTCCACTCACCTGATTTCCCCACGCGAAGAATACACATAGGATAAATGAAGTGGTGTCAATGTTATGCCTTCTCATTAAGTTACATAAGTTAGTTACATAAGTTAATTACAAGTAAATAATTATTTGTAACTAGTTACTTTCAGGTTCACATGTGTCTCCCTCCTTTGTCCTAGTTCATGAAGTTAGATATGTAGTTGATTGTTATGACCTTTTCACAAAACCAGGAAGGAGACCTGACCTTTCCAATTAACCAGGTTGCAAAGACCCAGCTTGACTCACAGTGTTTACTTTTTAAACATGTTAACTGAAAAAAACTATTTCTAAAAGAATACACAGCTCTGCTAACACAACCCCCCCGAAATTTAATTTCCACTCACCTGATTTCTCCACGCCAAGAATACACATAGGATAAATGAAGTGATCTCAATGTTATGCCCTCTCTTTCAGTTACATAAGTTAGTTATGTAAGTTAATTACACGTAACTAATTATTTGTAACAAGTAACTTCCAAGGTCACATGTGCCACCCTCCTTTCTGGTAGTTTTTGAAGTTAGATACGTAGGTGATTGTTATGACCTTTTCACAAAACCAGGAAGGAGACCAGACTTTTGCAATTAACCAGGTTGCAGAGATCCAGCTTGACTCACAGTGTTTGCTTTTTAAATATGTTAACTGAAAAAATTATTTCTCAAAGAAAACACAGCTCTGCTAACACAACCCCCACGAAACTTATTTTCCACTCACCTGATTTACCCACGCCAAGAATACACATAGGATAAATGAAGTGTTGTCAATGTTATGCCTTCTGATTAAGTTATATAAGATAATTACATAATTTAATTAGAAGTAACTAATTATTTTTAACAAGGAACTTCCAAGGTCACATGTGCCATCCTCCTTTCTGGTAGTTTTTGAAGTTAGATACGTAGGTGATTGTTAAGACCTTTTGACAAAACCAGGAAAGAGACCAGACCTTTGCAATTAACCAGGTTGCAAAGATCCAGCTTGACTCACAGTGTTTGCTTTTTAAATATATTAACTGAAAAAATTATTTCTGCAAGAAATCACAGCTCTGCTAACACAACCCTCCCCCTAAAATTTAATTTCCTCTCATCTGATTTCCCCACATGAAGAATACACATAGGATAAATGAAGGGGTGTCAATGTTATGCCTTCTCAGTACGTTACATAATTAAGTTACAAAATTTAATTACAAGTAACTAATTATTTGTTACCGGTTACTTCCAAGGTCACATATGTCTCCCTCCTTTCTGCTAGTTTATGAAGTTAGATATGTAGGTGATTGTTATGACCTTTTGACTAAACCAGGAAAGATATCAGACGTTTGTAATTAACCAGGTTGCAAAGATGCAGCTTGACTCACAGTGTTTACTTTTTAAATATGTTAACTGAAAAAATTATTTCTGCAAGAAATCACAGCTCTGCTAAAACAGCCCCCCCAAAATTTAATTTCCACTCATCTGATTTCCCCACACCAAGAATACACATAGGATAAATGAAGTGAGGTCAATGTTATGCCTTCTCATTAATTTACATAAGTTAGTTACATAAGTTAATTACAAGTAACTAATTATTTGTTACCAGTTACTTTCAAGCACACACATGTCTCCCTCCTTTCTGGTAGTTTATGAATATATATATGTGGGTGATTGTTATGTCCTTTTGACAAAAGCAGGAATGATATCAGACCTTTGTAATTAACCAGGTTGCAAAGATCCACCTTGACTCACAGTGTTTACTTTTTAAATATGTTAACTGAAAAAAATTATTTTTCAAAGAAAACACAGCTCTGCTAACACAACCTCCCCAAAGTTTAATTTCCACTCACCTGATTTCCCCACGCCAAGAATACTCATAGGATAAATGAAGTGATCTCAATGTTATGCCTTCTCATTCAGTTACATAAGTTCGTTACGTAAGTTAATTACAAGTAACTAATTATTTTTAACAAGTAACTTCCAAGGTCACATATGTCACCCTCCTTTCTGGTAGTTTTTGAATTTAGATACGTAGGTGATTGTTATGACCTTTTGACAAAACCAGGAAAGAGACCATAACTTTACAATTAACCAGGTTGCAAAGATCCAGCTTGACTCACAGTGTTTACTTTTTAAACATGTTAACTGAAAAAAACTATTTCTAAAAGAATACACAGCTCTGCTAACACAACCCCCCTGAAATTTAATTTCCACTCACCTGATTTCCCCACGCCAAGAATACACATGGAATAAATGAAGTGGTGTCAATGTTATGCCTTCTCATTAAGTTACATAAGTTAGTTACATAAGTTAATTACAATTAATTAATTATTTGAAACTACTTACTTTCAAGGACACACGTGTCTCCCTCCTTTCTCCTAGTTCATGAAGGTAGATATGTAGGTGATTGTTATGACCTTTTCACAAAACCAGGAAGGAGACCAGACCTTTGCAATTAACCAGGTTGCAAAGATCCAGCTTGACTCACAGTGTTTACTTTTTAAACATGTTAACTGAAAAAAACTATTTCTAAAAGAATACACAGCTCTGCTAACACAACCCCCCTGAAATTTAATTTCCACTCACCTGATTTCCCCACGCCAAGAATACACATAGGATAAATGAAGTGGTGTCAATGTTATGCCTTCTTATTAAGTTACATAAGTTAGTAACATAAGTTAATTACAAGTAACTAATTATTTCTAACTAGTTACTTTCAAGGACACACGTGTCTCCCTCCTTTCTCCTAGTTCATGAAGTTAGATATGTAGGTGATTGTTATGACCTTTTCACAAAACCAGGAAGGAGACCAGACCTTTGTAATTAACCAGGTTGCAAAGATCCAGCTTGACTCACAGTGTTTACTTTTTAAACATGTTAACTGAAAAAAAACTATTTCTAAAAGAATACACAGCTCTGCTAACACAACCTTCCCGAAATTTAATTTCCACTCACCTGATTTCCCCACGCCAAGAATACACATAGGATAAATGAAGTGATCTCAATGTTATTCCCTCTCTTTCCGTTACATAAGTTAGTTATTTAAGTTAATTACAAGTAACTAATTATTTGTAACTAGTTACTTCCAAGGTCACATGTGTCTCCCTCCTTTCGGCTAGTTTATGAAGTTAGATATGCAGGTTATTGTTATGACCTTTTGAGAAAACCAGGAAAGTGACCAGACCTTTGCAATTAACCAGGTTGCAAAGATCCAGCTTGACTCACAGTGTTTACTTTTTAAATATGTTAACTGAAAAAAACTATTTCTGAAAGAAAACACAGCTCTGCTAACACAAACCCCCCCCCGAAATTTAATTTCCACTCAACTGGTTTCCCCACACCAAGAATACAAATAGGATAAATGAAGTGGTGTCAATGTTATGCCTTGTCATTAAGTTACATAAGTTAGTTACATAATTTAATTACAAGTAACTAATTATCTGTAACTAGTTACTTCCAAGGTCACATGTGTCTCCCTCCTTTTTCCTCGTTTGTGATGTTAGATATGTAGGTTATTATTATGACCTTTTAACAAAACAAGGAAATAGACCAGACCTTTTCAATTAACCAGGTGGCAAAGATACAGCTTGACTCACAGTGTTTACTTTTTAAATATGTTAAGTGAAAAAAAACTATTTCTAAAAGAATACATATCTCTCCTAACACAAACCCTCCAAAATTGAATTTCCACTCAAATGATTTCCTCACACCAAGAATACACATTGGATAAATGAAGGGGTGTCAATTTTATGCCTTCTCATTAAGTTACATTAGTTACATAAGTTAATTAAAAGTAACTAATTATTTGTAACTACTTACTTCCAAGGTCACATGTGTCTCCCTACTTTCTGCTAATATATGAAGTTAGATATGCAGGTTATTTTATGATTCTTTGACAAAACCAAGAAAGAGAGCAGACCTTTGCAAATAACCAGGTAGCAAAGATCCAGCTTGACTCAGAGTGTTTACTTTTTAAATGTTAACTGAAAAAAAACATTTCTGAAAGAAAACACAGCTCTGCTAACACAGCCCCCAACAAAATTTAATTTCTACTCACCTGATTTCACCACGCCAAGAATACACATAGGATAAATGTAGTGTTGTCAATGTTATGCCTTCTCATTAAGTTATATATGATAGTTACATAAGTTAATTACAAGTAACTAATTATTTTTAACAAGTAACTTCCAAGGTCACATGTGTCACCCTCCTTTCTGGTAGTTTTTGAAGTTAAATGCGTAGGTGATTGTTATGACCTTTTGACAAAACCAGGAAAGAGACCAGAACTTTACAATTAACCAGGTTGCAGAGATCCAGCTTGACTCACAGTGTTTACTTTTTAAATATGTTAACTGAAAAAAACTATTTCTGAAAGAAAACACAGCTTTGCTAACACAAACCCCCCTCGAAATTTAATTTCCACTCAACTGTTTTCCCCACACGAAGAATACAAATAGGATAAATGAAGTGGTGTCAATGTTACGCCTTCTCATTAAGTTACATAATTTCGTTACATAAGTTAATTACAAGTAACTAATTATTTGTAACTAGTTACTTTCAAGGACACACATGTCTCCCTCCTTTCTCCTAGTTCATGAAGGTAGATATGTAGGTGATTGTTATGACCTTTTCACAAAACCAGGAAGGAGACCAGACCTTTGCAATTAACCAGGTTGCAAAGATCCAGCTTGACTCAAAGTGTTTACTTTTTAAATATGTTAACTGAAAAAATTATTTCTGCAAGAAATCACAGCTCTGCTAAAACAGCCCCCCCAAAATTTAATTTCCACTCATCTGATTTCCCCACACCAAGAATACACATAGGATAAATGAAGTGAGGTCAATGTTATGCCTTCTCATTAATTTACATAAGTTAGTTACATAAGTTAATTACAAGTAACTAATTATTTGTAACTAGTTACTTCCAAGGACACACGTGTCTCCCTCCTTTCTGGTAGTTTATGAATATATATATGTGGGTGATTGTTATGTCCTTTTGACAAAAGCAGGAATGATATCAGACCTTTGTAATTAACCAGGTTGCAATGATCCACCTTGACTCACAGTGTTTACTTTTTAAATATGTTAACTGAAAAAAATTATTTTTCAAAGAAAACACAGCTCTGCTAACACAGCCTCCCCAAAGTTTAATTTCCACTCACCTGATTTCCCCACGCCAAGAATACTCATAGGATAAATGAAGTGATCTCAATGTTATGCCTTCTCATTCAGTTACATAAGTTCGTTACGTAAGTTAATTACAAGTAACTAATTATTTTTAACAAGTAACTTCCAAGGTCACATATGTCACCCTCCTTTCTGGTAGTTTTTGAATTTAGATACGTAGGTGATTGTTATGACCTTTTGACAAAACCAGGAAAGAGACCATAACTTTACAATTAACCAGGTTGCAGAGATCAAGCTTGACTCACAGTGTTTACTTTTTAAATATGTTAACTGAAAAAAACTATTTATGAAAGAAAACACAGCTTTGCTAACACAACGACACCCCCCCGAAATTTAATTTCCACTCAACTGGTTTCCCCACACCAAGAATACAAATAGGATAAATGAAGTGGTGTCAATGTTATGCCTTCTCATTAAGTTACATAAGTTAGTTACATAAGTTAATTACAAGTAATTGATTATTTGTAACTAATTACTTTCAAGGACACACGTGTCTCCCTCCTTTCTCCTAGTTCATGAAGTTAGATATGTAGGTGATTGTTATGACCTTTTCACAAAACCAGGAAGGAGGTCAGACCTTTTCAATTAACCAGGTTGCAAAGATCCAGCTTGACTCACAGTGTTTACTTTTTAAATATGTTAACTGAAAAAAAACTATTTTTAAAAGAATACACAGCTCTGCTAACACAACCCCCCCGAAATTTAATTTCCACTCACCTGATTTCCCCATGCCAAGAATACACATAGGATAAATGAAGTGATCTCAATGTTATGCCTTCTCATTCAGTTACATAAGTTCGTTACATAAGTTAATTACACGTAACTAATTATTTGTAACAAGTAACTTCCAAGGTCACATGTGCCACCCTCCTTTCTGGTAGTTTTTGAAGTTAGATATGTAGGTGATTGTTATGACCTTTTCACAAAACCAGGAAGGAGACCAGACTTTTGCAATTAACCAGGTTGCAGAGATCCAGCTTGACTCACAGTGTTTGCTTTTTAAATATGTTAACTAAAAAAATTATTTCTCAAAGAAAACACAGCTCTGCTAACACAACCCCCACGAAATTTAATTTCCACTCACCTGATTTCCCCACGCCAAGAATACACATAGGATAAATGAAGTGATCTCAATGTTATGCCCTCTCTTTCAGTTACATAAGTTAGTTATGTAAGTTAATTACAAGTAACTAATTATTTGTAACTAGTTACTTCCAAGGTCACATGTGTCTCCCTCCTTTCTGTTAATATATGAAGTTCGATATGCAGGTTATTGTTATGATTCTTTGACAAAACCAGGAAAGAGATCAGACCTTTGCAAATAACCAGGTAGCAAAGATCCTGCTTGACTCACAGTGTTTACTTTTTAAATATGTTAACTGAAAAAAACTATTTCTGAAAGAAAACACAGCTCTGCTAACACAACGACACCCCCCCGAAATTTAATTTCCACTCAACTGGTTTCCCCACACCAAGAATAGAAATAGGATAAATGAAGTGGTGTCAATGTTATGCCTTCTCATTAAGTTACATAAGTTAGTTACATAAGTTAATTACAAGTAACTGATTATTTGTAACTAGTTACTTTCAAGGACACACGTGTCTCCCTCCTTTCTCCTAGTTCATGAAGTTAGATATGTAGGTGATTGTTATGACCTTTTCACAAAACCAGGAAGGAGACCAGACCTTTGCAATTAACCAGGTTGCAAAGATCCAGCTTGACTCACAGTGTTTACTTTTTAAATATGTTAACTGAAAAAAAACTATTTTTAAAAAAATACACAGCTCTGCTAACACAACCCCCCCGAAATTTAATTTCCACTCACCTGATTTCCCCACGCCTAGAATACACATAGGATAAATGAAGTGATCTCAATGTTATGCCCTCTCTTTCAGTTACATAAGTTAGTTATGTAAATTAATTACAAGTAACTAATTATTTTTAACTAGTTACTTTCAAGGTAACATGTTTCTCCCTCCTTTCTCCTAGTTCATGAAGGTAGATATGTAGGTGATTGTTATGACCTTTTCACAAAACCAGGAAGGAGACCAGACCTTTGCAATTAACCAGGTTGCAAAGATCCAGCTTGACTCAGAGTGTTTACTTTTTAAACATGTTAACTGAAAAAAATTATTTCTCAAAGAAAACACAGCTCTGCTAAGACAACCCCCACGAAACTTATTTTCCACTCATCTGATGTCCCCACGCCAAGAATACACATAGGATAAATGAAGTGTTGTCAATGTTATGCCTTCTCATTAAGTTATATAAGATAATTACATAAGTTAATTACAAGTAACTAATTATTTTTAACAAGTAACTTCCAAGGTCACATGTGCCACCCTCCTTTCCGGTAGTTTTTGAAGTTAGATACGCAGGTGATTGTTATGACCTTTTGACAAAACCAGGAAAGAGACCAGAACTTTAAAATTTGCCAGGTTGAAGAGATCCAGCTTGACTCACAGTGTTTACTTTTTAAATATGTTAACTGAAAAAAACTATTTCTGAAAGAAAACACAGCTTTGCTAAAACAACGCCCCCCGAAATTTAATTTCTACTCACCTGATTTCCACACGCCAAGAATACACAAACGATAAAGGAAGTGGTGTCAATGTGATGCCTTCTGATTAAGTTACATAAGTTAGTTACATAAGTTGATTACAAGTAACTAATTATTTGTAACTAGTTAATTTCAAGGACACACGTGTCTCCCTCATTTCTGCTAGTATATGAAGTTAGATATTTAGGTGATTGTTATGACCTTTTGACAAAACCAGGAAAGATACCAGACCTTTGCAATTAACCAGGTTGCAAAGATCCAGCTTGAATCACAGTGTTTACTTTTTAAATATATTAACTGAAAAAATTATTTCTGCAAGAAATCACAGCTCTACTAACACAACCCTCCCCCTGAAATTTAATTTCCACTCACCTGATTTCCCCACGCGAAGAATACACATAGGATAAATGAAGTGGTGTCAATGTTATGCCTTCTCATTAAGTTACATAAGTTAGTTACATAAGTTAATTACAAGTAAATAATTATTTGTAACTAGTTACTTTCAGGTTCACATGTGTCTCCCTCCTTTGTCCTAGTTCATGAAGTTAGATATGTAGTTGATTGTTATGACCTTTTCACAAAACCAGGAAGGAGACCTGACCTTTCCAATTAACCAGGTTGCAAAGACCCAGCTTGACTCACAGTGTTTACTTTTTAAACATGTTAACTGAAAAAAACTATTTCTAAAAGAATACACAGCTCTGCTAACACAACCCCCCCGAAATTTAATTTCCACTCACCTGATTTCTCCACGCCAAGAATACACATAGGATAAATGAAGTGATCTCAATGTTATGCCCTCTCTTTCAGTTACATAAGTTAGTTATGTAAGTTAATTACACGTAACTAATTATTTGTAACAAGTAACTTCCAAGGTCACATGTGCCACCCTCCTTTCTGGTAGTTTTTGAAGTTAGATACGTAGGTGATTGTTATGACCTTTTCACAAAACCAGGAAGGAGACCAGACTTTTGCAATTAACCAGGTTGCAGAGATCCAGCTTGACTCACAGTGTTTGCTTTTTAAATATGTTAACTGAAAAAATTATTTCTCAAAGAAAACACAGCTCTGCTAACACAACCCCCACGAAACTTATTTTCCACTCACCTGATTTACCCACGCCAAGAATACACATAGGATAAATGAAGTGTTGTCAATGTTATGCCTTCTGATTAAGTTATATAAGATAATTACATAATTTAATTAGAAGTAACTAATTATTTTTAACAAGGAACTTCCAAGGTCACATGTGCCATCCTCCTTTCTGGTAGTTTTTGAAGTTAGATACGTAGGTGATTGTTAAGACCTTTTGACAAAACCAGGAAAGAGACCAGACCTTTGCAATTAACCAGGTTGCAAAGATCCAGCTTGACTCACAGTGTTTGCTTTTTAAATATATTAACTGAAAAAATTATTTCTGCAAGAAATCACAGCTCTGCTAACACAACCCTCCCCCTAAAATTTAATTTCCTCTCATCTGATTTCCCCACATGAAGAATACACATAGGATAAATGAAGGGGTGTCAATGTTATGCCTTCTCAGTACGTTACATAATTAAGTTACAAAATTTAATTACAAGTAACTAATTATTTGTTACCGGTTACTTCCAAGGTCACATATGTCTCCCTCCTTTCTGCTAGTTTATGAAGTTAGATATGTAGGTGATTGTTATGACCTTTTGACTAAACCAGGAAAGATATCAGACGTTTGTAATTAACCAGGTTGCAAAGATGCAGCTTGACTCACAGTGTTTACTTTTTAAATATGTTAACTGAAAAAATTATTTCTGCAAGAAATCACAGCTCTGCTAAAACAGCCCCCCCAAAATTTAATTTCCACTCATCTGATTTCCCCACACCAAGAATACACATAGGATAAATGAAGTGAGGTCAATGTTATGCCTTCTCATTAATTTACATAAGTTAGTTACATAAGTTAATTACAAGTAACTAATTATTTGTTACCAGTTACTTTCAAGCACACACGTGTCTCCCTCCTTTCTGGTAGTTTATGAATATATATATGTGGGTGATTGTTATGTCCTTTTGACAAAAGCAGGAATGATATCAGACCTTTGTAATTAACCAGGTTGCAAAGATCCACCTTGACTCACAGTGTTTACTTTTTAAATATGTTAACTGAAAAAAATTATTTTTCAAAGAAAACACAGCTCTGCTAACACAACCTCCCCAAAGTTTAATTTCCACTCACCTGATTTCCCCACGCCAAGAATACTCATAGGATAAATGAAGTGATCTCAATGTTATGCCTTCTCATTCAGTTACATAAGTTCGTTACGTAAGTTAATTACAAGTAACTAATTATTTTTAACAAGTAACTTCCAAGGTCACATATGTCACCCTCCTTTCTGGTAGTTTTTGAATTTAGATACGTAGGTGATTGTTATGACCTTTTGACAAAACCAGGAAAGAGACCATAACTTTACAATTAACCAGGTTGCAAAGATCCAGCTTGACTCACAGTGTTTACTTTTTAAACATGTTAACTGAAAAAAACTATTTCTAAAAGAATACACAGCTCTGCTAACACAACCCCCCTGAAATTTAATTTCCACTCACCTGATTTCCCCACGCCAAGAATACACATGGAATAAATGAAGTGGTGTCAATGTTATGCCTTCTCATTAAGTTACATAAGTTAGTTACATAAGTTAATTACAATTAATTAATTATTTGAAACTACTTACTTTCAGGTTCACATGTGTCTCCCTCCTTTGTCCTAGTTCATGAAGTTAGATATGTAGTTGATTGTTATGACCTTTTCACAAAACCAGGAAGGAGACCTGACCTTTCCAATTAACCAGGTTGCAAAGACCCAGCTTGACTCACAGTGTTTACTTTTTAAACATGTTAACTGAAAAAAACTATTTCTAAAAGAATACACAGCTCTGCTAACACAACCCCCCCGAAATTTAATTTCCACTCACCTGATTTCTCCACGCCAAGAATACACATAGGATAAATGAAGTGATCTCAATGTTATGCCCTCTCTTTCAGTTACATAAGTTAGTTATGTAAGTTAATTACACGTAACTAATTATTTGTAACAAGTAACTTCCAAGGTCACATGTGCCACCCTCCTTTCTGGTAGTTTTTGAAGTTAGATACGTAGGTGATTGTTATGACCTTTTCACAAAACCAGGAAGGAGACCAGACTTTTGCAATTAACCAGGTTGCAGAGATCCAGCTTGACTCACAGTGTTTGCTTTTTAAATATGTTAACTGAAAAAATTATTTCTCAAAGAAAACACAGCTCTGCTAACACAACCCCCACGAAACTTATTTTCCACTCACCTGATTTACCCACGCCAAGAATACACATAGGATAAATGAAGTGTTGTCAATGTTATGCCTTCTGATTAAGTTATATAAGATAATTACATAATTTAATTAGAAGTAACTAATTATTTTTAACAAGGAACTTCCAAGGTCACATGTGCCATCCTCCTTTCTGGTAGTTTTTGAAGTTAGATACGTAGGTGATTGTTAAGACCTTTTGACAAAACCAGGAAAGAGACCAGACCTTTGCAATTAACCAGGTTGCAAAGATCCAGCTTGACTCACAGTGTTTGCTTTTTAAATATATTAACTGAAAAAATTATTTCTGCAAGAAATCACAGCTCTGCTAACACAACCCTCCCCCTAAAATTTAATTTCCTCTCATCTGATTTCCCCACATGAAGAATACACATAGGATAAATGAAGGGGTGTCAATGTTATGCCTTCTCAGTACGTTACATAATTAAGTTACAAAATTTAATTACAAGTAACTAATTATTTGTTACCGGTTACTTCCAAGGTCACATATGTCTCCCTCCTTTCTGCTAGTTTATGAAGTTAGATATGTAGGTGATTGTTATGACCTTTTGACTAAACCAGGAAAGATATCAGACGTTTGTAATTAACCAGGTTGCAAAGATGCAGCTTGACTCACAGTGTTTACTTTTTAAATATGTTAACTGAAAAAATTATTTCTGCAAGAAATCACAGCTCTGCTAAAACAGCCCCCCCAAAATTTAATTTCCACTCATCTGATTTCCCCACACCAAGAATACACATAGGATAAATGAAGTGAGGTCAATGTTATGCCTTCTCATTAATTTACATAAGTTAGTTACATAAGTTAATTACAAGTAACTAATTATTTGTTACCAGTTACTTTCAAGCACACACGTGTCTCCCTCCTTTCTGGTAGTTTATGAATATATATATGTGGGTGATTGTTATGTCCTTTTGACAAAAGCAGGAATGATATCAGACCTTTGTAATTAACCAGGTTGCAAAGATCCACCTTGACTCACAGTGTTTACTTTTTAAATATGTTAACTGAAAAAAATTATTTTTCAAAGAAAACACAGCTCTGCTAACACAACCTCCCCAAAGTTTAATTTCCACTCACCTGATTTCCCCACGCCAAGAATACTCATAGGATAAATGAAGTGATCTCAATGTTATGCCTTCTCATTCAGTTACATAAGTTCGTTACGTAAGTTAATTACAAGTAACTAATTATTTTTAACAAGTAACTTCCAAGGTCACATATGTCACCCTCCTTTCTGGTAGTTTTTGAATTTAGATACGTAGGTGATTGTTATGACCTTTTGACAAAACCAGGAAAGAGACCATAACTTTACAATTAACCAGGTTGCAAAGATCCAGCTTGACTCACAGTGTTTACTTTTTAAACATGTTAACTGAAAAAAAACTATTTCTAAAAGAATACACAGCTCTGCTAACACAACCTTCCCGAAATTTAATTTCCACTCACCTGATTTCCCCACGCCAAGAATACACATAGGATAAATGAAGTGATCTCAATGTTATGCCCTCTCTTTCCGTTACATAAGTTAGTTATTTAAGTTAATTACAAGTAACTAATTATTTGTAACTAGTTACTTCCAAGGTCACATGTGTCTCCCTCCTTTCGGCTAGTTTATGAAGTTAGATATGCAGGTTATTGTTATGACCTTTTGAGAAAACCAGGAAAGTGACCAGACCTTTGCAATTAACCAGGTTGCAAAGATCCAGCTTGACTCACAGTGTTTACTTTTTAAATATGTTAACTGAAAAAAACTATTTCTGAAAGAAAACACAGCTCTGCTAACACAAACCCCCCCCGAAATTTAATTTCCACTCAACTGGTTTCCCCACACCAAGAATACAAATAGGATAAATGAAGTGGTGTCAATGTTATGCCTTGTCATTAAGTTACATAAGTTAGTTACATAATTTAATTACAAGTAACTAATTATTTGTAACTAGTTACTTCCAAGGTCACATGTGTCTCCCTCCTTTTTCCTCGTTTGTGATGTTAGATATGTAGGTTATTATTATGACCTTTTAACAAAACAAGGAAATAGACCAGACCTTTTCAATTAACCAGGTGGCAAAGATACAGCTTGACTCACAGTGTTTACTTTTTAAATATGTTAAGTGAAAAAAAACTATTTCTAAAAGAATACATATCTCTCCTAACACAAACCCTCCAAAATTGAATTTCCACTCAAATGATTTCCTCACACCAAGAATACACATTGGATAAATGAAGGGGTGTCAATTTTATGCCTTCTCATTAAGTTACATTAGTTACATAAGTTAATTAAAAGTAACTAATTATTTGTAACTACTTACTTCCAAGGTCACATGTGTCTCCCTACTTTCTGCTAATATATGAAGTTAGATATGCAGGTTATTTTATGATTCTTTGACAAAACCAAGAAAGAGAGCAGACCTTTGCAAATAACCAGGTAGCAAAGATCCAGCTTGACTCAGAGTGTTTACTTTTTAAATGTTAACTGAAAAAAAACATTTCTGAAAGAAAACACAGCTCTGCTAACACAGCCCCCAACAAAATTTAATTTCTACTCACCTGATTTCACCACGCCAAGAATACACATAGGATAAATGTAGTGTTGTCAATGTTATGCCTTCTCATTAAGTTATATATGATAGTTACATAAGTTAATTACAAGTAACTAATTATTTTTAACAAGTAACTTCCAAGGTCACATGTGTCACCCTCCTTTCTGGTAGTTTTTGAAGTTAAATGCGTAGGTGATTGTTATGACCTTTTGACAAAACCAGGAAAGAGACCAGAACTTTACAATTAACCAGGTTGCAGAGATCCAGCTTGACTCACAGTGTTTACTTTTTAAATATGTTAACTGAAAAAAACTATTTCTGAAAGAAAACACAGCTTTGCTAACACAAACCCCCCTCGAAATTTAATTTCCACTCAACTGGTTTCCCCACACGAAGAATACAAATAGGATAAATGAAGTGGTGTCAATGTTACGCCTTCTCATTAAGTTACATAATTTCGTTACATAAGTTAATTACAAGTAACTAATTATTTGTAACTAGTTACTTTCAAGGACACACATGTCTCCCTCCTTTCTCCTAGTTCATGAAGGTAGATATGTAGGTGATTGTTATGACCTTTTCACAAAACCAGGAAGGAGACCAGACCTTTGCAATTAACCAGGTTGCAAAGATCCAGCTTGACTCAAAGTGTTTACTTTTTAAATATGTTAACTGAAAAAATTATTTCTGCAAGAAATCACAGCTCTGCTAAAACAGCCCCCCCAAAATTTAATTTCCACTCATCTGATTTCCCCACACCAAGAATACACATAGGATAAATGAAGTGAGGTCAATGTTATGCCTTCTCATTAATTTACATAAGTTAGTTACATAAGTTAATTACAAGTAACTAATTATTTGTAACTAGTTACTTCCAAGGACACACGTGTCTCCCTCCTTTCTGGTAGTTTATGAATATATATATGTGGGTGATTGTTATGTCCTTTTGACAAAAGCAGGAATGATATCAGACCTTTGTAATTAACCAGGTTGCAAAGATCCACCTTGACTCACAGTGTTTACTTTTTAAATATGTTAACTGAAAAAAATTATTTTTCAAAGAAAACACAGCTCTGCTAACACAGCCTCCCCAAAGTTTAATTTCCACTCACCTGATTTCCCCACGCCAAGAATACTCATAGGATAAATGAAGTGATCTCAATGTTATGCCTTCTCATTCAGTTACATAAGTTCGTTACGTAAGTTAATTACAAGTAACTAATTATTTTTAACAAGTAACTTCCAAGGTCACATATGTCACCCTCCTTTCTGGTAGTTTTTGAATTTAGATACGTAGGTGATTGTTATGACCTTTTGACAAAACCAGGAAAGAGACCATAACTTTACAATTAACCAGGTTGCAGAGATCAAGCTTGACTCACAGTGTTTACTTTTTAAATATGTTAACTGAAAAAAACTATTTATGAAAGAAAACACAGCTTTGCTAACACAACGACACCCCCCCGAAATTTAATTTCCACTCAACTGGTTTCCCCACACCAAGAATACAAATAGGATAAATGAAGTGGTGTCAATGTTATGCCTTCTCATTAAGTTACATAAGTTAGTTACATAAGTTAATTACAAGTAATTGATTATTTGTAACTAATTACTTTCAAGGACACACGTGTCTCCCTCCTTTCTCCTAGTTCATGAAGTTAGATATGTAGGTGATTGTTATGACCTTTTCACAAAACCAGGAAGGAGGTCAGACCTTTTCAATTAACCAGGTTGCAAAGATCCAGCTTGACTCACAGTGTTTACTTTTTAAATATGTTAACTGAAAAAAAACTATTTTTAAAAGAATACACAGCTCTGCTAACACAACCCCCCCGAAATTTAATTTCCACTCACCTGATTTCCCCATGCCAAGAATACACATAGGATAAATGAAGTGATCTCAATGTTATGCCTTCTCATTCAGTTACATAAGTTCGTTACATAAGTTAATTACACGTAACTAATTATTTGTAACAAGTAACTTCCAAGGTCACATGTGCCACCATCCTTTCTGGTAGTTTTTGAAGTTAGATATGTAGGTGATTGTTATGACCTTTTCACAAAACCAGGAAGGAGACCAGACTTTTGCAATTAACCAGGTTGCAGAGATCCAGCTTGACTCACAGTGTTTGCTTTTTAAATATGTTAACTAAAAAAATTATTTCTCAAAGAAAACACAGCTCTGCTAACACAACCCCCACGAAATTTAATTTCCACTCACCTGATTTCCCCACGCCAAGAATACACATAGGATAAATGAAGTGATCTCAATGTTATGCCCTCTCTTTCAGTTACATAAGTTAGTTATGTAAGTTAATTACAAGTAACTAATTATTTGTAACTAGTTACTTCCAAGGTCACATGTGTCTCCCTCCTTTCTGTTAATATATGAAGTTCGATATGCAGGTTATTGTTATGATTCTTTGACAAAACCAGGAAAGAGATCAGACCTTTGCAAATAACCAGGTAGCAAAGATCCAGCTTGACTCACAGTGTTTACTTTTTAAATATGTTAACTGAAAAAAACTATTTCTGAAAGAAAACACAGCTCTGCTAACACAACCCCCCCCCGAAATTTAATTTCCACTCAACTGGTTTCCCCACACCAAGAATAGAAATAGGATAAATGAAGTGGTGTCAATGTTATGCCTTCTCATTAAGTTACATAAGTTAGTTACATAAGTTAATTACAAGTAACTGATTATTTGTAACTAGTTACTTTCAAGGACACACGTGTCTCCCTCCTTTCTCCTAGTTCATGAAGTTAGATATGTAGGTGATTGTTATGACCTTTTCACAAAACCAGGAAGGAGACCAGACCTTTGCAATTAACCAGGTTGCAAAGATCCAGCTTGACTCACAGTGTTTACTTTTTAAATATGTTAACTGAAAAAAAACTATTTTTAAAAGAATACACAGCTCTGCTAACACAACCCCCCCGAAATTTAATTTCCACTCACCTGATTTCCCCACGCCTAGAATACACATAGGATAAATGAAGTGATCTCAATGTTATGCCCTCTCTTTCAGTTACATAAGTTAGTTATGTAAATTAATTACAAGTAACTAATTATTTTTAACTAGTTACTTTCAAGGTAACATGTTTCTCCCTCCTTTCTGCTAGTTTATGAAGTTAGATATGTAGGTTATTGTTATGACCTTTTGACAAAACCAGGAAAGATACCAGACCTTTGCAATTAACCAGGTTGCAAAGATCCAACTTGACTGACAGTGTTTACTTTTTAAATATGTTAACTGAAAAAAACTATTTCTGAAAGAAAACACAGTTCTGCTAACACAACCCCCCCCCCGAAATTTAATTTCCACTCAACTGGTTTCACCACACCAAGAATACAAATAGGATAAATGAAGTGGTGTCAATGTTATGCCTTGTCATTAAGTTACATAAGTTAGTTACATAAGTTAATTACAAGTAACTAATTATTTGTAACTAGTTACTTTCAAGGACACACGTGTCTCCCTCCTTTCTCCTAGTTCATGAAGTTAGATATGTAGTTGATTGTTATGACATTTTCACAAAACCAGGAAGGAGACCTGACCTTTCCATTTAACCAGGTTGCAAAGACCCGGCTTGACACAGTGTTTACTTTTTAAACATGTTAACTGAAAAAAACTATTTCTAAAAGAATACACAGCTCTGCTAACACAACCCCCCCGAAATTTAATTTCCACTCACCTGATTTCCCCATGCCAAGACTACACATAGGATAAATGAAGTGATCTCAATGTTATGCCCTCTCTTTCAATTACATAAGTTAGTTATGTAAGTTAATTACACGTAACTACTTATTTGTAACAAATAACTTCCAAGGTCACATGTGCCACCCTCCTTTCTGGTAGTTTTTGAAGTTAGATACGTAGGTGATTGTTATGACCTTTTCACAAAACCAGGAAGGAGACCAGACTTTTGCAATTAACCAGGTTGCAGAGATCCAGCTTGACTCACAGTGTTTGCTTTTTAAATATGTTAACTGAAAAAATTATTTCTCAAAGAAAACACAGCTCTGCTAACACAACCCCCACGAAACTTATTTTCCACTCACGTGATTTACCCACGCCAAGAATACACATAGGATAAATGAAGTGTTGTCAATGTTATGCCTTCTCATTAAGTTATATAAGATAATTACATAATTTAATTACAAGTAACTAATTATTTTTAACAAGTAACTTCCAAGGTCACATGTGCCATCCTCCTTTCTGGTAGTTTTTGAAGTTAGATACGTAGGTGATTGTTATGACCTTTTGACAAACCAGGAAAGAGACCAGACCTTTGCAATTAACCAGGTTGCAAAGATCCAGCTTGACTCACAGTGTTTGCTTTTTAAATATATTAACTGAAAAAATTATTTCTGCAAGAAATCACAGCTCTGCTAACACAACCTGTGACAAACCCAGACCTACTGGGATCTGCCACACAGTTACACTAAGCTGCCACCAACCATTCCCTTTAAGAAATCACACAGACCAGGGATGGATTTTTAAACAATAAAAAGAATAAGGTTTATTTAAATACACACAGGGAAAAATAAACAATCAGGTGAATAGGATAAAGTAACGTGGCTTATTCTCACTCATACAAGCATACAGTTTGGTTCACCCAGAACCCTTAACTTGAAGCACAGACCCTGAACCTATCAGTTCTGGCTGACCAACAGACACCTGAACCTATCAGGTTGGTACTCTGACACACAGAAGTACCCTGTCTGACACACAGACTCCCACAACAGCTTCTTCTTCCCAGCTGCTGCTTCGTCACATCCCAGTGTCTCTCAGCATCTCCCTCTCACCACACAGGTTTCACATTTATATACAGTACAGCCCCTCCTCCTGATGTCCCGCCTTCCACTCCCCATAGGATGGAACTTTCCCTCCAAACCCATGACAGACAGGTAACATCAGTGCTGTATGTAACACCTCCCCTCTTTATAAGTTGTTTTGTAGGGGGAAAGCTAACGTGCTTTTCACCAAAAAACAACCTGTATAAAATACACAACAACAGTTATACATACCATATTATACTTACTCATACTTACACTCTAAGTTAACCATAGCAGATAGGCATTTAAACATTTACCATATACATTACATTAATTTACCTTTACTCATACAAACCAAATTCAAAACCAGGTACATTTAACTTTTTTTTTTTTTCCTCATTATATACACATAGTCCATGTTCTTTCGCCGTCTTCATTCTTCAGGTCTTCTTGATAAGGCGTCAGCAACACAGTTCACTGACCCTCTGACCACCTTCACTTCAAAGTCATAGTCCTGTAGGTTTAAAGCCCACCTCATAAGTTTGCTATTGTGGGTTTTCATTGTCTTTAACCATTGCAATGGTGAATGGTCAGTACACAGAACAAAATGTCTTCCCCAGATGTAAGGCTTGGCCTTCTGGATCGCGTAGACTATGGCCAAACACTCCTTCTCCACGGTTGCCAAATGTCTCTCACCTTTTTGAAGTTTCCTACTCAGGTAGGACACTGGATGCTGGTCACCATTCTCATCCTCCTGGCACAGAACTGCTCCTACCCCGCTGTTAGACGCATCGGTGTAGATGATGAACTCCCGGTCGAAGTCTGGAGCCCGCAGCACAGGATAGTTGATTAACGCCTCCTTCAACCTCTGGAACGCCGCCTCACAGTCGCTGGTCCACGGGATGCGGTCATCAGCCGTCTTCCTCGTCAGATCGGTCAGCGGAGCCGCAATCTCGCTAAACCTTGGGATGAACTTTCTGTAGTAGCCCACCAACCCAAGAAATGATTTGACCTTTTTCTTGGTGTTGGGTCTAGGCCAATCACGAACAGCTTCTATTTTGGCCTCCAGGGGTTTTATCATTCCTCCCCCTACCATGTGACCCAAGTATTTTATTTCTGGGCTACCCAGCTGACACTTGCTGGCCTTTACTGTTAGCCCTGCTGCACTTAACCTCTGCAGCACTAACTCCAGGTGTATCAGGTGATCTTCCCAGGTATTACTGAAGATCCCTATGTCGTCAATGTAGGCCACTGTAAAGTCACTGAGCCCTGCCAAGGTCTGGTCCATCAGCCTTTGGAATGTGGCTGGTGCATTTCTGAGACCAAAGCTCAGGACTCGAAACTCATAGAGACCAAAAGGGCTGCAAAAAGCAGTCTTTTCTTGATCCCTGGGATCAATTCTTAATTGCCAATATCCCTTTACCAGGTCCAATGATGAGATGAACCGACAACCCCCTATGGTTTCAATCAGGTTGTCTAGCCTGGGCATTGGGTAGGCATCAGGAGTGGTTACACGGTTTAATTTCCTGTAATCGACACAAAACCTAATGCTCCCATCAGGCTTGTCCACAAGGACTATCGGAGAGGACCAAGGACTAGAAGAGGGGACGATTATGTTCTCCCTCAGCATCTCGTCCAGCTCCTTCCGCACCTTGTCCCTATAGGGTCCCGTTACTCGGTATGGGGATACTGCCTGCGGGGGTGCATCCCCTGTGTGGATCCGATGCATCACTCCCTTCACTATCCCCGGCTTGTTGGAAAACACCTGCTGATATTTACTAAGCAGCATTTTTAGTTCTTGCTGCTGGTCTTGGGTGAGTGCAGGACTGATCTTTACCTCCTCTGGGTTGTATTTTACTTCCCCTCTACCCTCCCAGAAGGGTAATTCAGCTTCCTCACTCTCAGCTGCTTTTATCGCGAATAAAACCCTCTGTTCCCCTCTGTAGTAGGGTTTTAGGGCATTCACATGAACCACCCTCCTTGCTTGGTTCTCCTCCTGCTCTATTAGGTAGTTCAGGTCTGACATCTTGGAAATGACCCTATATGGTCCTGCCCATTTGAGCTGCAGTTTATTCTCTCTGCAGGGCCTAAGCCAAAGCACTTCCTCCCCTGGGTCAAAGTGCCTCTCTCTAGCTTTGTGGTCATACCATGTTTTCTGTCTGACCTTCTGAGCTTGCAGGTTTTCTGCTGCCAGCTCTAGATTTTTCTTTAGGTCATTCATCAAGGTGTCTATGTATGTCACAACGTCTTGTGGGTCATCCTGGGTGATCTGCTCCCAATTTTGTTTGATCAAATCAAGGGGCCCTTTCACCCTTCTCCCAAATAAAAGTTCAAACGGACTGAACCCGGTGCTGGCTTGTGGCACTGATCGATAAGCAAACAAAAGGGATTGCAGCTTCTGGTCCCAATTGTTTGGATTTTCTGCCAAGTAAGCCCTAATCATGCGCATTAGAGTCCCATTGAACTTCTCAGTTAACCCATTACTTTCAGGATGATAGGCAGTGGTTTCCTTGTGCTTTATTCCACAGATTTGCCATAAGCGTTTCATGAGCTTTGATGTGAACGATGCGCCCAAATCTGTGATTATCTCTGAGGCAAATCCCATCCTGGACATATACCCCACCAAAGCATCGGCCACGGTGTTAGTTTCAATGTTAGTCAAGGGTATGGCTTCAGGATACCTTGTGGCATGGTCCACAATTGTTAGAATGAACCTGTTCCCCCTCTTTGTGGCCTTGGGCAAAGGTCCCACAATATCCACCCCTATGCATTTGAACGGAGTGTCAATCACAGGTAAAGGGCACAACTTTGCTTTGGTCCTGTCGCGGTTATTCCCCTGCCTTTGACACACATCACATTGTTTACAGAACTCCCTGATCTGCTTCCCTATGTCAGGCCAGTAGAAATTCTGTGTGATTCTCTGCTGTGTCTTGTTCACTCCTAAGTGCGCAGCAAACATGTCAGAGTGCCCCCTTTGTAAGATCATGGGGCGATACTTTTCAGGCACCACCAGCTGACTTCTGATCCCATCTCCCCCTTTTGAGATATTCCTCAGGGTTTCTCTATATAAAATCCCCCTTTTCTCCAGAAATCTCACTGGGGTTTCAGGTGTTAGCTGGGCGTCAGTCACCTGTTCAAAACACTTTTGGAGAGTGGCGTCTGCCTTTTGCTCCTGTCCAAATCTGCTGTCTGTGGTTAAGGTTTCCACCACAGCTTCTGAACTCCCCTCTGCTTCCGCCTCTGGCTCATCATTACCCCCCTGAACTGTCCCTGTGGTGGCTTGTGAGCGTGTAATCACTAGCACCCGTTTCACATGTTCAGCCAGGTCATTTCCCACGAGCACGGCTGCTGGCAGAGTCGATGAAATCGCTAGCCTCCAAACTCCCCTCCAGCCTTGAAAGTTGACAGGTACCTCTGCTACTGGCAGAGAGATTACCTGCCCCTCAATCCCTGCCACCTTTATGCTCTCATTTGGGATTATAAACTCCCTAGGAATAATATCTGGATGGCACAGGGTTACCTGGGAACAAGTGTCCCGCAGCCCCCTATACTGACGGTCAAGTATTCCTACGTCCACCCCTGCTGTCTCAAACAACTGAGAATCTGTTTTTATCAGCAAGCAGCGCTTTACCTCCACAAGAGGACCATTTTCCTCAGCCAGATCAGCAGAGGTAGCTGTTCCAGACTGAGTAGCCATGGCAACAGGCTCCCTCAGTGAGACTGAGCCTTGCTCTTTCTGGACACAGAACACAGCTTTTGGCTTGGTTCCACTAGACTCCTGAGGCACCATTCCTTTTAGCTGCTTTAATTTCTGACACTCTGAGATTAGATGACCCTTTCCCTGACAGAAATAACATTTTCTGGTGTATTTTGATTCTCTCTCATCTTGTTTTGGTTTTCCCTCCAAAATCTGAGGTCTTTGTTTCATGTCTGAGGGCTTCCCTTCACCATGGGCCCCTCCCCCTTGCTGGCTTTTCCCTGGTCCCTGAGAGTACTTGCTGTAGGTTTCTTTGGGTTTACCTACAGATTTCCCCTCACCCAAGGGCTTTCTTATTTGGGAAATAAAATCTGCGATCTCTGCGGCTGCTGCCACAGATTTCGGTTTCCTTTCCCTCACCTGGAATTTCAATTCCCCATGCAGGACTGAATAGAACTGTTCCAGTGCTATCAAGTCTTTAAGCTGCTCATAGGTCTCTGTTCCCTCCTGAGATAGCCATTTCTCAAGCAGCCTCACCAATTGGGCCCCCACTTGGGTAAAAGTCTGTTCTGGCTTTTTGGTGAGGGACCTGAATCTTTGTCTCAGCTGTTCTGCATTTATCCCATGTCTGGCAAACACCAGCTTTTTAAACTCTGCAAAATCTTTCATCAGTTCCTCAGGCATCTCGGCATAAACCTCAGCCAGGCTACCACTGATTAAAGATCGCATGATGGTCATCTTCTCAGTTTCCCTCACTGAGAAGTCCACAAACGCTCTTTCCACTAAGGAAAAGAACACCTCAGGACCATCTCCCTTGTGGTACACAGGGAATTTCTTCAGGTCAGCTTTAGACAGTTGGCCTCCCTCAGAATCCCTATTGTTATTATTGTTCTGGTTCATCAGTTCCAATTTTCTTAATTCAAACGCCATTCTTTCTTTTTCCAGAGCAATTTTCTCTCTCTCCATTCTTTCTTCCCTCTCCATTCTCTCTCTCTCTCTCTCTAATTCAAATTGCCGCTGTTTCTCCCTTTCCCTTTCTTCTCTTTCCCTTTCCTCCATTTCAAATTGCCTCATCCTCAGTTCATGCTGTTGGGCTATGAGCAATTTTCTAAGTTCTGGGTTCTGCTCTCCTGTGCTGTCACCTTGCACTGAGCCAAATTCATCCTCAGAACCTTGGTCAATCTGGGGGTCTTTCACTTCACCCATTTCTGTCATCTGGCTTCGAGTCAAGGGCATAATCCCCCCTCAGAACAGGCTGCTTTAAAAGTCAAGCCTCAAAATAAAACGACCACTTTTTTCCTTCTTGCCTCAGAACCAGCTCTCCCTAGAGATTGCTGCTGTTCTTCAGCACTAACTTGCAACAGTATCGAGTCAGAGCCTACCCCCCTCTGCTGGGCCTCTCAGCTGGCAAGCTAGATCACTGTTGCTACGCAGTTTTGCCTCAGCTTTTTCCCGCCAAAACTAGGCTGCCTCAGAGCACCTTAATCTAAGTCTCCCCAGTTGGCACGTTCTTCTACTAGCGCACCTCCCCGTGAGGTACACCTAGAAGATTACCTACGCGCCTCAGACTGTCCCTGACTAGACCCCCCTTGCTCTGGGCACACTTGCCAAGGCTTTGCTGGACCACTGGACAACTGGACCAGTCGTATCCCACACGCTGGACACCAATCAATGTGACAAACCCAGACCTACTGGGATCTGCCACACAGTTACACTAAGCTGCCACCAACCATTCCCTTTAAGAAGTCACACAGACCAGGGATGGATTTTTAAACAATAAAAAGAATAAGGTTTATTTAAATACACACAGGGAAAAATAAACAATCAGGTGACTAGGATAAAGTAACGTGGCTTATTCTCACTCATACAAGCATACAGTTTGGTTCACCCAGAACCCTTAACTTGAAGCACAGACCCTGAACCTATCAGTTCTGGCTGACCAACAGACACCTGAACCTATCAGGTTGGTACTCTGACACACAGAAGTACCCTGTCTGACACACAGACTCCCACAACAGCTTCTTCTTCCCAGCTGCTGCTTCGTCACATCCCAGTGTCTCTCAGCATCTCCCTCTCACCACACAGGTTTCACATTTATATACAGTACAGCCCCTCCTCCTGATGTCCCGCCTTCCACTCCCCATAGGATGGAACTTTCCCTCCAAACCCATGACAGACAGGTAACATCAGTGCTGTATGTAACACAACCCTCCCCCTAAAATTTAATTTCCTCTCATCTGATTTCCCCACATGAAGAATACACATAGGATAAATGAAGTGGTGTCAATGTTATGCCTTCTCAGTACGTTACATAATTAAGTTACAAAATTTAATTACAAGTAACTAATTATTTGTTACCGGTTACTTCCAAGGTCACATATGTCTCCCTCCTTTCTGCTAGTTTATGAAGTTAGATATGTAGGTGATTGTTATGACCTTTTGACTAAATCAGGAAAGATATCAGACGTTTGTAATTAACCAGGTTGCAAAGATGCAGCTTGACTCACGGTGTTTATTTTTAAATATGTTAACTGAAAAAAACTATTTCTAAAAGAATACACAGCTCTGCTAACACAACCCCCCCGAAATTTAATTTCCACTCACCTGATTTCCCCACGCCAAGAATACACATAGGATAAATGAAGTGATCTCAATGTTATGCCCTCTCTTTCAGTTACATAAGTTAGGTATGTAAGTTAATTACAAGTAACTAATTATTTGTAACTAGTTACTTCCAAGGTCACATGTGTCTCCCTCCTTTCTGTTAATATATGAAGTTAGATATGCAGGTTATTGTTATGATTCTTTGACAAAACCAGGAAAGAGATCAGACCTTTGCAAATAACCAGGTAGCAAAGATCCAGCTTGACTCACAGTGTTTACTTTTTAAATATGTTAACTGAAAAAAACTATTTCTGAAAGAAAACACAGCTCTGCTAACACAACCCCCCCCTGAAATTTAATTTCCACTCAACTGGTTTCCCCACACCAATAATAGAAATAGGATAAATGAAGTGGTGTCAATGTTATGCCTTCTCATTAAGTTACATAAGTTAGTTACATAAGTTAATTACAAGTAACTGATTATTTGTAACTAGTTACTTTCAAGGACACACGTGTCTCCCTCCTTTCTCCTAGTTTATGAAGTTAGATATGTAGGTGATTGTTATGACCTTTTCACAAAACCAGGAAGGAGACCAGACCTTTGCAATTAACCAGGTTGCAAAGATCCAGCTTGACTCACAGTGTTTACTTTTTAAATATGTTAACTGAAAAAAACTATTTCTGAAAGAAAACACAGCTCTGCTAACACAACCCCCCCCCCGAAATTTAATTTCCACTCAACTGGTTTCCCCACACCAAGAATACAAATAGGATAAATGAAGTGGTGTCAATGTTATGCCTTGTCATTAAGTTACATAAGTTAGTTATGTAAGTTAATTACACGTAACTAATTATTTGTAACTAGTTACTTCCAAGGTCACATGTGTCTCCCTCCTTTCTGTTAATATATGAAGTTAGATATGCAGGTTATTGTTATGATTCTTTGACAAAACCAAGAAAGAGATCAGACCTTTGCAAATAACCAGGTAGCAAAGATCCAGCTTGACTCACAGTGTTTACTTTTTAAATATGTTAACTGAAAAAAACCATTTTTGAAAGAAAACACAGCTCTGCTAACACAGCCCCCCCAAAATTTAATTTCTACTCACCTGATTTCCCCACGCCAAGAATACTCATAGGATAAATGAAGTGATCTCAATGTTATGCCTTCTCATTCAGTTACATAAGTTCGTTACGTAAGTTAATGACAAGTAACTAATTATTTTTAACAAGTAACTTCCAAGGTCACATGTGTCACCCTCCTTTCTGGTAGTTTTTGAAGGTAAATACGTAGGTGATTGTTATGACCTTTTGACAAAACCAGGAAAGAGACCAGAACTTTACAATTAAACAGGTTGCAGAGATCCAGCTTGACTCACAGTGTTTACTTTTTAAAAATGTTAACTGAAAAAAAAACTATTTCTGAAAGAAAACACAGCTTTGCTAACACAACCCCCCCCGCTAAATTTAATTTCCACTCAACTGGTTTCCCCACACCAAGAATAGAAATAGGATAAATGAAGTGGTGTCAATGTTATGCCTTCTCATTAAGTTACATGAGTTAGTTACATAAGTCAATTACAATCAATTAATTATTTGTAACTAGTTACTTTCAAGGACACACGTGTCTCCCTCCTTTCTCCTAGTTCATGAAGGTAGATATGTAGGTGATTGTTATGACCTTTTCACAAAACCAGGAAGGAGACCAGACCTTTGCAATTAACCAGGTTGCAAAGATCCAGCTTGACTCACAGTGTTTACTTTTTAAACATGTTAACTGAAAAAAACTATTTCTAAAAGAATACACAGCTCTGCTAACACAACCCCCCTGAAATTTAATTTCCACTCACCTGATTTCCCCACGCCAAGAATACACATAGGATAAATGAAGTGGTGTCAATGTTATGCCTTCTTATTAAGTTACATAAGTTAGTTACATAAGTTAATTACAAGTAACTAATTATTTCTAACTAGTTACTTTCAAGGACACACGTGTCTCCCTCCTTTCTCCTAGTTTATGAAGGTATATATGTGGGTGATTTTTATGACCTTTTGACAAAAGCAGGAATGATATCAGACCTTTGTAATTAACCAGGTTGCAAAGATCCAGCTTGACTCACAGTGTTTACTTTTTAAACATGTTAACTGAAAAAAAACTATTTCTAAAAGAATACACAGCTCTGCTAACACAACCTTCCCGAAATTTAATTTCCACTCACCTGATTTCCCCACGCCAAGAATACACATAGGATAAATGAAGTGATCTCAATGTTATGCCCTCTCTTTCCGTTACATAAGTTAGTTATGTAAGTTAATTGCAAGTAACTAATTATTTGTAACTAGTTACTTCCAAGGTCACATGTGTCTCCCTCCTTTCGGCTAGTTTATGAAGTTAGATATGCAGGTTATTGTTATGACCTTTTGAGAAAACCAGGAAAGTGACCAGACCTTTGCAATTAACCAGGTTGCAAAGATCCAGCTTGACTCACAGTGTTTACTTTTTAAATATGTTAACTGAAAAAAACTATTTCTGAAAGAAAATACAGCTCTGCTAACACAAACCCCCCCCCGAAATTTAATTTCCACTCAACTGGTTTCCCCACACCAAGAATACAAATAGGATAAATGAAGTGGTGTCAATGTTATGCCTTGTCATTAAGTTACATAAGTTAGTTACATAATTTAATTACAAGTAACTAATTATCTGTAACTAGTTACTTCCAAGGTCACATGTGTCTCCCTCCTTTTTCCTCGTTTGTGATGTTAGATATGTAGGTTATTATTATGACCTTTTAACAAAACAAGGAAATAGACCAGACCTTTTCAATTAACCAGGTGGCAAAGATACAGCTTGACTCACAGTGTTTACTTTTTAAATATGTTAAGTGAAAAAAAACTATTTCTAAAAGAATACATATCTCTCCTAACACAAACCCTCCAAAATTGAATTTCCACTCAAATGATTTCCTCACACCAAGAATACACATTGGATAAATGAAGGGGTGTCAATTTTATGCCTTCTCATTAAGTTACATTAGTTACATAAGTTAATTAAAAGTAACTAATTATTTGTAACTACTTACTTCCAAGGTCACATGTGTCTCCCTACTTTCTGCTAATATATGAAGTTAGATATGCAGGTTATTTTATGATTCTTTGACAAAACCAAGAAAGAGAGCAGACCTTTGCAAATAACCAGGTAGCAAAGATCCAGCTTGACTCAGAGTGTTTACTTTTTAAATGTTAACTGAAAAAAAACATTTCTGAAAGAAAACACAGCTCTGCTAACACAGCCCCCAACAAAATTTAATTTCTACTCACCTGATTTCACCACGCCAAGAATACACATAGGATAAATGTAGTGTTGTCAATGTTATGCCTTCTCATTAAGTTATATATGATAGTTACATAAGTTAATTACAAGTAACTAATTATTTTTAACAAGTAACTTCCAAGGTCACATGTGTCACCCTCCTTTCTGGTAGTTTTTGAAGTTAAATGCGTAGGTGATTGTTATGACCTTTTGACAAAACCAGGAAAGAGACCAGAACTTTACAATTAACCAGGTTGCAGAGATCCAGCTTGACTCACAGTGTTTACTTTTTAAATATGTTAACTGAAAAAAACTATTTCTGAAAGAAAACACAGCTTTGCTAACACAAACCCCCCTCGAAATTTAATTTCCACTCAACTGTTTTCCCCACACGAAGAATACAAATAGGATAAATGAAGTGGTGTCAATGTTACGCCTTCTCATTAAGTTACATAATTTCGTTACATAAGTTAATTACAAGTAACTAATTATTTGTAACTAGTTACTTTCAAGGACACACATGTCTCCCTCCTTTCTCCTAGTTCATGAAGGTAGATATGTAGGTGATTGTTATGACCTTTTCACAAAACCAGGAAGGAGACCAGACCTTTGCAATTAACCAGGTTGCAAAGATCCAGCTTGACTCAAAGTGTTTACTTTTTAAATATGTTAACTGAAAAAATTATTTCTGCAAGAAATCACAGCTCTGCTAAAACAGCCCCCCCAAAATTTAATTTCCACTCATCTGATTTCCCCACACCAAGAATACACATAGGATAAATGAAGTGAGGTCAATGTTATGCCTTCTCATTAATTTACATAAGTTAGTTACATAAGTTAATTACAAGTAACTAATTATTTGTAACTAGTTACTTCCAAGGACACACGTGTCTCCCTCCTTTCTGGTAGTTTATGAATATATATATGTGGGTGATTGTTATGTCCTTTTGACAAAAGCAGGAATGATATCAGACCTTTGTAATTAACCAGGTTGCAAAGATCCAGCTTGACTCACAGTGTTTGCTTTTTAAATATATTAACTGAAAAAATTATTTCTGCAAGAAATCACAGCTCTGCTAACACAACCCTCCCCCTAAAATTTAATTTCCTCTCATCTGATTTCCCCACATGAAGAATACACATAGGATAAATGAAGGGGTGTCAATGTTATGCCTTCTCAGTACGTTACATAATTAAGTTACAAAATTTAATTACAAGTAACTAATTATTTGTTACCGGTTACTTCCAAGGTCACATATGTCTCCCTCCTTTCTGCTAGTTTATGAAGTTAGATATGTAGGTGATTGTTATGACCTTTTGACTAAACCAGGAAAGATATCAGACATTTGTAATTAACCAGGTTGCAAAGATGCAGCTTGACTCACGGTGTTTACTTTTTAAATATGTTAACTGAAAAAAACTATTTCTAAACGAATACACAGCTCTGCTAACACAACCCCCCCGAAATTTAATTTCCACTCACCTGATTTCCCCACGCCAAGAATACACATAGGATAAATGAAGTGATCTCAATGTTATGCCCTCTCTTTCAGTTACATAAGTTAGGTATGTAAGTTAATTACAAGTAACTAATTATTTGTACCTGGTTACTTCCAAGGTCACATGTGTCTCCCTCCTTTCTGTTAATATATGAAGTTAGATATGCAGGTTATTGTTATGATTCTTTGACAAAACCAGGAAAGAGATCAGACCTTTGCAAATAACGAGGTAGCAAAGATCCAGCTTGACTCACAGTGTTTACTTTTTAAATATGTTAACTGAAAAAAACTATTTCTGAAAGAAAACACAGCTCTGCTAACACAAACCCCCCCCCCCGAAATTTAATTTCCACTCAACTGGTTTCCCCACACCAAGAATACAAATAGGATAAATGAAGTGGTGTCAATGTTATGCCTTGTCATTAAGTTACATAAGTTAGTTACATAAGTTACTTACAAGTAACTAATTATTTGTAACTAGTTACTTTCAAGGACACACGTTTCTCCCTCCTTTCTCCTAGTTCATGAAGTTAGATATGTAGTTGATTGTTATGACCTTTTCACAAAACCAGGAAGGAGACCTGACCTTTCCATTTAACCAGGTTGCAAAGACCCAGCTTGACTCACAGTGTTTACTTTTTAAAAATGTTAACTGAAAAAAACTATTTCCAAAAGAATACACAGCTCTGCTAACACATCCCCCCCGAAATTTAATTTCCACTCACCTGATTTCCCCACGCCAAGAATACACATAGGATAAATGAAGTGATCTCAATGTTATGCCCTCTCTTTCAGTTACATAAGTTATTAATGTAAGTTAATTTCAAGTAACTAATTATTTGTAACTAGTTACTTCCAAGGTCACATGTGTCTCCCTCCTTTCTGTTAATATATGAAGTTCGATATGCAGGTTATTGTTATGATTCTTTGACAAAACCAGGAAAGAGATCAGACCTTTGCAAATAACCAGGTAGCAAAGATCCAGCTTGACTCACAGTGTTTACTTTTTAAATATGTTAACTGAAAAAAACTATTTCTGAAAGAAAACACAGCTCTGCTAAAACAACCCCCCCCTGAAATTTAATTTCCACTCAACTGGTTTCCCCACACCAATAATAGAAATAGGATAAATGAAGTGGTGTCAATGTTATGCCTTCTCATTAAGTTACATAAGTTATTTACATAAGTTAATTACAAGTAACTGATTATTTGTAACTAGTTACTTTCAAGGACACACGTGTCTCCCTCCTTTCTCCTAGTTTATGAAGTTAGATATGTAGGTGATTGTTATGACCTTTTCACAAAACCAGGAAGGAGACCAGACCTTTGCAATTAACCAGGTTGCAAAGATCCAGCTTGACTCACAGTGTTTACTTTTTAAATATGTTAACTGAAAAAAACTATTTCTGAAAGAAAACACAGCTCTGCTAACACAACCCCCCCCCGAAATTTAATTTCCACTCAACTGGTTTCCCCACACCAAGAATACAAATAGGATAAATGAAGTGGTGTCAATGTTATGCCTTGTCATTAAGTTACATAAGTTAGTTATGTAAGTTAATTACACGTAACTAATTATTTGTAACTAGTTACTTCCAAGGTCACATGTGTCTCCCTCCTTTCTGTTAATATATGAAGTTAGATATGCAGGTTATTGTTATGATTCTTTGACAAAACCAAGAAAGAGATCAGACCTTTGCAAATAACCAGGTAGCAAAGATCCAGCTTGACTCACAGTGTTTACTTTTTAAATATGTTAACTGAAAAAAACCATTTTTGAAAGAAAACACAGCTCTGCTAACACAGCCCCCCCAAAATTTAATTTCTACTCACCTGATTTCCCCACGCCAAGAATACTCATAGGATAAATGAAGTGATCTCAATGTTATGCCTTCTCATTCAGTTACATAAGTTCGTTACGTAAGTTAATGACAAGTAACTAATTATTTTTAACAAGTAACTTCCAAGGTCACATGTGTCACCCTCCTTTCTGGTAGTTTTTGAAGGTAAATACGTAGGTGATTGTTATGACCTTTTGACAAAACCAGGAAAGAGACCAGAACTTTACAATTAAACAGGTTGCAGAGATCCAGCTTGACTCACAGTGTTTACTTTTTAAAAATGTTAACTGAAAAAAAAACTATTTCTGAAAGAAAACACAGCTTTGCTAACACAACCCCCCCCCCGCTAAATTTAATTTCCACTCAACTGGTTTCCCCACACCAAGAATAGAAATAGGATAAATGAAGTGGTGTCAATGTTATGCCTTCTCATTAAGTTACATGAGTTAGTTACATAAGTCAATTACAATCAATTAATTATTTGTAACTAGTTACTTTCAAGGACACACGTGTCTCCCTCCTTTCTCCTAGTTCATGAAGGTAGATATGTAGGTGATTGTTATGACCTTTTCACAAAACCAGGAAGGAGACCAGACCTTTGCAATTAACCAGGTTGCAAAGATCCAGCTTGACTCACAGTGTTTACTTTTTAAACATGTTAACTGAAAAAAACTATTTCTAAAAGAATACACAGCTCTGCTAACACAACCCCCCCGAAATTTAATTTCCACTCACCTGATTTCCCCACGCCAAGAATACACATAGGATAAATGAAGTGATCTCAATGTTATGCCCTCTCTTTCCGTTACATAAGTTAGTTATGTAAGTTAATTACAAGTAACTAATTATTTGTAACTAGTTACTTCCAAGGTCACATGTGTCTCCCTCCTTTCAGCAAGTTTATGAAGTTAGATATGCAGGTTATTATTATGACCTTTTCACAAAACCAGGAAGGAGACCAGACCTTTGCAATTAACCAGGTTGCAAAGATCCAGCTTGACTCACAGTGTTTACTTTTTAAACATGTTAACTGAGAAAAACTATTTCTAAAAGAATACACAGCTCTGCTAACACAACCTCCCCGAAATTTAATTTCCACTCACCTGATTTAGAAACTATTTCTAAAAGAATACACAGCTCTGCTAACACAACCTCCCCGAAATTTAATTTCCACTCACCTGATTTCCCCACGCCAAGAATACACATAGGATAAATGAAGTGATCTCAATGTTATGCCCTCTCTTTCCGTTACATAAGTTAGTTATGTAAGTTAATTACAAGTAACTAATTATTTGTAACTAGTTACTTCCAAGGTCACATGTGTCTCCCTCCTTTCTGCTAGTTTATGAAGTTAGATATGCAGGTTATTGTTATGACCTTTTGACAAAACCAGGAAAGTGACCAGACCTTTGCAATTAACGAGGTTGCAAAGATCCAGCTTGACTCACAGTGTTTACTTTTTAAATATGTTAACTGAAAAAAAATATTTCTGAAAGAAAACACAGCTCTGCTAACACAACCCCCGCCCGCAATTTAATTTCCACTCAACTGGTTTCCCCACACCAAGAATACAAATAGGATAAATGAAGTGGTGTCAATGTTATGCCTTGTCATTAAGTTACATAAGTTAGTTACATAATTTAATTACAAGTAACTAATTATTTGTAACTAGTTACTTACAAGGTCACATGTGTCTCCCTCCTTTTTGCTCGTTTGTGATGTTAGATATGTAGGTTATTATTATGACCTTTTAACAAAACAAGGAAAGAGACCAGACCTTTTCAATTAACCAGGTGGCAAAGATACAGCTTGACTCACAGTGTTTACTTTTTAAATATGTTAACTGAAAAAAACTATTTCTAAAAGAATACATATCTCTCCTAACAGAAACCCTCCAAAATTGAATTTCCACTCAAATGATTTCCCCACACCAAGAATACACATTGGATAAATGAGGGGGTGTCAATTTTATGCCTTCTCATTAAGTTACATTAGTTACATAAGTTAGTTACAAGTAACTAATTTTTTGTAACTACTTACTTCCAAGGTCACATGTGCCTCCCTACTTTCTGCTAATATATGAAGTTAGATATGCAGGTTATTGTTATGATTCTTTGACAAAACCAAGAAAGAGATCAGACCTTTGCAAATAACCAGGTAGCAAAGATCCAGCTTGACTCACAGTGTTTACTTTTTAAATGTTAACTGAAAAAAAAATTTCTGAAAGAAAACACAGCTCTGCTAACACAGCCCCCCCAAAATTTAATTTCTACTCACCTGATTTCCCCACGCCAAGAATAAACATAAGATGAATGAATAGGTTTCAATGTGATGCCTTCTCATTAAGTTACATAAGTTAGTTACATAAGTTAGTTACAAGTAACTAATTATTTGTTACCAGTTACTTCCAAGGTCACACGTGTCTCCCTCCTTTCTGGTAGTTTTTGAAGTTAAATACGTAGGTGATTGTTATGACCTTTTGACAAAACCAGGAAAGAGACCAGACCTTTGCAATTAACCAGGTTGCAAAGATCCAGCTTGACTCACAGTGTTTGCTTTTTAAATATATTAACTGAAAAAATTATTTCTGCAAGGAATCACAGCTCTGCTAACACAACCCTCCCCCTAAAATTTAATTTCCTCTCATCTGATTTCCCCACACGAAGAATACACATAGGATAAATGAAGGGGTGTCAATGTTATGCCTTCTCAGTACGTTACATAATTAAGTTACATAATTTAATTACAAGTAACTAATTATTTGTTACCGGTTACTTCCAAGGTCACATATGTCTCCCTCCTTTCTTCTAGTTTATGAAGTTAGATATGTAGGTGATTGTTACGACCTTTTGACAAAACCAGGAAAGATATCAGACCTTTGTAATTAACCAGGTTGCAAAAATGCAGCTTGACTCACAGTGTTTACTTTTTAAATATGTTAACTGAAAAAATTATTTCTGCAAGAAATCACAGCTCTGCTAAAACAGGCCCCCCAAAATTTAATTTCCACTCACCTGATTTCCCCACGCGAAGAATACACATAGGATAAATGAAGTGAGGTCAATGTTATGCCTTCTCATTAATTTACATAAGTTAGTTACATAAGTTTGTGTGTGTTTAGTCGTTTAGTCGTGTCCGACTCTTCGTGACCCCATGGACCAGAGCACGCCAGGCCCTCCTGTCTTCTACTGCCCCCCGGAGTTGTGTCAGGTTCATGTTGGTTGCTTCGCAGACACTGTCCAGCCATCTCATCCTTGGTCGTCCCCTTCTCCTCTTGCCATCACACCTTCCTAACATCAAGGTTTTTTCCAAGGACTCTTTTCTTCTCATGAGATGGCCAAAGTACTGGAGCCTCAGCTTCAGGATCTGTCCTTCAAGTGAGCATTCAGGGTTGATTTCCTTTAGAACTGATAGGTTTGTTCTCCTTGCAGTCCAGGGGATTCTCAGGAGCCTCCTCCAGCACCACAATTCAAAGGCATCAATTCTTCGGCGGTCTGCTTTCTTTATGGTCCAGCTCTCACTTCCATACATCACGACAGGAAAAACCATAGCTTTGACTATTCGGACTTTTGTTGGCAAGGTGATGTCTCTGCTTTTCAAGATGCTGTCAAGATTTGTCATCGCTTTCCTCCCAAGAAGAAGGCGCCTTTTAATTTCAGGGCTGCTGTCTCCATCTGAAGTAATCATGGAGCCCAGGAAGATAAAATTTGACACTGCCTCCATATCTTCCCCTTCTATTTCCCAGGAGGTGATGGGACCAGTGGCCATGATCTTAGTTTTTTTGATGTTGAGTTTCAGACCGTTTTTTGCACTCTCCTCTTTCACTCTCATTACAAGGTTCTTTAATTCCTCCTCGCTTTCTGCCATCAGAGTGGTATCATCTGCATATCGGAGGTTGTTGATATTTCTTCCGGCAATCTTAATTCCGGCTTGGGTTTCTTCCAGTCCAGCCTTCCGCATGATGTATTCTGCATATAAGTTAAATAAGCTGGGGGACAATATACAGCCTTGCCGTACTCCTTTCCCAATTTTGAACCACTCAGTTGTTCCATGACCAGTTCTAACTGTTGCTTCCTGTCCCACATATAGGTTTCTCAGGAGACAGATAAAGTGGTCAGGCACTCCCATTTCTTTAAGAACTTGCCATAGTTTGCTGTGGTCCACACAGTCAAAGGCTTTCGCATAGTCAATGAAGCAGAAGTAGATATTTTTCTGGAACTCTCTGGCTTTCTCCATAATCCAGCGCAAGTTAGCAATTTGGTCTCGAGTTCCTCTGCCTCTTCGGAATCCAGCTTGTACTTCTGGGAGTTCTCGGTCCACATACTGCTGAAGCCTACCTTGGAGGATTTTGAGCATAACCTTGCTAGCGTGCGAAATGAGTGCAATTGTACGGTAGTTGGAGCATTCTTTGGCACTGCCTTTCTTTGGGATTGGGATGTAGACTGATCTTTTCCAATCCTCTGGCCACTGTTGAGTTTTCCAAACTTGCTGGCATATTGAATGTAGCACCTTAACAGCATCATCTTTCAAGATTTTAAATAGTTCAACTGGAATGCCATCACCTCCACTGGCCTTGTTCTTAGCCAGGCTTTCTAAGGCCCACTTGACTTCGCTCTCCAGGATGTCTGGCTCAAGGTCAGCAACTACATTGTCTGGGTTGTCCAGGATATCCAAATCTTTCTGATATAATTCCTCTGTGTATTCTTGCCACCTCTTCTTGACGTCTTCTGCTTCTGTTAGGTCCCTCCCATTTTTGTCTTTTATCATGTTCATCTTTGCGCAAAATGTTCCTCTAATATGTCCAATTTTCCTGAACAGATCTCTGGTCTTTCCTTTTCTGTTATCTTCCTCTATTTCTTTGCATTCTTCATTTAAGAAGGCCCTCTTGTCTCTCCTTGCTATTCTTTGGAAGTCTGAATTCAAGTTTCTGTAACTTTCCCTATCTCCCTTGCATTTTGCTTCCCTTCTCCTCTCTGCTATTTCTAAGGCCTCGTTGGACAGCCACTTTGCTTTCTTGCATTTCCTTTTCTTTGGGATGGTTTTCGTTGCTGCCTCCTGGACAATGTTACGAGCCTCTATCCAAAGTTCTTCAGGCACTCTGTCCACCAAATCTAGTTCCTTAAATCTGTTCTTTACTTCCACTGTGTATTCATAAGGGATTTGGTTTAGATTATACCTGAGTGGCCCAGTGGTTTTTCCTAATCTCTTCAGTCTAAGCTTGAATTTTGCTATGAGAAGCTGATGATCAGAACCGCAGTCAGCTCCAGGTCTTGTTTTTGCTGACTGTATAGAGCTTCTCCATCTTTGGCTGCAGAGAATATAATCAATCTGATTTCGATATTGCCCATCTGGTGATTTCCATGTATAGAGTCGCCTCTTGTGTTGTTGGAAAAGAGTGTTTGTGATGACCAGCTTATTCTCTTGACAAAACTCTATTAGCCTTTGTCCTGCTTCGTTCTGAACTCCAAGGCCAAACTTCCCTGTTGTTCCTTTTATCTCTTGGCTCCCTACTTTAGCATTCCAGTCCCCTAGAATGAGAAGAACATCTTTCTTTGGTGTCAGTTCTAGAAGGTGTTGTAAATCTTCATAGAATTGTTCAATTTCAGTCTCCTCAGCAATGCTGGTTGGTGCATAAACTTGGATTATTGTGATGTTGAATGGTCTGCCTTGGATTCGTATTGACATCATTCTATCATTTTTGAGATTGTATCCCATTACAGCTTTTCCCACTCTTTTGTTGACTATGAGGGCTACTCCATTCCTTCTACGGGATTCTTGCCCACAATAGTAGATATGATAATCATCTGAGCTGAATTCGCCCATTCCTGTCCATTTTAGTTCACTGATGCCCAGGATGTCGATGTTTATTCTTGCCATCTCCTGTTTGACCACCTCCAGCTTCCCAACGTTCATAGATCTTACATTCCAGGTTCCTATGCAGTATTTTTCTTTGCAGCATTGGATTTTCCTTTCACTTCCAGGCACGTCCACAGCTGAGCGTCCTTTCGGCTTTGGCCCAACCACTTCATTAGCTCTGGAGCTACTTGTACTTGTCCTCCGCTCTTCCTCAGTAGCATGTTGGACGCCTTCCGACCTGAGGGGCCCATCTTCCAGCGTCATATCTTTTAGCCTTTTGTTTCTGATCATGGGGCGTTCTTGACAAAGATACTGGAGTGGCTTGCCATTTCCTACTCCAGGTGGATTGCGTTTAGTCGGAACTCTCCACTATGTCCTGTCCGTCTTGGGTGTCCCTGCACGGCATAGCCCATAGTTTCTCTGAGTTACTCAAGCCCCTTCGCCACGACAAGGCAGCAATCCATGAAGGAGAGTTACATAAGTTAATTACAAGTAACTAATTATTTGTTACCAGTTACTTTCAAGGACACACGTGTCTCCCTCCTTTCTGGGAGTTTATGAAGGTATATATGTGGGTGATTGTTATGACCTTTTGACAAAAGCAGGAATGATATCAGACCTTTGTAATTAACCAGGTTGCAAAGATCCACCTTGACTCACAGTGTTTACTTTTTAAATATGTTAACTGAAAAAAATTATTTTTCAAAGAAAACACAGCTCTGCTAACACAACCTCCCCAAAATTTAATTTCCACTCACCTGATTTCCCCACGCCAAGAATACTCATAGGATAAATTAAGTGATCTCAATGTTATGCATTCTCATTCAGTTACATAAGTTCGTTACGTAAGTTAATTACACGTCACTAATTATTTGTAACAAGTAACTTCCAATGTCACACGTGCCACCCTCCTTTCTGGTAGTTTTTGAAGTTAGATACGTAGGTGATTGTTATGACCTTTTCACAAAACCAGGAAGGAGACCAGACTTTTGCAATTAACCAGGTTGCAGAGATCCAGCTTGACTCACAGTGCTTGCTTTTTAAATCTGTTAACTGAAAAAATTATTTCTCAAAGAAAACACAGCTCTGCTAACACAACCCCCACGAAAATTATTTTCCACTCACCTGATTTACCCACGCCATGAATACACATAGGATAAATGAAGTGTTGTCAATGTTATACCTTCTCATTAAGATATATAAGATAATTACATAATTTAATTACAAGTAACTAATTATTTTTAACAAGTAACTTCCAAGGTCACATGTGCCATCCTCCTTTCCGGTAGTTTTTGAAGTTAGATACGTAGGTGATTGTTATGACCTTTTGACAAAACCAGGAAAGAGACCAGACCTTTGCAATTAACCAGGTTGCAAAGATCCAGCTTGACTCACAGTGTTTGCTTTTTAAATATATTAACTGAAAAAATTATTTCTGCAAGAAATCACAGCTCTGCTAACACAACCCTCCCCCTAAAATTTAATTTCCTCTCATCTGATTTCCCCACACGAAGAATACACATAGGATAAATGAAGGGGTGTCAATGTTATGCCTTCTCAGTAAGTTACATAATTAAGTTACATAATTTAATTACAAGTAACTAATTATTTGTTACCGGTTACTTCCAAGGTCACATATGTCTCCCTCCTTTCTGCTAGTTTATGAAGTTAGATATGTAGGTGATTGTTATGACCTTTTGACAAAACCAGGAAAGATATCAGACCTTTGTAATTAACCAGGTTGCAAAGATGCAGCTTGACTCACAGTGTTTACTTTTTAAATATGTTAACTGAAAAAATTATTTCTGCAAGAAATCACAGCTCTGCTAAAACAGCCCCCCCAAAATTTAATTTCCACTCACCTGATTTCCCCACGCCAAGAATAAACATAAGATGAATGAATAGGTTTCAATGTGGTGCCTTCTCATTAAGTTACATAAGTTAGTTACATAAGTTAGTTACAAGTAACTAATTATTTGTTACCAGTTACTTCTAAGGTGTCTCCCTCCTTTCTGCTAGTTTATGAAGTTAGATATGTAGGTTATTGTTATGACCTTTTGACAATACCAGGAAAGAGACCAGAACTTTACAATTAACCAGGCTGCAGAGATCCAGCTTGACTCACAGTGTTTACTTTTTAAATATGTTAACAGAAAAAAACTATTTCTGAACGAAAACACAGCTTTGCTAACACAACCCCCCCCCACGCCAAGAATACTCATAGGATAAATTAAGTGATCTCAATGTTATGCCTTCTCATTCAGTTACATAAGTTCGTTACGTAAGTTAATTACACGTCACTAATTATTTGTGACAAGTAACTTCCAAGGACACACGTGCCACCCTCCTTTCTGGTAGTTTTTGAAGTTAGATACGTAGGTGATTGTTATGACCTTTTCACAAAACCAGGAAGGAGACCAGACCTTTGCAATTAACCAGGTTGCAAAGATCCAGCTTGACTCACAGTGTTTACTTTTTAAACATGTTAACTGACAAAAACTATTTCTAAAAGAATACACAGCTCTGCTAACACAACCTCCCCAAAATTTAATTTCCACTCACCTGATTTCCCCACGCCAAGAATACACATAGGATAAATGAAGTGATCTCAATGTTATGCCCTCTCTTTCAGTTACATAAGTTAGTTATGTAAGTTAATTACAAGTAACTAATTATTTGTAACTAGTTACTTCCAAGGTCACATGTGTCTCCCTCCTTTCTGCTAGTTTATGAAGTTAGATATGCAGGTTATTGTTATGACCTTTTGACAAAACCAGGAAAGTGACCAGACCGTTGCAATTAACCAGGTTGCAAAGATCCAGCTTGACTCACAGTGTTTACTTTTTAAATATGTTAACTGAAAAAAATATTTCTGAAAGAAAACACAGCTCTGCTAACACAACCCCCCCCGCAATTTAATTTCCACTCAACTGGTTTCCCCACACCAAGAATACAAATAGGATAAATGAAGTGGTGTCAATGTTATGCCTTGTCATTAAGTTACATAAGTTAGTTACATGATTTAATTACAAGTAACTAATTATTTGTAACTAGTTACTTACAAGGTCACATGTGTCTCCCTCCTTTTTGCTCGTTTGTGATGTTAGATATGTAGGTTATTATTATGACCTTTTAACAAAACAAGGAAAGAGACCAGACCTTTTCAATTAACCAGGTGGCAAAGATACAGCTTGACTCACAGTGTTTACTTTTTAAATATGTTAACTGAAAAAAAAACTATTTCTAAAAGAATACATATCTCTCCTAACAGAAACCCTCCAAAATTGAATTTCCACTCAAATGATTTCCCCACACCAAGAATACACATTGGATAAATGAAGGGGTGTCAATTTTATGCCTTCTCATTAAGTTACATTAGTTACATAAGTTAGTTACAAGTAACTAATTTTTTGTAACTGCTTACTTCCAAGGTCACATGTGCCTCCCTACTTTCTGCTAATATATGAAGTTAGATATGCAGGTTATTGTTATGATTCTTTGACAAAACCAAGAAAGAGATCAGACCTTTGCAAATAACCAGGTAGCAAAGATCCAGCTTGACTCACAGTGTTTACTTTTTAAATGTTAACTGAAAAAAAAAATTCTGAAAGAAAACACAGCTCTGCTAACACAACCCCCCCAAAATTTAATTTCTACTCACCTGATTTCCCCATGCCAAGAATAAACATAAGATGAATGAATAGGTTTCAATGTGATGCCTTCTCATTAAGTTACATAAGTTAGTTACATAAGTTAGTTACAAGTAACTAATTATTTGTTACCAGTTACTTCCAAGGTCACACGTGTCTCCCTCCTTTCTGGTAGTTTTTGAAGTTAAATACGTAGGTGATTGTTATGACCTTTTGACAAAACCAGGAAAGAGACCAGAACTTTACAATTAACCAGGTTGCAGAGATCCAGCTTGACTCACAGTATTTACTTTTTAAATATGTTAACTGAAAAAAACTATTTCTGAACGAAAACACAGCTTTGCTAACACAACCCCCCCCGCGAAATTTAATTTCCACTCAACTGTTTTCCCCACACCAAGAATACAAATAGGATAAATGAAGTGGTGTCAATGTTATGCCTTCTCATTAAGTTACATAAGTTAGTTACATAAGTTAATTACAAGTAACTGATTATTTGTAACTAGTTACTTTCAAGGACACACGTGTCTCCCTCCTTTCTCCTAGTTCATGAAGGTAGATATGTAGGTGATTGTTATGACCTTTTCACAAAACCAGGAAGGAGACCAGACCTTTGCAATTAACCAGGTTGCAAAGATCCAGCTTGACTCACAGTGTTTACTTTTTAAACATGTTAACTGAAAAAAACTATTTCTAAAAGAATACACAGCTCTGCTAACACAACCTCCCCGAAATTTAATTTCCACTCACCTGATTTCCCCACGCTAAGAATACACATAGGGTAAATGAAGTGATCTCAATGTTATGCCTTCTCATTCAGTTACATAAGTTCGTTACGTAAGTTAATTACAAGTAACTAATTATTTTTAACAAGTAACTTCCAAGGTCACATATGTCAACCTCCTTTCTGGTAGTTTTTGAATTTAGATATGTAGGTGATTGTTATGACCTTTTGACAAAACCAGGAAAGAGACCATAACTTTACAATTAACCAGGTTGCAGAGATCAAGCTTGACTCACAGTGTTTACTTTTTAAATATGTTAACTGAAAAAAACTATTTCTGAAAGAAAACACAGCTTTGCTAACACAACGCACCCCCCGAAATTTAATTTCTACTCACCTGATTTCCACACGCCAAGAATACACAAACGATAAAGGAAGTGGTGTCATAGTGATGCCTTCTCATTAAGTTATATATCATAGTTACATAAGTTAATTACAAGTAACTAATTATTTGTAACTAGTTACTTTCAAGTTCACATGTTTCTCCCTCCTTTCTCCTAGTTCATGGAGTTAGATATGTAGGTGATTGTTATGACCTTTTCACAAAACCAGGAAGGAGACCAGACCTTTGAAATTAACCAGGTTGCACAGATCCAGAATGACTCACAGTGTTTACTTTTTAAATATGTTAACTGAAAAAAACTATTTCTCAAAGAAAACACAGCTCTGCTAACACAAACACCCCGAAATATAATTTCCACTCACCTGATTTCCCCATGCCAAGAATACATATAGGTTAAATAATGTGGTGTCAATGTTATGCCTTCTCATTAAGTTATATAAATTAGTTACATGAGTTAATTATTTTTAACGAGTAACCTCCAAGATCCCATGCGTCTCCCTCCTTTCTGATAGTTTATGAAGATAGATATGTAGTTGATTTTTATGACCTTTTGATAAAACCAGGAAAGATACCAGACCTTTGTAATTAACCAGGTTGCAAAGATCCAGCTTGACTCACAGAGGTTACTTTTTAAATATGTTAACTGAAATAACTATTTCTGAAAGAAAACACAACTCTGCTAACCCAACCCCCCCGAAATTTAACTTCCACTCACCTGATTTTCCCACGCCAAAAATACACAATGGATAAAGGAAGTGGAGTCAATGTTATGCCTTCTCATTAAGTTACATAAGTTCGTTACGTAAGTTAATTACAAGTAACTAATTATTTGAACATAGTTACTTGCAAGGTCACATGTGTCTCCCTCCTTTCTGCTAGTTTTTGAAGTTAGATACATAGGTGATTGTTATGACCTTTTGACAAAACCAGGAAAGAGACCAGACCTTTGAAATTAATGAGATTGCAGACATCCAGCTTGACTCACAGTGTTTACTTTTTAAATATGTTAACTGAAAAAAATTATTTCTCAAAGAAAACACAGCTCTACTAACACAACCCCCATGAAACTTATTTTCCACTTACCGGATTTCCCCACGCCAAGAATACACAATGGATAAATGAAGTGTTGTCAATGTTATGCCTTCTCATTAAGTTACATAAGTTTGTTACATAATTTAATTACAAGTAACTAATTATTTTTAACAAGTAACTTCCGAGGTCACATATGTCACCCTCCTTTCTGGTAGTTTTTGAATTTAGATACGTAGGTGATTGTTATGACCTTTTGAAAAAACCAGGAAAGAGACCATAACTTTACAATTAACCAGGTTGCAGAGATCAAGCTTGACTCACAGTGTTTACTTTTTAAATATGTTAACTGAAAAAAACAATTTCTGAAAGAAAACACAGCTTTGCTAACACAACGCCCCCGCCTGAAATTTAATTTCTACTCACCTGATTTCCACATGCCAAGAATACACAAACGATAAAGGAAGTGGTGTCATAGTGATGCCTTCTCATTAAGTTATATACGATAGTTACATAAGTTAATTACAAGTAACTAATTATTTGTAACTAGTTACTTTCAAGTTCACATGTGTCTCCCTCCTTTCTCCTAGTTCATGAAGTTAGATATATAGGTGATTGTTATGACCTTTTCACAAAACCAGGAAGGAGACCAGACCTTTGAAATTAACCAGGTTGCACAGATCCAGAATGACTCAGAGTGTTTACTTTTTAAATATGTTAACTGAAAAAAAATATTTCTGAAAGAAAACACAGCCCTGCTAACACAAACCCCCCGAAATTTAATTTCCATTCACCTGATTTCCCCACGCCAAGAATACACATAGGATGAATGAATAGGTTTCAATGTGATGCCTTCTCATTAAGTTACATAAGTTAGTTACATATGTTAATTACAAGTAACTAATTACTTGTTACCAGTTACTTCCAAGGTCACATGTGTCTCCCTCCTTTCTGCTAGTTTTTGAAGTTATATATGTAGGTTATTGTTATGACCTTTTGACAAAACCAGGAAAGTGAACAGACCTTTGCAATTAACCAGGTTGCAAAGATCCAGCTTGACTCACAGTGTTTACTTCTTAAATATGTTAACTGAAAACAACTATTTCTGAAAGAAAACACAGCTCTGCTAACACAACCCCCCCAAATTTAATTTTCACTCACCTGATTTCCCCACGCAAAGAATACACATAGGATAAATGAAGTGGTGTCAATGTTATGCCTTCTCATTAAGTTACATAAGTTAGTTACATAAGTTAATTACAAGTAACTAATTATTTGTAACTAGTTACTTTCAAGGACACATGTGTCTCCCTCCTTTCTCCTAGTATATGAAGTTAGATATGTAGGTGATTGTTATGACCTTTTGACAAAACCAGGAAAGATACCAGACCTTTGCAATTAACCAGGTTGCAAAGATCCAGCTTGAATCACGCTCTTTACTTTTTAAATATATTAACTGAAAAAATTATTTCTGCAAGAAATCACAGCTCTGCTAACACAACCCTCCCCCTGAAATTTAATTTCCACTCACCTGATTTCCCCACACGAAGAATACACATAGGATAAATGAAGGGGTGTCAATGTTATGCCTTCTCAGTACGTTACATAATTAAGTTACATAAGTTAATTACAAGTAAATAATTATTTGTAACTAGTTACTTTCAAGTTCACATGTGTCTCGCTCCTTTGTCCTAGTTCATGAAAATAGATATGTAGGTGATTGTTATGACCTTTTCATAAATCCAGGAAGGAGACCAGACCTTTGCAATTAACCAGGTTGCAAAGATCCAGCTTGACTCACAGTGTTTACTTTTTAAACATGTTAACTGCAAAAAACTATTTCTAAAAGAATACACAGCTCTGCTAACACAACCCCTCCGAAATTTAATTTCCACTCACCTGATTTACCCACGCCAAGAATACACATAGGATAAATGAAGTGTTGTCAATGTTATGCCTTCTCATTAAGTTATATAAGATAATTACATAATTTTATTACAAGTAACTAATTATTTTTAACAAGTAACTTCCAAGGTCACATGTGCCACCCTCCTTTCTGGTAGTTTTTGAAGTTAGATACGTAGGTGATTGTTATGACCTTTTGACAAAACCAGGAAAGAGACCAGACCTTTGCAATTAACCAGGTTGCAAAGATCCAGCTTGACTCACAGTGTTTACTTTTTAAATATGTTAACTGAAAAAAACTATTTCTGAAAGAAAGCACATCTCTTGTAACACAAGCCACCAAATTTAATTGCCACTCACCTGATTTCCCCACGCCAAGAATACGCATAGGATAAATGAAGTGGTCTCAATGTTATACCTTCTAATTAAGTTACATAATTTAGTTACATAATTTAATTACAAGTAACCAATTATTTGTTACCATTTACTTCCAAGGTCACATATGTCTCCCTCCTTTCTGCTAGTTTATGAATTTAGATATGTAGGTGATTGTTATGACCTTTTGACAAAACGAGGAAAGATATCAGACCTTTTTAATTAACCAGGTTGCAAAGATGCAGCTTGACTCACAGTGTTTATTTTTTAATTATGTTAACTGAAAAAATTATTTCTGCAAGAAATCACAGCTCTGGTAAAACAGCCCCCCCCCCGAAATTTAATTTCCACTCACCTGATATCCCCACACCAAGAATACACATAGGATAAATGAAGTGAGGTCAATGTTATGCCTTCTCATTAATTTACATAAGTTAGTTACATAAGTTAAATACAAGTAACTAATTATTTGTTACCAGTTACTTTCAAGGACACACGTGTCTCCCTCCTTTCTGGTAGTTTATGAAGGTATATATGTGGGTGATTGTTATGACCTTTTGACAAAAGCAGGAATGATATCAGACCTTTGTAATTAACCAGGTTGCAAAGATCCAGCTTGACTCACAGTGTTTACTTTTTAAATATGTTAACTGAAAAAAATTATTTCTCAAAGAAAACACAGCTCTGGTAACACAAACTCCCCAAAATTTAGTTTCCTCTCACCTGATTTCCCCACGCCAAGAATACACATAGGATAAATGAAGTGATCTCAATGTTATGCCTTCTCATTCAGTTACATAAGTTAGTTATATAAGTTAATTACAAGTAAATAATTATTTGTAACTAGTTACTTCCAAGGTGACATGTGTCTCCCTCCTTTCTGCTAATATATGAAGTTAGATAAATAGGTGATTGTTATGAACTTTTCACAAAATCTGGAAGGAGACCAGACCTTTGCAATTAACCACGAAGGAAAGATCTAGAATGACTCACAGTGTTTACTTTTTAAATGTGTTAAATGAAAAAAATATTTCTGAAAGAAAACAAAGCTGTGCTAACACAACCCCCCCGAAATTTAATTTCCACTCACCTAATGTCCCCACACCAAGAATACACAGAGAATAAATGAATTGGTGTCAATGTTATGCCTTCTCATTAAGTTACATAATTTAGTTACATAAGTTAATTACAAGTAACTAATTATTTGTAACTAGTTACTTTCAAGGACACATGTGTCTCCCTCCTTTCTCTTAGTTCATGAATTTAGATATGTACGTGATTGTTAAGAACTTTTGTCAAAACCAAAGAGACGAGACCTTTGCAATTAACCAGGTTGCAAAGAACCAGCTTGAATGACAGTGTGTACTTTTTAAATATGTTAACTGAAAAAAACTATTTCTCAATTAAAACACAGCTCTGCTAACACAACCCCCCCCCCAAATTTAATTTCCACTCACCTGATTTCCCCATGACAGGAATACACATAGGATAAATGAAGTGGTGTTAATTTTATGCCTTCTCATTAAGTTACAGAAATTAGTTACATAAGTTAATTACAAGTAACTAATTATTTGTAACTAGTTAGTTCCAATGTCACATGTGTCTCCCTCCTTTCTGCTTGTTCATGAAGTTAGATATGTAGGTGATTGTTATGATTTTTTGACAAAACCAGGAAAGAGACCAGACCTCTGCAATAAACCACGTTGCAAAGATCCAGCTTGACCCACAGTGTTTACTTTTTAAATATGTTTAACTGAAAAAACTATTTCTGAAAGAAAAAACTCCTCTGCTAACAGAACCCCCCCGAAATATAATTTCCACTCACCTGATTTCCCCACGCCAAGAAGACACATAGGATAAATGAAGGGGTGTCAATGTGATGCCTTCTCATTAAGTTACATAAGTAATTACATCAGTTAATTACAAGTAACTAATTATTTGTAACTAGTTACTTCCAAGGTCACATGTGTCTCCCTCCTTTATGCTAGTTTATGACGTTAGATATGTAGGTGATTGTTATGACCTTTTGACAGAACCAGGAAAGATACCAGACCTTTGCAATTAACCAGGTTGCAGAGATCCAGCTTCACTCACAGTGTTTGCTTTTTAAATATGTTAACTGAAAAAAACTATTTCTCAAAGAAAACACAGCTCTGCTAACAGAACCCACCCGAAATTTAATTTCCACTCACCTGATTTCTCCATGCCAAGAATACACCTAGGATAAATGAAGTGGTGTCAATGTTATGCCTTCTCATTAAGTTACATCAATTAGTTACATAAGTTAATTACAAGTAACTAATCATTTGTAACAAGTAACTTGCAAGGTCACATGTGTCTCCCTGCTTTCTGGTAGTTTATGAAGGTAGATATGTACGTGATTGTTATGACCTTTTGACAAAACCAAGAAAGAGACGAGACCTTTGCCATTAAGCAGGTTGCAAAGAACCAGCTTAAATGACAGTGTTTACTTTTTAAATATGTTAACTGATAAACTATTTCTGGAAGAAAACACAGCTCTGGTAACACAAACCCCCCAAAATTTAATTTCCACTCACCTGATATCCCCACGCCAAGAATACACATAGGATAAATGAAGTGGTGTCAATGATATGTCTTCTCATTAAGTTACATAAGTAAGTTACATAAGTTAATTACAAGTAACTAATTATTTGTAACTAGTTAGTTCCAATGTCACATGTGTCTCCCTCCTTTCTGCTTGTTCATGAAGTTAGATATGTAGGTGATTGTTATGATTTTTTGACAAAACCAGGAAAGAGACCAGACCTCTGCAATAAACAACGTTGCAAAGATCCAGCTTGACTCACAGTGTTTACTTTTTAAATATGTTTAACTGAAAAACCTATTTCTGAAAGAAAAAACTCCTCTGCTAACAGAACCCCCCCGAAATATAATTTCCACTCACCTGATTTCCCCACGCCAAGAAGACACATAGGATAAATGAAGGGGTGTCAATGTGATGCCTTCTCATTAAGTTACATAAGTAATTACATCAGTTAATTACAAGTAACTAATTATTTGTAACTAGTTACTTCCAAGGTCACATGTGTCTCCCTCCTTTATGCTAGTTTATGAAGTTAGATATGTAGGTGATTGTTATGACCTTTTGACAGAACCAGGAAAGATACCAGAGATTTGCAATTAACCAGGTTGCAGAGATCCAGCTTGACTCACAGTGTTTACTTTTTAAATATGTTAACTGAAAAAACTATTTCTGAAAGAAAACACAACTCTGCTAACCCAACCTCCCCGAAATTTAATTTCCATTCACCTGATTTTCCCACGCAAAAAATACGCAATGGATAAAGAAAGTGGTATCAATGTTATGCCTTCTCATTAAGTTACATAAGTTCGTTACCTAAGTTAATTACAAGTAACTAATTATTTGGAACTAGTTACTTCCAAGGTTACATGTATCTCCCTCGTTTCTACTAGTTTTTGAAGTTAGATACACAGGTGATTGTTATGACCTTTTGACAAAACCAGGAAAGAGACCAGACCTTTGCAATTAACCAGGTTGCAGAGATCCAGCTTGACTCACAGTATTTGCTTTTTAAATATGTTAACTGAAAAAATTATTTCTCAAAGAAAACACAGCTCTGCTAACACAACCCCCACAAACTTATTTTCCATTCACCTGATGTCCCCACTCCAAGAATACACATAGGATAAATGAAGTGGTGTCAATGTTATGCCTTCTTATTAAGTTACATAAGTTCATTACGTATGTAAATTACAAGTAACTAATTATTTGGAACTAGTTTCTTCCAAGGTCACATTTGTCTCCCTCCTTTCTGCTAGTTTTTGATGTTAGATACATAGGTGATTGTTATGACCTTTTGACCAAACCAGGAAAGATACCAGACCTTTGCAATTAACCAGGTTGCAGAGATCCAGCTTGACTCACAGTGTTTACTTTTTAAATATGTTAACTGAAAAAAACTATTTCTGAAAGAAAACACAGTTCTGCTAACACAAACCCCCTGAAATTTAATTTCTACTCACCTGATTTCTCCACGCCAAGAATACACACAGGATGAATGAATAGGTGTCAATGTTATGCCTTTTCATTAAGTTATATAATTTAGTTACATCAGTTAATTACAAGTAACTAATTATTTTTAACGAGTAACTTCCAAGGTCACATGTGTCTCCCTCCTTTCTGGTAGTTTATGAAGGTAGGTATGTACGTGATTGTTATGACCTTTTGACAAAACCAAGAAGGAGACCAGAACTTTGCAATTAACCAGTTTGCAAAGACCCAGCTTGACTCACAGTGTTTAGTTTTTAAATATTTTAACTGAAAAAACTATTTGTGAAAGAAAACACAGCTCTGCTAACACAACCCCCCAAATTTTAATTTCCACTCACCTGATTTCCCCACGCCAAGAATACACATAGGATAAATGAAGTGGTGTCAATGTTATGCCTTCTCATTAAGTTACATCAATTAGTTACATAAGTTAATTACAGGTAACTAATTATTTTTAATGAGTAACTTCCAAGGTCACATGTGTCTCCCCCCTTTCTGCTAGTTTTTGAAGTTAGATACTGTGACAACCCCAGACCTACCGGAGTATGCCACTCTTTAATTAAGCTGCCACCAACCATTCCCTATAAGGAGTCACACAGACCAGGAATGGATTTTTAACAAACAAAAGAACAAGGTTTATTTAAATAACAAACAGGGTAAATAAGAAGATCAAGTAAATAAGATACTGTAACGTGGCGTAGTCTTAATCATATACATACAACAGTTTGGTTCCCACAGAACCCTTTAAAGTAAAGCACAGACCCTGAACCTATCAGTTCTGGCTACCTATATAGAAACCTGAACCTATCAGGTATGTACTAACTGACACACAGTTGTACTCAGTCTGACACACAGACTCCCACTCCTCAACTCCTAACTTCTCCACAACAGCTCCAAACATATATACAGTACAGCTCCTCCCCCTGATGTCCCGCCTTCCACTCTCCATAGGATGGAACTTTCCCTCCAAACCCATGACAGACAGGTAACATCAGTGCTGTATGTAACAGATACATAGGTGATTGTTATGACCTTTTGACCAAACCAGGAAAGATACCAGACCTTTGCAATTAACCAGGTTGCAGATATCCAGCTTGACTCACAGTGTTTGCTTTTTAAATATGTTAACTGAAAAAATCTATTTCTCAAAGAAAACACAGCTCTGCTAACAGAACCAACCCGAAATTTAATTTCCACTCACCTGATTTCTCCATGCCAAGAATACACGTAGGATAAATTACGTGGTGTCAATGTTATGTCTTCTCATTAAGTTACATCAATTAGTTACATAAGGTAATTACAAGTAACTAATTATTTTTAATGAGTAACTTCCAAGGTCACATGTTTCTCCCTCCTTTCTGGTAGTTTATGAAGGTAGGTATGTAGGTGATTGTTATGACCTTTTGACCAAACCAGGAAAGATACCATACCTTTGCAATTAACCAGGTTGCAGATATCCAGTTTGACTCACAGTGTTTGCTTTTTAAATATGTTAACTGAAAAAAAACTATTTCTGAAAGAAAACACAGCTCTGCTAACAGAACCCACCCGAAATTTAATTTCCACTCACCTGATTTCTCCATGCCAAGAATACACCTAGGATAAATGAAGTGGTGTCAATGTTATGCCTTCTCATTAAGTTACATCAATTAGTTACAGAAGTTAATTACAAGTAGCTAATCATTTGTAACAAGTAACTTGCAAGGTCACATGTGTCTCCCTCCTTTCTGGTAGTTTATGAAGGAAGATATGTACGTGATTGTTATGACCTTTTGACAAAACCAAGAAAGAGACGAGACCTTTGCCATTAACCAGGTTGCAAAGAACCAGCTTGAATGACAGTGTTTACTTTTTAAATATGTTAACTGATAAACTATTTCTGAAGGAAAACACAGCTCTGGTAACACAAACCCCCCAAAATTTAATTTCCACTCACCTGATATCCCCACACCAAGAATACACATAGGATAAATGAAGTGGTGTCAATGATATGTCTTCTCATTAAGTTACATAAGTAAGTTACATAAGTTAATTACAAGTAACTAATTATTTGTAACTAGTTACTTCCAAGGTCACATGTGTCTCCCTCCTTTCTGCGAGTTTATGAAGTTAGATATGTAGGTGATTGTTATGACCTTTTGACAAAACCAGCAAAGAGACCAGACCTCTGCAATTAACCAGGTTGCAAAGATCCAGTTTGACTCACAGTGTTTACTTTTTAAATATGTTTAACTGAAAAAATTATTTCTGAAAGAAAAAACTCTTGTGCTACCACAACCCCCCCCAAAATTTAATTTCCACTCACCTTCTTTACCCACACCAAGAATACACATAGGATAAATGAAGGGGTGTCAGTGTGATGCCTTCTCATTAAGTTACATAAGTTAGTTACATAAGTTAATTACAAGTAACTAATTATTTGTAACTAGTTAGTTCCAATGTCACATGTGTCTCCCTCCTTTCTGCTTGTTTATGAAGTTAGATATGTAGGTGATTGTTATGACCTTTGGACAAAACCAGGAAAGATACCAGACCTTTGCAATTAACCAGGTTGCAGAGATCCAGCTTGACTCACAGTGTTTGCTTTTTAAATATGTTAACTGAAAAAAACTATTTCTCAATTAAAACACAGCTCTGCTAACACAACCCCCCCAAAATTTAATTTCCACTCACCTGATTTCCCCACACCAAGAATACACATAGGATAAATGAAGTGGTGTTAATTTTATGCCTTCTCATTAAGTTACATAAATTAGTTACATAAGTTAATTACAAGTAACTAATTATTTGTAACGAGTTACTTCCAAGGTCACATGTGTCTCCCTCCTTTCTGCTAATATATGATATTAGATATGCAGGTGATTGTTATGATTTTTTGACAATACCAGGAAAGAGATCAGACCTTTGCAATTAACCAGGTTGCAGAGATCCAGCTTGACTCACAGTATTTGCTTTTTAAATATGTTAACTGAAAAAACTATTTCTGTAAGAAAACACAGCTCTGCTAACTCGATCCCCCCCCAAAATTTAATTTCCACTCACCTGATTTCCCCATGCCAAGAATACACATAGGATAAATGAAGGGGTGTCAATTTGATGCCTTCTCATTAAGTTACATAAATTAGTTACATAAGTTAATTACAAGTAACTAATTATTTTTAACGAGTAACTTCCAAGGTCACATGTGTCTCCCTCCTTTCTGGTAGTTTATGAAGGTAGATATGTATGTGAGTGTTATGACCTTTTCAGAAAACCAAGAAGCAGACCAGACCTTAGCAATTAACCAGGTTGCAAAGACCCAGCTTGACTCACAGTGTTTACTTCTTAAATATGTTAACTGAAAAAATTATTTGTGAAAGAAAACACAGCTCTGCTAACACAACCCCCCTAAATTTAATTTCCACTCACCTGATTTCCCCACGCCAAGAATACACATAGGATAAATGAAGTGGTGTCAATGTTATGCCCTCTCATTAAGTAACATAAGTTAGTTACATAAGTTAATTACAAGTAACTAATTATTTGTTACTAGTTACTTCCAAGGTCACAAGTGTCTCCCTCCTTTCTGGTAGTTTATGAAGTTAGATATGTAGGTGATCGTTATGATTTTTTGACAAAACCAGGAAAGAGATCAGACCTCTGCAATTAACCAGGTTGCAAAGATCCAGCTTGACTCACAGTGTTTACTTTTTAAATATGTTTAACTGTAAAAACTATTTCTCAATTAAAACACAGCTCTGCTAACACAAACCCCCCAAAATTTAATTTCCACTCACCTGATTTCCCCATGCCAAGAATACACATAGGATAAATGAAGTGGTGTTAATTTTATGCCTTCTCATTAAGTTACATAAATTAATTACATAAGTTAATTACAAGTAACTAATTATTTGTAACTAGTTACTTCCAAGGTCACATGTGTCTCCCTCCTTTCTGCTAATATATGATGTTAGATATGTAGGTTTTTTTTATGATTTTTTTACAAAACCAGGAAGGAGATCAGACCTCTGCAATGAACCAGGTTGCAAAGATCCAGCTTGACTCAGAGTGTTTACTTTTTAAATATGTTTAACTGAAAAAATTATTTCTGAAAGAAAAAACTCCTCTGCTAACACAATCCCCCCCGAAATGTAATTTCCACTCACCTGATTTCCCCACGCCAAGAATACACATAGGATAAATGAAGTGGTGTCAATGTTATGCCCTCTCATTAAGTAACATAAGTTAGTTACATAAGTTAATTACAAGTAACTAATTATTTGTTACTAGTTACTTCCAAGGTCACAAGTGTCTCCCTCCTTTCTGGTAGTTTATGAAGTTAGATATGTAGGTGATCGTTATGATTTTTTGACAAAACCAGGAAAGAGATCAGACCTCTGCAATTAACCAGGTTGCAGAGATCCAGCTTGACTCACAGTGTTTACTTTTTAAATATGTTTAACTGTAAAAACTATTTCTGTAAGAAAACACAGCTCTGCTAACTCGATCCTCCCCCAAATTTAATTTCCACTCACCTGATTTCCCCATGCCAAGAATACACATAGGATAAATGAAGGGGTGTCAATTTGATGCCTTCTCATTAAGTTACATAAATTAGTTACATAAGTTAATTACAAGTAACTTATTATTTTTAACGAGTAACTTCCAAGGTCACATGTGTCTCCCTCCTTTCTGCTAGTTTATGAAGTTAGATATGTAGGTGATCGTTATGACCTTTTGACAAAACCAGGAAAGATACCAGACCTTTGCAATTAACCAGGTTGCAGAGATCCAGCTTGACTCACAGTGTTTGCTTTTTAAATACGTTAACTGAGAAAAACTATTTCTCAATTAAAACACAGCTCTGCTAACACAAACCCCCCAAAATTTAATTTCCACTCACCTGATTTCCCCATGCCAAGAATACACCTAGGATAAATGAAGTGGTGTCAATGTTATGCCTTCTCATTAAGTTACATAAATTAATTACATAAGTTAATTACAAGTAACTAATTATTTGTAACTAGTTACTTCCAAGGTCACATGTGTCTCCCTCCTTTCTGCTAATATATGATGTTAGATATGTAGGTTTTTTTTATGATTTTTTTACAAAACCAGGAAGGAGATCAGACCTCTGCAATTAACCAGGTTGCAAAGATCCAGAATGACTCACAGTGTTTACTTTTTAAATATGTTTAACTGAAAAAACTATTTCTGAAAGAAATCACAGCTCTGGTAACACAAACCCCCCAAAATTTAATTTCCACTCACCTGATATCCCCACGCCAAGAATACACATAGGATAAATGAAGTGGTGTCAATGATATGTCTTCTCATTAAGTTACATAAGTAAGTTACATAAGTCAATTACAAGTAACTAATTATTTGTAACTAGTTACTTCCAAGGTCACATGTGTCTCCCTCCTTTCTGCTAGTTTATGAAGTTAGATATGCAGGTTATTGTTATGACCTTTTGACAAAACCAGGAAAGTGACCAGACCGTTGCAATTAACCAGGTTGCAAAGATCCAGCTTGACTCACAGTGTTTACTTTTTAAATATGTTAACTGAAAAAAATATTTCTGAAAGAAAACACAGCTCTGCTAACACAACCCCCCCCGCAATTTAATTTCCACTCAACTGGTTTCCCCACACCAAGAATACAAATAGGATAAATGAAGTGGTGTCAATGTTATGCCTTGTCATTAAGTTACATAAGTTAGTTACATGATTTAATTACAAGTAACTAATTATTTGTAACTAGTTACTTACAAGGTCACATGTGTCTCCCTCCTTTTTGCTCGTTTGTGATGTTAGATATGTAGGTTATTATTATGACCTTTTAACAAAACAAGGAAAGAGACCAGACCTTTTCAATTAACCAGGTGGCAAAGATACAGCTTGACTCACAGTGTTTACTTTTTAAATATGTTAACTGAAAAAAAAACTATTTCTAAAAGAATACATATCTCTCCTAACAGAAACCCTCCAAAATTGAATTTCCACTCAAATGATTTCCCCACACCAAGAATACACATTGGATAAATGAAGGGGTGTCAATTTTATGCCTTCTCATTAAGTTACATTAGTTACATAAGTTAGTTACAAGTAACTAATTTTTTGTAACTGCTTACTTCCAAGGTCACATGTGCCTCCCTACTTTCTGCTAATATATGAAGTTAGATATGCAGGTTATTGTTATGATTCTTTGACAAAACCAAGAAAGAGATCAGACCTTTGCAAATAACCAGGTAGCAAAGATCCAGCTTGACTCACAGTGTTTACTTTTTAAATGTTAACTGAAAAAAAAAATTCTGAAAGAAAACACAGCTCTGCTAACACAACCCCCCCAAAATTTAATTTCTACTCACCTGATTTCCCCATGCCAAGAATAAACATAAGATGAATGAATAGGTTTCAATGTGATGCCTTCTCATTAAGTTACATAAGTTAGTTACATAAGTTAGTTACAAGTAACTAATTATTTGTTACCAGTTACTTCCAAGGTCACACGTGTCTCCCTCCTTTCTGGTAGTTTTTGAAGTTAAATACGTAGGTGATTGTTATGACCTTTTGACAAAACCAGGAAAGAGACCAGAACTTTACAATTAACCAGGTTGCAGAGATCCAGCTTGACTCACAGTATTTACTTTTTAAATATGTTAACTGAAAAAAACTATTTCTGAACGAAAACACAGCTTTGCTAACACAACCCCCCCCGCGAAATTTAATTTCCACTCAACTGTTTTCCCCACACCAAGAATACAAATAGGATAAATGAAGTGGTGTCAATGTTATGCCTTCTCATTAAGTTACATAAGTTAGTTACATAAGTTAATTACAAGTAACTGATTATTTGTAACTAGTTACTTTCAAGGACACACGTGTCTCCCTCCTTTCTCCTAGTTCATGAAGGTAGATATGTAGGTGATTGTTATGACCTTTTCACAAAACCAGGAAGGAGACCAGACCTTTGCAATTAACCAGGTTGCAAAGATCCAGCTTGACTCACAGTGTTTACTTTTTAAACATGTTAACTGAAAAAAACTATTTCTAAAAGAATACACAGCTCTGCTAACACAACCTCCCCGAAATTTAATTTCCACTCACCTGATTTCCCCACGCTAAGAATACACATAGGGTAAATGAAGTGATCTCAATGTTATGCCTTCTCATTCAGTTACATAAGTTCGTTACGTAAGTTAATTACAAGTAACTAATTATTTTTAACAAGTAACTTCCAAGGTCACATATGTCAACCTCCTTTCTGGTAGTTTTTGAATTTAGATATGTAGGTGATTGTTATGACCTTTTGACAAAACCAGGAAAGAGACCATAACTTTACAATTAACCAGGTTGCAGAGATCAAGCTTGACTCACAGTGTTTACTTTTTAAATATGTTAACTGAAAAAAACTATTTCTGAAAGAAAACACAGCTTTGCTAACACAACGCACCCCCCGAAATTTAATTTCTACTCACCTGATTTCCACACGCCAAGAATACACAAACGATAAAGGAAGTGGTGTCATAGTGATGCCTTCTCATTAAGTTATATATCATAGTTACATAAGTTAATTACAAGTAACTAATTATTTGTAACTAGTTACTTTCAAGTTCACATGTTTCTCCCTCCTTTCTCCTAGTTCATGGAGTTAGATATGTAGGTGATTGTTATGACCTTTTCACAAAACCAGGAAGGAGACCAGACCTTTGAAATTAACCAGGTTGCACAGATCCAGAATGACTCACAGTGTTTACTTTTTAAATATGTTAACTGAAAAAAACTATTTCTCAAAGAAAACACAGCTCTGCTAACACAAACACCCCGAAATATAATTTCCACTCACCTGATTTCCCCATGCCAAGAATACATATAGGTTAAATAATGTGGTGTCAATGTTATGCCTTCTCATTAAGTTATATAAATTAGTTACATGAGTTAATTATTTTTAACGAGTAACCTCCAAGATCCCATGCGTCTCCCTCCTTTCTGATAGTTTATGAAGATAGATATGTAGTTGATTTTTATGACCTTTTGATAAAACCAGGAAAGATACCAGACCTTTGTAATTAACCAGGTTGCAAAGATCCAGCTTGACTCACAGAGGTTACTTTTTAAATATGTTAACTGAAATAACTATTTCTGAAAGAAAACACAACTCTGCTAACCCAACCCCCCCGAAATTTAACTTCCACTCACCTGATTTTCCCACGCCAAAAATACACAATGGATAAAGGAAGTGGAGTCAATGTTATGCCTTCTCATTAAGTTACATAAGTTCGTTACGTAAGTTAATTACAAGTAACTAATTATTTGAACATAGTTACTTGCAAGGTCACATGTGTCTCCCTCCTTTCTGCTAGTTTTTGAAGTTAGATACATAGGTGATTGTTATGACCTTTTGACAAAACCAGGAAAGAGACCAGACCTTTGAAATTAATGAGATTGCAGACATCCAGCTTGACTCACAGTGTTTACTTTTTAAATATGTTAACTGAAAAAAATTATTTCTCAAAGAAAACACAGCTCTACTAAAACAACCCCCATGAAACTTATTTTCCACTTACCGGATTTCCCCACGCCAAGAATACACAATGGATAAATGAAGTGTTGTCAATGTTATGCCTTCTCATTAAGTTACATAAGTTTGTTACATAATTTAATTACAAGTAACTAATTATTTTTAACAAGTAACTTCCGAGGTCACATATGTCACCCTCCTTTCTGGTAGTTTTTGAATTTAGATACGTAGGTGATTGTTATGACCTTTTGAAAAAACCAGGAAAGAGACCATAACTTTACAATTAACCAGGTTGCAGAGATCAAGCTTGACTCACAGTGTTTACTTTTTAAATATGTTAACTGAAAAAAACAATTTCTGAAAGAAAACACAGCTTTGCTAACACAACGCCCCCGCCTGAAATTTAATTTCTACTCACCTGATTTCCACATGCCAAGAATACACAAACGATAAAGGAAGTGGTGTCATAGTGATGCCTTCTCATTAAGTTATATACGATAGTTACATAAGTTAATTACAAGTAACTAATTATTTGTAACTAGTTACTTTCAAGTTCACATGTGTCTCCCTCCTTTCTCCTAGTTCATGAAGTTAGATATATAGGTGATTGTTATGACCTTTTCACAAAACCAGGAAGGAGACCAGACCTTTGAAATTAACCAGGTTGCACAGATCCAGAATGACTCAGAGTGTTTACTTTTTAAATATGTTAACTGAAAAAAAAATATTTCTGAAAGAAAACACAGCCCTGCTAACACAAACCCCCCGAAATTTAATTTCCATTCACCTGATTTCCCCACGCCAAGAATACACATAGGATGAATGAATAGGTTTCAATGTGATGCCTTCTCATTAAGTTACATAAGTTAGTTACATATGTTAATTACAAGTAACTAATTACTTGTTACCAGTTACTTCCAAGGTCACATGTGTCTCCCTCCTTTCTGCTAGTTTTTGAAGTTATATATGTAGGTTATTGTTATGACCTTTTGACAAAACCAGGAAAGTGAACAGACCTTTGCAATTAACCAGGTTGCAAAGATCCAGCTTGACTCACAGTGTTTACTTCTTAAATATGTTAACTGAAAACAACTATTTCTGAAAGAAAACACAGCTCTGCTAACACAACCCCCCCAAATTTAATTTTCACTCACCTGATTTCCCCACGCAAAGAATACACATAGGATAAATGAAGTGGTGTCAATGTTATGCCTTCTCATTAAGTTACATAAGTTAGTTACATAAGTTAATTACAAGTAACTAATTATTTGTAACTAGTTACTTTCAAGGACACATGTGTCTCCCTCCTTTCTCCTAGTATATGAAGTTAGATATGTAGGTGATTGTTATGACCTTTTGACAAAACCAGGAAAGATACCAGACCTTTGCAATTAACCAGGTTGCAAAGATCCAGCTTGAATCACGCTCTTTACTTTTTAAATATATTAACTGAAAAAATTATTTCTGCAAGAAATCACAGCTCTGCTAACACAACCCTCCCCCTGAAATTTAATTTCCACTCACCTGATTTCCCCACACGAAGAATACACATAGGATAAATGAAGGGGTGTCAATGTTATGCCTTCTCAGTACGTTACATAATTAAGTTACATAAGTTAATTACAAGTAAATAATTATTTGTAACTAGTTACTTTCAAGTTCACATGTGTCTCGCTCCTTTGTCCTAGTTCATGAAAATAGATATGTAGGTGATTGTTATGACCTTTTCATAAATCCAGGAAGGAGACCAGACCTTTGCAATTAACCAGGTTGCAAAGATCCAGCTTGACTCACAGTGTTTACTTTTTAAACATGTTAACTGCAAAAAACTATTTCTAAAAGAATACACAGCTCTGCTAACACAACCCCTCCGAAATTTAATTTCCACTCACCTGATTTACCCACGCCAAGAATACACATAGGATAAATGAAGTGTTGTCAATGTTATGCCTTCTCATTAAGTTATATAAGATAATTACATAATTTTATTACAAGTAACTAATTATTTTTAACAAGTAACTTCCAAGGTCACATGTGCCACCCTCCTTTCTGGTAGTTTTTGAAGTTAGATACGTAGGTGATTGTTATGACCTTTTGACAAAACCAGGAAAGAGACCAGACCTTTGCAATTAACCAGGTTGCAAAGATCCAGCTTGACTCACAGTGTTTACTTTTTAAATATGTTAACTGAAAAAAACTATTTCTGAAAGAAAGCACATCTCTTGTAACACAAGCCACCAAATTTAATTGCCACTCACCTGATTTCCCCACGCCAAGAATACGCATAGGATAAATGAAGTGGTCTCAATGTTATACCTTCTAATTAAGTTACATAATTTAGTTACATAATTTAATTACAAGTAACCAATTATTTGTTACCATTTACTTCCAAGGTCACATATGTCTCCCTCCTTTCTGCTAGTTTATGAATTTAGATATGTAGGTGATTGTTATGACCTTTTGACAAAACGAGGAAAGATATCAGACCTTTTTAATTAACCAGGTTGCAAAGATGCAGCTTGACTCACAGTGTTTATTTTTTAATTATGTTAACTGAAAAAATTATTTCTGCAAGAAATCACAGCTCTGGTAAAACAGCCCCCCCCCCGAAATTTAATTTCCACTCACCTGATATCCTCACACCAAGAATACACATAGGATAAATGAAGTGAGGTCAATGTTATGCCTTCTCATTAATTTACATAAGTTAGTTACATAAGTTAAATACAAGTAACTAATTATTTGTTACCAGTTACTTTCAAGGACACACGTGTCTCCCTCCTTTCTGGTAGTTTATGAAGGTATATATGTGGGTGATTGTTATGACCTTTTGACAAAAGCAGGAATGATATCAGACCTTTGTAATTAACCAGGTTGCAAAGATCCAGCTTGACTCACAGTGTTTACTTTTTAAATATGTTAACTGAAAAAAATTATTTCTCAAAGAAAACACAGCTCTGGTAACACAAACTCCCCAAAATTTAGTTTCCTCTCACCTGATTTCCCCACGCCAAGAATACACATAGGATAAATGAAGTGATCTCAATGTTATGCCTTCTCATTCAGTTACATAAGTTAGTTATATAAGTTAATTACAAGTAAATAATTATTTGTAACTAGTTACTTCCAAGGTGACATGTGTCTCCCTCCTTTCTGCTAATATATGAAGTTAGATAAATAGGTGATTGTTATGAACTTTTCACAAAATCTGGAAGGAGACCAGACCTTTGCAATTAACCACGAAGGAAAGATCTAGAATGACTCACAGTGTTTACTTTTTAAATGTGTTAAATGAAAAAAATATTTCTGAAAGAAAACAAAGCTGTGCTAACACAACCCCCCCGAAATTTAATTTCCACTCACCTAATGTCCCCACACCAAGAATACACAGAGAATAAATGAATTGGTGTCAATGTTATGCCTTCTCATTAAGTTACATAATTTAGTTACATAAGTTAATTACAAGTAACTAATTATTTGTAACTAGTTACTTTCAAGGACACATGTGTCTCCCTCCTTTCTCTTAGTTCATGAATTTAGATATGTATGTGATTGTTAAGAACTTTTGTCAAAACCAAAGAGACGAGACCTTTGCAATTAACCAGGTTGCAAAGAACCAGCTTGAATGACAGTGTGTACTTTTTAAATATGTTAACTGAAAAAAACTATTTCTCAATTAAAACACAGCTCTGCTAACACAACCCCCCCCCCAAATTTAATTTCCACTCACCTGATTTCCCCATGACAGGAATACACATAGGATAAATGAAGTGGTGTTAATTTTATGCCTTCTCATTAAGTTACAGAAATTAGTTACATAAGTTAATTACAAGTAACTAATTATTTGTAACTAGTTAGTTCCAATGTCACATGTGTCTCCCTCCTTTCTGCTTGTTCATGAAGTTAGATATGTAGGTGATTGTTATGATTTTTTGACAAAACCAGGAAAGAGACCAGACCTCTGCAATAAACCACGTTGCAAAGATCCAGCTTGACCCACAGTGTTTACTTTTTAAATATGTTTAACTGAAAAAACTATTTCTGAAAGAAAAAACTCCTCTGCTAACAGAACCCCCCCGAAATATAATTTCCACTCACCTGATTTCCCCACGCCAAGAAGACACATAGGATAAATGAAGGGGTGTCAATGTGATGCCTTCTCATTAAGTTACATAAGTAATTACATCAGTTAATTACAAGTAACTAATTATTTGTAACTAGTTACTTCCAAGGTCACATGTGTCTCCCTCCTTTATGCTAGTTTATGACGTTAGATATGTAGGTGATTGTTATGACCTTTTGACAGAACCAGGAAAGATACCAGACCTTTGCAATTAACCAGGTTGCAGAGATCCAGCTTCACTCACAGTGTTTGCTTTTTAAATATGTTAACTGAAAAAAACTATTTCTCAAAGAAAACACAGCTCTGCTAACAGAACCCACCCGAAATTTAATTTCCACTCACCTGATTTCTCCATGCCAAGAATACACCTAGGATAAATGAAGTGGTGTCAATGTTATGCCTTCTCATTAAGTTACATCAATTAGTTACATAAGTTAATTACAAGTAACTAATCATTTGTAACAAGTAACTTGCAAGGTCACATGTGTCTCCCTGCTTTCTGGTAGTTTATGAAGGTAGATATGTACGTGATTGTTATGACCTTTTGACAAAACCAAGAAAGAGACGAGACCTTTGCCATTAAGCAGGTTGCAAAGAACCAGCTTAAATGACAGTGTTTACTTTTTAAATATGTTAACTGATAAACTATTTCTGGAAGAAAACACAGCTCTGGTAACACAAACCCCCCAAAATTTAATTTCCACTCACCTGATATCCCCACGCCAAGAATACACATAGGATAAATGAAGTGGTGTCAATGATATGTCTTCTCATTAAGTTACATAAGTAAGTTACATAAGTTAATTACAAGTAACTAATTATTTGTAACTAGTTAGTTCCAATGTCACATGTGTCTCCCTCCTTTCTGCTTGTTCATGAAGTTAGATATGTAGGTGATTGTTATGATTTTTTGACAAAACCAGGAAAGAGACCAGACCTCTGCAATAAACAACGTTGCAAAGATCCAGCTTGACTCACAGTGTTTACTTTTTAAATATGTTTAACTGAAAAACCTATTTCTGAAAGAAAAAACTCCTCTGCTAACAGAACCCCCCCGAAATATAATTTCCACTCACCTGATTTCCCCACGCCAAGAAGACACATAGGATAAATGAAGGGGTGTCAATGTGATGCCTTCTCATTAAGTTACATAAGTAATTACATCAGTTAATTACAAGTAACTAATTATTTGTAACTAGTTACTTCCAAGGTCACATGTGTCTCCCTCCTTTATGCTAGTTTATGAAGTTAGATATGTAGGTGATTGTTATGACCTTTTGACAGAACCAGGAAAGATACCAGAGATTTGCAATTAACCAGGTTGCAGAGATCCAGCTTGACTCACAGTGTTTACTTTTTAAATATGTTAACTGAAAAAACTATTTCTGAAAGAAAACACAACTCTGCTAACCCAACCTCCCCGAAATTTAATTTCCATTCACCTGATTTTCCCACGCAAAAAATACGCAATGGATAAAGAAAGTGGTATCAATGTTATGCCTTCTCATTAAGTTACATAAGTTCGTTACCTAAGTTAATTACAAGTAACTAATTATTTGGAACTAGTTACTTCCAAGGTTACATGTATCTCCCTCGTTTCTACTAGTTTTTGAAGTTAGATACACAGGTGATTGTTATGACCTTTTGACAAAACCAGGAAAGAGACCAGACCTTTGCAATTAACCAGGTTGCAGAGATCCAGCTTGACTCACAGTATTTGCTTTTTAAATATGTTAACTGAAAAAATTATTTCTCAAAGAAAACACAGCTCTGCTAACACAACCCCCACAAACTTATTTTCCATTCACCTGATGTCCCCACTCCAAGAATACACATAGGATAAATGAAGTGGTGTCAATGTTATGCCTTCTTATTAAGTTACATAAGTTCATTACGTATGTAAATTACAAGTAACTAATTATTTGGAACTAGTTTCTTCCAAGGTCACATTTGTCTCCCTCCTTTCTGCTAGTTTTTGATGTTAGATACATAGGTGATTGTTATGACCTTTTGACCAAACCAGGAAAGATACCAGACCTTTGCAATTAACCAGGTTGCAGAGATCCAGCTTGACTCACAGTGTTTACTTTTTAAATATGTTAACTGAAAAAAACTATTTCTGAAAGAAAACACAGTTCTGCTAACACAAACCCCCTGAAATTTAATTTCTACTCACCTGATTTCTCCACGCCAAGAATACACACAGGATGAATGAATAGGTGTCAATGTTATGCCTTTTCATTAAGTTATATAATTTAGTTACATCAGTTAATTACAAGTAACTAATTATTTTTAACGAGTAACTTCCAAGGTCACATGTGTCTCCCTCCTTTCTGGTAGTTTATGAAGGTAGGTATGTACGTGATTGTTATGACCTTTTGACAAAACCAAGAAGGAGACCAGAACTTTGCAATTAACCAGTTTGCAAAGACCCAGCTTGACTCACAGTGTTTAGTTTTTAAATATTTTAACTGAAAAAACTATTTGTGAAAGAAAACACAGCTCTGCTAACACAACCCCCCAAATTTTAATTTCCACTCACCTGATTTCCCCACGCCAAGAATACACATAGGATAAATGAAGTGGTGTCAATGTTATGCCTTCTCATTAAGTTACATCAATTAGTTACATAAGTTAATTACAGGTAACTAATTATTTTTAATGAGTAACTTCCAAGGTCACATGTGTCTCCCCCCTTTCTGCTAGTTTTTGAAGTTAGATACTGTGACAACCCCAGACCTACCGGAGTATGCCACTCTTTAATTAAGCTGCCACCAACCATTCCCTATAAGGAGTCACACAGACCAGGAATGGATTTTTAACAAACAAAAGAACAAGGTTTATTTAAATAACAAACAGGGTAAATAAGAAGATCAAGTAAATAAGATACTGTAACGTGGCGTAGTCTTAATCATATACATACAACAGTTTGGTTCCCACAGAACCCTTTAAAGTAAAGCACAGACCCTGAACCTATCAGTTCTGGCTACCTATATAGAAACCTGAACCTATCAGGTATGTACTAACTGACACACAGTTGTACTCAGTCTGACACACAGACTCCCACTCCTCAACTCCTAACTTCTCCACAACAGCTCCAAACATATATACAGTACAGCTCCTCCCCCTGATGTCCCGCCTTCCACTCCCCATAGGATGGAACTTTCCCTCCAAACCCATGACAGACAGGTACCATCAGTGCTGTATGTAACACCTCCCCTCTTTATAAGTTGTTTTGCAGGGGAAAAGCTAAAGTGCTTTTCTCCAAAAAACAACCAGGATCAAAACACACAAAAACAGTTATACAATAACACAATCCCATACTTACACTCTAGGTTAAAGATATCAATTAGGCATTTAAACATTCATATTTACAATACATTAAGTTACCTTTATTAATACAAACCAAGCATGTTTAATAAACAGGTACAATTAACTTTTGGTCAACAAACTATACATAGTCCATAGTTTCTTCTCCGTCTTCACTCTTCAGGTCTTCTTGACAAGGCGTCAGCAACACAGTTCATTGACCCTCTGACCACCTTCATTTCAAAGTCATAATCTTGCAGGTTTAAAGCCCACCTCATAAGTTTACTATTATGGGTTTTCATTGTCTTTAACCACTGCAGTGGTGAGTGGTCAGTGCACAGAATAAAATGTCTTCCCCAGATGTAAGGCTTGGCCTTCTGGATCGCGTATACTATGGCCAGGCACTCCTTTTCCACTGTTGCCAAATGTCTCTCACCTTTCTGGAGTTTCCTACTCAGGTAGGACACTGGATGCTGGTCACCATTTTCATCCTCCTGGCAAAGAACTGCTCCTACCCCGCTGTTAGACGCATCGGTGTAGATGATGAACTCCCGGTCGAAGTCGGGAGCACGCAGCACTGGATAATTGATGAGCGCCTCCTTCAACCTCCGGAACGCCTCCTCACAGTCGCTGGTCCACGGGATGCGGTCATCAGTCTTCTTCCGCGTCAGATCGGTCAGCGGAGTCGCCATCTCGCTAAACCTCGGGATGAACTTTCTGTAGTAGCCCACCAACCCAAGAAATGATTTGACTTTTTTCTTGGTGTTGGGCCTGGGCCAAACACGAACGGCTTCTATCTTGGCCTCTAGGGGTTTGATCACTCCTCCCCCTACTATGTGACCCAAGTATTTTATTTCTGGGCTACCCAGCTGCAGTTTGTTCTCTTTGCAGGGCCTAGTCCAAAGCACTTCCTCCCCTGGGTTAAAGTGCCTCTCCCTGGCTTTCTGGTCATACCAGGTTTTCTGTCTAACCTTCTGAGCTTGCAGGTTCTCTGCTGCTAGCTCTAGGTTTCTCTTTAGGTCATTCATTAAAGAGTCTATATATGTCACAACATCTTGTGGGTCATCCTGGGTGATCTGCTCCCAATTTTGTTTGATTAAATCAAGTGGCCCTTTCACCCTTCTCCCAAACAAAAGTTCAAACGGACTGAACCCGGTACTGGCTTGGGGCACTGATCGATAAGCAAACAAAAGGGATTGCAGCTTCTGGTCCCAATTGTTTGGATTCTCTGCCAAGTAAGCCCTAATCATGCGCATTAGAGTCCCATTGAACTTCTCCGTTAACCCATTACTTTCGGGGTGATAGGCAGTGGTTTCCTTGTGTTTAATTCCACAGATTTGCCATAACCGTTTCATGAGCTTTGATGTAAACGATGTGCCCAAATCTGTGATTATTTCTGAGGCAAATCCCATCCTGGACATATACCCCACCAAGGCATCTGCCACTGTGTTAGTTTCAATGTTAGTCAAGGGAATGGCTTCGGGGTACCTCGTGGCATGGTCCACAATGGTGAGGATGAACCGGTTCCCCCTCTTTGTGGCCTTGGGCAAAGGTCCCACAATATCCACTCCTATACATTTGAACGGGGTGTCAATCACAGGCAAAGGGCACAACTTCGCTTTGGTCCTGTCACGGTTATTCCCCTGCCTCTGGCACACATCACATTGTTTACAGAACTCCTTGATCTGCTTCCCTATTTCAGGCCAGTAAAAATTCTGTGTGATTCTCTGCTGTGTTTTGTTCACCCCTAAGTGCGCAGCAAACATGTCAGAGTGCCCCCTTTGTAAGATCATGGGGCGATACTTTTCAGGTACCACTAGCTGACTTCTGATCCCATCTCCCCCTTTTGAGATATCCATCAGGGTCTCTCTATATAAAATTCCCTTTTTCTCGCGAAATCTCGCTGGGGTTTCAGGTGTTAGCTGGGTGTCTGTCACCTTTTCAAAACACTTTCGGAGAGTGGCGTCTGCCTTTTGCTCTTGGCCAAATTTGCTGTCTGTGGTTAAGGTTTCTGCCACAGCTTCGGGACTACCCTCATCTGCTTCAGCCTTGGGCCCTTCAGTACCCCCCTGAACTGTCCCCGTGGTAGCTTGTGAGCGTGTAATCACTAGCACCCGTTTCACATGTTCAGCCAGGTCATTTCCCTCGAGCACGGCTGCTGGCAGAGTCGATGAAATCGCTAGCCGCCAAACTCCCCTCCAGCCTTGAAAGCTCACAGGTACCTCAGCTACTGGCAGTGAGATCACCTGCCCCTCAATCCCGGCCACCTTCAAGCTCTCATTTGGGATTATATACTTCCTAGGAATAATGTCTGGATGGCACAGGGTCACCTGGGAACAAGTATCCCTTAGCCCCCTATACTGATGGTCAAGTATTCCTACGTCCACACCTGCGGTCTCAAACAACTGCGAATCTGTCCTCACTAGTAAGCAGCGCTTGACCTCCACAAGAGGACCATTTTCCCCAGCCTGATCAGCAGATGTAACTGTTCCAGATTGAGTAGCCATGGCAACAGGCTCCCTCAGTGGCAAAGGGCTTTGCTCTGTCTGGACACAGAACACAGCTTTTGGCTTGGTTCCACTCAAATCATGAGGCAAATTTCCCTTTAGCTGCTTTAATTTCTCACACTCTGAGATTAGATGGCCCTTTCCTTGACAGAAATAACATTTTCTGCTGTACTTGGAGTCTTTCTCATCTGGTTTTGGTTTTCCCTCCAAAATCTGAGGTCTTTGTGGTTTCATGTCTGAGGGTTTCCCTTCAACATGGGCCCCTCCCCCTTGCTGGTTTTCCCCTGGTCCCTGAGAGTACTTGCTGTAGGTTTCTTTGGGTTTACCTACAGATTTCCCCTCAGCACCTAAGGGCTTCCTTATTTGGGAAATAAAATCTGCGATCTCTGCCGCCTCTGTCACAGATTTCAGTTTCCTCTCCCTCACCTGGAACTTCAGTTCCCCATGCAGGACTGAATAAAACTGTTCCAGCGCTATCAGGTCTTTGAGCTGCTGGAAGGTCTCTGTCCCCTCCTGAGACAGCCATTTCTCTAGCAACCTCACCAGTTGGGCCCCCACTTGGGTAAAAGTCTGCTCTGGTTTCTTTGTGAGTGACCTGAATCTTTGCCTCAGCTGTTCCGCATTTATCCCATGTCTGGCAAACACCAGCTTTTTAAACTCCACAAAATCTTTCAACAGTTCCACTGGCATCTCTGCATAGACTTCTGCCAGGCTGCCACTGATTAAAGATCGCAGAATGGTCATCTTCTCAGTTTCCCTTACTGAGAAGTCCACAAACGCTCTTTCCACGAGGGAAAAGAACACCTCAGGGCAATCTCCCTTGTGGTACACAGGGAATTTCTTCAAGTCAGTTTTAGACAGGCTGCCTTCCCCATTCCCTGGGTTCCCCTCATTATTATTGTTATTCCTATTTCTACTCATTATCTCCAGCTTCTTCAGCTCAAACGCCATTTTCTCTCTCTCCAATTCCATTTCAAATCGTCTCTGTTTCTCCCTTTCAAACGCCAGTTCCCTCACCCTCAGTTCACGCAGTTGGGCTCGGAACATTTTTCTGAGTTCTGGGGTCAGTTCTCCCGTGCTCTCATCCTGCACTGAGCCAAATTCCTCCTCAGAACCTTGGTCTACCTGTGGGTCTCTTACTTCCCCCATTTCTGCCATTTGGCTTCGAGTCAAGGGCATAATCCCCCCAGAACAGGCTGCCTTCAAAAGTCAAGCCTCAAAATAAAGCGACGACTTTTTTCCTTTTGCCTCAGGAACAGCCTTCTATAGATTGCTGCTCTTCCTTCAGCACTAACTTGCAACTGTTGCCAGGCAGAATCCACCCCCTCTGCTAGGCCTCTCAGCAGACAGGCTAGATCACTGTTACTTCACACAGCTTTGCCTCAGCCCTTTCCCGCCAAAACGGGTTGCCTCAGAGCTCCCTAATCTAGTCCCCAATCTGAGGTGGCACGTTCTTCCACTAGCGTACCTCCCCGTGAGGTAAGCCTAGAAGATTACCTACGCGCTCTCAGATTTTCCCTGACTAGACCCCCCTTGCTCTGGGCACACTTGCCAAGGCTTTGCTGGATCACTGGACAACTGGACTAGTCGTATCCCACACGCTGGACACCAATCAATGTGACAACCCCAGACCTACCGGAGTATGCCACACTTTAATTAAGCTGCCACCAACCATTCCCTATAAGGAGTCACACAGACCAGGAATGGATTTTTAACAAACAAAAGAACAAGGTTTATTTAAATAACAAACAGGGTAAATAAGAAGATCAAGTAAATAAGATACTGTAACGTGGCGTAGTCTTAATCATATACATACAACAGTTTGGTTCCCACAGAACCCTTTAAAGTAAAGCACAGACCCTGAACCTATCAGTTCTGGCTACCTATATAGAAACCTGAACCTATCAGGTATGTACTAACTGACACACAGTTGTACTCAGTCTGACACACAGACTCCCACTCCTCAACTCCTAACTTCTCCACAACAGCTCCAAACATATATACAGTACAGCTCCTCCCCCTGATGTCCCGCCTTCCACTCTCCATAGGATGGAACTTTCCCTCCAAACCCATGACAGACAGGTAACATCAGTGCTGTATGTAACAGATACATAGGTGATTGTTATGACCTTTTGACCAAACCAGGAAAGATACCAGACCTTTGCAATTAACCAGGTTGCAGATATCCAGCTTGACTCACAGTGTTTGCTTTTTAAATATGTTAACTGAAAAAATCTATTTCTCAAAGAAAACACAGCTCTGCTAACAGAACCAACCCGAAATTTAATTTCCACTCACCTGATTTCTCCATGCCAAGAATACACGTAGGATAAATTACGTGGTGTCAATGTTATGTCTTCTCATTAAGTTACATCAATTAGTTACATAAGGTAATTACAAGTAACTAATTATTTTTAATGAGTAACTTCCAAGGTCACATGTTTCTCCCTCCTTTCTGGTAGTTTATGAAGGTAGGTATGTAGGTGATTGTTATGACCTTTTGACCAAACCAGGAAAGATACCATACCTTTGCAATTAACCAGGTTGCAGATATCCAGTTTGACTCACAGTGTTTGCTTTTTAAATATGTTAACTGAAAAAAAACTATTTCTGAAAGAAAACACAGCTCTGCTAACAGAACCCACCCGAAATTTAATTTCCACTCACCTGATTTCTCCATGCCAAGAATACACCTAGGATAAATGAAGTGGTGTCAATGTTATGCCTTCTCATTAAGTTACATCAATTAGTTACAGAAGTTAATTACAAGTAGCTAATCATTTGTAACAAGTAACTTGCAAGGTCACATGTGTCTCCCTCCTTTCTGGTAGTTTATGAAGGAAGATATGTACGTGATTGTTATGACCTTTTGACAAAACCAAGAAAGAGACGAGACCTTTGCCATTAACCAGGTTGCAAAGAACCAGCTTGAATGACAGTGTTTACTTTTTAAATATGTTAACTGATAAACTATTTCTGAAGGAAAACACAGCTCTGGTAACACAAACCCCCCAAAATTTAATTTCCACTCACCTGATATCCCCACACCAAGAATACACATAGGATAAATGAAGTGGTGTCAATGATATGTCTTCTCATTAAGTTACATAAGTAAGTTACATAAGTTAATTACAAGTAACTAATTATTTGTAACTAGTTACTTCCAAGGTCACATGTGTCTCCCTCCTTTCTGCGAGTTTATGAAGTTAGATATGTAGGTGATTGTTATGACCTTTTGACAAAACCAGCAAAGAGACCAGACCTCTGCAATTAACCAGGTTGCAAAGATCCAGTTTGACTCACAGTGTTTACTTTTTAAATATGTTTAACTGAAAAAATTATTTCTGAAAGAAAAAACTCTTGTGCTACCACAACCCCCCCCAAAATTTAATTTCCACTCACCTTCTTTACCCACACCAAGAATACACATAGGATAAATGAAGGGGTGTCAGTGTGATGCCTTCTCATTAAGTTACATAAGTTAGTTACATAAGTTAATTACAAGTAACTAATTATTTGTAACTAGTTAGTTCCAATGTCACATGTGTCTCCCTCCTTTCTGCTTGTTTATGAAGTTAGATATGTAGGTGATTGTTATGACCTTTGGACAAAACCAGGAAAGATACCAGACCTTTGCAATTAACCAGGTTGCAGAGATCCAGCTTGACTCACAGTGTTTGCTTTTTAAATATGTTAACTGAAAAAAACTATTTCTCAATTAAAACACAGCTCTGCTAACACAACCCCCCCAAAATTTAATTTCCACTCACCTGATTTCCCCACACCAAGAATACACATAGGATAAATGAAGTGGTGTTAATTTTATGCCTTCTCATTAAGTTACATAAATTAGTTACATAAGTTAATTACAAGTAACTAATTATTTGTAACGAGTTACTTCCAAGGTCACATGTGTCTCCCTCCTTTCTGCTAATATATGATATTAGATATGCAGGTGATTGTTATGATTTTTTGACAATACCAGGAAAGAGATCAGACCTTTGCAATTAACCAGGTTGCAGAGATCCAGCTTGACTCACAGTATTTGCTTTTTAAATATGTTAACTGAAAAAACTATTTCTGTAAGAAAACACAGCTCTGCTAACTCGATCCCCCCCCAAAATTTAATTTCCACTCACCTGATTTCCCCATGCCAAGAATACACATAGGATAAATGAAGGGGTGTCAATTTGATGCCTTCTCATTAAGTTACATAAATTAGTTACATAAGTTAATTACAAGTAACTAATTATTTTTAACGAGTAACTTCCAAGGTCACATGTGTCTCCCTCCTTTCTGGTAGTTTATGAAGGTAGATATGTATGTGAGTGTTATGACCTTTTCAGAAAACCAAGAAGCAGACCAGACCTTAGCAATTAACCAGGTTGCAAAGACCCAGCTTGACTCACAGTGTTTACTTCTTAAATATGTTAACTGAAAAAATTATTTGTGAAAGAAAACACAGCTCTGCTAACACAACCCCCCTAAATTTAATTTCCACTCACCTGATTTCCCCACGCCAAGAATACACATAGGATAAATGAAGTGGTGTCAATGTTATGCCCTCTCATTAAGTAACATAAGTTAGTTACATAAGTTAATTACAAGTAACTAATTATTTGTTACTAGTTACTTCCAAGGTCACAAGTGTCTCCCTCCTTTCTGGTAGTTTATGAAGTTAGATATGTAGGTGATCGTTATGATTTTTTGACAAAACCAGGAAAGAGATCAGACCTCTGCAATTAACCAGGTTGCAAAGATCCAGCTTGACTCACAGTGTTTACTTTTTAAATATGTTTAACTGTAAAAACTATTTCTCAATTAAAACACAGCTCTGCTAACACAAACCCCCCAAAATTTAATTTCCACTCACCTGATTTCCCCATGCCAAGAATACACATAGGATAAATGAAGTGGTGTTAATTTTATGCCTTCTCATTAAGTTACATAAATTAATTACATAAGTTAATTACAAGTAACTAATTATTTGTAACTAGTTACTTCCAAGGTCACATGTGTCTCCCTCCTTTCTGCTAATATATGATGTTAGATATGTAGGTTTTTTTTATGATTTTTTTACAAAACCAGGAAGGAGATCAGACCTCTGCAATTAACCAGGTTGCAAAGATCCAGCTTGACTCAGAGTGTTTACTTTTTAAATATGTTTAACTGAAAAAATTATTTCTGAAAGAAAAAACTCCTCTGCTAACACAATCCCCCCCGAAATGTAATTTCCACTCACCTGATTTCCCCACGCCAAGAATACACATAGGATAAATGAAGTGGTGTCAATGTTATGCCCTCTCATTAAGTAACATAAGTTAGTTACATAAGTTAATTACAAGTAACTAATTATTTGTTACTAGTTACTTCCAAGGTCACAAGTGTCTCCCTCCTTTCTGGTAGTTTATGAAGTTAGATATGTAGGTGATCGTTATGATTTTTTGACAAAACCAGGAAAGAGATCAGACCTCTGCAATTAACCAGGTTGCAGAGATCCAGCTTGACTCACAGTGTTTACTTTTTAAATATGTTTAACTGTAAAAACTATTTCTGTAAGAAAACACAGCTCTGCTAACTCGATCCTCCCCCAAATTTAATTTCCACTCACCTGATTTCCCCATGCCAAGAATACACATAGGATAAATGAAGGGGTGTCAATTTGATGCCTTCTCATTAAGTTACATAAATTAGTTACATAAGTTAATTACAAGTAACTTATTATTTTTAACGAGTAACTTCCAAGGTCACATGTGTCTCCCTCCTTTCTGCTAGTTTATGAAGTTAGATATGTAGGTGATCGTTATGACCTTTTGACAAAACCAGGAAAGATACCAGACCTTTGCAATTAACCAGGTTGCAGAGATCCAGCTTGACTCACAGTGTTTGCTTTTTAAATACGTTAACTGAGAAAAACTATTTCTCAATTAAAACACAGCTCTGCTAACACAAACCCCCCAAAATTTAATTTCCACTCACCTGATTTCCCCATGCCAAGAATACACCTAGGATAAATGAAGTGGTGTCAATGTTATGCCTTCTCATTAAGTTACATAAATTAATTACATAAGTTAATTACAAGTAACTAATTATTTGTAACTAGTTACTTCCAAGGTCACATGTGTCTCCCTCCTTTCTGCTAATATATGATGTTAGATATGTAGGTTTTTTTTATGATTTTTTTACAAAACCAGGAAGGAGATCAGACCTCTGCAATTAACCAGGTTGCAAAGATCCAGAATGACTCACAGTGTTTACTTTTTAAATATGTTTAACTGAAAAAACTATTTCTGAAAGAAATCACAGCTCTGGTAACACAAACCCCCCAAAATTTAATTTCCACTCACCTGATATCCCCACGCCAAGAATACACATAGGATAAATGAAGTGGTGTCAATGATATGTCTTCTCATTAAGTTACATAAGTAAGTTACATAAGTCAATTACAAGTAACTAATTATTTGTAACTAGTTAGTTCCAATGTCACATGTGTCTCCCTCCTTTCTGCTTGTTCATGAAGTTAGATATGTAGGTGATTGTTATGATTTTTTGACAAAACCAGGAAAGAGACCAGACCTCTGCAATAAACCACGTTGCAAAGATCCAGCTTGACTCACAGTGTTTACTTTTTAAATATGTTTAACTGAAAAAACTATTTCTGAAAGAAAAAACTCCTCTGCTAACAGAACCCCCCCGAAATATAATTTCCACTCACCTGATTTCCCCACGCCAAGAAGACACATAGGATAAATGAAGGGGTGTCAATGTGATGCCTTCTCATTAAGTTACATAAGTAATTACATCAGTTAATTACAAGTAACTAATTATTTGTAACTAGTTACTTCCAAGGTCACATGTGTCTCCCTCCTTTATGCTAGTTTATGAAGTTAGATATGTAGGTGATTGTTATGACCTTTTGATAGAACCAGGAAAGATACCAGACATTTGCAATTAACCAGGTTGCAGAGATCCAGCTTGACTCACAGTGTTTACTTTTTAAATATGTTAACTGAAAAAACTATTTCTGAAAGAAAACACAACTCTGCTAACCCAACCCCCCCGAAATTTAATTTCCATTCACCTGATTTTCCAACGCCAAAAATACGCAATGGATAAAGGAAGTGGTATCAATGTTATGCCTTCTCCTTAAGTTACATAAGTTCGTTACGTAAGTTAATTACAAGTAACTAATTATTTGGAACTAGTTACTTCCAAGGTTACATGTATCTCCCTCGTTTCTGCTAGTTTTTGAAGTTAGATACATAGGTGATTGTTATGACCTTTTGAGAAAACCAGGAAAGAGACCAGACCTTTGCAATTAACCAGGTTGCAGAGATCCAGCTTGACTCACAGTATTTGCTTTTTAAATATGTTAACTGAAAAAATTATTTTTCAAAAACACAGCTCTGCTAACACAACCCCCACAAACTTATTTTCCATTCACCTGATGTCCCCACTCCAAGAATACACATAGGATAAATGAAGTGGTGTCAATGTTATGCCTTCTTATTAAGTTACATAAGTTCATTACGTATGTAAATTACAAGTAACTAATTATTTGGTACTAGTTACTTCCAAGGTCACATGTGTCTCCCTCCTTTCTGCTAGTTTTTGATGTTAGATACATAGGTGATTGTTATGACCTTTTTACAAAACCAAGAAGGAGACCAGACCTTTGCAATTAACCAGGTTGCAGAGATCCAGCTTGACTCACAGTGTTTACTTTTTAAATATGTTAACTGAAAAAAACTATTTCTGAAAGAAAACACAGCTCTGCTAACACAAACCCCCTGAAATTTAATTTCTACTCACCTGATTTCTCCACGCCAAGAATACACACAGGATGAATGAATAGGTGTCAATGTTATGCCTTTTCATTAAGTTACATAATTTAGTTACATCAGTTAATTACAAGTAACTAATTATTTTTAACGAGTAACTTCCAAGGTCACATGTGTTTCCCTCCTTTCTGGTAGTTTATGAAGGTAGATATGTACGTGATTGTTATGACCTTTTGACAAAACTAGGAAAGAGACCAGACCTTTGCAATTAACCAGGTTGCAAAGATCCAGCTTGACTCACAGTGTTTACTTTTTAAATCCGTTAACTGAAAAAAACTATTTCTGAAAGAAAACACAGCTCTGCTAACACAACCCCCCCCCCCCCCGAAATCCATCCACAGAATGGGAAGGATGATACCACCACCTCTAAACTTCCACCTTGTGTGCCCTCCAAACCTACCACATTAAACACCTTTGCCGGTAGCATCAGGAGTGCAGAGGGAAGGAAAGTCGGAAAAAAGGGGGGACCCCATTGAACAACTGTTAGCGTAAGGTAGAATATAACCCACAGGCTGAGTTTCACGGAGTTGCAGCACACATGGCCAAAGTTTGGATGATTTGCCATTTTTCTTGACACAGAACACAGCACAATAGAACCTGAAATTGTTTTGGAACATTTCTTGATGCTCAAGAGTAGTTTGCCATGAAAAGTAGGTATTTGAGACATGGGTCCAAAGCTCCATTGTCATAAAACGCCATTTGATGTAAGTGTGGCTTTGTGCCCTACTTTAAAATCATCTCCTTATTTGAAGACCTGTGGGAAAACAGTATTCCTCTCCTGGGCAGCAGCATTGATTTGAATAGCTTTCCATTGAACAAACCAGTTTAAAGATTAAGATCAAATATTAGGGACCTTGATGTTGGTCCCTGGCCTCCCCCTTCACCACTATCGAGAGATACATGGTATAATTAGTATAGGAATATTATACATCCCTACATTATATTGTCTTGAAATGTATGGCATTTCTATTTATATTAAATCCTTCATTTCCTCATTTGCTTCACTTATCAACATATGCAAATGTTATGCAGATCTGCCTTTAACACCCTAATAATGTCCATCAATACTTTTCATTATGATTCTCCTTATGCACTTATATATTTCATTCAAGTTCTGATGTGGTTCATTTCATTTCTTTTCTCCCTTGATGGAAGATACAGTAAATTAGTTTCTTGCTTAAAGTCGGACAGAGGGATCGATGAAGCAGTGGAAATAATACGTTTAAGGCTACAGTCCTAAGCACACTGACTCAGAATCAATGGGACTTCTGTGGTAATCTGTTTAAAAAAAATAACACTGTTTTTCTGTAATATGGAAATACCCAGGATGAAGCCTTCACTGGAGCCGGAACTCATTGGGGGGGGGGGGGGGCAAGATTAAATATTGCATTCACAGCTATAAATCCCAGGAGGGTCAGTGTGTGGAATTTGTACCCATGAATTTGAAATAAAAGGTGAGTTTTAAGCCTGTAATTCCTGGGTGATTCTCACCACTCCAAAGGGGAGAAGGAAGGGGGAGTTGGACAAAACGATGATGATGATACTTCTTCAAATCTTCCAGTTAGCATGACCACTGGATATGTTGGATGGAGGATTCTGGGAACTGAAATTCCAGAAGATCCCTTTTCTAAGCTGTGTACAATAGAAGACACCTCATTTGCGGCATTAGACCTCTCCATGCTGAACTTCTACAGCATGTGGACATCTTTGCATGCTAAAGGGAAACGGGAGTGCCCTTTCATCCTTCATTGAGTCAAGGAGTTTCCTTATCTAGTAAAGGCTGAGAATAGTTGTTGTGGGTTTTTCGGGCTCTTTGGCCGTGTTCTGAAGGTTGTTCTTCCTAACGTTTCGCCAGTCTCTGTGGTCGGCATCTTCAGAGGACAGCACTCTGTGCTCTCAAGGCTGAGAAGTTTGCATTGAGCCAGAGTTTCATGAAAATTCAATATTAGATTGATTTGTCAGGGATCATGAGGGTTTGTGAAGCTGCCTTGTCGAAAATGAGAACATCCACTGTCCTTAATTCTGATAGTCAGTCATTCTTCTGGGTCTCAGTCCAAGTGTTTGCCACCTAAGATCCTTTATACTGAATGTTCTAGGATTTCAACATTGGTTTGTCCTCATCCAAAGAGTGTCCTCTTCCAAGGAGAGATGCCTTCAGAAATAGATTTTGTGTGTGTCTTCTATTTGTGATACCACTTTGGGAACAATGCCGCACTTCCTAGTTCTAATGTGTAGTAGCCACCGCAACAAAGGTGAGCAAAATGTACCCATCCAGATGTTCTTGGACTTCATCTCCCATGGCCCCTAGCTAGCAGAGCTAGTGGTGATGAATTCTGGATATTGCAACCCAATATTAAGAGTACCGTTCTTTTGCATTTCCTTGCATTCCAGCTATATCACCAAGAAAAGTTCGACAAAGCAGGCAACAGTGTTGATCTTTTTTTACCTTTACCCACCAAGGAGAATTAAAACAGAAGGTTCAAGTGATCCAGGCTATACATTCATTGCAAGACTACACCAGTATTGCAATGAGCCAAATAAGATCCAGGAGAACTATTAGAACCATTTTATGCTTGAATTTTTTGTACAACATGGGAAAGCTTCCATCCTGGCTCAAAATGCAAATATACCAATCTAATAGCCTCAACCTGCTACTGCCTGACCATCAGAAAGGCAGATCAAAGGGCTTGTGGCTCTCCCTGCCCCTCAAAACTTGTCTGGAAGGACAAGAGCCTGCATGATTGTGAGCTGCACACCTCATGTCTATGAAGTAATGACCCGCCATCTGAAAGATGGGAGTTCATGAGATTTGCCAGTAGCTAAACTGGCCACCTCTTTGGAGCATACCTATTGAATGTGTGTTTCACTCTCTCAGTATTGCTAGCCTCACACCAACCACTCTAATATTTCTCACCAACCACAGACCAAATTGTCTCTATTTTGATTGATTGATTGATTGATTTGATTTGATTTGATTTGATTTATACCCTGCCTATCTGGACTACTCGTCCACTCTAGGCGGCTTACAATATAGAATAAAACAATAAACTCAAGAATGTGCATAGTCATTCAATAACAATTATAATAAAGTAGAAGAAAAAAAATAAAGGAAAATAGAAAGAAATCAGGTATTGACTGGAGGGAAGGCCTGGATGTATAACCATGTTTTTAATTGGATTTTAAAGATTCCCAGCATAGGTGCTGTGTGAATCTCTGGAGGGAGGTTGTTCCAGAGGTGAGGAGCCACCGCCGAGAAGGTCCGGTTTCGTGTCTTCTCCTTCCAGGCCTCTCTCGGCATCAGGCTCCTCAGCCTCACCTCCTGACTCGCGCGGGTGATCCATGTAGACCTTGGTGGGAGCAGGTGTTCTGCCAAATATCGAGGTCCTAAACCATTTAGGGCCATATAAGTAAGCATTAAGACTTTGAAGTTGACATGGAAATGAATGGGCAGCCAATGCAGTGTGGCCAGAGTTGGAGAAATGTGTTGTTATTTTTTCACTCCAGTAAGGAGTCTGGCCGCCGCATTCTGCACCATCTGAAGTTTCTGCATCAGCCTCAAAGGCAGCCCCACGTAGAGCGCGTTACAGTGGTCTAATCTTGAAATTACGAGCGCATGCACCAAGGTAGTGAGTGCCCCCGTGTCTAGATAGGGCCGCAGACGGGCAATCTGCCATAGGTGGAAAAAGGCGGTGCGGACTACCGATGCCACCTGCTTTTCCATGGTGAATGTCAGGTCCAAATATATGCCTAAGCTGTGGACCCCACTCTTTGTGGCCAGGGTCACCCCCCCAAATGTGAGAGAGTCACCCAAGCCGCCAGCCACGGGGCCTCCCACCCTCAGAACTTCCATCTTGTCCAGGTTCAGCCTCAGCCCATTCTCCTGCATCCATTGCCGTACGGCCCCCAGGCAGCGCTGAAGGGACAGAATGGCATCACCTGCAGTTGGTGAAAAGGAGATGTAGAGTGTCATTGGCATATTGATGACACGATGCCCCACATCCCCTGATGACCCCTCCCAGCAGTCTCATATAGACATTAAACAGCATTGGGGAGATAATCGACCCCTGTGGAACCCCACAATTGAGACTCCACGGGGCCGAGACACTCTCCCCAAGCTGTAATCTCTGGGGATGGTCCTCCAAGAAGGAACGGAGCCAGGCCAGTGCAAGGCCACCGATTCCCAACTCAGAGAGCCTCCCCAGGAGGATACCATGGTCAATGGTATCGAAGGCCGCTGAAATGTCGAGGAGGACCAGCAGGGACACTTTTCCCCTGTCGGCCTCCCTCAGTAGGTCATCGCACAGGGTGACCAATGCCGTTTCTGTACCATGGCGCGGCCTGAAGCCCGACTGAAATGGATCCAGGGCATCTGTTTCATCCAAGTGGGCCTGAAGCTGATCAGCCACCACCCTCTCAACCACTTTGCTCATGAAAGAAACATTGGCGACGGGCCTATAATTGCCAATTTCGTCCACTTCTCTATGCCTGCAAAATGGTGAGAATCCAACCCCCTGCCCTTTATCAATGAGAGTTCCTTCATTTGCAACTGCCTAAATAATTATGAAGAGCAGGGCTCCTAGCCCCACAGAAAACATAGTGGAATAAGACTGGAAGTTCATGCTTAGAAGAGGGCAGATACCATGGCCTGGGAGATGTTAACTGTTGCCAAGCTAGCAAAAGGAATGTAACTGACTAACTGATTGTTACTAGTGTACCACTTGACTTATTTATGCCAAGACCTGCATAGTATCATCACTGCAATGTATCATCACTATGCTTCACATATATAGGGAGGAGTTGATAGCATCATTTTGTGTAACTAACTCTTCCAATGTACATGCTAGGATCTCAGGATCTCAGTTATTCTCAAAAGTGGGCATATAGCCACTCGGGGGAAGGGGCTGGCACATTTGAAGGCAGGCACACACTGGAAACAATTCTTCCCACACCACCTCAAAATGTTCATTACATGACTTACGCAATGCTGATTCGGCCTGTATTTCTTTCATATTGAGTTTATGGCTGTAGCCGAAAAAAAGGCTGAGAATGGCTTGTCTAAATGATTCAGGCTATTCCTTGGCAAGGTGGTTTCCACTATTATGTGTTGGTTTTTAATGGATTTATCCAATCTGTATCTGATGTAAGTGCAATCAGAAATATGTACACTTTCAGTTTTGCTGTGCATTTCGGAGAGCAATGACAACAAAATGGCAACCTGCAGCATGAGCGCATTTTTAAATAATCAAATACAAATGTGCATATTTCCTAAATGTACATAAATAGATTTTAGTTAATAGGTGTGTATATAAAAATGTGTATAATTGGCAAAAACATTTACCAAAGTAGGTGTATTTTCACGAATGGGTACAGAAATTTGTTTGATTTCTTGGTGTGAGAAAAAAAATGTACAGAATCAGAGCAATATCAGACTGATTCATTTATCTGTAGTGCACATTGCTCTTAACTCTGTATTTTCCTTCATTTTTTGTCTAAATACCACCATCTGCAAATATACTATGGTATTCAACTTTTGCTTCCCTGTGATTTCAGCAACAGCACCAAAAGTGGTACTACCACAATTACTCTAGTCCACAGCAAAATTTAAAAGGTTACTATCATGTAGTCCAGAGGTATATATTCTTTACATAACTATATATTGTTCCAAACAGTTTTATAGGTGTTCTTTCTAACTTCAGCGGAACAGACGGTTATAGGCTTAAGCAGAAGTACTTGAAGTCACAATTCTTGATCTCTTTTTCTATAGCTGAAATAATTTCTGTTTATTCCCCCATGGCAATTAGCATGGCATTTAAGCATTGCAAATAAGCATCAAAGTTATTAATTCAAGTGCGATGCATTAAATGTCAAATGACTTACAAGTATTTCTTAAAATGAGTGTGTACGAAATAATACGGAGGCTGAAAACATTGTTTAAAAGGAAAAGAAGCAAACTGCAGTATGTTGTTGATGGTGCCTGTCTACATAATAGAAGTATGTAGTATAAAGACCCTCCATTAAGATTTGGACTTGTTTGTAAGTGCTTGCTTAATGTATGAAGCTCTTTGGAGAAGGGTGGGATTATGTAGAAACATCGTGCACATTCTTAATTTTTCTCTTACTTAAAGATAAATTGTGTCTTGACAGACCAAGATAATTAGGCAAAAAGAAAAAGCGGGGGGGGGGGAACAACCCAGTGATCACTAAAACATTTTCATGAGTACATGAGAGCAACTATCAACAATAGAAAAGAATGGGGTATCAAAAATCTTGTATTTTGTATATGAGCAAAATAGAATGGGTTTTGCTTAAAATGCTAAATTTCATTGCACAAACTATAACAGTTTTGCACAGAAGATGATGTGTGTTTTTTTTTGGGGGGGGGGTGTATCTATTTTTTCTTGCAAAGAAGTCCAATCATGAAAACACACAAAACTTCTTGCAATTTTGAGCATCAAGAAATGTTCAAAAACAATCTTTATAACTTCTGAAGAGTTATAAATGATTTTATTACTAATATCACTTAATAAACGTCTTAATATTTTTCATATTGTAAGCTTTTCTCTGGCTTGTTACACCACAGGAAACAAGCCACTGGATTTCTGTAGAGACTGTTCATGATCTACCCAAGAAGCCAGCTTGACCCCTTCTCTCTTGTCCTTTCATCAACACACAAAGACATTCCTCTTTAGGCAGACTTTTAAGGAGTAAGTTGTCTCAGGTTTCGAACTTTCAGATATTTAATTATTTTTAAATCTTTTAACTTGTTTTATCTCATTACTGATTTACAATTGTTTTTAATGTGATATTTATACTCTTTTTTAAATCTGTTGTTTTATCTGCCACCTTGGGTCCCCTATGGGAAGGAAGGCAGCAAACCAATCAATCAATTTTAAAAATGATCTATGCAAGACCATACTGTTTAGACCATGAGCTACCTATAATACAGAGGGTTTCTATCTGTGACATTGACTGGAGATTGTACAGTGCATATCATGTTCTCTAATTGAGAGGTCTATAGTAGGGAGACCCAAAAGGCCTAAACCTGAAAGATTTACAAAGAATGATAGATGGGCAAAACATACACACATGCATAAGAAGCAGAGAAACCCTAGCTGATTGTGTGGAAAGTTTCAAACCACCACTCTAATGCTTCGGATTTCTTGGATAAAGGAACGGCCAGCTTAGTTTGGACAATTCATGCAATTGTGTGAACTGCCCATTGCCCAGTTCTGCACAAAAAAGGGGAAAATTTTGCACAAAGTGGGCATCATAATCAGCAACATGAGAACTCTCTGCAGAGTTCCAGGAAATTCCTTGCTATCCTTACTGGTGAAGAGCAGAATGGTGCAATTCCTCACCATTGGTAAAAGGAGGAAACCAGTGAAGATTTGCATTCCTGTGAGTTCACAAAGTTAAAACATGAATCCTGTGATCCTAAACTACACAGATTCTTTTGTAAAGCTCAGAGGACGTTTTCTTTTGATTACAAAGCCCTAACAACTAAATGAAAGTAATAGTTGATCCATTGCAAGTGTCTTCTTTGGGTCCTTTGTGATTCCAGTATCCTACTTTTGCTTTATAGTTTGCACAGAAACACAGAGATGTGCACACACTACTACCACCACCACCCCGGTCTATTTTAGACTGCAATCCAATGCACACAAATCTAGAATGAATTCCCTGTAAACATAGTGGGACTGACACCTGAGTCTATATGCTTTCACTCTTATAACATGGTCATAGGTTTACTGAAATTAACATTTTACTAGACTCCTTTTCCAAGCATACTGCCTAGATAGTAGCCAGAGACCATGACTGTACTGGCTCCAAAGCTTGAAGGAGTATTCTAAGCCACATGTTTTATAATCAGTTCTTAGAAACGCCATTTTAAAAGCAACTACGTTAGCTGTAAGATGTTACTCTGTGGGTAAAGATGTTGCCACTTTTGCTAAATTGTGCTGTAATGAATTTTTTAAAGGGATTGATAGCAATCTATGTCTTTTTTTAAAAATATACTGCTTTAAAATCAATTAAAAATCAAACACAAGGTAGCTTGCTGGTAATGATCAACACAAGAAGCCACTCTTGTAATACAGTGGACCGTTGACTTACAGACGGCTTGACTTACAGACTTTTCAAGTTACAGACTTCTCCGGCTGCAAAATTTAGGTTCGACTTGCAGCCCGAGAATCGACCTATAGACCGGGGGAAAAAAACCCAAAATGGAACAAAAAAAGCCGGTTACGGATTAATCGGTTTTCAATGCATTGTAGGTCAATGGAGCCTCGACCTACAGACTTTTTGACTTGCATCCACCATTCCAATATGGATTAATTCCATAAGTCGAGGGTCTACTGTACCTACTAACAAATACACTTCTCCTTTCAACGGTGCTGGGATTAAGGGCACCAGGCCCCAATGTATAATTTTCAAACCACCCAAAATGTAACTACAAAGCATAAACAGTAGATTCATTCTCTCTCTCTCTCTCTCTCTCTCTCTCTCTCTCTCTCTCTCTCTCTCTCTCTCTCTGTGTGTGTGTGTGTGTGTGTGTCACACAAGCTGCTAAAGGACAGGAAAAGCTCTATTAGAAGGGGAAAAGGGAGGTGTGATCTCTCCTCCCCACACACTCATGAAGCAATGAGCCACTGTGGTCTCCCCCAACCTGATTCAGCCTCCCAACACACCCCAGCACCCTCCTTGGCCACCATGAAGAGCCACCATGCCAGGAGAAGGGCAAGCTGGGCTGTCACCATCAGACTGGGGACCACCACGCCACCGACAACAAAGGGCTCGGTAAAGTCCAAGACCCACCTTTCTCATGCCCCTTCATGGACACAAATAGCAGCACATTTATTGACTATTTATGTATTTAGAGAAATGTTTATTTATTTATTGAAAAAGAAATCTGTGCAAAAGCAAAACCGAGCTTCTCAGACTTCTGCAATTCAAGGGAGAAGTGTAGTAGTAATGAGTTTGTCTTAAAAGCAATATACAATAAATAATAAGTGGTTTTTCTGGCATGAATTATGGTTTTCATCAGTATACAAAGCACACCTTCTGCTCTGCTTTTATTTGAGAATGACGATGAGCCACTGATGGTGTGCAACTTCATAAAAACAGAAACCTTCCCTTTCTACAATCGGCTTGTAAAATTCCTTATCAGTTTAATAGCAAATTGAGGAGAGCAGACCACCAGATAAGAACAGTCACTATGGGGACGATACAAAGAAAGAAGAAAAAAGTCAAAACAGAGGTATTGTTCCCAGCATGGTGGCTCCTTGTGGCCATACCCTATGTCTCAGGTTTGTTCTCATGTTCAACAAGAAGACCGTGCTCCACACAGAGATGAGAGGATTCCTTCTTTCTTTCCAGTGTGGTTTCACAAGTTTACATCATTACTTTTTTTGATGCTCATGAATAAAATACTGTTTTAAAAAAGAAATCTTGATGCAATAACTAATTAGTATATGTTCATCAGTGTGTTTCCACGGGGAGTGCTCTACCCATATACACTCTTTCCTGTCGGCAAAACACAAGCATGTGTACATTTGCATAAGTAACATGAGGGTTGTTTTAAAGATTCACACAATTCCATGTGAAAATTGACCAAAAATATGCAATAAAAGAATGTGGATGCAATCATGTCGTTAACTTCAACATTGAAGAGGCTTAGTCTTGTAATGTCCCTGTGCAAAGCTCAATGAATTGAAGGAACAAACAGCTGCAATTGGGTGCATATATAACATGCGTTGTATACAATATGAACTTGAAAACAACAGTGGATTTCTTCTGATGGGAAATAAGGTAACTAATTCCCAATTTCAAAATCTGAGGAGCAATTCAGATAAGGAGCATCTCACAAGCACCCCAACTTCCATCAAATATACAGGGGGCCCAAGAAATCATGCAAACAATCTCTCTCTCTCTCTCTCTCTCTCTCTCTCTCTCTCTCTCTCTCTCTCACACACACACACACACACACACACACACACACACACACACACACACACACACACACACACACACACACACACACACACACACACACACACACACACACACACACATTTGTCTGAAGGGAGCAGACATCCCTCCTTCCTACCACTACAGGGCTACTCATCACAAGTAAAATTATGATGCAATCAGAATTGCTCTCTCTGGGTAGATGATTAGAAGGTTCTAGTGGAATCAACTCAAATGTCCACCTAGTTCACTGCTTTGCACAAAACCTTACAAGATGGCTTTAGGAAGCCACAGGAAAGTTTTTTTGGGGAAAGAGTCCTCTTGTTCTGGTGCTGAAAAAGAGGTAGTGTTTGGTGGCATACTATTTCTGAACATGAATGTTCCATATGGATACCATAATTAACAACAGCCAATAGCTTTATTCTCCTTAAACATTTGAATCTATTTTTAAGACCATGAAAGCTATTGGATCTTATTATAACAATAAATGCCATAAATGAATTATGTGTTCTTCTGTTTGTCTTGGATATCTTGCCAATCATTGTATAGCCCAAAGTTTTTCGATTATGAGAGAGGTAGAAAAATCCTTACCCCATTAATAATTTTATGAAGTCGCTACATGGTGTACACAGGGATCCTCTAATGGATGGCAGCAAGCATCTGTCAAAGTTGATTCCATCATCACTCCCATGAGTTGTGTTGCTCCATGTATGTGGCATCACTCTTGCCCATTATGACAGTAACCTGTGAAGGGAGATGGAAAGCTCTTAAGGACTAGGACAGACAGCTGGCTCCATAACAGTCTTCTACTGTCTGCTTTGGTTGGTGATAGTATTCCCTTCCTGCACAGATCTCCAGAGTGTTTCTACTCCCCCACCCCAGCTATGTCCAGCTAAAAGCTTTGTCTGGGCTTGAACAGTTATTAACTGTGTTCATATAGCATGGTTTATTTATAACCATTTATAGGCCTGCCATATGTTGTTTAAGAAGTCACAGCACTTTCAGCAACAGCGCAAACATGAGCTATGTTCTGACTGTTCAAATATAGAAGAAGAAACGATACAGAAATGTTAATTTACAAAAAAAGAAAAATTAACGGAAGCTTTTTGTGTGTGGAGGATTCCATTTTGAACTCCCAGTTAAATCTTGTACAATCAGGATCTTAATTGGTTTTCAAACTGGCATCCAATCAAGCTGAGAGCCACTTATGAATATTTTGAACTTGATTTTAGTGCTCAGTAGTGCTTTTTCATGTGAGGGGTACCCCTCATTTCAATCAAAACACTCAGAAAAGAAAATGTACCGCACCACATCAATTAACAGAGAAGAACAGTTAAAAACCTTCTATATTAAATTTTTATGGATATATATTATAGTAATTGTCCAAAAATGTGAATATTGGCACTCAGATGTGAATTGTGACAATCCCAGTTAAATTGTTTGATTAAATGAATTAGATCAGTTGCCATCTACACAATGGCATTCTTGAATTTGGCCATATTTCACTATGGGCAAATAGGTGGATAACTGACAATATTTGATTAATTGACTGACAAGCATGACAGCTCTGTTGTTGTTAAACACTACACCAGGTTCCCAGGGTTAACATAAGAAATGCACATCTGCTCTAATAAATCATCATCATCATCATCATCATCATCATCATCATCATCATCATCATCATCATCATCATCATCATCATCATCATGTGCCTTCAAGTTAGTTCTGACTTATGGTGACCCTCTTCAGGGTTTTCCAGGTAGAGAGTACTCAGAAGTGGCTTCCCACCCCCCCTTCTTCTGAGGGCCCCTCTGGAATTATGGAGCTTGCCCAAGGCCACACAGATTGGCACTTCTCCCTGGGGGCATAGCGGGGAATCAAACTCCCAAATGTCTGGCTCTACAGGCAAACACCTAAACCACTGAGCTATCCACCCAGCTGCATGTGGTCTAACCACTATTACTAGTGGAATACTGTATATTTGGTGTTAGTCTAAACGTAGCATACCGTAGATCTACTAAATCTATGAAACCTACATAAGGGTTGGCTTACCAATTTACTATTGATTCAATGGGCAGCGTTGTGTTATATAACTATGCATGAACAGCTTCACGTTGAGCCTGCAGTAGTTACAATTGTACTAAGGCAGAAGTGCTATCCATGTACAGTGGACCCTCGACTTACGGAATTAATCCATATTGCAACGGTGGCTGCAGGTCGAAAAGTCTGTAGGTTGAGGCTCCATTGACCTACAATGCATTGAAAACTGATTAATCCCGTAACCGGACGTTTTTGTTCCATTTTGGGTTTTTTCTGGTCTGTAGGTCAATTCTACAGCTAAATTTTGCGGCCAGAGAAGTCTGTAACTCGAAAAGTCTGTAAGTCGAGGCTCCACTGTAGTACATTGTGCTGTTGTAGTACATTGTGCTGTTGGTCAAGCTGAGGAAGCATTGGAATGTATAATTCCTCGTTGCCAAGTGTAACACTTGGAACATTTACACTGGCATAGCTTTAGATTACATGGGAATGAACAGGATTTTGCCCTCTATAGTTTCCATTGATTCAAATTGGCCTACTCGAGTTGTGACATACTTTAGCATAGTGAATTACAACTAGAGTATGCTCAGTTGAATCAATGGCACCTAACAGAGGATAATGCCCACTGATTTAATAGGCCTGTCATTATGTGCCATCAAATAAGAGCCAACTTACAGTGATCCTAATAGGCCTTTCAAGGTAAGTGGTTTTAGCAGTTTCACACCTTCAGTGAGTTTCCATGGTCAGGCAGGAATTAGAACCCAGCCCTCCTGACTCCAATCTGTCCCTCCATCCACTACTCCACACTGAATAGCTTAATGGGCCTACTCTAGTGCAAGTCACTCATCTAAGGAACAGAATTGCAAGCATTGTGGTAATGGGAAACATTGCAACCTCAGAATATCATGGCCATCATGTCCTGTCTTCACGCTTGCTGGGGCATTGTGGGAAATGTGGTTCAGAAAAGTAACCTTTCTTATGTCTGATCCATATTTTTTGTGTCTCAGGGCTGATTTAGAGAAACGTGGGATGTTGAAATATCATTTAGCCATGTGGAGGGTTGCCATAGTACCCAGCTGGCTGATTTCAACTCAGATTCTAGGCACGGCACCTGGTGCCCCTATGGACCATACACTGGCTTGAATTTCAAGGTTTCATTTTAGAGAAAGTAGTCTCTAACAATTATGAAACTGAAGCCAAAGCATGGCAGAAATTACGTTTGCCAATTTGTCCTGCAAGCAACTTGTCTTCAGTGTGGTTCACCAATGAGTGACACTATCAACACCTTGACAGTGCTTTGCATATTTATAAATTAAAGGCTCACCCAATTCACATTGTAATTTTGGGAAAGTCTGGCTGCGGCTGACTTTCAGAGGTGCTTGCAAACAGAGCATTGAAAGCAATAAAGCCATAGAAAGGAAGGAGGGGGCAAAACAAAGCCAAAAAAAAAGCACACAGGAAAACGAGAGTAAATGTTTGTAGCACTTTTCTAAGATTTTAACATTTAAGCTCCCATGGACTCTGCTGCCTTTGCTGAAACAAAACCCGGTACAGCAATATTTTATAAATCATTCTTCTGCACTACAGCTCCCATGGTGTGTATTGCCCCAAAACTCTTATATTATATGTCTTACTGGCACTGAAAACAATATCATTTTCTCTTTCTCTGCCTTCCTGATGAAAGGAAGAGTTGGGAAAACCAAGGGGGAAAAGATGATGGTGGTGGTGGGATTTGCAGAGGAATGCCAAAATGGAATGGAGTGGAATTACTGGAGAAAAGATGAGACAATAACGTGGAAGAGTAATCAGTCTCAACGCCCCTAGGCCTTGGTATTCAAACATGGGTCTTATAGAGGTTGTCTGTGGATTAAGAAGACAATTAATATTACATTTGGAACCCTGTACAGACAATTGTTCTTATCTGATGACCCATTTCCTCCTGGAATTTAACACCAACAAAAGAGCAATTTTTTCTCTCGTGGATTTAGAGATGGGATAAATAGACAGACAGACATAGGTAGGTAAGCAGGCAGGCAGGTAGGTTTATAATTTCATGACTCGACACAGGGACTAACTGCAAGTTGTAGCATATTGTTTGCAATGAGCTAACAGTCATGCTCTAGTCCTTGAAATAGTCATGAGTTATCTCTCTGTGTCACCATGGGAGCAAATCACTATGGAGAGTTTGATTCCAAGAGAACATTCTGCCAAATGTTTAATATCCCCAAGTGAAACCAAAGGTCCTCTCAGGATTGAGAACAGATGGGAAACCGATTAGAAAAATTTCCTTTGCTAATTGTGTAACTCTGCCTCTGGTTGAGAACACAGGGTCAGCAAACGGGTAAGCCTGCCAACCTCTGCTCAGATTTTCAGCGTAGGATTTGTTTGTTTGTCAGTTTTGGTTTTTGAAAAAAACAACAACAAAAAACACCCTGTCAAATTCTGTGGAGTCGTGCCAAGGCTACAGGGAGAAGGATTTGACTCCACTTCTAAGGACATGCAGCTCTAAGGTCTGCTTGATCTGTTTGTGCCAAGAACTGCCTGTCTGCAAATGTCGAGTAGCCAGCCGTCATAAAATGATTATGTAATAGTCATTTATAGCTTCCTGATGTCTGTTCAAAAATCAGTTGGGCAGACGCCAGCAGTCTGCATCCATCTTCTAAGCATAGCTACTTGGTTCCCGTTGTTGACCTTTGCGCACTTCTCTCTCCCCCCCCCCCCCGTCCACCCATCACATGAAGTACTTGCAGCTGAGACTCAGCTAAGGCTTTCCAACTCATCCTCAGCGACCACTGTGGAAATGCCAGGAGAGAGCCTCTGTTGTAATTAACCTAGATTTCTTTACAATATCCAGTTACACAGGCATAATCCATGAATATGCATAGACCACGAGTTTGAAATAGGAACACTCATGAATAAGTCATTTGCTTGAAAAGCAGCCTTACTGCATGTCCTTTTCCATGGCTTCTGTGATTTACCCGGCGGTGTTACAATTTGTAATATTAGTTACTATCACAAAGTTTATCTTTCAGGCTTTTGGTTCCAGCTGTGACTAAAGCACTCTGGAGAGGAGACAAGCGCTCTTTTATAGTCCTAGAAGGTCTAATGCCAGCCTACATAAATCATGGAGAACAGAGACCTCCAGTTGGTAGGCAACAAGAGGCTTCTGGCCTATTGGATTATTTGGTCTGGTTTTGGGGAGCCAAGCTGCTGTCCTGGAATTAATGGATATAGGAGGAAAGATCTGTATCACCACACATGGCAATCCTTCTTGCTTCACACAGAATTAGTGAGAGCTGCAGTGTCACTATAAATTGGCTGCTACTCACAAGAGTTACTGAATTAGTAATTGGAGGTTTCATCCAGAGCAGTGCTGGTAGTAGGCCAAGCTAGCCCTGTTTTTAGGTGAAGTGAGGCAACTACTTCAGGAGGCAGATGGTGGGAACAGAAAGTGTGGCACCTCAATTGTTGATCTACTCCCCACAAGCTTTTCTTTCCCCCCCTTCTTTTGGACAACCACACTGTGTGCATCACAGACTTTATCCTCTACTGTTTAATCTGGCCTGCTTCCTTTGTGTGGGGTGGATGTACATGGAATGGAAGAGAAGTGCCATCAAGTTCATTGCTGCGAGCAGCAAATCATCTAAGGCCAGCTCTGATGGCAGAAAGTTCTGCTGATCTACATACATTTAGGAATATAATCTGCTTTGGATAGGCTTGCATACCCTCTTAAAATCAGCTTAATATCCTGAGAGTTCTCTGGCATCTCCTACTTCCGTACTGGAGTCCCATACAGTGGTGATTGTGACAAACCCAGACCTACTGGGATATACCACAGTTTCACTAAGCTGCCACCAACCATTCCCTATAAGAAGTCACACAGACCAGGGATGGATTTTTAAACAAATAAAAGAACAAGGTTTATTTACATAACACACAGGGAAAATAAAATGATCAGGTGAATAAGATACAGTAACGTGGCTTAGTCTCAATCATACCTACACTAGTTTGGTTCACACAGAACGCATTTAACTAAAGCACAGACCCTGAACCTATCAGTTCTGGCTAACCCTACAGACACCTGAACCTATCAGGTTGGTACTGACTGACACACAGTAGTACCCTGTCTGACACACAGACTCCCACTCAAGCTTCTTCTCTCAGCTCTTCTCCAGCTTCTCCTAACTTCTCCACATATATACAGTACAGCCCCTCCTCCTGATGTCCCGCCTTCCACTCCCCATAGGATGGAACTTTCCCTCCAAACCCATGACAGACAGGTAACATCAGTGCTGTATGTAACACCTCCCCTCTTTATAAGTTGTTTTGTAGGGGGAAAGCTAAGGTGCTTTTCTCCAAAAAACAACCTGGATCCAAAACATACAAAAACAGTTATACAATAACATACAATACCATACTTACTCATACTTACACTCTAAGTTAACCATATCAATTAGGCATTTAAACAATAACATTTACAATACATCCAGTTACCTTTATTCATACAAACCAACATGTTTAATAACAAGCACATTTAACCTTTGGTCACCAAAATATATACATAGTCCATGTTTCTTTCGCCGTCTTCATTCTTCAGGTCTTCTTGACAAGGCGTCAGCAACACAGTTCACTGACCCTCTGACCACCTTCACTTCAAAGTCATAGTCCTGCAGGTTTAAAGCCCACCTCATAAGTTTACTATTGTGGGTTTTCATTGTCTTTAACCATTGCAGTGGTGAATGGTCAGTGCACAGAATAAAATGTCTTCCCCAGATGTAAGGCTTGGCCTTCTGGATCGCGTAGACTATGGCCAGACACTCCTTTTCCACGGTTGCCAGATGTCTCTCACCTTTCTGGAGTTTCCTACTCAGGTAGGACACTGGATGCTGGTCACCATTCTCATCCTCCTGGCAAAGAACTGCTCCTACCCCGCTGTTAGACGCATCGGTGTAGATGATGAACTCCCAGTCGAAGTCTGGAGCACGCAGCACTGGATAGTTGATGAGGGCCTCCTTCAACCTCTGGAACGCCTCCTCACAGTCGCTGGTCCACGGGATGCGGTCATCAGCCTTCTTCCTCGTCAGATCGGTCAGCGGAGCCGCAATCTCGCTAAACCTCGGGATGAACTTTCTGTAGTAGCCCACCAACCCAAGAAATGATTTGACTTTTCTCTTGGTGTTGGGTCTAGGCCAATCACGAACTGCTTCTATCTTAGCCTCTAGGGGTTTTATCACTCCTCCCCCTACTATGTGACCCAAGTATTTTATTTCTGGGCTACCCAGCTGCAGTTTGTTCTCTCTGCAGAGCCTAGGCCAAAGCACTTCCTCCCCTGGGCCAAAGTGCCTCTCTCTGGTTTTCTGGTCATCCCAAGCTTTCTTTCTGACCTTTTGAGCTTGCAGGGTCTCTGCTGCTAGCTCTAGGTTTCTCTTTAGGTCATTCCTTAAAGAGTCTATATATATCACAACATCTTGTGGGTCATCCTGGGTGATCTGCTCCCAATTTTGTTTGATCAAATCAAGGGGCCCTTTCACCCTTCTCCCAAATAAAAGTTCAAACGGACTGAACCCGGTACTGGCTTGTGGCACTGATCGATAAGCAAACAAAAGGGATTGCAGCTTCTGGTCCCAATTGTTTGGATTCTCTGCCAAGTAAGCCCTAATCATGCGCATCAGAGTCCCATTGAACTTCTCCGTTAACCCATTACTTTCAGGGTGATAGGCAGTGGTTTCCTTGTGCTTAATTCCACAGATTTGCCATAAGCGTTTCATGAGCTTCGATGTGAACGATGCGCCCAAATCTGTGATTATTTCTGAGGCAAATCCCATCCTGGACATATACCCCACCAAGGCATCTGCCACTGTGTTAGTTTCAATGTTAGTCAAGGGTATGGCTTCAGGGTACCTCGTGGCATGGTCCACAATGGTGAGAATGAACCTGTTCCCCCTCTTTGTGGCCTTGGGCAAAGGTCCCACAATATCCACCCCTATGCATTTGAACGGAGTGTCAATCACAGGCAAAGGGCACAACTTTGCTTTGGTCCTGTCGCGGCTATTCCCCTGCCTTTGACACACATCACATTGTTTACAGAACTCTTTGATCTGCTTCCCTATGTCAGGCCAGTAAAAATTCTGTGTGATTCTCTGCTGTGTTTTGTTCACCCCTAAGTGCGCAGCAAACATGTCAGAGTGCCCCCTTTGTAAGATCATGGGGCGATACTTTTCAGGTACCACTAGCTGACTTCTGATCCCATCTCCCCCTTTTGAGATATTCCTCAGGGTCTCTCTATATAAAATTCCCTTTTTCTCACAAAATCTCACTGGGGTCTCAGGTGTTAGCTGGGCGTCTGTCACCTGTTCAAAACACTTTTGGAGAGTGGCGTCTGCCTTTTGCTCTTGGCCAAATCGGCTGTCTGTGGTTAAGGTTTCCACCACAGCTTCGGAACTCCCCCCACCTGCTTCCGTCTCGGGCTCATCAGTACCCCCCTGAACTGTCCCCGTGGTAGCTTGTGAGCGTGTAATCACTAGCACCCGTTTCACATGTTCAGCCAGGTCATTTCCCACGAGCACGGCTGCTGGCAGAGTCGATGAAATCCCTAGCCGCCAAACTCCCCTCCAGCCTTGAAAGTTCATAGGTACCTCAGCTACTGGCAGCGAAATCACCTGTCCCTCAATCCCTGCCACCTTTATGCTCTCATTCGGGATTATATACTCCCTAGGAATAATATCTGGATGGCACAGGGTCACCTGGGAACAAGTATCCCTTAACCCCCGATACTGATGGTCAAGTATTCCTACGTCCACCCCTGCTGTTTCAAACAACTGAGAATCTGTTCTCACAAGTAAGCAGCGCCTGACCTCCACAAGAGGACCATTTTCCTCAGCCTGATCAGCAGATGTAACTGTTCCAGATTGAGTAGCCATGGCAACAGGCTCCCTCAGTGACAAGGAGCTTTGCTCTTTCTGGACACAGAACACAGCTTTTGGCTTGGTTCCACTCGAATCATGAGGCACAATTCCTTTTAGCTGCTTTAATTTCTCACACTCTGAGATTAGATGGCCCTTTCCCTGACAGAAATAACATTTTCTGCTGTACTTGGAGTCTTTCTCCTCTGGTTTTGGTTGTCCCTCCAAAATCTGGTTCCTGGACTGGCTCTGCCCAGAAGTTTTATCAACAAAATGGCCGCCCATTTTTGGCAGGCTCTGAACTAACCCTTTGGAGTACTTAGGGTCCCATGTTTCCCTCATGTTTTCTTCAGAATAATTCAGGTTTTGAGGTTGTGCCTTAACCTGTGTGCCTTCTTTTGGTTTCTTTTCTAGCTGCAATTTCTTCTCTTTTATTCTCAAATCCAGCTCCTTTTGCTTAGCCTCAAACTCAGCCCTGATCTGTAAAATTTCTTCCTCAGCCCTAGCTTTTATCTCTTTTACTTTTTCTTCAGTCTTATCTCTGATTTCTTTTAATTTAATGTCTTTTTGCTGATTATATTTTTCAAGATCTTGCTCACTTTGTCTGGCCTGAGCCTCATACTTTTCTCTTTCCGAAATTTCTTCAACTGATAAATTGTTATTTCTCTTATTTAGGAATGTTAATTCTAATTGTGCCATTCTAATTCTGTGTTTCAGTTCCATCTCTTCTATCCTCATGGCCATTCCCCTTTTCTTGGCATCTGCCTCTGCCTGACTGATTTCAGCTCTTTCTTTTCCTCTTATTTTAAGCTGTTCAGTTTGTTCCTCCTTCTCTAGTTCTTTCATTCTGAATTCATGCAGTTGGGCTCGGAGCATTTTTCTGAGTTCTGGGTTCTGTTCTCCCGTGCTCTCATCCAGCACTGAGCCAAATTCTTCCTCAGAACCTTGGTCCACCTGTGGGTCTTTCACTTCACCCATTTCTGCCATTTGGCTTCGAGTCAAGGGCATAATCCCCCCCCAGAACAGGCTGCTTTCAAAAGTCAAGCCTCAAAATAAAGCGACCACTTTTTTTTTCTTCTCTTTTGCCTCAGAACCAGCTTTCTATAGATTGCTGCTGTTCTTCAGCACTAACTTGCAACTGTTGCCAGCCAGAGTCTACCCCCCTCTGCTAGGCCTCTCAGCAGACAGGCTAGATCACTGCTATTTCACACAGTTTTGCCTCAGCCTTTTTCCCGCCAAAACAGGTTGCCTCAGAGCTCCCTAATCTAGTCCCCAGTTGGCACGTTCTTCCACTAGCGCACCTCCCCGTGAGGTACGCCTAGAAGATTACCTACGCGCCCTCAGATTGTCCCTGACTAGACCCCCCTTGCTCTGGGCACACTTGCCAAGGCTTTGCTGGACCACTGGACAACTGGACCAGTCGTATCCCACACGCTGGACACCAATCAATGAGACAAACCCAGACCTACTGGGATATACCACAGTTTCACTAAGCTGCCACCAACCATTCCCTATAAGAAGTCACACAGACCAGGGATGGATTTTTAAACAAATAAAAGAACAAGGTTTATTTACATAACACACAGGGAAAATAAAATGATCAGGTGAATAAGATACAGTAACGTGGCTTAGTCTCAATCATACCTACACTAGTTTGGTTCACACAGAACGCATTTAACTAAAGCACAGACCCTGAACCTATCAGTTCTGGCTAACCCTACAGACACCTGAACCTATCAGGTTGGTACTGACTGACACACAGTAGTACCCTGTCTGACACACAGACTCCCACTCAAGCTTCTTCTCTCAGCTCTTCTCCAGCTTCTCCTAACTTCTCCACACACGCTCCACATATATATACAGTACAGCCCCTCCTCCTGATGTCCCGCCTTCCACTCCCCATAGGATGGAACTTTCCCTCCAAACCCATGACAGACAGGTAACATCTGGCATCTCCTACTTCCGTACTGGAGTCCCATACAGTGGTGATAACTAGGGAAAGTGATTCACCAGCTTCAGCTGCTACAACAGCGATATCCTTTCTGGGGAAAAGAATGGACCTGTCCACAGTTTTCCATGTTTGAGTTATAACCAGATTAGGCTATTATGGAGATAACCAGACAGTGATGGAATGTTTTGGTTTACAATTCCCATCAACTCCAACCAGAAATGGCCAACTATAGTGGAAATCACTGGGTTGCCTAATCTCCCTTGCCCCACCCTGACTATTGCGCATTTGGAAACCTCAATGGTTGACTGATGTGCTGTATTTCACATAACATACAACTTGGAGCTCCTTGCATTTTTATTCACACTATTAGTTTTGGATCCAGCTCTAAAGTGTTGTTTCCTCCACTAAAAACTTAAAGAATTTGAGGTCTAGCCAACATACAACAAATGACAACACAAGCTCCATTTTGCTTGAAAGAATTGTTGGTGTTGTTCTTGTTTGGCTTATGGCACCTATAATATCCTAAAACCCCTAACAATTGGGGAGGGTGTGGCCCTCCATATCACCAAGGCAAGCCCCTGGCCATCTATCCATTTTTTTAAAATTGCATCTAAAAGTTACATTGCTTGTGTAATTGAACAACAGGATTTCACCTGTTGAAAACTACAACATAATGTACAGCGTCCCACCGATCCCATGATTTATGTTTAAAGGGCATGAGTGCAGGGACACTGAAGTGTCTTTGAACTCAATTTTTCTTATTTGTGATGGTGTGGTTCAACATGTAAAACACACTGAACTTTAACGATAAGAGCTTTCAGTGAGATGTCGGAGGAAGTGAACTTGTTCATGAAAGCGCACATTCCAATATAGTAGTTAATCTTTAAGGTCCCACAATGCTTTTTGTCATCTTTATTTTTTTTATTTTTCTTTTGACTTTGCCTAATATTCCATGAGAAATGTCTACCATTTTGCTATGATGTCTTGCTGTTAAAATTACTCGGATACAATGGGAGCATCGGTCTAGAAAAAAAAGTGTATCCAGCCACTGAGGTGATTATTTCCCTCTTTTCATAACCTCGACTATGCTTCAAATGAGCAGTGGCAGAACTTAAAGGCCTTGTTATCTCCTGATTTATTTACCTGAGCAAAGACAGGCTGCCAGTTATTATGCTGCTCCAGCAGATCCAATTCTGGCTTTTACTTCTAGAGTTACGTACTCCTGCATTGTCTCTGCTTGAAACAATTCCTCCCAGATACATAGATGGTTAAATTGCATCATAGATCAGATACATGTTTTTGGCCTTTAGAGTCCCATGATCTCATGTTTTGGGCACCAGTATGTGTACATTTCGTTGCAAAAAGGCAGGTGCTGTTATTGTTGTTTGATTCAGTCAAGCTACTAAAGGGGTGTGTAATAACAACCAGAGGCAAGCACTAAGTGTACAGACCTGCTCCATGACCTGTGCTTATTAATGTGGGAGAAAAGTTTAGATGATCGATAAATGTGTCAACAGAACTTGCCACCACCTGTTATAACGGTCTGATCTAAAGGCCATCTCATTTAGAATCCATGGCCGTGGCTGTATGCAATGTTCCTTTTGTGAGAGGGGCGGGAGAAACCAAAAACTCCATTAAGATTCCATTACTCCCCTTTATTTCTGTCTGTCTGCCTTTCTGGCCAAACTCATCTCTCCCTCTCCCCCTTCCAGAGTCCGAAAGTAATCAGATCCTTTAGGTGTGTGGGGTATGACACCTGCAAGCAGTTTATTGCAACTGGTCAGGGAACAGAAGCAAAATTGCTTTGGAGTTGTTTTGTTCTTTCTTTTGGAGAAAATGAAAAAAAACTCACACCACCCTTCGTAAGTTAAAATTGGATGTTTCAAAGATGACCCTTTACCAACAGGATCCCCAGCCTTAGAGTTAGCCAGGCTTTTTGCCAGTGGTGTCATCTGAAACAATGAAGGATGAGAAAGCTTCATGTTGTTATTGGGGCGGAGGTGGGTCTATATTTTGCTACTTTGGAAATTAGTAATTAAAAAAGGAAGTCCTCCTCTATTGTGGTGTTGCTCTTAAAGCTTTGACAAGTTAGTTTTTAGATTTCTGCTTCCACAGTTTGTCAGCCAATGCAACTACTCATGTTGACTGGGGATTGTGAGAGGTGTTTATTTGTTCTTGTGTTGGTTGCCCATATGCCTCACCTGGTAACAATGGTATTTGCAGACATAGAGTGATTTGGACTCTGCTATCAGGCAGAGTGAGGCAACTGCCATAAATGGCAAATACAAGGGTACAACTGAGGCAGATTCCTGGGCCTCAGGTATTCCAGTCATTCCTCTCTTCTGGAAGAAGAGCCAGTAGACCACAAGCATTGCTCAAATGAGCCAGCTACCCTCAAGTATGATGGAGGGCATACCACAGCTTCATCAATGTTGAAGCAAAGTTCAGGTGCCATTTCAATATGCTCCTTGACTTAAGTAGGTGGAGAGTGGTGACACCTTGTTCTCAGCACTTATTAAGAAAACATCTGTATCTAGCCCTGTGCAGATGGTTGCTTTAACTCCCCCCCCCACACAAAAAATGTATATCTGACATTCGATAGTTAAAAGTCAACATTTCCAATCACGCTGTTAGTTCAGCTGAGTACTGAAATACCTTGAGTCAATTTGGACTGATTCAACTTGGGTTCAAGTTGAAAAAGACAGATGTGGAACAAATCAAGAACGGTTTGGAGATATAGATATCAAACAGCAGTGAGAGAAAGTGGCATGCTATGAATCCAAAACAGGACTATAAAAAGAAAACACCGATGTGGAAAAGAGGGAGAAAGGGCAGCTGGACTGTCCTAATTGGTGGTTTTAGTGTCCAGTCTGGGGGAAGAACCTCAGCAGTCTTCTCCACTCACAGAACCTGGGGGAACAAAAAAAATTCCCCTTCTCACATGTACTCTTTTGTGAGTTCTCAGTTACCAGCAGGAACTAGTATTTATACATAGTTTTGTTGGTGTCTACAGTGTTTATTATAGCTTGTGTTTCTTTCTCCTTCCTCCTACTGGTATCCAATCCTCAATTTTTATTTCTTAATCCTTTCCCAGCGGGATCTCATCCTTCCTCCATCTTCCTATTTCAGTTGCTCATTTCCGTGAGTCTTTGTGTTGTCTCTTCCAAATGAAACTAGGTACTTCCCACATACCTTATATTAGCTGCTGGAGCCAACTTTCTGAGGAAATGTGGAGTCATCACAAACCTTGTAGTTGGTTAGTGTTTATATTTGCATAAACTGGTGCCTCAGTGTGAGTCTATCACTGATTTGTTTGTTCTAGGAAACTTGCACACCACACTTGCAAGGCACTTAATCAAGGTGGCTTACAAGAACTATGGGAACAAATTCAGTGCATTGAAACCTTTTAACATGAGAACATACCACATAAAAACCACCCAGCCAGCAATGTAAACATTTGCTGGAACAGGAACTTGTAATAACTTGGTGAAAAATAATGTACCTTTTCCACTGTTATTATATAAGCCACAGCAATAGTGTATATAATCATCAGGTAGATACAGCTTTTCTTCCTATTGTATGAAGCTTAGTGTTTGATAGACTCAGAGAATGGATTGTTCCCTTTTCTGACAGTTTATTTTGTTACAGCAGAACTGGCATTGACCTGTTTATGCCTCCAGATCTAGACTGATACCATTGAGATCAACAAAATACACTGCACGCAAGATTTTTTTCCTACTATGCAAACCATATCATCCATTATCTAGGGACAAGTGGATGTCCCCATTCATGCTCCCTTACATTTTGGTATGTCCTGTATCTTGAAATTATTTTCTAACACTCATTCCAGAACATTCCAGTATGTTCAGATTTCCACTATCTGCAGTTCTTTGGCTTCATTTGCATCACTTCCTCCCTTGCTAAAGCACATATAGCCAATAATGGAACAAAATCTCAGAATCACAGTGCAGGGTACCTTTTGTTCTTCCGTACCAGGACTAAGTGATTTGTGGTCTTTCAAATACTGTCAGATTACAATTTTCCTCAGTCTTGTTGAACCCAGATGATGTTGAGAGATATGTTATTCAGTAACATCTGGAGGGTCACATCTCCCTCCCTCCCTCCCTCCCTCTCTCCCTCCCTCCCTCTCTCTCTCTCTCTCACACACACACACACACACACATGAACCACCCATGATAAAATCATGTTGATGCAGCCCCATTGAAAATGCTTTTTTTGTGGTGATAGCACAACTATACCTTAAATATAGAGCAGGCAACTATAGCAGGACTGTTCTGAAGAGACTTTGATTTCCATGATATTCTTAAAATGTCTTTAGAAAATATTTTCAATCTGTTCTTAGTTGTTTTTACCTCTTTTTAAAACTTTTAAAATTAGTTTTGAATATTTGGAAAAGTTTTTGATTTTTTAAATTTTATTTTAAATTGCCTTGGACACCCTGGTGGGCAGAAAGGTGAAGAACTAATGGTTTAAGAAAGTAAACTAAGAACTGCAGCACCAGAAAGAAAACAAAATTTCCACAATAGAAATACTAGAACTTTAATAAATGTGCAATACATTTCCCCATTGTGGGGAGAAATGTGAACAAGTATATGTGTGGCTGCTCAGTCTGCTCTTTGGTATCAGCTGTCCAGGTGATGACCATCGATGGTCAACATAAAGGCCCTTGAATGTTCTTATGATGGCCCTTGACCTTTAAGCCACCCTTTAACCAAATAGTTGTTCAAGGGCACATTCTGCCACCTATCCATCACAAGGCCAATGTATGGATTATTTGTTCCCCAGCCTCACTAGGAAAAAGCAAGCTTCTCAATTTTAGTAGCTCAGCACATCTAAAATAAACTTGCTAAGGCTACTCAGGTTCCAATAACTGAATGTGTTTTCTTTTTAAAATGACTAAGAATCTCTAGACATTCTAGAACTGTCTCAGTCCTTGGTCCAGCCACTAAACTCACCCCGACTTTAAAGTGAAATAATAAAGGTTCCAAAGCAAAATTAATATGTTAACATTAAACAATTCCCTTGTATTTTTTTGTGTGTATATACATAGCATAAAAATTTTAAAAGGCGTGATAAAAATATGTGCGAGTCTAAAGGTTGTAATATTCCCTGGCTGAGAACTTTATGGGTGCTATACATTTCTGGGCTCAGAACTCAACAGAAAATCTTATATGGCTTATTAGATGGTCCACTAAACCTGTGAAGCAACCGCACCATAAATGAATGTTTAAGACTCCCTAGTATGCACACCGAAGCTTCTGAAATAAAAGGCTTTCATCAGAATGTAGAGGAAAAGAAATAAATGCGGAATAGACAGCAAGTGCAGAATAAATCCAGTGCAAAATAAATTACATATAAATGCCCTGACATGGAGATAGCTTAGGAACACTGAAGCTAGTGTTGGGCTGAAAAGGTCTCCCCCCCCCCCCTTCCCTCCTTTAATTTCATGGAAAAGAATATGCTTTTTAAAAAAATCAAAAAAAAATTCTACTGACATTCACATGAGCAGAGTAAGAACCTGAAGGCTCATGAGGTCTTGTGGGGCAGTCAACTAAGGCAGCAGAGCACTGGGATGGGGAGCAAAAACTGCACTGCTTCTCTGCTGTTGCCACCACTACAAAATTGGGAAGGCCAGTGCTGCTCTGGTGTCCTGTTGCTCTCCAGGCGATTCTCCAGAGTCAGCTGTTTCTCAAGGTGTCCTTAGAGCCAAAGAACTGTGGGAGGAGGGATTTGGAATAGAGATGGGCACGAACCACAGGCTCACTGGTTCGTGATGGTTCGCCTGATAGCCACACAGCTGGTCCGTGGTTCGGAACCCCACCCCCTCCGGTGGGAGGCCCCTCAGAGGCAGCACCTGAAGGAGACAGGGCAGAGAAACCAGAACACTGCCTACAAGTGGGCGCCTGCCAGACGAACTGGCATGAACCACTGAATTGGCAGTTTCTGCCCATCTCTAATTTGGAATATTGCCTGTGCCCTAGCAGCGTTTCAGGACACAGCTACCTGAGTGCCATATTCCTGAAGACCTCTTGAAGACAGGCAGCTGTGGGGAAAAACTAGCCTTTTCTTGATTGACCCAAACATATGGTTGCCTACCCTTTTTTATTGTCCTTCAGCACTGCTGCTGCCACCTAATATAAGAACTAGTATATGTGTATGTCTGGGCACACTTGTATTAACATTTTATGCTTATTAAAAATCAGAATATAAACTTCATGCCTATACATTTTGGTGGCTCTCGAATAATCATGTGTGGACTTGTATTTTAACGCAAATATTCCTAATTTGCACTTCCTTTTTTAAAAAAATGAATGCTTCATTTTTAAAAGTACATTTTTAACTACATATTTATTTATTTATTTATTTATTTATTTATTTATTTATTTATTTATTTATTTATTTATTCAATTTATATGCCGCCCAAACTACCCAGAGGTCTCTGGGCGGCTTACAATAATTAAAATTCAATACAGCAAAAGATAAAATAATTAAAATACAATTAAAATACAATTAAAATTGCCATCAGACCCACAGCTAATATTATTTCAATTAAAAGCCTTCTGGAACAGGAAGGTTTTGACCTGGCGCCGAAATGTCATCAGCGTCGGCGCCAGACGAATCTCAGTCGGGAGGGCATTCCATAGTCTGGGGGCAGCTGCCGAAAAGGCCCTTTGTCTACAAGCCGTCCCTCTTACCGCCTTAAGGGACGGCTCTTTCAAAAGGGCCCCCTGGCTAGATCTTAACTGCCGGGTAGGTTCATATGGAAGGAGGCGGTCCTTCAGGTATCCAGGGCCCAAGCCGTTTAGGGCTTTATATGTCAAAACAAGCACTTTGAATTGGGCCCGGGCAGCAACTGGTAGCCAATGTAACTTATACAGAATCGGCTTGATATGTTCCATGGCAGCTCCACCACTCACCAGCCGCGCAGCTCGATTCTGGACCAGTTGCAATCGCCGGACCATCTTCAAAGGCAGCCCCACGTAAAGCGCATTGCAGTAATCTATGCGGGATGTTACCAGTGCATGTGTGACTGTCATGAGACTCCGCTCGTCCAGGTAGGGCCGTAGCTGGTATAATTTCCGCAGCTGAAGGAAGGCGCCCCTGGCCACCGAGTCCACCTGGGCTTCCAGTGTTAGACTGGGGTCCAGGAGCACCCCCAAGCTGCGGACCCTGTCCCTTAGGGGGAGTGTAACCCCATTCAGGGCGGGGAAATGGCCCTCCAGCCTGTCCGGTGAAGCACCCACTAACAGCACTTCCGTCTTGTCTGGATTGAGTTTCAATTTATTAACCCTCATCCAGTCCATTATCAGGTCCAGACACGAGTTCAGCACAGAAACTGCCTCACCTGGATTGGTAGAAAACGAGAGGTAGAGCTGAGTATCGTCAGCATATTGCTGACTCCTCAGCCCAAACCTCCTGATGACCTCTCCCAGCGGTTTCATGTAGATGTTGAACAGCATGGGGGACAGTATTGAGCCCTGAGGAACCCCATGACATAACTGCCATGGGGCAGAGCAACTGTCCCCCAGCACCACCCTCTGGACACGGTCAGCCAGGAAGGAGCGGAACCACTGTAAAACAGTGCCCCCAACTCCCAACCCAGCCAGCCTATCTAGAAGGACACCATGGTCGATGGTGTCGAAAGCCGCTGAGAGGTCCAGGAGTATCAACAGGGTCACACTCCCCCTGTCTCTCTCCCGGCAAAGGTCATCGTACAGGGCGACCAAGGCAGTCTCTGTACCAAAACCCGGCCTGAAACCCGATTGAAATGGATCCAGAAAATCCGTTTCATCCAGCAGCACCTGGAGTTGCCCGGCCACAACCCGCTCCAACACCTTGCCCAAATAAGGGAGGTTCGCCACTGGTCGGTAGTTGACCACCAGCCTTGGGTCCAGGTTAGGCTTTTTAAGGAGTGGTCGAATTACCGCCTCTTTCAAGGCGGTAGGGACCACTCCCTCTCTCAGAGAGGCATTCACGGCCTCCTGGACCCAGGTGCGAACCCCCCTGGCTGATCTTCCAATTAGCCAGGATGGGCAAGGGTCGAGCGGAGTGGTGGTAGAACGGACAGATCCAAGCACCCTGTCCACATCATCAGGTCTCAACAATTGAAACTCATCCATTAATACTGGACCTAAGCACGGCGCACTGGACACATCCTCTGATTCTGCAGTAACTGTGGAGTCCAACCCACTGCGAATCTGAGCGATTTCCCCCTCAAAATGTATGGCAAACTCATCACAGCGAGCTGATGAGCAGTCCGAGACCTCCACCGGATTTCCCGGTTGAAGAAGATCCCGGACCACCCGAAACACCTCTGCTGGACGACATTCTGAGGAAGCAATACGGCTGGAGAAATATTGCCGTTTCGCCAGCCGTATTGCCACGAAATAGGCCCGATAATGGGCTCTAAGTCGTGTTCGATCGGACTCCCAGCGGGATTTCCTCCACCTGCACTCCAGCCGTCTCCCCTCTCGCTTCATCGCCCGCAGTTCAGAAGTATACCAAGGAGCTGTCTGGGCTCGGCGAGCAGGGAGAGGACGCTTAGGCGCAATCGTGTCAACCGCCCGGGTCATCTCCCTATTCCATAGGGTGACCTGAGCTTCGACAGGAGCGCCGACCATATCAGATGGATAATCCCCCAGAGCATTCAGGAATCCATCTGGATCCATTAGTCTCCGAGGGCGGATCATCTTAATAGATCCCCCACCCTTGCAGAGGGAAGAAGACGCTAATAGACTGAACTTGACCAGGAAGTGGTCTGACCATGACAATGGGGTCACAACCAGCCCCTCCACATCCAAACCACCATCTTCCAGTCCCGTTGAGAAAACCAGGTCCAGGGTGTGGCCCTTCTCATGCGTCGGACCGATGACACATTGAGACAGCCCCATGGTTGTCATGGTGGCCATGAAGTCCTGAGCCGCCCCAGTCAAGGCAGCCTCGGCATGGATGTTGAAGTCCCCCAGCACCAACAGCCTGGGAGTCCTCAACATCAGGTCCGAGACTACCTCTGTCAGCTCAGGCAGGGAGACTGTTGGTACGCAGCAGGGTGGGCGGTACACCAACAGAATCCCTAACCTGTCTCGCGAGCCCAACACACAATACAGGCCCTCGAGACCTCCTCTCAAAGGGACAGGAAGCCTAGTCAAGGAGATAGAACTCCTATAGACTATAGCAACTCCCCCTCCCCGACCCTCCGAGCGACCCTGGTGCTGGACTGAGTACCCAGGCGGACACAGCTGGGAGAGGGGAACACCACCCTCCTCTCCCACCCAGGTCTCAGTAATGCACGCCAGGTCAGACCCCTCATCCAGAATTACATCATGGATGAGGGCAGTTTTATTTTGTACTGACCTGGCGTTCATCAACAGCACCGTGTGGCTCGAGGGTTTGCTGATATGGTCGCCTGATACCATCTGGTTGGGGGTAGAACTAGAAGAGGGGATAGATGTAAGATATCTAACCTCTCTTCTCCTACGCGGGCATGTCCTACCCCCACCGCCATTCCTTCCCCTACCCAGCACCACCTCAATGGCTGCCCCCTCCAACACCCTCCCCCCTTCCTGTTCCATTAGATCCACTGTGGGTCTCTTCTTCATTGATGGCAATTAATAACAATTTAAAAACATTTAAAACATATATAAAATAAAATAAAATAAAACACCATATGACACCAAACGATTTCACATTTTCCAGGGACAGTGATTGTACAGGAAGAATTGTTTAAATGAACTTTCTGCAGTGATATGTGAACTGAAAAACAGATTGACCTACACTTTTCTGGATTCTGTTGTGTATTTCCCAACAGAGGATTAGGATAAATTTATTTATTTGAGGAAAAAGTGCTCAGAAAAATATGTGTATTTGTGAAAACAGGATACAGGTACGATATGTTGCAAAAATCTGTTTGCCAAATATATATATATTGGCCCAAACTACAAAAATACATATACAGTGATGCCTCGCAAGATGATGTTAATTTGTTCAGCGAAAATCGCTGTCTTACAAAAACATCATCTTGCAAAACGAAAAAGCCCATTGAAATGCATTGAAACCGGTTCAATGAGTTCCAGTGGGCTGAAAAGTCACCGTCCAGCAAAGATCCTCCATTTTCGCTGCCTGTAAAGCGGGGAATCCGTCCTGAAAACATAGCGGGGAGCCATTTTGCACAGCGGGCGGCCATTTTAGAACCACCGATCAGCTGTTTCTAAATCATTGTTTAGTGAAAAATCGGTACCCGAAGCAGGGAACTGATCATTGTTAAGCAAATTTTCCCCATAGGAACATCGTTTTGCGATCGCAAAAGCGATCACAAAAACTTCATCGTATAGCGGTTTCATCATTTAATGAGGCAATCGTTAAGTGAGGCGCCACTGTATTTGGAAAAACATGAAAAGATACATTAAGGAATTGTGTATTGCACTTTTTTCAAACTGATGCAAAAACAAAATGAAGCAAACTTAGAAAAATGCTGAGAAAAATGAAGGGATATCTTTGTGTTTGTTAAGTGTGTGGACAAATAGAGAACTATTAAATACAGTAGAAATGGCATGAGCTTCCAATGGTGTCTCCCCCAGAAGAAACCTGGGTATCTCACCAGTTAAAGCAGCCAAAACCAATGTTGCACGGTTGGATGCAACGTTCCCTCTAATTTTCCAGTGTGTTAGGCAGGGCCTTGCCCCGTCCATGCGGGGTTCCGGCTGTGACCAGAAGCAAATAGGTGGCAAAAATAGCTCAGATGCTGATACAGCACTGCACAGTTGTGCAGCTTAGAGGGAACATTGGCTGGACCCCAGTCTTGTTGTACTGCATACGTTTTCACATTTATCTTTTAATACTACAATTTTATGTGTTGTTTAGGCCACTGGTTCTTAACCTTGAGTTACTCAGGAGTTTTGGACTGCAACTCCCAGAAGCCTTCACCACCAGCTGTGCTGACTGGGGTTTCTGGGAGTTGCAGTTCAAAAGCATCCGAGTAACAAAGGTTAAGAACCACTGGTTTAGGCCTTTTGTTTCTGTCTAAAAGGAACCCTATTAGGGTCACTCTGCATACGTTTTCACATTTATGTTTTAATACTACAATTTTATGTGTTGTTTAGGCCTATGGTTCTCAAACTGAGGTCCCCCAGAGGTTCTTGGACTGCATTTCACCACTTCACCACTTCACCACTTCCTGTGCTGGCCAGGATTTCTTGATGTTGCAGTCCAAAAATATATGGGGACCCAAGGTTGGGAAGCATTGGTATAGGCTTGTCTGATGAGGTACAATTTTTCAGGTTAGACTGTAAATCTCTGTACATAGGTATTCTCATAGAGAAAAGTGGATTAAAATTCTTAGAAAATAAATGCCACACCCATTTTTATATTTGCATAAACCTAATCCTAGTACAAATCAAGATATAGGCTCATAAATCAAAACCAAGAAAGTTAAATTAACAGCAACACTGATGTGTCATGAAATATAAGATGAAACACAATTAATACTTTAATGTCGCCTTTTGCATTTTTAGTATTTTTTCCAGTTTCATATAGTGGCTGAAATCCTGTTGTTTAGCGTAGTAAGGCACAACTGGAGTAGATCCATTTGAAGCAGTTGAATGTACACAGGAGTTGATTCACCAAACCCTCACTGACCCTGTAGGCTCTAGCACAATAGAATTTCAGCTCATAAATAGCAATCATATAACAAGGCTGGGCGAACATATTTTCTTTTCGCTAATGCAAAAGACTAGTCTTCTTTCCAGGAGAAATCAAGTGAATTTGCTTCTCTTTAACAAGAAAAACAAACAGGAAAATTACTTCAGAGGAAGCAGAAGAAAAGGTAAATGTCCATCTACATGAGGCACCAATCTGCATGTACATTTTCTTATGACTCTTCAGCTTGTCTGGGGAATAACAATGGGCCCGTGGGGTAGCCTTCTTCCTTCCTTCGTCCTTCAGAAAAAAAGGGCAACCTGAACAGGGCTAAAGAGACTGTGGAATGAATTCAGCCTTGCTGCATCCCCGTTGGCATCATGGTGGGAGAAAACACAGGGCAACTGGGCTCAGCATCAGTCCAAATCACACTATTCTATGGCTTTGAGCCCTTACCTGACTGGCTTTGCTGGAAAATGACAGTGAGTTATCATTTCACTGCTTCTCCTATGAGAAGAACTCCCACAAATTAGCAACTATAAGAGGCCAGTCTCCTCAACATAATTATCATTCACGTTATTCTACCATTGTTATTCATAACAGAGGTTCTTACGTCTTTACAGCACAAGCTTCAATGGAATATACTGTACCTGTATATCAAAGAGGCTATCACCCCACTGTTAAATACCTATTTCTTATCAACCAGCCAACGGCAACCTCTGTGTTTTGATGCCATGTATAAGTAGTCACTGTGTTATCTATCTCTTTGCTGCCCCAACCCCGTAATGAAGACGCGAGACAAAATATTGGATAAAATATGGGCCACTTTATTGATAATGTCAAATAAACAGCAATCTTATGCCATAAGAGGGGGTCCAGCTGTAGTGCGGAAACAGCTGATCTGTAGGGGTATGCCTATACCCCTCTCTCAATAAATGGGCGAGTCCCTGGCTCCAAGTTCCAACGGTCTTCAGACTGCAAGAACCCGGACAGCCGCTAATAAATACCCCAGACCTCAAGCCATCATTGGCTGATGACTGTTGGTCCAGGAGTGGCCCAGCGCATCCTTCCGCCACAGACACTGTAATCGCATGATCCGCAGTGCTGGGAAGCCAGATGCGCTGTTGGCTTAAAAGATATTACCATTGGGACACACCAAAAATACCAGCTATTTCCGCACTACCCGCCCAAGTGACCAAAATGTTTTCCACCAAAATGCCAACAACCCTCATCCAGTGTGGGATAGGTGAAAAATCCCCCCATCCAAAAGCCAATCAGGATGAAGGTCAAAAATTCCTATCTGGCCCCAAAAGGCGACCAGAAAAACTCACACTAGAAAAAGGGAGGACGGGTGGGAGCCCGAAAACGAAGGAGGGCAGTGCGAGGCGGGCAAGTCCCTTAAATACCGGGGGGCTTCCCGCCTTTTGCATGATTTTCTAGAAGCTGCGAGAACAGTCTCACTCTAATCCCGGGTGGGCAGCAAACGACGATTGCGCCGGCCAATGCTATGCCTGGCCAGCGATCTCCCACTTCTTTTATTATGTCTGAGGAAGTGGCCTTTTCCATGAAAGCTCAACAGTCAGTCTTTGCTTTTTTCTTTTTTCTTTTTTCTTTTCTTTTTTCTTTTATTTTTACTTCCTTTTTTCACTTCAAACTAGGACAGACGGTGCCATCTGCAGTTACGTCCAGGCCACATTTCCCTCTACAATTTGCCGCTGATGTCCAGGAGGAACACACACTCAACCCCACACCAAAGGAATACACCAAATGTACAGTAGGCTCCAACCCCAGACCAATCTGGCATGGTTTGGGTCCCCATTAGGAATTGATTGAAATACTTTAACAAGAACATCAGGTAGTCAACATTTTTAAAGAGTGATCCCAACCATTCCAGCAGGGAGCTATAGAGTGGGATAAACATCTGTGTAGCTGGTCTCAGAGCCATGTTCAGAATACAGATTCATGTAAAACCAAAGAGACTGGATTCCCTGAAGCAAGACATTTCTTATTTATGCAAAGTTTAAAAGCAGAGACAATATAAGCCCTCATATACAGTCATGCCCCGCTTAACGATTACCCCACATTACGATGAATCTGCTTCACAACGATGGTCTAAATGGGGTTTTTTCGCTTTGTGAAGATCGGTTCCCTGCTTCGGGAACTGATTCTTTGCATTACGATGATCAAAACAGCTGATTGTTTGGGTTTTCAAAATGGCCACCAGGTGCTCAAAATGGCTCCCCGCTGTGCTTAGGGACGGATTTCTTGCTATACAGGCACCGAAAATGGCCACTGTATGGAGGATCTTTGCAGCCATTGGTTCAGCGGTTCAACCCGCAGCGCCACCCGCTGCCCCTAATTAGCAGCCCCCACCCCATCCATTTTGATGCTTGAGTGAAATGATTGTCATTTTTTAAATCTTCAGGAAAACAACCAGATGCCAGAGATATGAGAAACGATAACATATAGAATATTAAAACGTTGCTCATATATATATGTGTATATATATACATAGCAAAATGTAAAGAATTCATCCTGTTGGTCCTAGATCTCTTTCCTGTATCTTTGTTTTTTTCATCAAGCACAACAATTTCAAAGCACATTTTCCTATCAGTACTATTTGTTCCTTTATTTTGTGCTGATAGTTATTACATTTGCATTGCTTTCTGTTCCTATGCTCATTCACAAGTAACAGCTTTTTGCAGTTTGATTATATTGCTTTATTCTGAAAGCTTTTGTGAGGCTCTGGAGTATAATAATTTTACCTTGGAGAGCATGGAAATCTAAAGTTCTTACATAACAGTCCACATTTTTATAGGATCACTAAACTTTGTGATTTTATTTCCCCATGGCAATTAAATGTACACTGATTTGGTGGAATCTTTTTTTCCACAAACAGAGTCAGGTGAAAATGGAATGTAGTGTTATATGGAACCAATCTTTGAAAATTGTTCCAATCTCTGAAAATTAAGGTAGGTATTGTATGCTGTTGTTTTAATTGCTTTTCCATGTTTCTTTTACATAACCCATTCTATTAGACTTTGTGTTCGTATGCTGATGCCCAAGCTGAAATGAAGAATAAAACTAAAATGAAGAATAAAACTAACATTCTCAAAATATTCACTGTGTTTTTTCATATGTACATTCTTTTTCCCTTTAAAGGAGATCAAGTTTAGTATTTCAAAGGCTCTGGTTACAGAAAGAAATACATTCTCATTTGCCAAAAGGGCTATGGATGATTGAGCAGGAAGGAGAACTGACATCCTACACTCCTTCTCCTTTCCCATCCATGCTGGAATTCTCCACAAGAATCTTTAGAGAACTCAGGAGATATGGGTTTAGCTTCACATTCAGCTGTGGAAATTCATAGGGGTGGAGTTGCAGCGGTAAAACTGATCCTTGGACATGTCACAGACACCTCCCAAAAACCTATTCAGGTTGTTGTAAGTCAGAAGTGACATGACAGCACACAGCAACAGATTCTTTCATTTTTAGAAGCATTCATTTGCATGACATGCACATGAAGCATCATGTACACATATGTACCCAGCAGGGTGAGACTCATGAAAACCATCTCTGCTATTTAGACACACACATTTGAAATTTAAATGAAACCAACATTATTTACAAAGTGGGGATTCCAAGATGGCAGCGCCTGAGAGTCTGCCAATTAAGTTGGGGCTCTGGCCGTTTCTGTTGAAGTCTGTTTGCTAGGTGCTCTAGGACTTCATCTAAAGCAGGTTCTTTCTCTAGGGATATACCTGTGTGTGTGTGTGTGTGTGTGTGTGTGTGTGTGTGTGTGTGTGTGTGTGTGTGTGTGTGTGTGTGTGTGTGTGAGAGTGAGTGAGAGAGAGAGAGAGAGAGAGAGAGAGAGAGAGAGAGAATAAGAATAAGTCAAAAACAAAGTGATATGGAACCATTTGTTGGTTTTGTGTCTTTCTGTGGTTGAGATAGGATTACCTGATTTGTATCCTAGCCAGGAAATGAAGAGGTGAGACACAGGTGATGGGGGATAAACGAGGCCACAACTTGATAAATTATTGATGAAGGCATGCAGTGGGGCCTCATTCTCTCCCTCCCTCTCATTCCTGGCATGCAAGGGTTAGCTTCAATCCCAGGCTCAGTCTGCAAACTACAGATGAACCCCAGCCTGCTCAAACAGGAGAGGTGTTTCTAACTCTTTCTCTGATCCAATTCCCATGATTTAAAATTGTCTGTTGTCTGGGTTGAAGTCAAAAGATTTAGTTCCTCCAGGGTGCCTGAATCCCGTGATCCAAAGCACCCCCATAAGAGACCCACTCAATGGAGCTCACTGCTACCTACATACCTTCTCTTCTGCACTACTCACGGTGGTCATGATAGCCTATTTGGACACAGAACTGCCCCAGATGAGCCCATCTATCCTGTAGACAATCCAAGTGGGACATTTCTCAGCCCATTTTGCTCAATATGACAGACAGGGATCCCAGAACAAGAATTCCTATCTGGACCCTAGAAATGAAGCAAACAAGTTCTGGACCCACAGGATAGCCAGATGAGCAAGTCACACAAAAGAGGCCAGCATCATGGAAGGGCACTTTTTAAAAATGTGATTTTAATTTTGTTTTGTTTTGACACTTATAATCATCATCATCATGTGCCATCAAATTGATACTGCCTTATATTACTCTTTCCAAGGTTTTCCCATTTGATAACACCCAGCATTGGTTTACCCTTCCCTTCTTCTGGGAGCACCTCGGGACTGAGCAGCTTGCCCAAAGGCCACACAGGCTCGCTCTACTCACAGGAAGGCCCAGTGTGGAGATTGAACTCCCAACCTCTGGCCATGTAGCCAGATACCTAAACCACTGAGCTCTTCAGATAGCCCATGCTGTATCATAGCATCTCAGGGCAGGTTACAAAAATATGCAAAAGCTACTGTATTATAAAACTTATATTTAAAATACAGAAGGACACAGAAGAGGGCCTCCTCAGAAGATCTTAGTAATTAGACAGATTTATATAGGGAGAGACACTCCTTCAAATATTCAGGTCCCGAGCTTATACGGCACAGTCCAAACCTTGAACTCAGACTGGAAACCTATTGGCAACCAGTGTAAATCCATCCAAACTGGTGTCATGTTGATTCTGAAAGATGTTTGTCTTTACAGGCTAGCTGCTGCATACTGCACTTCCCACAGCATCCATGTCATCTTCAAAGGTAGCCCCCGTAGAGTGCATTGCAGTAGTCTAACCCAGACGTTCTCAGGGCACAGACTACTGTGGCCAGGTTATCCCTGTCAAGGAATCATCGTAGTTGGCAGAGCAGTCGAAGCTGACCCCAGGCACTCTGACCCACTGAGCTCACGTGAGATTCCAGTGGCAAAGGTGTATCTAGGAGTACCCTAGAGTCATTCGATGTCTCCTGCCCTGCTCCCTGCTGCTGGCCAGCATTGACACAGGGGGTGTAGAACCTTTCTCTGAATTCTTAAAAATTCTATCAATCTAAGTTCTTTCTCCTCTTTTGGCTAGCGACCTCAGAAAAATGGAGGACGAAGCTCATGCACTTGTAATGCATGCATAGAAGGAATGTGAAAGGTGTCGTTTCTCTCAGCCCTGCTCAGCAAATGGCAGCTGACAAAAAAACAAATCCTACTCTCTATAACTATTAAAATTACAGGAAGGTTGAACTCCTTTTATTCTGGCTTCACACTTAATGTTATTCAAACTATACCAAATTGTAGCATAGTGTCAGCTGGAGGGGAAGATCTGTTATCAAGGGATTTGTAGCGTAATATATGTTAAGCATATGGGATGTGGCGTTTAATTTAAAGTTCTGTTTTCTGCCTAGTTATAACTGCAAAAGAAGTGTTGCAGTGTGTTATTTTAGGTCACAGCATCCAGTTGTGGTGCTTAGGGAACTCGACTTTAGGAAGCTGAAACCTCTGTGGTGACTATTCCATATTGTTAGCATTAGTGTTAGTATTAATTATTCTTTGTATTATTAATTAGGTGGTGAAACTAAAATGGCATTTTAATTCTACAGGAGGAAAGTGAAGAGTGAGGGGCTGAGATCCTATCTTGTGACATCTGTTCCAATTTGTTTCTGCTGTCAAACCATAGATAGAATTTTTTTTAAAAAAGTACTAGCAGATCATGTTTAGACATTGTTTTCCCGTTCATTACCTAGCAGAAGCATGCATTATTCAAACTAAGCAATTATCCCATGAAATATAAATAAGAGAACTCCTGTGGGGTGCCTTTGCACCTCCAACCTAGCTAATGTCATACAGTTGATAACTAAGTTTGAGGAAGGGGAGCAGGAACTAGAAGTCTCCAGGGAAAAGCCTCCTCAGTTGGTTCCATGCCCAGGGCTGAATTGCTTTAAGAGGTCCAGCCGCTGTGGGGGGTTAGTACAGAAGAGTCCTACAGCATGGTTTCCCACCAAAGTTAAAGTCATATTTATCAGCACACAAAACGAGTGCAAACTAATCAGAACTAGCAAAAGAAAAAACATCTGCAGCACCTAAGGGCTCTAGATTTTTTATGGTTACTAATCTTGCAAAGTCACTTTTTAAGGAAAGATTTGTTACAGTTATAGTTTCAAGGGGCACCCGCCCAACCCAAGATTTGAATTGCCCTTATACTTCATTTAAAAAAACACAACTCTTTATATATGCATTTCTCAAAAGAAATAGTCATTTTGGTTGCTTAAGAAGCCATCATCTGCAAACTACTAGTGGTTACACATAACGCAGGCTCCTCCCATCCACAAGAAAGCAGGGCCAGCAGGATGAGGCATTGAACGGCATTCCTCCACCACTATATATTAAGGCCACACTGATAAAAATAAATAAAATATGAGTGTGACAGTGCAAAAGAAGTGAAGTTCTCTCTTGTTAACTTGCAATCACCGTGTAATGTAGTTGTTCCTTTGGTGTTAGAAAACATATTTTGTTGTTAGCAAGTACTTTCTCCAAGGTTCTAGCTGCCAGATGAAGAAAAAGCTTCCACTACCATTTAGTACCGATACATTACAACTCCGCAAGGCTAAATCTATGTTATTGTGCAGCAGAGCAAATCAACATTCTACAAGGCACATTGAAAAATAGAGGGAGTCCAAACATACAATTATAACTTTGAGATTGGATTTTGGATCAACACCAGATTTGTCACAGTTGGAGGAAATATTTGCTTTCTGCCAAATTCAGGAAAGTTTGGTTCTTGAGTTATGATTTTTTTTTCCAAAGTAAAACTATTTTACCAACCTGTTCAGAAACAGCTCCCAAAATGACCTCAGATTTAAAATAGCTCATATAAATTGAAAAGACAAGTCTTGCTTATCTTGAAAGAATATGGTTGGCCCCCATCTGCTTATTTTTAATTGGAAAGAAACCAGGCTGCGGGAGCTTTAATAGTGGCCTTCAAAACAAAGCCTTTCAAATGGGAGAAATACCAGTTTTGTTATAACACGCGACATGCATGACACCGGCTTGCCAGGCATACAGTACCATGTATCATATGTGCTAGGGAGAATTACAAGTCAAAAGTGTACACCTGTTATAGAAGGAGTTAAAAATGGGTTAGCTTTTTTTTAAAAGGTAATGGAGTGACAGTCCTCCCGAAGGGAAAATGTGTTGAAAAACAGTCCCAGTGCTTGCTTTATGTTTGAAGAAATTGTTAATTGATGGAAAATGGTTAATTGATGAAAAAAAGGTGCCTGGTTCTTGGATTTTTCCCATGCTTGTTGGCTTTTTGTGAATGGTGATAAGAGGGCATCGTGTAGACCATATTGACTGCTGGTATCATCAATATTCAGGCTGACCTTTGATATATAAAGCTTGGCATCCTTTTTCCTACTACTCAGGATTGCAAATTAGCAAAGCGAGACTTTTGAATAGAGCTCTGCATTGACTTTGGTCAACTCAAGTTCAAAGTCTAACTGACCTGATGAAAGCTGATTTGCATGAGGTCCAGAATGGACAGATTTTGTTCTCTGGCAAAGCAAAGATGAGGGATGAAAGACAGGCCGTGGGGGAGGGATTCTGTGAAGAAATAATCCATAGGAAAGAGTAGAAGTTGGGGCTTTGCTCAGTGACAGCTATTAACTGGGGCTAGAATTTAACTTCGGTCACACTGCTTGCCATTTTGAAACAACTTTTGAAGCTGCCAAATATACAAACTCCTGAACCTCACTGTGTGAAATGTGGCACATTTACTCTTCTCTTTAGGATTTGTTACATCTGCAAATGTCATTTGTTGTTTCTGTTTCTGTTACTGTGGTGTGAAAAAGAAGAAAGTTATAGTCCTTTTGGTTTTCCCTTGCAAATCAAAGGGAAGCTTGGCAGTCTGACTTTAGAAATCCAAGGCACAAATCTAATCCCAGGCACAAATCAAATTGGACAGGATCACCACACACCAAATTGGGGTTGATCCCAAAGTGCTTTCAGAATGAATTGGGGGACCTGTGCACAGCCTTACGTCTAAATAAACATGTGGGATTATGCTGTATAATTCACTTTTGTTCACAACAGCTGAGCACTATGTCTTTCCATCAGATGGGGGTTAAAATAAAATGGCCAGTAAATCTGAATTATAGACCATCAATTGTTCATTCTTAACATACACTTGATCAATGAGGTCTGTGGTGCAGTTCTTTCCTTTTTCTTCTACCTGGAATGATTTAGTTCTTTTCTCTACAAGATAAAATATGTTCCTGAGAGGTGTCACTGCCTTTGCCACCCATGGACTATGCAGTTTTTTAAAGGAAGCATGGACATCGTAGTTCCTTTATCACTTTGCCTTAAAAGATATAGCAGATTCTTCCTTTCTTAAAAATGCCTTATTTGTGCAGTGCGTTGTCACTATTGAATTAATTTCAAACCTGTTAATTTTCCATGACCTGTCTGTGGCCAGCAGTTTCTGGAAGGGGAAAAAATGTCATAATTAGCAAAAGCTTCCCACAGCGGGTTTGATGACATAGTCACCATGTATCTAGTGGAAACCTGACATTAAGTGACAATGTCTTCCTTCCTTCCCTGCAGGGCTGTTTGTTTATATCATAAGATCTCCACTGTTTAACATGATTTAACACTGCAGTCTCCACTAAAGGAAGAACTGCGAAACAATCAGAGAGAGGGGAAAAAAGAGAGAGAGCAAGAGCAAACAAGACTGGAGAATTGACAGGTGTTAATGGCAAGCTAACAAAATATATAATAGTGTCAGAATTTCTCTCAGGGTGTGACTATCCAGATGATTCAGCTTTACTGCCATTTGATTTGCAGCATGTATTACATTTGAAATAGCAATTAGAGCTCATACAGGGACTGTAGATTGATTTGGTAATTCACCATTCATACTTAATGCAATACGAGTCACATTCCAGCCAACACACCTCCTTCTTTCTTTCCTTCCTCTGATCCCACCTCTGCCAATCCTTTCAGGGTTTACTGTGAAGCCGCCTTCTCATTTAAAGCTTCAGACTACTACATTTCTCAAAAACATTTCTATATTTAAAAAACAAGGATATTTCCTGTGATCAATGTCAGTTTTTCTGGTCACCATGTCGCACTCTAAGTGGTACAGTCAGGAAAACTTTAGGAAGTTAAATCCAAAACTAGTCTTATTTAGGGTAGATCTACTGAAATTGTTGCCAGGATGATTGTTGGAGGTGCTAAAAAGAAAAAAGAAAAGAGCAAGAAGGGTCCAATTTAGAACTGAAAATGGAACCTTCAGCAAGGCAACATAATGATAGTGGACTGATTTCCATACAGTGGGGTCTTGACTTGAGAACTTAATCCATATTGGAAGGCGGTTCTCAAGTCAAAAAGTCTGTAAGTCAAGTCTCCATTGACCTACAGTGCATTGAAAACCGATTAATTCTGTAACAGGCCGTTTTTGTTCCATTTTGGGTTTTTTCTGGTCTGTAAGTCAAAACTCAATCTGCAAATCAAACCTAAATTTTGTGGCCAGAGAAGTCTGTAACTCAAAAAGTCTGTAAGTCAAGCCGTCTGTAAGTCAAGGGTCCACTGTACTGTTAAGAAGCATCTGCATGTGTTATTCTCTGTGTTATTATTGCTTCATGTTTTGAAGTAGCTTCCAACATACAGTGTCTTTAATTGGGTTTTAGAGGTATGTGATGTATGTAAGGAGTGGATTTACCATTGTCACATATCACGGAGTTTCTGTAGCTGAGCAGGGATTTTAATCCAGATTTCCTGATTCCATCATTTGCTGCACTATATCACACTGGCTGTAGGTCATGAAGAGTAGGACATGACTAAATGACTAAACAAGGGTGAACAAGAATTTGAACTCAGTCCTCCGAAGCCCTAGCCCATCCATCACCCTATCCACTACACCACGCTGGGTATCCTAGACTACTGTAGGAAGGATTACTATTAGGATTTAACCCTGTGACTTCCCCTCTATACAATAGTCAAACACAAAAAGAATCATAATGCAGTGGTGCAGCTTGTTATTCAGTAGGTCTCTGCTTCAAACCTTTCAGTCTCTGAATACAGAGCTAGTGATATGAAAGATCTCTATTGAGTTAATCAATCAATCAATCAATCATTCAATCAATCAATCAATCAATCAATCAATCAATCAATCCCACAGCTGACCAGCCATCTATGAGATTCTGAGAGTGATACAGTGGACCCTCTACTTAAGGAATTAATCCATATTGGAACGGTGGCTGCAGGTCAAAAAGTCTGTAGGTCGAGTCTCCATTGACCTACAATGCATTGAAAACCGATTAATCCATAACTGGCTGTTTTTGTTCCGTTTTTCTTCCATTTTGGGTCTTTTTCTGGTCTGTAGGTCGATTCTCTGGCTGCAAGTGGAATCTAAATTTTGCTGCCAGAGAAGTCTGTAACTCAAAAAGTCTGTAAGTCGAGCCGTCTGTAAGTCGAGGGTCCACTGTACGCTGAAAAAAGGTAAATTCTTCCAGGTCTGTGATAAGCACACAGATAATTTGACCTGCTCTCAGGTAGTTTCCATTGTTCGATCTGGGTCATATAAAGTAACTCTTACCCATCTGGGGCTTACAGAAAGAGGTGTCGTACAAATGAAGGTCCATCAGTCAAACCAATTATTTTTGTTGTTGAGCCCAGCATCTATTAAAAAAAAGGTTAAGGATTCCAAATTTTGCTCAACAACAACCATAGTAATGGAATCCAGGTTGCTACCCTTATTGTTCTACTTACTCTATTCATGTAGGAAAGCAACACACCAAGTTTTGTAAATTGAAACTGACGGTAGCAGCCCTAAGAATAACCCAAGGCAGAAAGCAGTAGAGAGAAAGTGGGGGGGGTGGATAGAAAATCTTGCTCATTACTTCCCTGTAAAAATCCTAATTAGTCCCAAAAGGGGCTCTCTTTTTTGTTATAAAATCAGGTGGATAAGGCACAAAAACTTTTTCTTTTCTTTTTCTTTTTCTTTTTTGGTCATGGAGACAATGTGAAAAGTAGGACAGCGACAAGAAAGGAGCTGCAAATGATGCTAGCCTTTATTCTAAAGTGAAATATTTATAAGTCTGGAGAGATAGCCTTCTCTAAAACAGGTACATAATACATAGTCTAATACATTTCCCTAATTAAGTTTAGCCTTATAAAATAACAGAATGGCAGCAAAACTTCAGAATAGGGAAGGAGGAAGTACATCATTAGCGAGATAGTTAATATTTCACTACAATGTGATTAATATATATATATATTAAAATTCCAGCTCTAAGAATAATTGGAATATCTAGAAGGAACTGACCCTTCATAATGCAAGTAAATCAGACTTGATGTCTAATGCATAAGTTATTTGGGGGTAGTTCCATCTATTGTGTCACTTTGGGCTGTAATCTTGCAAGGCATTTGGAGACACATAGTGACACTTTACATATGCAGACATACACATACATAGGCAGGCATACGCATACAAACATATAAATACTGACTTCACTCTCGAATCCAAGGCACACGGATAAACTGGTCCATTGGCAACATAGAGTGAGTGGATGCATGCATGGAAAAAGCAATGTATGATGAGCTGGGGTGAAAGTTGCCAACCTTGTTCAAGATCCCAGAAAGGGAAGGGTCAACTAGGCAGGGTAGAAAAGAAGGATTCAGAGGATGTGTGGATTAAGAGGATGTATGGGTACAGAAAGGAAAGAGCGGACAGCACAGGAGCTGGGACTCCTGACCAATCCCTAGCACAGACCTGGGCAAAGTGCAGCCCTCCAGATGCTGTGGAACTGCAAATCCCAACACTCCTCACTGTTGGCTGTGTGGGCTAGGAATGCTGGGAGTTGCAGTTCAGCAACAACTGGAGGGCCACATTTTGCCCACCCCTGCCCTAGCAGCTTCTTTCTGGTTTCTAGAAGCTGTTAAACAAAAGGAAACAGCTGGAGGTTTCCAGATGTTTCTGGACTTTGGCCCCCTCTCAGTCTCTCACCACTGACTATATTGGCTAGGGCTGATGGGACATAGGCTGTAAGTATCTGGAAAGCCCCAGGTACCCACGCTTACCAGGATAAGAAGAAGAGAGCATGACTCAATAGCTCCACGTGCTTCTAAGGCAGGACAAAAGAGCTATGCCTGACGATAATGGAATCACCTTGCTAGTGCCATTGAATTGGTTACTGAAAAATAAGTCAGTAAGGCCAATTTATTCAATGGATCTGTTCCTAGTAACTTGATTTAGACCTATGTATCCTGCTCATTCCATTTAAATGGGAATTAAGGGCCTCCAGACATGGTTGGCTCAATGTCACCCAGTGACATGTATGGCTGGGGGGATTTCAACTGGGCCAAGTCCCAGTCCAACTTGAACTACTGCACCACACTGGCTCTTCTAAATTGATCTTTAGTCTTCCTACATTCTGGTAGAACTAAACCTCACACTATTATTTTTTTCCCTCAACATTACATCTCATCTAGAGATGCCATGAAATTTTCTGGATGAGGCCTAATCATACATCATCTCAGCATCATATACTACAAAGGAAGGGTAATCAACATAGAACAATAATGATTTGCTCCATTGCCTTCTTTGTATTTATTCTGCCTCTGGAAGTTTAAATTTCAGAAATTCTAGGGGTATAAGGATGCATGCATAAATCACTTTGATTTAACTCCTCTTCTTACTCACATTCTCTGCAACAGCATTCCATAGTCACTGTAGGATTGATCTCTTTGAATTGAATGGATTGCATATCTTCGATTTAAAAATTACCCATCAAAAGGATGAGGAACTCATCAAACCTAGAGGTGATAGACCTGCTGCTGCCGCTGTTACTCCTTTCCAACTGAAAAACAAAGTTCACATGTTTTAAGTAAATAAATATATAACTTGTTGTTGTTGTTTAGTCATTTAGTCATGTCCGACTCTTCGTGACCCCATGGACCAGAGCACACCAGGCCCTCCTGTCTTCTGCTGCCTCCCGGAGTTGGGTCAAATTCATGTTGGTTGCTTTGATGACACTGTCCAGCCATCTCATCCTCTGTCCTCCCCTTCTCCTCTTGCCTTCACACTTTCCCAGCATCAAGGTCTTTTCCAAGGAGTGGAAAAGACATCTCTCATGAGATGGCCAAAGTACTGGAACCTCAGTTTCAGGGTCTGTCCTTCCAGTGAGCACTCAGGGTTGATTTCCTTTAGAATGGATAGGTTTGTTCTCCTTGCAGTCCAGGGGACTCTCAAGAGCCTCCTCCAGCACCACAATTCAAAAGCATCAATTCTTTGGTGGTCAGTTTTCTTTATGGTCC